>NC_090936.1:400777968-401417701 GCF_040938575.1 Ambystoma mexicanum | reverse complement strand
ATAGCACCAGCTCAATAATGAGGCAGAGCGCAGTGTAGGGGCAGACAAATGTTTTCCCACTTAATAGTCTACTGCAGCCGCCTCCCGTGATATACAATGGTATGATATACAGTGACATTTCTAGCATCATAATAATCACGGTTGAGCGTCCCTCTAATGCTGTAATTATAAAGAGAAAGCTATTTTTCTTCGCTATTCTCTTTTACATTATTGAGGGGCAGACCACCTGGGAGAGCAACCACAGAAGTCTGTGTGCAGAGCAGGATAAGACAAAGACATTTTTTCAATTATCATCTGTCTTTCCACCCAGTTTTTTACTAAATTTTTAGTGCACCACTAATCATTAGTGGAACTCAAGTTATGGCAGACCAGGTAGAGGCAAAACGGATGGCAGCAGCGCTAATTCTGTTTGATCAAGATACGACTACAACTGGCACCATTAATGATAACAGCTTACCAGCAAGTCTTACAGTGCAGCAGAAACTTGACAAATTGGAAAGAATAAAGAAAAAGGAGATCTCCAAGTGGTGGGAAGCCATGACTCTGCAGATGTATCTAGAAGCACAGCGGATACCGAGGGGATTAAGAATTCTTACAATACCTACATTCGAAGATATGGATCCGCAATTAATAGAAGAATGGACAACCCATACAAACACTTGCTCATTCCGAATGATTGAAAGCCTGATCAAATACGCCAAACTAGACAGAATCAAATTAATGAAAGAGATAGATAAAGAGATAGAAACTATGGAAGAACTACTATTAACCTCAGAAGATGGAGATGAATGTAAAAAGCGTATGACGAGACTAGAGGAGAATCTATAAAGATTCGAAGGAGAGCTAGAGCTAAGAACAAGGAAACAGCTCAAATTCAAAAGAGACAGGATAGACTATGAGCAAGGAAGAATATACACCTTTGCCAAGAGATTCGATGGGCCCATAAAAGCAAGAATGGAACAGAAAAATCCCCCCACTAAACAAAATGAAATTACTGCAGAGGATCCCAGCAGTTCAGATATTGACTTTTCAGATTCTGAAGGAGCTCACTCATCAAAAAAGCTGAACTTTTTAGACGAATTCAAGCTGCTCCACATGGACAGCAGAATGGACAAAAGAGGACGAGGCCAATCAGCCGGTCGAGGAAGAGGACCAAGAGGAAAGACGGGAAGAGGGCAACCAGGCGGGGCAGTCGTGCAAAGCGGGGAAGATCAAATTGGAAGGGCCACAAGATCTGGGAACAAACCGAGGGGGAGACCGAGAGGCAAGAACATGAACAATTAAAAATATTCAATATTTCAGCTAGAAGCCTCACCCAGAAGGAAACATCAGTCCTATCTTTAGGACTATCCTATAGCCCAACCTACGCCTACGACTACACATCTGCCAGAATAGATCTTTTCAAATTCACACGCAAACTGAAGCTCACTAAATTCTTTGCTACACAAGTTGGGCATAAAACACAGAAAAGAGATTCAGATACAGAAATCGCCTCCATTCTATCAGAGAAAGATCTGGCCACTTTATTCTATATAGATGAACTGCATTCCAACCCCAGTTCTGTGAATACATACACAGAAACAATGGACGACAGCATGCTGGCAGAACGATATGGGATCAATACCAACATGAGCTGTTTCAGCAAATTCAAGCCAAAATCAGCCTTCTGCCCGAATATAGAATGCAGCCCTATAGATGTTTTTGAACAACTGGTAATGAAAGATCTCAAAGGCTTGTCCAGCTCTATTAACATGAAATCAAAAAATCTCAGTCCTACACAGATAGAAGCATTAAATACTTTGAAAAATGATCATAACATAGTCATCCGACCCTCGGACAAAGGAGGAAGCATAGTTGTCATGAACAGCACCAGCTATGTCAAAGAAGCAAACAGACAACTTGATGACACTTCTTGCTATGAATTAGCGGATAAATCAATTTTGGGAAACACCAATAGAGAATATTATGAATTGCTGTTCCATTGGTGTGAAGAAGAATTGCTAAATGATGATGAATATCACTTCTTGAAAAATGCACACCCAATAACTCTGCTTATTTACTTCCATCCTAAAATCCATAAGACTAATAGATCCTCCAGGACGCCCAATAGTGTCCTCAATTGGTAGTCTCCTGGAAAACACCTCTAAATTTCTTGATCATTTCCTTCAGCCATTTGTGCTAAGCCTTAATTCATACATTTGTGACACATCAGATCTTCTGTTAAAATTAGATGAAGTTAATTGGGAGCCTAATTATTTTCTGGTCTCCCTGGATCTAGTGTCCCTTTATATGTCTATTAAGCACCAGCATGGCTTAAATGCATGCCGTCACTTTCTGAACAGCAGATCTGTTAGCTACCGCCAGCACAACAATATGTTGCTGGAAATGTTGAAATTTTGCCTGGAACATATTTTTTTCCTTTACAATGATGCGATTTTCAGACAAACCCAGGGCACAGCAATGGGGTCCTATATGGTGCCAACTTACGCCAATCTCTATATGGGTTGGTGGGAAACAACAGTGGCATGGAGTGAGGAGCTGGAACAGTTTACCAAACATATAGTTACGTGGCTCCATTCTAGTAGTCATCATCCCACAGCTCTCAAAAAGTCTATACCTTATGGAGAATTCCTTAGGGTGAAAAGAATATGTAGTAATGAGGCAAATTTCCAAAAAGAAGCAAAAAATATTGGCAACAGATTTGTGAATAGAGGATACTCAAAAAGTACAGTGACGGATTGCTTCACCAAAGCTGAAAAACAACCGAGAGGAGATCTTTTTAGACCACATCCTAAATTGAAAAATGAAACGATAAGATTCATAACGAGCTACAATCAGCAATCTAAACATATCAGGGCTATTATGCATAGACACTGGAAAATACTAACCACTGACAGAGACTTGTGTAAAGTTTTGGAAGAGAAACCTAGTGTAACTTTTCGTAAAGCTACAACACTGAAAAATATACTAGCACCCAGTACTGTAATTACCGAGGCTTCTTCATCGAGCTGGTTTCCTAACAAACATGAACATACAGGTTTTAAAAAATGGGGTAAATGCAAAATGTGCAATTATGTCTCGAGAAAACCTCCAATCAGTGCTAATGGGCAAGAATGGAAGTACAAGCATAAAATAACTTGCCTTACAAAGTTTGTGGTTTATGCAATAACATGCAGCTGTGGGTTACATTATATAGGATCAACTATTGGCCCGCTAAAATTGCGTATTTTACAGCATTACAGAGCCATAAAAAATGGAGATTTGACATACCCTCTACCTTTACACTTTGGTGAGAAACATAATAAAAATACATCAGAAATGAGCTTTGTGGGTTTAGCACACATACCACAACATAAGAGGTTGGGCAATAGGGAACTCAAACTGCGCCAACTAGAAGCCAAACTAATCTGTAGGTTTGATACACTAAAGCCTAATGGTTTAAATGTGGACCCAGAGCTATATGTCTTCCTTTATGATTAATCAGGGGCTAGAAGCCATTTTCATTAATGAATGTCCCATATTCCAGTACAATGCTTGCTTTAGTGTTACACACTCATCCTGTATACTTTACAACTTAGAAAGCAACATCATAGTGGGTTTAGGCTAGTCTCTGATGTAGACAAAACACATAGAGAGTGACTTAACACTGACTCTAATTCGGGTAAATGTGTAGTGATCTAATATCTCTTTTTCTTTCTCTTTTTCCTTTTTAAAGTCATGTTTCTATGAATTTATACATACATGTATCACTTTGCACTTTATGAATGAACCAACTGCACATGTCACTTTATATGCTAGGCAGAATGTTCACTCACTTTTTAAAGATGGTAAAATGGATCATTCAGGAAAATATGGCCGAGTTTTGGTATGCCATATGCACAATGTAGGGAGATAGAAAGAGATGGACATTTGTCCGGATACTCTAAATCATGCTGTTTTAACTTGCACGAGCATCCATCCAATGCATTGAGGTATTATCCACGGATAGCCTTTTATTACTCTATATGGGGTGACAGGCGTTTTCATTTTTGTCTGAATTCACCTTAATCCCTAACCTAATGCTGCTCCTATCATGCACTAGCACTTTATCAATGCATTGAGGTATGGGATGATAGGTGCTTGCATATTTGTTTAAATTCACCTTCATTTCTAAAAATATGCACTAGCATTTGTGATTTTGGCGAATTAGGGACTAGCCGGTCCAACATGCATTGCGCCAAAACCAGTCATTGATTGAGCACACCTGCTATATAAACTAAGGCTATCTCCTTCTCATGTATTGTGCGGGTGGACATTACCAACATTGGGCCATAGCAGCGACATTCTTTTTTTGCACTCACCCCTTCATGCGGATAGTTTGCCACACCGTGGAGAATGTTTCTCGCATGGTGAGGCAACAAATATTGATATTGGGGGGCGTGGCTTGGAAGCCATGTGAAAGGACGTGTCTGTACGGGGGCTCCCGAAGATCCGCACATTATCCGACTGAAAACAGTGCAAGGACCGATGCAATTTTGCTGAGACCGATATGACTGCGCGCATGAAACTCAGGTGAACGTGAGGTTATGTTTCGACACGGGCCTGCACCGTGAGAGCGCAACAAAAAGTTAAAAGAAGATCTGGAGGCGAGAGTGCGTTGAACGAGAAAATGGCCGCCGCCGAACGAAGGAACAAAGGGGTGCTTGATCTGGGCGCCTGTCGGTCGCACTGGAGCATGGTGATGGTGTAGGTGCATGACGCGGGTGCATCGAGGTCATTAAGGACACCCAGTCCTGCGAGGCCGACGGCGTGGACCTGGGAAGGGAGCAGGGCCTGATCGAAGATACTTTATACCCGGATCGTGCGGTGTGACCGGGAACTGTGCCCCGGGCCCTTTGTGGCCTAAAGTGGACCTCAGAGGGTGAGACGCGACCTGGCCTAGCTAGGTAAACAGACAAGATGGCCGGGGGTGCCGGAGGACAGAGGAACTTAGTGTCAGAGAAGTGGTGATAACAACGGGGCATCTGCAGGGCGCACTGTGAAACCCTGCCCCAGATCCGAGCGGGGATTGAAGGACGTGAGACATGTCTAACAAGCCCCTGAGAGCGAAGACCAAACAGCACACGCTCGACGAATACGCTAAAACGCCTCCCGGCCCAGACGGAGCCAAAAGCAAGGAAAAAACGCAAGCCAAGGAAATGGCCGCCGGGGGTGCGAACCACGAGGTCCTCGCTGCGATCGCAGACCTGAAAGCGACCTGGGAGACCAAGCTCCAGCTCGCTGTGGCTGAACTGAAGACCGCAATGGAACTCCAGGTCGGGGCAGTACAGGAGGACGTGAACCTCCTAAGGCAGGATGTGCGTACCCTGGCAGAGCGTACAGAGACTTTGGAGAAAGAGTTGGGCCCTACCGCGGCGGACTGCGCTGTGCATAAGCGTGAACTCCATGCCCTGGTGCAACGCGTGGGCAACTTGGAGAGTAGGGCGGAGGAGGCAGAAGGGTGCGCCCGGAGGAACAACATTCGCATCGTAGGCCTGCCGGAGGGAACTGAGGGCCACAATCCAACGGAATTTATTGAAAACATGCTACTGCAGGAGATCACGGGAGGCACCCTGTCGCAGGGTTTTGCGGTTGAGAGAGCGCACAGGGCCTTAACTAGGAAGCCACCACCGGGAAACCCGCCCAGGCCAGTGATAGCTAAGATCCTTAATTACCGGGACCGAGAAAGGATCCTTGAACACTTCCGCAAGGGAGGCACAATACAACGAGGAGCGGCGAATATAACGGCCTATCCCGACTACACCCTGCAGGTACAGCGCAGTCGTATGAACTTCGGAACGGTGAAGAGGAGATTGCGGGAAGCGGGGCTTAAATACATGTTGCTCTATCCGGCCAAACTGAAGGTCTTCTTTCAGAGCAAGCTACTGTTCTTTGTCACCCCGGAGGATGCTATGGAGTGGTTGGATGCACACAACTGCCCTCAGGAGTCAGATGTTCAGACGGCCGGTGGAAAATAAAGGACGAGATAAGTAACGCTGTAGGCCCGGTCGGGCCATGAACATTGGGACTAGATTATAGTCACTGAACTCGCTTGAGAACATGCGCGCGTCAGGGGTTATGAAACGTGGTCCTTGCGCGGACATGGTTGCGAAGTTGTGGAGCCGCCTGAAGCCACCCTTTACACCCCCTTTTTGTGTTTAGTTTAGTCACTGTTAGTAGGGTGACACCCTGTCGGGTTCTCTATTTGGGTTACCAAGGAGGACCGAACACAGGGATGCCTGAGATCCAGGGATGGAGCTGGGCAGTGGTTGGGGGTAGGGGTTTGGGGGGGAGTTTTAGTTTTTGTATGAGCCTGAGGGTGGAACCGGGAGTGGGGGTTCGCAAAGTGGGGAGGGATTGCCTTGGATGGGGGGAGGAAACTACTGATAGGCCATGGGAGACCTTAGGATACTAACGTGGAACGTTAGGGGGCTTAACAGCTACCTTAAGCGAAATAAAGTCATGTTGTATCTCAAGAGGCAGAAGATAGACGTAGCCCTGCTACAGGAGACACATCTAAAGCGAGAGAAACTGGAGCTGGTAGGGAGGAAGTGGAAGGGAACAGTGGTAGGATCAACGTACTCCGCCTATGCCAGAGGAGTGCTGGTGTGGGTGGCGCCACACGTCCCATTCAAGCTAATTGAGGAGGTTGTGGGGGAGGATGGGAGGTTGGTTATGGTGAGGGGGCTGGTAGAGAACAAAGTAGTGTGCATTGTAAATACATACGCGCCTAACCAGGAAACGGCGACATATTTTAGGACGCTGTGCACCAAGCTCAGTGTTGGGATGGGGGGCACGGTGATATGGGGTGGTGACTTTAATTGCGTGTTGAACCCCAAGGAGGATAGGTCGGATGACAAGATGGCTGGGCCCGGTCCGGCGGCTAGGGTATTGCAGACGCTGCTGGCGAATTTTGGCCTAGTTGATGTGTGGAGAGCGAAACACCCGAGCGCGAGACAATACTCGCACTATTCGGCTCCGCATCTACTGCACACGAGGCTTGACTACTTTTTCACCACGCCAGACATAGTCGCGGAGTGCGACCATATAGAATACAGGGCGAGGGTCCTCTCTGACCACTCACCCCTGGTCATGCGATGGCAACTGTATCCCCCACGAGCGCGTATACCAACATGGCGCCTAAGGGCGGAGGCGCTCAAAGACCCCGCCTTCAGAGAGGATATCAGGGAAGAGATAATTGCTTATTTTGAGGTGAATAAAGGGAGCGTTAAGTCGGCTGGCACCTTATGGGAGGCCTTTAAGGTCGTAATGCGGGGGATCGCCATTGCGAAGTCTAAGGGATTGATGGGGGGAGTCCTGGCGGATTTGCATAGAGCTGAGACCGCGCTGGAGGAGGAATTGAAAGGTGGTGGGACAGATGCAGAGGCGGTCTCTAAATTGCAGCAAGAGTGTGCGGAACATTGGGACAGGCTCTGTAATTTGAATTATAGAAAGTATACTGAAAGACTGCATGCGGGGGGAGATAAAACGGGCCGACTCTTAGCTTGGCTGTACAAGAGTGAGACCCCACGATCCCCGATCAGAATGGTAACCAATGAAAAGGGGGAGGAGGTAGACACCCAAGAAGGCGTGAACAGGGCATTCGTGGAATACTATAAGGTCCTATACGAAGATTGCGAGGGGGGCAGCCAGGAGGAGATAGACGAAGTGCTGGAAGATGTAGGCTTGCCCAAGGTCAGCGATGAGGAGCGAGAGGAGCTGGATGCTCCGATCACCCTGGAAGAGCTGAAGGAGATTGTGAGACAGTTGCCCACTAGTAAGACCCCAGGGGCAGATGGGTTCCCCAGTGAATTTTATAAAGTTTATGCAGAGGAAGTGCTCCCGCCCATGTTGGAAATGCTCAACGAAGCGTACGAGATGGGATGGTTGCCGGAGTCACTTAGGGAGGCGATTATAATACCGCTCCCCAAGCCAAATAAACCGGGACATGATTGTGGCTCCTACAGGCCCTGTCGATGTTGAACCAAGATAGTAAGATCCTGACAGCTGTCCTGGCTACTAGAATGCGTAGAGTGATCGGCAAGTTGATCCACCCTGACCAGACGGGATATGTCCCTAATAGGAACATCACTCACAACCACAGGCGCCTCCACAGGGTGGTCGAGTGGGGTGGTGGTGAGGACGGCGAAATGGCGATAGTAGCATTGGACGCGGTTAAGGCGTTCGACTCTGTTCGATGGCCTTGGCTGCTAGCGGCTCTGAAAGGGTACGGGATGGGACCAGGTTATGTTAGGTGGGCCGAGATGTTATACAGTGCACCACTGGCCAGGGTCCGTACGGGCGCAGTGGTGTCAGAGAGATGGCAGTTGGGCAGAGGCACTAGACAAGGGTGTCCTTGGTCCCCTATGTTGTACATCCTGGCCCTAGAACCCTTGGCGATTTACCTCCGGCAGCAATATGACCCGGTCGGCATCGAGGTAGGAGGAGAGTGTCACCTTATATCCCTGTATGCGGATGATATGCTGTTATACCTAAGATACCCAGAAGAAAATTTGCAGTATGTCTTAGAGGTGATGGGGAGGTACGCCTGGTTGTCCGGTATAGCGGTGAACCCTCAGAAATCCACTCTATTTCCGCTGGGGGGCTAGGTGGGGACTCCAGTGGAGAGGTTGCCAGTGTTGCAGATCCCGTGGGCGACGAGATCCTTTAGATACTTGGGGATTGATGTGTATCATACGACCGTGGAAGAGCACAAGTATAACACTGAACTTGCTGTGGGGAAGATCGAGAAATGTATGAGGTTCTGGGAAAGATTGCCACTAGCGATGATGGGCCGAGGAGCCATGCTTAAAATGGTGGTGCTGCCCAGGCTTCTGCATTATTTTAACAACATCCCCTACATGATTCCTAAGAAGTTTTTTGTGAGGCTACACAGTGTTTGCAGAGAATTCCTGTGGCACGGCATGCGCAACAGAGTCGCACTGTGGAAGCTGCAGAACTTCTATGAGAAGGGCGGAATCAAGCTGCCGAACTTTGAGGCATATTATGTAGCAGCGCAGCTACAATATGTGTCCAGGTGGCTCTCTGATGAAGAGACCCCTGAACACAGGCTGTTTGGGAGGGATTGCTCCCCTTTTTACTTGAGAGAGGTGATCTGGGTGGTTAATGCATGCATGAGGGAGCGGCCTAGTATGCTAGCTTTGGGACGGAACATGTGGAAACGGGCCTGCCGGATGATGGGCAACCCTCTGCCGTGTGTATTGCAGTTCCCATTGGTCGCACTGGCGAGGGGAGATGGGCAGCTCAGGGCAACCATTCGGATATACTGGGAGTCAGTGGGGTTGGTCACCATGGGAGATATTTGGCAGGATGGGATAATCTTGGAGTTCGAAGAATTAGAGGCAGGGTCGGGACTGCACAGGGGTCAATATATGACATATCACAGGATAGTGCAGGAGATCCGGAATAAGTGGCCCGAAACTACCCTGGCCGATGAACCGGATGCCCCGGTGGAGATACTATATGACACATCGGAGGGCGGGCACGAGGTCTCTAGGTTGTATGAGATGTTGATGATGAAGGCTGGGAGCGATTTAGGGCACTTGAGACTGGAATGGGAAACGGAGATGGGGGCCCCGATGACAGATGGGTTGTGGAAGCGAGCCCTTGGGTACCATAAAAAAGTATCGAGAAATGCCAGGTTCAAGCAAATACAGCTTTATATAACGCACAGAGCATACCTGACCCCTTTGAGAATATCCAAATTTCGGGGTGTTGGACGCCAGGCGTGCCCCAAGTGCGACGAGGAGAATGCAGACATGATACACATGTTTTGGGCGTGCCCAGTAATTGCAAGCTATTGGGGCGAAGTGGCGCAGAAGCTGGCAGGAAAGGGTGTCACACTCAAAGTGGATTCAGCTTGGGCCTGCTTACTGGGGGGATATCCCAGAGCGCGTAAACTTAGACATGTCGATAAATTGAAAGATCTGGCTTATGTGCTTGCTAAACGTAGGATTGCCATGGGTTGGAAGGAGTGTCATAAACCACGAACGGAGGTCTGGTGGAGGGATCTCCAAAAATGGGCGGAGGCCGAGACGGCTGTGTGGCGAGATGCCAGTATCGCAGGGGAGGACGAGGAAATGTGCTCTCTTGCGGCATGGAAACTGTTGATAGCTGAACTGTTTGGAACGGGGTCAGCTTCAATTGACTCTGAGAGTGCTGACGCCCCCTTGCCCACAGCGGATACCAATGGCGAACACCATACAGGCTCATAGGGGGGAGGGATGGGGATTGCAGTGTTGTTTGTTGTTAAATGTGTTTATCTATGTTCAAGTTGTAATGTTGTGTGGTTTATATATATAAAATAAAAAATATATTTTTAAAAAAAAAAAATATTGATATTGCGCACTGGCGCGAAATCTCGTTACAAAGTTTTTATATATACTGTTCTCTCAATGGGGCATGTCTGACTCCCCCTGCCTTTGTCATTCACGCGCGCTAGTCTGAATTTAAATTTATAAAGGATTCCCGAGTATTTTACCTCCCTACATTTACACTCAAGGTCCATTAGACCTGAGCCATTCCAAGATGGCGGATTCTCCGTCATGTAGAACCATAGAGTTCTTTTTTTAGCCAGATTGTAGTAGTGCATCACGTGACGCGTGAAGTAGCAGGTGGGGGAAACACATGACGTAGCCCATGAGCCATTATAAAAACGAGAATACATGTGTTGGGAACAACTACAAGCCTGAGGAAGCTCGCGAGTCGAGTGGAAAGCGTGGCGTCTTTCCACCCGTTGGGGTGATCTGACCAGGTATTGCCATGTATGCTTTTTATAACATTTTGCACAACTTTTGATTAATTAAAGACATTTTTTTTAAACTTAGTAAATGGTCGTGAGTGCTTCGGCAAGTTTGGTATTAAGTTGGAGGTGTTGTTTATCTGTCTACCTGTATCTTTTTGCTGACATTCTTCTGTATGTGTGTATATATATATATATATATATATATATATATATATATATATTTTCTGCTTCAGCTAATCAGGGAGAATGTAATAAAACAGCCAGGTCTGCACTGTGTTGCACGGCCATGTGGCAATTTTCTGCCATTTAAAAAAAAAAACATATTAGTTAGGAACAAGCAATTTATTATCCATATTCCTGATTTCACCCTCCACTAGTTTGCCAACTCTTAAATTTAGGACATTTTCATATCAGCTAGGAACCTAGTTTAACTTGCCATTACAGTTCCCTAAGTCGCAGGTGGATGAGTGCATAGCACCAAAATCGCATAGAAATTATTTAAAGAATGACACTGACACATAAACAAAGAAAATCTGACTTAAGGTTGTTGAGAAAAATGTCTAAATGATAACAGTCATTTTAAACAAAGGGAATCTTCATATGTGCTTCCCTTCCTCCTTGTCTCTTGGGGGCAGCATTTTTTTTTTTAAATGCAGTTTTTATTAGTTTTCAAGAAAAAGAAAAGGAAGCTTATGCATATAGTATACATTGGGCGCACGCCAATAACAACTTCAAAGTATAAGAGAGTCATAAGGCTTAATGCTTTCAAACCCTCCTCCTACATTCTCGGGTCTCAATGAACACATTTTGAGAGTCCTTTCTTCGGGCAGCACCAGCCGGGCCCGTGGCCAACTATATACAATCGCCTCCCATGATTCCCATGCAAAGGGGTCCACACAAAATAATTAGTTTCGGGCTGGGTGGAAAAGCTTGGCTGCCCTCGGGGCTTGACCTCCGTGTTGGGAAACGCCTCCATGAATTGCAGCCAGTCGGTTTGGATCTGCGCACTAGAGCCTTGTATTGCGGCCGTTAGTTTATTCATAAGGTAGATGATATGATATGATAGGTTATTTATAACGCGCTTAATACCCAGAGGTTTCTAAGCGCGGACCCAGGGATCGAACCTGTGTTGCTCCGCGTCATCTTGTTACTAAGTCGAGCACGCTGCCGCTGAGCTATCCTCCTGGGACACTGCCACCCACTCCCTCTTTGTGGGAAGGACAGGTCTTTTCCATGCCCTGGCTCGAGCCGCTATAGCTGCTAGCAATAGCGAGTGTGTCACGTCTGGTAGCTTTTCCCAGTGCTCATCTCTGTGTTGCAGGCCGAAAATCACCAGTATGGGATCCAAACAGTAGTCCCCCCCCACCTCCCTAACCCAACTAAGCACCTCTGACCAGTAGGTCTGGACCTTGTGGCACGTCCACCACATGTGCCAGTAGTCAGCTTTCCCTCCACATCCGTGCCAGCACATTAGGACTACATCTGGGAACATCCTTGAAAGAGAGATCGGGTCGTACTGCCACCTCTGGAGGAGCTTGACAGCATGGGACTTGTGTTGGCATGAAATCGACGTCTTGAAGGCCGTAGTACAGATTATCCCCCAGAGACCATCCCCGATGGTGCAGCCTAGGTCCCTTTCCCATTTTCTCCTGAGGTTCCTGGTGGTTCCCTCACGGGGGATCAAAAGCGCAGTGTACAGGAGGGAGATGAGGCCCTTCATTTCCGTGTGGGAGTCTAGTATTTTTTCCACCGGGGTGAGTTTCCTCTGTATGCATTCCTTGAGTTTTGGGTTCATCAGGATTCCCTTAAGTCTGAGGTATAGGAGTGGCGAAAGTCTGCCGATACCCAAAGTCTCCTCAAGTTCCTGGATAGTTATGAAGGAGTCCACCCTCACCAGTTGGCCAACCCTACAGAGCCCCGCTTCGAACCAGGACTGGTAATGCTCATGTCCTGGGATCTCTTCCAGAACTGGTGTGGACCATATGTGGCTAAGTGGGGAGGGCCATGTTGTGACTCTTTCCTTGTATCCCTTCCCTGCCAGTGCCTTCCACATCGTTCCCATAATCGGGTGGTCCCTAATCCTTCTCGGGAGCTTTTTTAGAGGGACCCACAACCATTCACCTATGGTAACTGGGCTTACGAGGGAGTTCTCATTATAGACCCACTGTTTGTTAGGATCTTCTCTAAGGTGGGGGGCAAGAACTCTGAGTTGGGCAGCCCTATGATATGTATCGAGGTCTGGGAGTGCAACATCTCCTCTTTCTTTGGGAAGGGTGAGGGTCTCATAACCTATTCTAGGTTTCTGGCCTTGCCATATAAATTTCACTATGCGCCTCCTGGCTTCTCCGAGGTATGCCTCAGGAGCCTCCAGTGGAAGCATCTGGAAGAGGTAGAGCACTCTAGGGAGCAGGTTCATCTTTATCGCATTTATTCTGCCCATCCATGAGATTTGTCCCCTCTCCCAACCCTCCATTTCCCTGAACAGTTTCTCAAAGAGGGGGGGATAGTTTGCCTGGCTCAAGTCTTCATCGGGTCGTACAATGTCAATCCCCAGGTATTTCATCCCACTCTCGCAGACCTGGAGGCCCAGGGGGGGGCAATTCCGCTACGCACCTGAAGCAAATGGGAAGATCAGCGACTTGCCTACATTAACCTTGAAGCCCGAGAAATGACCAAACTGGTCGATTATCTGAAGGGCCGCCGGGACTGAGCGCGTGGGCTCCCACAGGTGTAGCAGGATGTCGTCTGCATACAGGCCGAGTTTAAAGGTGCGGTCTCCCACCACTATGCCCCTCACTTTGGGGGAACCCCTGAGGTACTCTGCGAGGATCTCCATGGTCATAGCGAAGAGAAGGGGCGAGGGGCAACCCTGCCTCGTCCCTCTCTGGAGGCCAAAAGTACGTGATAGGCGACCATTGACTGTGACTCTGGCAAATGGTGACACATATAGGGCCTTAATGGCCTGTCTGATCCCTATTCCAAAGCCAAGCTTTTCTTAGACCCCATGTAGGAACTCCCAGTCGACCCGGTCAAACGCCTTCTCAGCGTCGATGGACACTAAGACTGGGTTCTCACCCATAGGAGCCGCAAGCCGCATGAGGTGTAGAGTTGTACGCAGGGTGTCGGCTCCCTGTCTCCCCTGTATAAACCCCACCTGATCCGAATGGGTCAGGTTCGGCATATGGCCATCCAGCCTCGTTGCTATAATCCTCGTGAATAGCTTCGCATCTACATTGAGGAGGGAGATGGTTCTATAAGAGAGGCAGTACGCTGGATCCTTCCCTTCCTTCGGGATCACAGTGATCAGTGCTTTACCAAATGACGAGGGTGCCTTCCCTATCTTCATTATGTTCGAAAATAGGCCCGCTAGGAAGCCGGCAAGTAGGCCCGAGAAGGTCTTATAGAAGCCTGCGGTGGATCCATCCTCCCCCGGGGCCCTGCCCACCTTCAGGCCCGAGATGGCTTTCAGCACCTCCTCCTCCTCTGTTATGGGGGCATCGAGGGCTGCGGACTCCAGCGTTCCCAGGGTCGGGAGAGAGACCCCCTCAAGGTATACCTCCCGCACCTCCCTCTCCTCTTCTTCCTTCCTCCCATATAGGGTCTCATAGAAACTAGCGAATTTCTCTGCTATGCCTTCCGGGTCTGTACTCTCCTCCTCTGCATCATTACCAATTCGTTGGACCCACCTGTCCGCTCTCTGGCCTCGGAGTTTCGCCGCCAGCATTCCGTCGGCCTTATCCCCTTTTTCGTAGTACCTCTGACGCAGGTGTTGGAATCCGGCTACTTTTTTGCCCAATTCTAGGTCCCTGAGTTCCTGTCTCTTCTCTTTCGCCAAGGCTAGGTCTCTCTCTTTCTCTCCTTCCCCCTTCCCCTCAGATATTTCTAGGGCGAGTATGTCTGACCTCAACCTGTGAGCTAGGAGGGTCCGTACCCTTTTTTTGGAAGCGCCTTCACTTATCAGCTACCCCTCCAGGTAGCCTTCGCCGCCTCACATACAGTTTCCTGTGCCACTTCGCCCGTGTCATTTAGCTTGAAGAATTCTCTAATTGCTGATGACATTTCTTCTCTAAAGACAGTATCCCTCAATAGAAAATCGTTGCACTTCCACAGGGATTCCCTGGCCCTTAAGCCGGAGATGCTTAGGTCTGACCAGACCATATCATGGTCTGACCAACTGACGGGATGAATATTACATGCGTCTATTCTACTCATGAAATGGTGGCCTGTGAGAGATAATCTATTCTTGTCCTAGTTCCGTGGGCTACTGAATAAAATGTGTACCCCCCTTTGCCCTCGGGTGGCGTTCCCTCCAGATGTCCACCAGCTCCTTTTCCCACATCAGGTCACTGAGGCCCCATCCCTGACCTCCCCCCGCACTACCTGGTCGAAACCGCCCCGCCCCCCGCTATGGTCTAAATCCCAGTCAGCCCTCGTGTTGAGGTCTCCACCCAATGTCCAGAGACCTTCCACCCTGGACATCACCTCTCCCATAACCTCTTGCATAAATTCCTTCTGACCTACGTTGGGGCAGTATAGGGATACTAGGAAGACCCTGGAATTGTGGAGATTACCGGACACTACCAGAACCCTCCCATCCTCCCTCTCCCAGTGAGAAACCTCTGTTCGTTTTTGGTACCAGTGGAGCAGGATCCCGACTCCGGCTTTCTTGGTGGTGCTGGACGCCCAGAACACTTGGCCCACGTGTGACCCAGGGATGGCCCTCTCCTCACCCCTCACCCATCTGGTCGCCTGCACGAAGAGGACATCTGCCCCTGCGTTCTTCATTTCTCGCCCCAGGAGGGAGCGCTTGGTTGGGGAGTTAAGTCCTTTGACGTTGAGTGAACTAAGTCTGATCGTCTCGACCCGGCCCTTTCTTTCACTGACTGACATTACCCCTGTGCATGGTGTTCATTAGTTTCCTGATTTTCCGGGGGCTGCCCCGTCCACCATTAACGCTGGATCCGAGGAAAGCCTGAGAATTCCTTTTCCCTCCCCAACCCGTCCGCCCCCCCTGTTTGTGACGCCTGACAACAGGCAAGCCACCAGGGCAAAAGCATGATTGTGCACCGCAGTTCTCCTAGTTGAAGATCATGTCCCCGGCCGGGGTTGTCGCTAGAGTCCTGGTATGTCCCAGCCACTCGTTCTCGTTCCATCAGTCACCTCCCGCTTCCGGCGGAGGGGTGTTGGGTTTTTTAAATTTTCTCCTGCCCTTTGTTTTCTTCTTCATCGACCAGGGGCCCACCGGTCCCCTATCAGCTTCTGTGGTAGGCTGTGTTCCCGCTCCTACTCGCTCTTCCGGAAGGTCTCCCTTGAGCACCTGTAGGATTTGTGTAGCCTCCTTGCCGCTAATCACTCTGTAATCCACCCCCGCACGTTCGAAGGATAGGGCGAACGGGAAGGACCATCTGTATCTAATGTCCTGGCTTGTTAGCCACTGTGTGAGTGGGCGGCATTCTCTCCTGCGTGTGAGCGTTAGAGCAGATAGATCTTGGTATATCTTAATGGTGTCACCTTCAAAGACAAAACTCCCCAGCCTTTTTGCCTTCTCCAAGACTTCCATTTTCTCCCTGTAGCGGAGAAACCTCACGACGATGGACCTTGGGCCACCGGCGGCGCATCCTCCACCGCGGTGTGCCCTTTCTAGCTGGACCTCCTTGTCCCCCTCCAGTGCGAATAGTTGATTAATCAGGCCCTGGACTTTCCTCCCCACATCCGCAGGTGTTTCCCCTCTCTCCTGGGACACCCCCATAATGCGCAGGTTGTTTCAACATTCCCTGTTCTCTAAACCGTCCATCTTGAGAATAATGTCCTCCTCTCTCATTTCCAGGTCTGTCAGCCTGGCCTCATACTTCATGTCTAGGAGATCCGCCTGGAGATGATTGTTTTCCATCCCCTCCATTTTGTCTTCCAGGGTTTCCACTCTCCCCTAGAGGTCTACAATGGAGGCTTGTATATCTGTGCGGATCGCCTTAATCTCTTGGAGGATATCTTTGAGGTCGTCCTTAGTGAGTGGGGTTGGGGGTGGGTCCCCTACGGCAGGCATAGTGGCTCCGGGGGCCTCGGACTGGGGTGGGGGACGACAGGGAAACTGCTGCAGGGAGCTGATCGCTCGGAGGAGTGGGGTCTGCTCCAGGATCGAGGCCCGGCCTGGCACCCAGGAGGCGGTGTCTCTGTGTCGGTTCCCCCGGTATGGATCCAAAGGCTCAAGTCGAGGCTTTAGGCAGTGTTAACTCTGTGGTCAGGGCAGGGGCTTTCTTTTCAAGAGCCCTGGTGAGGCACCAAAGCCTGGGCGCCCGGTATTGTGCTTCTCCCCTGCGCCTCCACTTCCGCGTGCCCTCGCCTCGCCATCTCCCCACTGTGCCCCACTGTCCGTGCCCCGTGTGAAGCTGGACGGTTGGGTTGAGGGCGGGAGGGGGGGACCCGAGCCACCAGTACGACCACCACTCGCTTTCCCCCCTCCGGCTCCTCACCTTGTATTGGCGTCGGGTTGGGCCCCTCCGTGAGGCCGGGTTCAGCTGGAGCGGGTCTCCTCACGTGCGCGGCCCTCCGGGGACAGCTTTCTCTGGGTTCTCCGTGGTCTGGGCACCTGGGCGCTCACGCGGGGGACAGACGAGGAGCGCCTGAAACGGCGCGGGGTGGGCCCATCTTCTCTGGCCAGGGGGGCCGCTGTAGGTCCGGGACAGCCTCGACTTTTCTCTCTGCGTCACGGGGTCCTGGGTGCTAGATGCTGGCGCCAGGTGTCCCCCTCCAGGCAACGGTGGTGGGGGTGCCTTCCCCAACGCCCGGCTGTCTCGCTATTTTGTTATATGCCAGGGGTGGTGATTCTTGCCTCGCCGGCGGCTCCTGTGGACCTCCGGAGCGCCTGCCTGAAAAGGGCGCGAAAAGTGTCTCCGCAGCCTTGAACGCCGGTCTCCGCTTAGCCTGATGAAGGCAGAGTTCATTATTCTCACTCTGATAGGGGCTAGTGGAGGTTTCTGTTTAGCCTGATGAAGGCAGAGTTAATTATTGATGCTCTGATAGGACAGGAGGGAGGTCTCTGCTTTGTCTGACGAGGGCAGAGTTCATTATTCACACTCTTGTAGAGGAGGAGGGAGGTCTCCACTTAGCCTGGTGAAGGCGGAGTTCATCATTCACACTCTGGTAGGGGAGGAGGGAGGTCTCTGCTTCACTGGCGTAATGGGGCCCCCATGTTCTGGGAAGAGGTACCCTTAGACTAAAAAAAATATATATGTATATTTTTTTTGTCACTCTGCCTTGATAGATACATTATTTCTGTTACAGCGTAACATAAATAATTTCCTTATGAAGTCAGAGAGACTACAAAAAGAACCTATTTCTTGAAGTCTGAGGTCCCCACGTACCTCATGACATGGAATCCTCTAGGTTGGAGGCCTCCATGTCATGGGGTGGGGGAGCTCTATGACTTCAAAACAAAATTGTTTCTTTTTGAAATCATAGGGCTCCCCTCAACCTCATGAAGTGGGCATGTGTGAGTGTATGGTGAAAGGGTGCACACTTAAATGTATAGGTCAGAAAAACCACAAAGGACTCCAGGACTCAGCGCCAATGGAAAAGGTTTGTTGAATAGCATGGGCTGTATCAGTCGTAGCTATGTATGTAGACAATAGCCCTCCACTAGAGGGGAGCGCTTGGTTGGGGAGGGCTATTGTCTACATACATAGCTACGACTGATACAGCCCATGCTATTAAACAAACCTTTTCCATTGGCGCTGAGTCCTGGAGTCCTTTGTGGTTTTTCATGGACGGTATGGGCTTAATATCCGTCCGAATCCAGTGACCAGCGACAGTTAATGTGATTTAATGAACTTACTATTGTCAATGCGTGGTAATTGATGGGGATTGTAAGGAGTCGCCTGCTTGAACAACTTTGAAAATAAGCCCTACAATTTTAAATGTATAGGTGGCTGCCTGTGTGAGTGTATGGTGAAAGGGTGCACACTTAAATGTATGGGTGGCTGCCTGGGTGCGTGTGGGTGTGCGTGTGCGTGTGCGTGTGTGTGTGTTTTTTTGTTTTCAGGGGTGCAACAAAACCTAACGGGTGGTGGGTGCTAACCCTTCAAATGTTGGGAGAGGTGCTAACTTCACGGGCGGTGAGGAAGGCGCAAACTTATTTGTGTGGGGCATCTAACCGCTTATGCATTCTAATGAGACTATTCTAGTGCAGCTTCAATGTGACAAGCAGTTAACTCTCTCCTTTAAGTCTGAAAGCACCCACGTATAAACCTCTGTGAGAATAAGTGGTCTCCTGTCCCCGCTCTACCCTTCCAATCGCTTACCTGGCATGCAAGCACTAAACCCACATCAACGTTTCAATTGCCTAAAACATTGAATGCAGGTACTAACAGCGAAATGTTCAATGGTGTTATGCCACAACTTGTGTTTAATCGCATAGTTACTTATTGGTAATCTTCATTACTCATAGTCCTCTGCTTCCTCGACCCAGTACTTGTGTATGAGGCATTTTGACTAATACACAAGTACTGGGATGAGGTAGAGGGACATGGAGGTAATGCCTGGGTTAGTTACCTGTAATCTTCATTACTCCTAGTCCAACTCTTCCTCATCCTAGTACTTACCTATGAGACAAGGAGCCTCATATGTAAGCACTGGAACAAGGAAAAGGGACGTGGAGGTAATTCTGGGCCAAGAAGCTGATTTTGGGGGTTGGGCAGGGGGTGGGAGAGAGAGGGGATGTGTGTGGGTACATGGGGGGGTGGGGTGGGATGAGGATGGTGCAATTAATAATAAAGGTCATCCATGTCCAGGCTAAGCAGGCTTGCTATGTGGTATTAGAGGCTAGAGAGGCATTTTGATGCAGCCAGTCTGGTAATTTCTTAGTTTGGCTTTACTTTTGTTTAACTGGGCATCTCTGATAAAGCAGTCCTACTAAGTGTAATTACCTAGCTAGACTGGCATTTGCGTGCTGCCAGTCTACCTGTTTCTTACTGCAGCATTGAATATGTTTCTGGGCAGCTGTGATGAAATAACCATGGTAAGTGTTATTGATTTGACTTGCATTTTGGTGCAACCAATCTAGGTATGTCTAAATGTGGCCTGTTATGCTTTACTGTAACATGTTAATATGTGTCTAGACTGGTTTACATTGTGCAGCCAGTTGGACATGTTTTCATTGTGGCATGGCATTTTTAATAGCAAAGCATTATATTAATTACAGCATTAATGTCCCTGTGCACTGTTGGTGACTTGCATGTATTGGATTTTTAGATTGGTGTTACCCTACAAAACAATTATAATTGCTCTGGTCTTTCAGTCAATTTTCTCAGAAACTGTGCTGTATAATGCATTAAAACACATATTTATATCTTTATCCTAGTGCAGTGTGCGGCGTACCCCTGCATCAGCACGTTTGTGCGTATTGCGCAAGCGTGGTAATCTAGGCCACCCAGAGTGTGGCGCAACGCCGTGATTTGTTGCAGAGTTCGGAGGGGCCTTAGCATGGCTCCCAGGAGGGGCCACAAATGTTGTGTTACGCCCCTACGCCGCATAGCATGCATACAACAATTTATGAATGACAGGGAAGGAAGAAAATGGTCTATCCGTTGTCTCTGCTGGATTTGCAAATGAAAGGCTCTTTAAAGCAACAGCTGGGCTAATATATTAATATATTAATACATTAATACTGGGATTGAAAACCTAAAAATCTACGAGGAAAGGCATCCCTTTTATATGAACTTTGTATACCTATCAATCAGCTGGAAATGATCTCGGAGATTAGTTTACAAAAACGTACAGAAACGCACACTCATTGACATGCGCCAGGCTTGTGGGCATGCCAGTGAAGGCCCTGTGCGGGTGTTTTAATCGCATATGTAAGCGATGCCAGGGTGTTTTCGGTGCATCCTTACCTCCCACTAACCTCTGTGGCTTACCACCAGCTGGAATGTTTCAAGCACTATCTAAATGCGCTTTCTATGCACTTTTACGTTCGGTTCTGTTTTCGTTCAAAAAAGTAGTGCACTAAATGTGTATGTAGTCTGCACGGAAGATGACATTGGTAACTCCAGGGCTCAGCATCTGACCCTCCTTTGGGATATTGAGGAATTGTGCGCCTTTGAGAGGGATGACAATGGTAACTCCAGGTCTCAGCATCTGACCCTCCTTGGGACATTGAGGAATTGAGCGCCTTTGAGTGGGATGATAATGGTAACTCCAGGCCTCAGCGCGTGGACTTCTTTTGGAACATTGGAAACTTGAGTGCCTTTGAGTGGGATGACAATGGTAACTCCAGGTCTCAGCATCTGACCCTCATTAGGAACGCTGAGGAATTAAGTGCCTTTGCGAGTGATTTTTTTATTTTCATTTTTAAAGCACTCACACAGCCCGGGGACATCGAGACGTGATGATCATGGTAACTCCAGGCCTCAGCACGTGGACCTCTTTTGGAGCATTGGGAACTTGAGCGCCTTTGAGTGGGATGATAATGGTAACTCCAGGCCTCGGCACGTGGACCTCTTTTGGAGCATTGGGAACTTGAGCGCCTTTGAGTGGGATGATAATGGTAACTCCAGGCCTCGGCACGTGGACCTCTTTTGGAACGTTGAGGAATTAAGTGTCCTTGAGTGGGATGACAATGGTAACTCCAGGCCTCAGCATGTGTACCTCTTTTGGAACATTGGGAACTTGAGCGCCTTTGAGTGGGATGACAATGGTAACTCCAGGCTTTAGCATTCTGAATTTAGTGACTGGGAAGCAGTTTATTTCTAGAGGTAAATCAGTGCACACTGATGCATATAGATATGGATTCAAGCCCAAAGAAAGTCGGAAGGCTGAGAATTTGAATCCTACGGCAGTGCCCCCTGCACACAGGTGGGAAACACATCTACTGTCACCTTTGCTAATACTGAGCCATTGAAGCTTTAGTTGTGCACCCCTTTCCATAGCACACCAAAGGCTATACCAGCCCCCTTAATGAAGGCAGGATTTATTGCTATGCATTATATTGCTTCTGGCCAGTGTTGCTGTCAATCTTTTCTGGGATCACTGCCCTTTTTAGACTATGTTCTTCTGTGGCTCACATAGGCTATCCAAGTCTCGCTTTCCAGGCTGCCTGTCAGCACAAGCTTGGTCCCCTGCACTGCATGTACTGTGAGCATGGTGGATGCTTCATGTGTGCAGTTAGGTGGTTGGCCTGAACAAGGTCTGCTCCCATGGGTCTCTGATCTGAAGGTGGGGCTATGCAGTCATAGATCTGGAAGATGTCCGTTTCCTGGAGAGACACAGAGCCCTGATTGCTCCTTATGCAACATGACCTAGACATGTTGGCCTCTTAATTAGGCTTGTTGGTCCTTTCCTGAGTAGCCGGGGTATGGTTTTCAATCCCTTGCGTCTATTGATCCCCTCCCTAGGGTTTTGTTTCTCCAGTTCATCATGGTCTTGCTATGGAAGGTGCATATTTTCCACTGTCTAGGTTGGAGACAGTTGTGGGCTTATGTCTTTATGGATTCCTTTTCATGCCTTGAGGTCCCCTATGCGCATCCCTGTGTCCTCGGTTCTGGAGTCTCCTTGCATAGAATTGGGAATCTGGGGTGTTCCCGGTGGTCCAGCACAGTTCTCTCACTTAGCAGTAGCTGGTGCGAGGTTGTCTGGGTCGCTGCCATTCTCTTTCATTGTCACTCTGTTTTTAACCAATGTCTGGGCCCTCATTGTAATGACCAATTGGCACTACGCTGTGTATCTCACATCGCGTGCTATCAATCCTGGATACTGAACACATGGTCATGTGCTTCATTCATCACTCCTTGGGGTTTGTTGTCTTCCAATGGCTTCATCCAAAGGAAGCCGATTTCTGCTTCCTCTAAGCTGCTCAACCCAGTTGGGTTGATGTGTAATAAGGGCTTTAGGATCAATTGATCTCTAAAGAAGGAGCTTTTGTACTGCTTGAGATCTAGGGTTCGGAAATGGTGAAATTCTTCATCTTCTGACAATTCTTCTTCTTTAGATTCTAAGTTTTGTAATCTTGTGAGGAGAATTCCTCTACTTTTCATTGAAGTAGCCTTGGGATTTGGGGGACTGGGTGTGTAATTCATGATCTTTTTTCAGTGCAGCGACGTGCTTGGTGCCAATTCCCACAGGTTTGTCTTCTGTGCGCGTTCCCAGGCGTTAACGCTCAGGGAGCTTTGGCCCGTTCTCTTGTTCATCAGACATTGTCCTTCTTACTGTCTCATCCAACATGTTGCATAGCGATTTCTGTGAGTTTTCGGTTCAGGTTCCTATGAAGAATGTATTGTTTTATTATTTATTCTACAGGTGCTCACGGTGCACTTAAGGTTGCAAGGATACTGTGCCCTGCATTGTTCCAGTAATGTGGGTCCTGGTATGACATTCCCTTTTCTTAGATCAGAATGGGTCCATTATATGGCTGTCGTAAGGTCCCCTAAAATGAGGTAGCGATGTTTCATCATGTTTGCCAATGCTCAGAAGTGATTGCCAGTTTAGAATGGGGGTTCTGGTTAAGCATTTAACTCTGCAGTTATTGAGTTTTGCAGTCTTGGCTGGCACAGCCCTTCTTGGGTTTGTCGTTTGTATTCTGTAATGACTGTTTTCATCAAAGTGAGTCAGATTTTGGTGAGTCTTCATTTAGAGTAAGGACTGTGCCGAGGTAGACGGCTGAGGTGGTAATGGTCTGTCTACTTACCAGCAATCTTCCAGGTTTTCCTCTTCACAGTCTTTGATAGCCTCCTGCATTGGTGACCATAACTGTGCCTCACCCGACAGAACAACAGTTTGGTAGGTACATAGGATTTTTGAGTGTGCTAAGGGAGTTTATAGTAGAGTGGAGGGGAGAGGTCAGTTGAAACAAAAAAAGTTTTTTTTTTTTAATTCACGCCTTCTAGAGGAGCAACTGTTTTGCTTGTAACTGAGCAAGCGAGTTGCCTCTCTCTGAGCTGAGGATCCAGCACATTCATAGAATAAGGACTTTGACGAGGAGGATGTGGACTTAGAGTAATGAAGATGAGCCATTTGAAGAAGGGTTGCACTTGTGAGGAGGCAATGGCAGAATGTTTACTTTCATAATGAGGTTCATATTCATCATGCTGAGGCGCGTGTCAGTTGCAATTATCACCAGGAGCAGAATGTTTGTGAGACAGCCTATTGGCAAAACCTGCATTCTCCATTCCTTATTGCTCAAGTAAATTAAGTGGTGGTCCATGTAGTCCCTTGCACCATAGGCAGTTGTCCTTCCCGGTTTTGTTTGATATCCCAGGTAGGATTCCTGCTGTGCTCTCTCTTTTTATTTAGGCCTATATGATGCCAGGCCTGACATTCTATAAACACATAATGCACCGTTTTAAGGGTAGGACATTGCATTTTGCACTTTTATTTGTTAACTCCCCCTGTGCCACCATCGTTGTCAATGAATTCTGTAGAGAAACCCCTCAAAGCTCACTCCAGAAACAAAATGTAACCCACTGAGGGACGTCATTTAGGGTTCTCCAGGGGTCTCCCTTGCGATCCCTGAGGTCTTCCTTGCTACCCCTTCACATTTTTTTTAACGTTTTTAAACAACTTTTTAACAAATTGAAGCTCCTGGGCTGTAGCAAATGCCATGTGGCTCTTTGTTTCTGGGGTGGCAAGCTTGTTCAGGCTTCTTTAAAAAAAAAAACAGGGGGTTCCACAAGTGTAATACTTTGAGCAGTGACCCTAAATAAGAAAGAATAGGAATAACAAATCATTTGTCTTTCTGGAAATCTATACAATAATTGCTAGACTCATTAAAGGTTTATTTCAGGCACACTTCAGGGGGTGAGTCACTGATTTTAGTCTAGTCTGTTCTTAAACACCTTAAATTCACAATGCAGACAAAATCCTCTAAAAAGCATTTAGAGTAGAATAAACATCATATAAAGACTATGTATTTAGAGGTTTGAAAGTTGCAGTTATAGCATGTTTTTTTCTGCCGATGCATATGGTGATCCAGTCTTGTATAAAATGTATATCACGTTACAGGGATATTGTAACCATATTTTTCATAGTGTACTTAGGAATAATGCCATATGATGCCACTTCCTGTTTTGTCAAGGGGTAAAATGTTGTGTTGCATTTCTTCCTGTGATATCACTTCAGGGTGGGATAAAATGACATCCCTTCCTGTGATGTCATCAGAGGTCAAGGATCATCTGATGTCACTTCCGCTACCCCTGGCATTTTGGTGAAATGACGTCCCTGAACCCACTAGGGAAAAAGGCCCGGCACACCTCTTGACAGGAGAAAAAGTTTTATTTCCACAAAAATAAAGGTGCGCCAGCAAAGAACGCAGCTGGCACAGAGCACTCTGGCAAAATCGAGACAAGCAACACGTTAAAAAGGCATACAGTGTCATCAGTGACGCAAGTTACAAATCTGAATGACTGGTTGGTGTGACCCTATAGATAGGCTACCTGCTCCATAAGGGATGCCAGGCCATTGGTCCCAATCTCTTCTGTCCGTTTTCTTCCAGGTTGGCTCCTTCTGGTGAGCCATCGGACACGAAGCTACAGTTGGTTGCCAATTAGGAACAAGAAAACAATGCATTCTCTATCTCTAACCGAATGTGCCCCTGGTTCTGCAGACATGGGTTTGAAGGAACTTTCGAGGTCATTATAACTTACAAACCCCAGCCTGACCCCAGACGCATCAGCGCCCTTCCAAAGCTTTCCACCCTGGTGTCTAGGTTTGTTGCTTTGTCTCTACCGGCATCTAGCAGCACAAATCACATAACTTAGTGGTGGGGGAAGCTGTCCCTGATTTTTGATCTTTTCTGACCGATTGGTGATTTAACAGTTTTATGGTCGGTGGTCTGCAACAGGCTGATACCTTGGAATGCTGGGGTCTCAGGGCAGGGGCGTTTAAGCCCTATATTTTAACTCTGGGGCTGGTAAAAGTCAGAGGCTCGTACCCTCCTTCTCATGTAATAACTTTAAGCCGAGAGCTCTCAGCCCCCTCATAGCCTTGCCGGGCCCATTCCTCCTGAGATGTGAGTGTTGGCAGTATGAGACAATGGAAGGTTTATGAATCTCTGCAGCTCTGTATTTGTATTTGTATTTTGTTTATTTATATTGCGCAGCCTGCCCAAGGGCATCAGGGCGCATGTTTGGAAAGGTGGTTACAGTAAAGTCTTACAGAAGGCAGTTACAGATTACTGATTATATATACAAAGTACATCATATATACATACAATTTACAAGGGGGTGTCGGTCAGATACAGAAAGAACAAGGTAATCGAGAAGGCGCAGCAGGCAGCAAGAGTTACAGAAGGGTGTCAGGAACATCGTCTTGCTCATAGAGCCATTGTTTAGTTCTGTTTTTGAAGGATTGGAGGGATGGGACATTCCTAAAATCATTTGTTAAGGAGTTCCAAAGCTTTGCCGCCAGGACTGGGAAGCTCAAGCCTCTAGCGGTTTGCAGCTTGTAGCTGGGAATGATGAGTGTGTGCACTTGTGCAGATCTTATAGGTCTGGATGCTGTGTGTCGCGTGAAGCGTGCTGACAGGTAGGCCGGAGCCGCATTGTTCTGTGCTTTGTGGCTTAACACAAGTGTTTTAAGGGCAATACGCCGTGAGATGGGAAGTCAGTGTATGTTGCGTCTTACGGATGAGATATGGGCGCGCCTGGGTATGTTGAGAGCGGCCTTGATGGCGTTATTCTGGGTTACCTGGAGTTTGTCAATGTTTCTTTGGCTCGTTCCGAGGTAGAGGGCATTGCGGTAATCAATTTTTTATAAGATGAGGGTTCTGGCGAGGATCAGGCAGTTGTCCGTTGTTATGAAGGGACGGCAAGCTGTGATTAATTTGCATGTATACGCAGATGCTGAGACTACTGAATTGGTTTGTCTGTTGAGAGAGAGGGTGGAGTCTAGGTAGATTCCGAGGGTTTTAGTGACATTGGTGACCTTGATGATGTTGCCATCAATGATGAAGGCCTCATATTTCTTGTCAAGTTTAGAGAGTTTTGCCTGAGAACCAAGGATGAGTAACTCAGTTTTCTCATCGTTGAGGCAGAGCCCGTGGTGGGCCATCTACGCCTGGATGACGGCGTAGACTGCATTGAGTGCTTTGACGTCCGTTACATAATCACCTGTGATAGGGATGAGTATCTGGGTGTCATCCGCATAATTTGTGTAGGTGACACCCAGATGGTCAAGAATATTAAAGAGTGGTTAAGTAAACACGTTATATAGCGTAGGAGATGCACACGAACCTTGTGGGACTCCACATGGGATGTGAGATGGGTCAGCGGCGGCAAGCGGTGAAAAAACCCTCATGGATCTGTTTGCAAGGAATGAGCTGATCCAGGAGGTAGCTGCGTCAGAAAAGTGTGCGGCAATTTTGAGGTGCTGGCACAGGATTTGGTGGTCAACCGGATCGAAAGCTGCGGAAAGATCCAGTAAAAGTAGGAGCGCTTGTTTGCCCTTGTCTTTTCAGTCTGGCCTTTCTCACCGCTGCCCATGTTACAACCTGTTCCCGCAATGGACATGCTTATTTCCACGATCGTGGCCTGGGCCAACTGCCCTGGCTGCAGCACAGCGGTATGCCTCAATTTCAATCTGGCTGCTATTTCTAAAATGGCGTTTCACTCCCACTGCACCCTATACCCACACATGCACCAACACGACCATGATACAGCTTCTAGCGACACCTCCCCACCCCCTCGCCTATAGTTTCCCCAAGTGTCTACAACACACTTCAAGGCCTCTGACTCACCCTGAACCTTCCAGTAGCCTCGGATGATCACCCCTGCTTCCCAACAATTCCCCTAATTGTATCCCTTAATAGTTAATATTTTGGTGTGATGTCACTGCCTAAATAGGCGTGCAGTGGTGAAGTCATCTATTCTAAACCTGGCATGGCATTGCGGCATACGCTGCTCTCTCTGAAAAAGAATGATGCGCACTTGAAAGAGCACTATGAAAATATGCAACCGAAAGGGAAATGTGCAAAGTTCATGTGCTTTTCAGGAAAACCAATCAGCAACTAAGAGTAGCAATAACGATGCCTGGAAAAGTATAAATGGCGTCACCATTTTAATCAGCAGCATCTCTACTGAAATATTCACTGCAGAGCAAAATCCGAGTGTGAGCCATTTCATACAGGTTTGAGCCCTGGTTCATGTGGTCGGGAAGGTTTCTGGCTTGGAAACTTGACAACAAGGGTTTGAAACTCCTCTATGACGCTGGTCATAGCGCCATCCAAGCACTAATCAACCCAATTTAAGGGCTCACTACATTGGCCAACAATCCTGCATTTTGCTGAACTGTCCCGTTTTCATGGGCTTAGTCCCGCATCCCACACAGAGCCTGTCCGAGACAGGTAAAAGCCCCAACATTGTTCCTCTGAAGCCGTATTAGCTGTCAAATGCCCCCACAGCTGAGCGGGGAAGCACAACGCCTGCCTCTGAGGTGCTTTGTGTCCACAACGTATTGCAGTCAGAGAGATGAGAAGTTACTGGTCCAGCACAGGAGGGCCTGGAGAAGGACTATTGTCCCTTAAGAAATGCAAATGGTCGTTGATAAATCGGAGCGGGACATAACACTGCATTTTATGTGGAATAATAATTGAAGCAAGGGCCCTCAATTTGCTATGAACAATTTAAAAACCCAATGACATTTGTTTAGGCTTGCATACGTTTTGGAGGCAGTTACTGTAATCTTGCATTCAGGATGAGAAAAAAATAAAGCTGCACTCATTTGTTTTGTTCAACATGTTTCTAGAACAACATATACAGTCAGCTTAGTTTCTTGTGTGATTTTGGTACTTTTGACAGTATTGCCATAAAACAAATTATTATTTAATCTCTTGAAACCCAAACAAATACGTATAAGATTTACACATGTGCTTATTTGTGGTGAAGTACTTAAATCGTAGACTGGTTTCATCACTTAAGCAACGTGTGTGATCCTGGGCAAATAATGTAATCCCACTGTCCTTCATCTGCCAAAATTGGGCGTCCCGAGAAGTG
This sequence comes from Ambystoma mexicanum, assembly GCF_040938575.1. Classification (NCBI taxonomy): domain Eukaryota; kingdom Metazoa; phylum Chordata; class Amphibia; order Caudata; family Ambystomatidae; genus Ambystoma; species Ambystoma mexicanum. Next base: position 401,388,943 of record NC_090936.1, on the reverse strand, counting down.
ATTTAGTGTGCAGCTTTTGACATTACAGCATCCTCCCACATGGTTTACTATACTATGGCGTTGTTCCATATTAACCACAGTGAGCATTCATATATTGCATACCAGATATATCTTGCATCTCTTGGCTTACACATGGAAACGTCTATTAATGTCACTACCAATGATGCTCTAGAGTTTCAAAGACTGGCACTCCTTGTAATGTTATTTTTCATGACTTAATTTCTGAGGATGTCAAATCAGATCCAAATGAGTGGGTGTGCATGTCTTTTGTTGAATAGAGTCTTGGAACTCCCATGTTCAGTCCCTTTATGCGTAACAGTCCTGTAGTCTTGTTATTTGTTTGTGCTGTGCTTGTGTTAAAATGCCTTTTGCAACTAAAGCTACCATAAAGATGGCTGGATCCGAAAGGAAACGGGGAGCGTGCTGTGAATTATGCCCCCGGGAACTGTGTGCACACCACAAACTGCGCCTGATCCATTATACATCTAAAGTGTCCTGCTAAACCATTTTGTACAGTTGGCCACCCTAGAGCTCACACTATCTTTTTTTACTTGTGGCTTAAAAATTACCAAGTGGACCGCCCTATACAATTGGGCAGAAATCGCCCACCAGTGTGTATGTACCCTCGACGTGTGCTCTTTATTACTGCTCTTCATTTCAGGTTTTCCGTGTGGCTGCTTTCAGAATCTCTCTTACTTAGTACTAAGGGCCTGATTCCCAGAAGGTTTTTTTTATAATGGCGCAATCCCATAGGAAAACGCTCTCTGGCTCAGGCCCTAAGTGTGTACTCAGATATAAATTGGATCTTGAAAGCAGCGGTCGTTTGAAGAGATAGGAGAAAACGTTCAATGCCACTGTTCTATTGTGCGCTTTATTTATTCATAATGTGCAACTTGCCCTTATTTGATGGAGCACCAGCAATGGGGTGATGTGAAGGACTTCCGGGAAGCTGTTCGCATTCCTCATCCCTGCACTGCGTGGATATTTGCAAGCACTAGTGTTTGTGTACATCGAATAGGTATGGGCACTTGCGCGGGGACCTAGCGCCACCGTGTGGCTATCTGAGCTAGCATCGAAAAAATAGCAAGAGAAGAAAGTAATGTTCCGCATCCCCAGTGTCGGTAGAGGATAACTAAAATGACATGTTCACATACAAACATTGACGAACGCTTTCGCCTCAATTATGTGATTTATATTGCTAAGAAGGAATATTTGCGGTGTTTGAGAGTGTGCACAGGTTAGATGTACCACCCGAAAGCTGCCCCGTATCTGGCTGCAGGCGACGGGTCCAGGCACACACGAATTTCTTCTCTTGGACTTTTAAGCTTAGAACCTCCTATGAAAACATGTGACCTCTAGTGGGCCAGACTGGATTTCACTGATGTGGGTAGGACCTCTTGAAACACTTCCAGACGCTTTGCAGTGTGAGGCCAGATAAAACATTGTGAATAAAATGTTATCTTGGCATTACTCGCTCATGCGCTGTGTTGCCGATGAATGCAGACGAAAACGTAAATACATGAAAAAGACCCCTTACACACTGTATTTTGGGGTCCCTCGTTTCCTAACTGTAGAGTATAACTGCACTGGACGCAGTTTTCATTGATAACTCGTTGAATCCGGGCAATGGATTATTTCATTTCTATTCTTGCCACGTCCGCATCAATTCCACCTTCATACCTGCCTACATTTCAAAATCAAAAGACCTGAGATTTATGCCCCGCCCACAGCCACACAAGCCTCTGCCCATTTGCACACGGCTCCGCCCACACGCCCCGCCCACCTGTCAAAAAGATAAACTCGGTTGTTGTAGCCTTCAGTTTGCTTACTATAGCATTGAAAATCATTCATTACCTCCACGTCCACTCTTCCTCGTCCCAGTACTTACTTCATGAGGCACCTGCCTCCGACACAGGACCTTCTTCTATTTCTTTCAATCCCTATAACTCCTCCCCCACATCCATGTCACTCAGTTTAATTTTTCCTGCCTCCGGCAGGTTGGACTTTTTCTTCCCGGTGCGGGGCACTGGGGAGCACCGATTGCTGGCCCCCTGGGGGGGGGGGGCTGTGTGGCGGGGCCCTCGGCTCCCTCAGGTGCGGCGCGGCTCCTGGGCCACCTGCGGGGCTTGGGGTCACAGTTGAGCGGGATCGCCTCGCTCGGTTCTTTGCTGGGCACCGGACCGCAGCGTGAGCATTGTGTCCCGGGTCCTGCACGGCCCGGGGGAAGGTAAGGAGAGGGGAGGACTGGGCTTGATGATTTCCCCTCTCCTCCTGTTTTGGCCATCTTGATTGGACAGGCTTTTTCCTCGTGCTCTGTGTACACATTTTTATTGGAAATGATGGCAAGCACTTGGCAGTATGGGCTAGCCTTCCCCTTTTGTTGTGTGGCCTCTCTGCTTCTTGTCGTGGGGTGACAGTGGCAGAGAGTCTTTGAAAGTGCGGGGGCTCTGTTCTGTCGCAGGCATGTCACATACCACCCGCTCCTCAGACACACACAGCACAGGATGCACCGGATGTTAGCTGCATTCTCTAGGGGAAGGTAAGGAGAGGGGAGGACTGTGCTTGATATTTTTCCCCTCTCCTGCTGGTATGGCCGTCTTGGCTCCTTCAACATGCCGTTTCCTCATGCTTTGTGTACATATCTTTATTGGAAATGATGGCAAGCACTTGGCAGTATGGGCTAAGTCTTCCCTTTTGTTGTGAGGCCTCTCTGCTTCTTGTCGTGGGGTGCTGTGGCAGAGAGTATTTGGAAGTGCAGGGGCTCTGTTCTGTTGCGGGCATGTCACATACCACCCGCTCCTCGGACACACGCAGCCCAGGATGCACCGGATGTTGGCTGCATGCTTTGCGTGCAGCCTGTGAAAACGGTGCGGATTTGGACATGTCTGCAAGCGGCTGGAAGGGTATCGGCCTGGCATAGTCTACACTTCGGGTTCGAGTCTCTGCGGTGCTGACTCGGCCCTTCATCCTTCCTAGACCGATGCATTGGAATGATTTAGAGCATGGGGCTACTAGATACAGGGCTCAAGCCACCTCTCAGTCATGTGGCGAGTTAGTGGTGTGTTTGGGTCTGTGCTAGCTATGGACGCAGACTCCTTGTCCTGTCCTCTTCCTCTGAACTGCGCGAGGGAAGGTCAAAGGAGATGATTTTCTTTTCCCTTGTCCGCCATGGAATTATAGAAAATGCATCATGGAAGTAATGGCCATGCAGAGGGTTCCCAGTGTCTCTTCTTTTAGGGCCTAGGTCCTCCGGTGCCGACGTGTTGCTTTCACGCCTCCTCTCAGACTTGTGGGAAGTGATGGGGCACATGGTGGCATGTGTCTGTGCTTAGAGGGGTTCTCAGAGCCCCTGCTGCTGGTGGAGGGGGATGTCACTTCAGTGGGTTTTTCCAGTATAGGCATACCCCAGGTAGGGGGTTGCCTTTGATGTCTGCTATCCGGGATGGATTGCTTTGCCCCCGCTTTGACAGTACTCTGCCCTTTTTGACGCCAGGCTGGTAGATCCTCTGTCGGCTGAGGGGCCCATGGTCTGCTGGACTTCTGGGCTGTCCTGTATCTTCCTTTTTGATAGGTCGGATCTTTTTGTGGGCTGACAAACATGCTGTTATATTGTGGCGCAGGCCTGCTTCAACGTCCTGTGAATTTCCTCTGGTGCAAGTGCAGTGACTGGCGGTTTTTCCCTGGCTCCTCGTCTCTATCTTCTCGGAGGTGTATGGGACCGGTGGGGTTCAGCGTCCTAGGTAATGGGCTCCTTCCGGAGGGGGGTATCAGTTGCCGTTCCTGTCTCTGCCTGTCCAGGTTTGCATGGTTAGGACTTTGGTACCCAGCTCACGGTCCAAGTAGTTGGCCATGGGATCCGTTCTCTCCGAATGATTGTTGTGGGTTACCGTCTTGCCCGTTCCTCTCCCTGTTCACTCTGCCTTCTAGGATGTGTCATTGCCTTATGGATTTCAAAACCCTGCACTGCTTGTCCCGACGTCTGGGGAGTGCGTACTCTGGATGTTGTGCAGGGGGGGCGCTTGCTGGCTGTTCTGGGCTGGGTTCTCAGAAGGAGGTATGTCTCGGCTCGCCTGTTGCTGAACTTGCGGGGCACGTGGCGTCTTGTGTGTTTTACCGGTTCCTTGAGCCCGTCTTCGGTTACGTCCCCAGGTGTCTTATACTCTCTCCCACTGGCTCCCGACATCTCGGCTTTCGTAGTTTTGTTTTCAATGTCCCCAGCGCTGCGAGTCTCCCTGCTATGGTGGCGGGGGGTTTCAGGTCTGCAGGCTGAGGTGTGCATGGTCCTTCCTCCTGTGACCTCTTACTACCGACGCCAGCGGAAAGGGGCTACATTGGGGGTCCTCTCAGCTCAAGGGTTGTGAGATCTGGGGAGAGCCGGCGATCATCCAATTGCCAAGAGTTGTGCCATTGTCCAAGCTCTGGTGTACTACGAGGAGTTGCTGGACGGTCGGCGGTTTTGATCCGATCGGACAATAGGACGGCCTTGGCATATGTCATCTGCAATAGGGGTTCTGGCCGCTCCTTGAATGCTCTGGCAGCGCTGATAGGAACCTGGGAGGAATCTCATCTGGTGTCTCTGGTGGCCTCACGTATCAGAAGGGTGGACAATGTTCAAGCGGATCTTCTCAGACGCCGGTTTTCACTCCTCTGCGGAACTGGTCCTGTTGGCCCAGGTCTTTGCGGTGGCCTGTGTCAGATTAGGGTCCCTGGTTCTAGACCTGTTTGCATCCCCGTCCTCTGCAGAAGTTACCCTCTTCTGCTCTCGGTTTCAGGCCGAGGGGATTGGGGGATGGACGCTCTCTCTGTACAGTGGTCTTGGGGTTTTTCCTTTATGCCTTTCCGCCTATTCCCCTTCTGCCCGGGTGGTTTGGCGCATCAGAGTGTCCAGGGTGACACTGTTGTTGTTAGCTCCGTTCTGGTCCCAACAGAGTTGGCTCCCCTCTCTGTTGGAGCTTCGGTTCTAGGAACCTTGGCTGGTTCCGAGGTGGTCGTGTCCCCTTCAAGGGGATCTGCGGTTGGAAGTCCACCGGATGCAATGGGCAGTGTGGCTATTGCTCAGTCTGGGTTGATATCTCGGGGGTTCTCAGATCCTGTAGTTGAGTCCATAATGGATGCTCTTAGACCCTCCACTCTGAAGGTGTTCGGCAGACATTGGGGCCATTTCCGAGACTGGTATGGGCGGTCTGGGATCCCTCCCCTGCTTTCTGGCCTCTCTGCTATCCTTCGGTTCCTCCAGGAGGGGTTTTGACAGGGGCCTGGCAGTTTTTTTTTCCAGGCTTTGCTCTCAGTGGGCCTCCATGAAATTCCTTTGGGGGACTCTGATGGTCACTTGGATGGGGAGGCGTTGGTGGGGAAGTTGATCCAGGGTTTTTTCTTCTTCCTGTCCTTGTGCTGATAAAGGGCTCCCCCTTGGGATTGCCCTCTTGTATTACGGTTCCTTCACGGGCCTCCTTTTTGAGCCCTTTTCCGAGATTGATATCAAACATCTTACACTGAAATCTGCTTTCTTATTGCCCTCACTTCTGCCCGTAGGATTGGGGAGATTGGGGAAAGCAGATTTCAGTGTTTCACGCTCCTTTCCTGAGGGTGCTGCCAGACTCGGTGGTCCTGGGGTGTGGTCCGAAGTTTCTCCCTTAAGTTGTCTCTCGGTTTTCACACCTCTCAGGGTCTGGTTCTCCCTGACTTCTTTCATGATCCAAGAACGCCTGAGGAGGTGGCTCGCCTTAACATTGATGTCCGGCGGGACGTGTTGGAGTATTTGGCTTGGTTTGCTTTTTCCACCAATCTGATAGTCTTCTGATTGCTTGTGGTCCGGCTGGGGCTGGGCATAACGCATCTGTGGTTTCCATTTCCCGGTGGTTCCGGGTTGTGATCTCCAGGGCCTATGTGGCTTCTGGCCTGCCTATGCCTGCGCACGATCAGGGGCGGTCTGATAGGGGTTTGGCGGCTTCCTGGGCCGATGCAAGGGGTATTGTTCTCTGCAAGAGATTTGTATGGCTGCCGCCTTGGCTGGTCTAGGAATTTCACCAACCGCTCTGGGTTGAGTTTCTCCCACTCAGGGGGGGTTGGTTCCTTCGTGGTTGGAGTTTTGTCTGTGGGAATGTGAATTAAGAGTTATTGTGGGTGTTTTTTGCTGCACTGTTTTTGGCTCTGTGTCTCATTGGGACCTTTTCCCCGTTGCTGCTTTGGTATACCTCATGAAGTAAGTACTGGGACGAGGAAGAGTGGACGTGGAGGTAATGCTCTGATTACTTACCGGTAATCTTCATTACTCCTAGTCCTACTCTTCCTCATCACAGTACTGACGACCCTCCTCACCCTCCCTGCGGGGAAGGTCCCATGCTCCGGCTTGGTAATATGTAACTGAGTGACATGGATGTGGGGGAGGAATTATAGGGATTGAAAGAAATAGAAGAAGGTCCTGTGTCGGAGGCAGGTGCCTCATGACGTAAGTACGGTGACGAGGAAGAGTAGGACTAGGAGTAATGAAGATTACCGGTAAGTAATCAGAGCATTCAATGCTATAGTAAGCAAACTGAAGGCGCCGCCGAAATAATAGTGCTTTCAATCCATGTCATTGGATTGAAAGCACTATTATTGCTGTGGCGTCGCCTTCAGTTTGCTTACTATAGCATTGAATGAATGATTTTCAGTGCTATTGTAAGCAAAATGAAGCCGGTGCTGTTGGGGGGCGGTCCTGAGCCCCCACAGCATGCCCACAAGCCCCCACCCGAAAGGACACACACTGACACAGCCTTTCGGTTCGGGCTTCCCTGTCGCACTGCTCGCGGCCGGGAACGCCCCTTTATTTATATCCAGGGCGGCGGCGTGCAACGTCACGCCGCCGCGTAGGCCCGTCATTACAGGCAGCGCCACACTCCTCCTTTTTCGGGAGGAACCACAACAACTGCAATTTTAACTTTAATAACTTCTAACACACACACACACTACAAATACTACTGCACACCCAAAACCCCTTTATTGTCAACCACCCGGATCCCTTCATCACAGTTTACTAGCTAATTGTCCAAGAACATACTCGCTGAGGTAAGCAGGTTTCCCTCGCCCAGCCCACTGGGGGTACCTCCTGCCTACCTCCGGCCCGTGACGTCCTTCACCCGCGGCTCCCTGGATTGGGGAGTCTGGGACATCCTCACGGATATCTCCGTCATCGGGGTCCTCTGGTGGGTCAGGTTCAGGTGGAGTTTCAGTCCGTGGATCACCCAGCTTCTTGAAGAAGCTCACATTCCGGGTGACGGCAGATCGTCCATCTGAGGCCGTCAACATGGATCCCTTGACCGCCACAACATCCAATGGCTCGGGTTCATAGGGGAGTGAGAGTTTACCATGGGGGTGTCGGTTGCGGATGAGAACTTCGTCTCCCGGCTCAAGCCGTTGAGGCCGGAGACCCCTTTGCAGGTTCTCTTGGTCAATTCTCACTCACCTTTCCGCTTCAACCCGCTGGTTATCAATCACTCCAGGCTCCTTCTCCCCGACCTCGGGTAGTAGGCCCCGGGGGCATCTCTTGAATAGTGCTTCTGCGGGAGCCACTCCAGTGGAGGCATGCGGGGTGGTGCGATACACCCGCAGGAATTGATACAGGGCCCGTTGAAGGGGCTGACCCTGTCCCTGAGCGATTCGGAATGTCTTGTTAAGAGTCCGCATTAGTCTCTCCACATCGCCATTGGCTCGGGGCCACAGCGGTGACACCTTCCTGTGCTGCACCCCGCAGCTCTCCATGAGCTCGGAGAAACGCTCACTTTGGAAAGGAGCCCCATTGTCTGAGCACAGAGTGTGGGGAAACCCGTGGGCTGCAAAGATCTTCTCCACCGCCACCACCACATGCTCAAACGCCACGGATTCGACGAACTCCACCTCTGGATATCTAGAGTGCTCATCGACAATTACCAGGAAGTGGGTGCCCACCGACGTCGAGCCAAAGTCTGCGTGGACAACCTCCCAAGGCCGTGTGCCTCGGGGCATCGCTTCTATCGCCGGCTCCCGTTGCAGAGGAGAGGCTGCCTGACACCACACGCATGCCGCCACAAAGTCATCAACCCTCTTCTCTAGTTCAGGAAACCAGACCTTCAACCGGAGCCATGCCTTGGTCTTGGCTGCGCCTTGATGTCCGTGGTGGGCCAAAGTGATGACCTCCTTCACTTTTGAAAGTGGGACGACAATCCGGTCACCCCGGAGCAGCAGGCCCGACTCCGAAAACGACAACTCGTCCTTCACTTTCCACAGCTGTTCAAGTGTTGTTCTGGCCTCTTGTGTTCGCCCGGCCACAGCCTCGAGGATGGACTTCCAGGAGCTGTGTTGCATCGAGTGCCTCAATATTTGAAAACATTTGTCTTGGGCCGCCGCGGCCTCCAGCTCCGCCAGTGGCATCGCGTTTGGTGTGGCCGCCTCCACCACCATCCGCACATGGCTGTCAGCCTCTTCTTCACAGGTATCATGCCCCTCTCCCCCGCACACCCCCGGGTGACGGGAGAGGTAGTCCGCTGCATTGTTGGCCCCTGGCCTGTACACTAAGGTAACGGAGTACTCAAGGAGGGCGAGCATCCACCTCTCGATCCTGGCCGGGGGTTTTGACGATGACCCAACCAGGATTGGAAGCAACGGTTTGTGATCGGTTACCACCGTCACCGGACGACCCAAGACATAGAGTCGAAAATGTCTGCAGCCCCACAGCACTGCGAGTGCCTCCCGCTCAATCTGGGAGTACCTCTGTTCAGTCTCTGAGAGTGCCTTGCTGGCGTATGCCACGGGGCGGACTCTCCCGTTGCGATCCACTTGAGTTAGCACGGCCTCCAGGCCAAACGGCTTGCATCAACAACGATCTCTGATTCCAGGGCCGGATCGAAGAATGCCATGGTATCTTCCGTTGTGAGGGAAGCCTTAATGTCCTCGAAAGCGGCCTGCTCAAGTGGGCCCCAGTGCCACGTTGACTCCTTCTTCGTCAACGCCCGGAGTGGTTCAGATCTTGAGGCGGGGTTTTCTAGCCACCATGATCGGAGACACCCAGGTGGTCGGGCCTTCCACCTTTTCGATGATATCCAGGTTTACTAAACTGTCCAGCTCTTTGTCCACCTGCTCCCTTAAATGAAACGGTACCCTGCGGTGTTTCAGTGCAATAGGTTGCACCGACTCATCAATGTGAAGCCGAACCGGTTCACCGGTCATCTTTCCGATCCCACTGAAGAGTGCTGCATGCTTGTCTAGGAGATCATTAATGTCCTCAATGTAGACTAAATAGGCGAAACTGACAATTCCCAGGGCCTCGGCAGCTGCACAGCTGAGCAGGGTGTTGTTGCTCACAGGAGTTACATAGAAACGAGCCTTGATCTGTGAGCCGTCATGTCCAACACTGGCTATAAAGGCACCGTCTAGTGGTATCGGTTTCAGACCTCCGAACGCAAATATGCGAGCCTTCGGTGTGACCAGACCTAGGAGGGGTTTAAGAGCGTCATAATGTCCTCTGGCCATTACATTGACTGAGGCCCCCGTATCCACGAGCACCGGGACTGGGGAGTGGTTCACCTCTACCACACATCTCGGCTGCCTCCGACTCTTTCTTTTCAGGATTTCCACGCTCGAGACAAAGAAGATGTTCTCCTCCTCGGCACCCTCTGCCTGGGGATCCACTTCGCCCTGATCTACCTGGGCCACATTCGGCGGTGGGTTCTGGCGCGGATTCCACATCCGTGCCTGGCCTCTCGGCACCATCACCGGCAGGGCTGCCCGGCATACTCTTGAAAAGTGATCGGCTAGTCCACACCTGCCATAGGTCTTTCCCACCGCCGGACACTCTGTCATGTGAGGAAGGTCGTACCCGCATTTCTGGCACGATTCCCCGGCTCTGCCTGCCCTGTCACAGGGTCCTCCACCAGGACATCTCATGCCTCTGCCACCTCGCCACACGACGCACACCTCCTCCGACCTCACTGACCGGGATCCTGCCTCCATCTTATTGGCCCGAGCCTCCGCCACCCCATGGCAACGGCCGAGCTCCAGTATGCGGGGCAGAGTGATGCCTGGCTCTCTCAGGACCTGCGTCCTGAGTTTGCCAGAGGAGCATGCCTGGATCAACATTGTGCGCATCATGTCTTCCGCGTCCATCCACGTACATCCTAAGGAGAGGCGGCGCAGGCGACCATAGAAGGTGTCCAGTGTCTCCTCATCCTTCTGTTTGGCCGACAGCATAACAAACCTCTCATAGTCCACATTGGCAAGGGGGAGGAAATGTGCAAGGAGTGCCGCCTTGGCCGCGTCATAAGAGGCATCGGCAGGTGTGAGGGATTCAAATATTTCCTGGACTGCAGGCCCTGCGGAGTACAACATGGTGGCCACTCTGCTGTCATCGTCCGTCACCTGTGAGGCCCTGAAATACATATCAAGGCGACTCATCCATCTCCTCCGCCGGGGGCCCATGCTCGAAGGTGGCCCCGATGCGTCAAATTCCAGAATGGGCTGCAAAGCGGCGTGGGCCGCAGGTGCTCTTGCCTGAGCCATGATGGGGGGTCCAGGTTGGGCAGCTGGCAGTGCTGCTGGAGGTCCTTGCAGGGGCAACTGTGGAGCCGGTACTGGCTGTTGCATTGGAACTACTGGAGGCTGCCCAGCCTGCTGTGGAAGTGGTGCAGCCACGGCCCCGTCATCTGAATCTTCAGAGTCAACCATAGGTCTGAGCGCACAGGCACCCCCACCAGTTGTCCTGGGGGCCGCAACTCAGCCACCCCTCAATCCATGTAATTGCATTAAAAGCAGCATTATTTCGGCTGCGGCGTTGCCTTCATTTTGCTTACTATAGCATTGAATGTATTTTTTTCAGTGCTATGGTAAGCAAAATGAACGTGGCACCGCCGCCGTAATAATACTGCTTTCAATTCAATGACATTGATTGAAAGCACTATTATTATACTGGTGCAGGCAGTGGGAACGAACATTTTGCGCCGTTTCCGGGTCCCGTCATATTCTCCACCTGATTGGCTACCGGCGGCAGCCAATCAGGTGGAGAATATGACGGGACCTGGAAAGAATCTCAAAATTCCTGAGATTCAAGGGACATTTCCGGAGACTCAGAGAAATGCTTAAAATCCGGAGTCTCTGGAAAATTCCAGAGGTTAGGCAGGTATGCTTCTCCTCTACACAGAAAGGCATTCTCGTTACGCTGCCATTTTAGGTACAGATCGAGATCCCAAGCGAGGCGCTGTAATCACACCAGAAAACACCCTGTTTGTCCACTCAAATGACGCTATTCTGGCACAGTCTACAAGCATTGATTTAGTGGAGTGCAGTCCACATTGCATGTGCTGTTGCTATTTCAGGCAGAGTGTTATAGATGTTGGTTTGATCAAAGGTCTTCCAAGCCAGGCTCTCTCACGAGAGCTCACCACAGATCATGCCTGTGCTGCGCAGGTGCCTGGTGCCCAGCATAAGTGAAGCCATAAGAACAGAAGCAAAGCGGTATGTGCCAGCCTATGCGTCAGCCATACCCAGCGCACAGTGCACATACCAAAAACCACCAGTGGGTATGGGCACTGGCCGTGCCCAGGGGCTACTCTCGAAATGATACTGCACCTCACTAAAAATACATAAACTCCCAGTGAACACACTTTGGTTAAAGTGGTATTATTGTTAGGTTTCTCCATAGCTCTCAACTCACACGCTTTTGGCGGGTGTCACCCGCATTGTAAAGGGCTGACTCACCCGCCAAGCCTCCTGCACGCCCATTCATTCCAATGGGCGTCTCACCCGCCAAAAATAAAATCGGGTGATTTCACCCGCCTTTGCAACACAAATGGTTGAGAGCTATGTTTCTCATAAAAACCTTTTTTTCTAACCGTTGAAGTTCAGGGAGAGAATTAGAACTTTTCCACTGCAGTCACCACTTTACACTACGGATGAACTCAAATGTGCCCAAGCGTATGACGAGGAAAAAGACGACTTCCTGGCGAGGGTTATTACATATTAGCCAACACAAAAATAAAAACACAACTGCAAAAAAGATGTCGAGATTCGATTTCCCAGAGGAATGGGCAGCATGGTGATGGCTGTGCCGTGGTTTGTTTTATGATGCTGGATCCAGTAAAATGTGTTTTCAAAACAAGAACAGCCACATTTTTTTGTGTGCAGTGTATGCGTTACGTGTCTGTGTAAGAGGTAGAGCAGAAGTCCCAACTGCATGGACCCGCCAGGTGTTACAGAAGTAACTAAGTGGTTGCGTTTCATGCTGCTGCAACAATGCTCCATACACACATGTATTAACATCTGTTCAACTCACAAACCTTAATTATAGCACAGCATTTTCAAATTCCTTTTGTGGCATATTTTCTGGTGTACTCGCATACATAAAAACAAGGGGAGTCTTATGAGCTCTGAAACAAACACGTATAAATATAAACAAGTGAAAAGAAACTCGAGAAACTACAGACATTCGAAAAATGTGTTTTCCATTCTTAGTTAAGAGACTTTCATATGCGTGATAGATGTGTGTTTTAATTACAACATAATGTGGCGTTAAACGCCTGTCCCAAGGGCTGGAACGGGGAGAGATGCGGGGGAGAGGGGGGTGCGGGTGGTAACAGCCCAGCAGCCCAAGTTAATGGCCCGAGCAAAGCAAGGGCCATTAATAAGGGCTCCGGACTATTACCCCCCCCCCCCCCCCCTCACTTCCCCGGTTCTAGCTCTTGGAACTGGGGTTTAAGGCCATTAGCACCCCTGGGCTTTACAAAGATGGTCGCCATGGCAGCCTGTGGAAGGCAAGGGGAAGGAGAGGATGCAGAGCAGGCACCTGCCACCACCGAAATAAGGTGAGGAGGGAGAAGGAAAAAAAAGAAGGGGACGGAGGGTGAGGGGAAGATGGAGGCGGGGCGGCATGGAATGCGGGCTTGCATCAGCGGTTCAAGCTCGCATTCCTAGCCATCTGATTGGCCGGCTTCCCCCCCCCCCCCCCGCCAGCGGGTAATAAATAATCAACCGCTGTTATTGAAGACAAGAGAAGAAAGCATTATTTCGGATAATTGAAATTAAAAAGACATACAGATTCTGCTAAAACATTAGAAAAACAATTGATGCCCATATAACCGCAAAGGGCAACTAAGTCAAAAAATACCATAAAAGTATAAAACTATAGTTAATAAATGAACTTCTTCTTAGTTATAAATGGAATCTAAAACCAATTTAAAACAACCAAGTGCCCAGAATCTATCCAATCTGTTTCTCTTTTCCAGTTTCTCTTCTAAGGCTTGCATGAGAAACGCAGATGTTGCCTGTTGGATATCTTCACCTGAGGCCCAAAGTAAACATGGCACTGCTGGGTGACGTTGTCTTAGGTTTCCTTTACACAACACTGGGAATACAATTTCCTTTTGCAAATGCTTGTACGATTGACAGAAAAGCAAAACACGGAAGGGGCTTTCTGGAATGCCCAGACATAATGGACAAAGGCCTCGAATTTGAGGCGATATCAGTCCTGTCATATTAGAATGGCAAGCACTGAAGGGCAGACAGCTGAAGCGAAGCCTCGTGATAAAAAGTCTGTTTTTTAAAAAGAGGCTTTGCATCAAACACTCTTGAGACCCCTTCTCGAGCAAAACATATAATATAGCAACATTGAGTGGTTTATTCAACTCTATAGTTTGCGTCTCCATGTCCAGCTGTTTGATCAATGTCGAATCCAGAGGCGTTGCTAAGGGAGCTTAGGGGGCTATAACCCCAGGTCTTTTGATTGTAGCCCCGGATAGAATCTCAGGGGCAACAACCAAAAGGCTAGCTAGCCCCGAGTCCCGGCATTAGTGTAGCCCCAGATCTTTTCCAGACCTAGCCACACCCCTGGTGGAATCCACATTGTTGTTGCATACTGAGCCGCTGTGCGCTTGTGCTTTGGCAGACCTAAAGTGGACGAATCTCAACCCGGGTATGTTCAGCCCCTTTTCCATATTAAGTATATTTGCCACTAGTAGTGTAGGCAGATTAGCTTTGGTGTTAGACATTATTCTTAAAAATAGGGTGACTGGTAAGAGGTTAATCTGATCTTTCACGTAACTGGGCTCTAACTCACTGTATACAGCAAATGTGGGAGCAGATTTTGGTAAAGTAGCAACCGTTTGCAAAAAGAGCTGCGTTTGCTGTAGCGCGTCGGCCTTTTGGGATCCCCAAACTCCCATGCCATATAATACTATGCCTCTTGCCTTACCTTCGTAACCTTGAAGCATCAGCTTCAGGGGTTGTGCTCTGAATTTGGTGGCCAAAGGAAAGATCCCTCCTATGGCTTGTTGCATTTTAGCGTTTTGTTTGTTTACATGGTAGGAATTGGTCAGGTTTTCTGAAAAACATACCCCTAGATAGTCATATGTTTTCACTATCGCTCTTACGGTCCCATCAGCAGTAAAGCTTTGTGCATTGGCTCGTCTTTACCTCCCAAACACGAACAATGCTGATTTGATGGGCATTGCTGCCAGGCCCCTTTTCTCCATACGTCTTTAGTAAATTCTGCCTGGACCCTCAAAATCTCTCAGACATTGGTGCATAACATGTTGCAGGATCAATATGGCTTACATTCCTTTATCAACACATCTCCTGTAAATTATTAAATTGGTACACTCCAATTCTAAGCTAACATTTTCAAATATCTTGATGGAGTACATTTGTTGGTGTATTCTTATGAATCAAAAACAAAGGGGATCCTTTTGAGCACTATCACAAACATGCCTACCCAGAAACAAGACACAAAAGAACACCAGGAGCTACGAACATTGAAAACAATAGGCCCCATTAGATTTTAGCCGGTCTGGATTTAACGGTGCCGGTAAAACCGTACCGGCACCCTTTTCCGGACCAGCTAACTACGAGTTTTGTGGCCGTGTGGTTTTACGCCCACCAGGTCTGACCTGATGGGCGTAACGTCACCGGCCGCAGACAGACGTGGATACACCGGCACAATTACCGCATGGTGCCGGTGTTTCCACGGCCCCCATTCCAGTGGACTCCACGGGAATCGGAGTAATGGAATGCCGGCTCCGGAATTACTGGACCACCGGGACTGTAATACCCCGATAATTCCGGAAAGTCTGGAGCCGGTAAATCCCTACTAGTCCTGTGGCAGCCAGCCATTTTTACTGGCACGGCTACTGCCGGACTCATAATGAGGCCCAATGTGTGTTCATTTCTTAGTTGACAGCCTTTAATATGAGTGACAGGTGTCTGTTGTAAGACAAAAATGTTTGAGTCCTTGGGTGGTTTAACAACCTTCTTCAGGGTAAAATGGAGTTGTATGGCCAGGAAGAGGGGACCTGAAGGCATGCATATGAGGCTATTTACTGAGAAGTTGAAATCTAAGGGTGGGTCCATGGCAATTAGTTCACAAGGGTGTGCACCCAAAGTAGTCACCACCATTACGTTTTAGTGAAATAAAAGATTCTATTATTTTAAATAAAGTGCCCCTCTATACTTTGTCAAAGCAGGGGTGGACGAGAAAGGTGAATATGCCTAGTTAGTGGATGGGAAGGGTTCACGGTGTAAAGACTCACAAGGGAAGATACACTCCTCATTAACGAATGAAAATCCAGAGAATTTGTTTGGAAGGAAGGCCATACATTTGGCACATTGGAAACTATGTAGGCTCCTGTAGGGCTACTAATGGATAGGGTGCGAATGATGTGGAGAGGGTGAGAATTAAAATGAATCCCGTAAGAGTGGGTATTTCAAGACCCTCATTTGTAAAGTCTTTTTCCTTCTTAATAAGATTTTCTGGGTCTTCATTGTGTCCTCAGAAGCAATATCTATAATCAGGTCCAGCCAACTGCGGTCGCAGTCATTGTCCACCTGAAAGCCATGTTGTCTAGGAACAATCTAACTTCATTCCCAACTATAGGGCCTTGAGGTGAATCTTTACCCCTGAAGTTTTTGAGCATGATTGCTTGTGAACTTCTTTTCTAATATGGTGCCTTTCTCATTTGTATCACTTAATTCCACTTTGCATTTTGGTGGTGTTAGCTTGAAAGTCCATCCCTCCATCTGAAACAGTGATCCTCGAAAAAAGAGCCGTTCCACATAAGCCCCAATTAATGCTAGACATCCTTCCTCTGTCAAGTCCACACTTGTAAGGACCTCCTTGTTTGAGCTTAAACACAACTCTGAGCTTGACCACACATAAATGCCCCATAACTGCTGTGAAATGTGAGGATCACCCTTGCAACCTATGGCCGCCATTAGCCCTTGGAGTTGACCCTTTTGTATTTCAATAGCTGTGCAAAGAAAAAAGTTCAATGCCATGTTAGTCCAGTTTTACAATCACACACAATGTAGGTTTTGATACCTTTCATTGGACTAACTGAACATAATGTTCAGAGATGGAACAAAGCACTAGCTTTTGAAGTCCCATAGGCTTCTCTGTCAGATGGTGCAGTGTGAAATGGTGCATAAAGATAAAGCTACAGCAAAGTTTGTGCTGAAATTAAGGGACAGAAAGCATTTCATTTTAAACTTCATTAGCTGTAGGAACAGTATGCATGGAATGTGGATCTGGGAACTGATGTCTTATCTAAAAGGCCATACGACCCCTGGAAGCAGGGAACACATAATGGTTTGGAAACAGTACACATTTGTATCTGAATGTTGCATTTAGCAAAAAAAGGAAAAGCAAATCTGTTTCACACGTAACTGTTAAGTTAGGCCCAGGCACTATTAATATTGGCCCCTAACTGATTTTACTTGGAAAGGCGTGTTGAAATAAGAAGTTTAAAACACATAATTAAGAAACAGGGTCAGTCTTGCATTTCTCTCACTTAGAGTATAAAAATGTGGTCTGCAGCCTATATGCAGTGCCAAGGCATGGTAGGGATTTCAATGCAGCTGTTAAGGTTTCATGGCTAGTCCACAATGCGACACTACCAATATGCTCTTGAGGTTTAACTGGTGCAGTCTCCAATGTTACCTCAGTGTGCCTGACAGTTCGCAATGGTTTCCTCACTTGCATACAGTGTGGCATATACAAAATATGTTAATCATCTTTAAACAGTGCAGTTTCCACTGCTATCTCAGTATGTCTCATGGTCGGTAATGTTGTAGAGGAGGTCCCAGACATGGCCTACATCCCTTCCCCTCATTTCGAGGTACCAGGAGCATACTCGCCATGGTATGTGACGTATGAAGAGCAAATGAACCTACAAAGAGCTGCACTGGGACTCTGCCCAGTATACATCAGAAGATCCATACCTGTTGAAGCACCCATAACCAGACAACCCTGAGCAGCACGGTACCCTGTCAGACAGCCATACCAGCCGCTGATACGAAATGAGGAGTACCTACGTACGGTCCACGAAGAGACCCCGAAAGTTAATGGAAGGCCAGTGGAAATGACAAGGGCCTGAACAGAACCGTGAATGAATAAAAGCGGCTATCGAAGACAAGCACCCCAGTGCGAGTAACTACAAAAATAAATGTCATGGACACAGAGAAGAGACAATGTTAAAACGTAAGGAAACGGTGCTACGAGACAAGATGGAAGCAACCGACCTGTTAAACGTGTGTAAATAGGCTTGAAACGCAAGATGCTAAGAAATCGATACTGCTTGCAATGCTTAGTAGAAGATAGAGCGGCAAGCACCAACCCTATATATATACCTCAATAAGGCACATTATACAAGTGCGACTCCATTTTGTAAAAGCAGAATTGTACCCAAGCGGCCAGAGGCCTGACAGGCCAAGTTTCGTAACCCAACCAAAGGCAAGAGAAGGAGCAGAATCGAAACTCAGCAAAGAGCGGCTCATGCCTAGGAAATCGAGGTCAACCAGAGAAGAGGAGGAGAGCGTCAGCTAACAAGACTCCAACTTCCGAGCATACCAGCCTGCCTCATGAAGGTCAAGATAAGGGGGGCCCATGCAGGCGGCGAGGCTGAAACAGAATTAAATGCACTAAAAGCTGGAAACTGAAGCAGATTCATGACGAACTAACACGTGACCAGCCAGGCGCGAAGAAGTACCACCGCCTGATGTCATCCAGGACCCGAGAATGCCATAACTTTTCCCGATAAGAGACTACAGTTTCGTGGCCATCCTTAGCCAACTAATTGACACATCGCCCTAAAACACGGATTGATGGAATGGAGGCAGGGTGAAACTTGGGACACCAGGCACAGGGGTGTCCATTCTGCATGCTGCAAATTAAAAGTGGAAATTGATGTCTAGGGGTGTAACCTGCCCAATCACAATGGACCAAGTTATCTGGAGTCCTATAGATACTGTAACCAATAGGACGTCGTAGATGTAGTGACGTCTATCACGAGTGATGTAGAGGGAGGGGTGTAGACGCCCACCCGATAAGAGTTATCCAATCCGCATGCCCTATTATCATATACAGATATAACACCTATACTTAAGTTACCTTTCCTAACCAATTATATTGCATGATGATTTTTTATAGAATTAGACTTCAGTGATGATGAGTTTTGCCTATAACAATGACTGTTCGACTGAAGTTCGAGGAAGTCGGAGCGAGACAGGTGATCGCAATGCTGCTGATTTCCATTTGTTTCTCTGTTTGATGTACTTGCCATTAAACGGATTTCCCTTTGCCAACTTACTCAGTCCTCATTATTTAGTCGCGTTGGAGTAAGTGAATCCTGCACCCCCTTTCCTCACATGGTGCAGCTATCTTGTCTTACAAGTTGTAGAGGGTGAGCGCTGACTTATGGGCCCGTCAGTGATTTCCTCTCCCCCAGAACAATGTGTGCCACCCATTTGAGCTTAGACGGCCAAGATTTCCATTGTCAATGCCTGTGCCCCTCACCCAGTAGTGTCTAATAGGTGATAGGGAGAAATGATACCAGAGAATTTTTCTGACTGTTGATGATGGCATTGCTGGACCTGGGTTCAAAGTTGTTATTGTAGATCCGGTGTAGAATTGTTGGCACGTGTCACATCTTCTGATGTTGCAGGGGAACAGTCCAGGGATTCTTTGTTCGTGATCTAGTGGGAATGTACTCCTGGTCAGAGACTGTTATAGGTTTTTCGGTTGTTTGTATGCAGTTAGGCAAGCTTCTTTAAAGATGTCTTTCAGACCTTCATCTCGGCTGAATAATCTTTGTAGATCCTTAACAATCCTTTTCATTTGTGTTAGTGATGGATGGTAACTGGCAACCAAAGGAATTGGTTCCATGTCTTAGCTGTATTGCAGCAGGGTATTTTCAGTGCACAGTCGAATTTCCTGACAATTTGTCTAGCTGAGTGACCCTTCTATAAAACGAATATGCGCAGTATAGCATTGCAGTTGCTCCTTGTCTTCTTGTTGGAGCATATGTGTTGTTCTTGCATGGCTTAGCAGTAGATATCACGCCATTTTGTGTGGGTTGGGTGGAAATTTGCCCTCTGCAGGTATTTGTTCCTATCAGTGGGTTTCTTGTATAGAGTTGTTTCTAGCTGGCCTTGCCTTCTAACCGAGATGATTGTATCCAGGAAGTGTATGCTCTTCTTGGAATATTGCAAGGTAAACTTGCGCATTGGTGGAAGCCATTTAGCTATTCATGGAATTGTTTAAGAGTATCTTCACCTCCTGTCCAAATCAAAGAGATGTCAAAAAGATGACACGGGTAATTTTCTGGTTTCAAGGAATGTTGTTGGAAGAATCCTTGTTCGAGGATGTTACATGTCTTTATATCGAATAATTGTATAACACATGCACATATACTGACAATTTTATAACAAGAAAACATTTTATTTTCTTTTTTTAATCTTTTTTTTGGGGGTCCCCCCAAACCCCTGTTTCCCACCCCTAAACACACCCCAACCATTTCCCCAAAAGATTTCAACCTTTACCCCACCCCCCACATACATTTTCGTAATTTTTTCGTTATAACATTTTCGTTATATGTGCATTTTACATAACCTTTTCATTATAATGACTGCACACCGTTCGAGGTCTGCCATGAAAATGTTAGCATATTTTTGTGCCCATGCCTGTTCCGATCTTTTGTATGAAATCCAGTATTTGTTGTGCGTCAGTATGAATGTCATGACATCTGTGAAAGCTGCAGTTGGGGGCTCTATCTTGGTATTCACTTTTTGCCGGACCTTTGGTTATGCAGCACGTTCATCTTCATGTGGTATGTTAAAAGTGTGGTGACACCCAACGTGGCCAGCAGTGCATCTAGTTGTACATGGTCTATCTCGCAAATCTTTCTGTGGCAATCACCAAAGGCTTTAGGATGGATCCAATATATCCACATATGGCTTTGGTTAATGTATTTACTCTTGAGATGATCGGGTGGGACCGATTTCCTGGCTTGTGGATTTTTGGGGAAAGTCCCAGGAGTAGGATTGTTTGGGATCAGATCTTGGAGGTACTCCTTCGATCTGCTTGGCATAGATTTGTTGATTTGTTTTGTACTACATAGTGGGGTCCTCACTAAGTTCCTGGTAGTAGTTTGTGTCATCATGTTGTCTGTATGCTTCCTTTTTTTAATTCTGTGTATCCATGACCACAATCTCGCCACCTTTGTTCTTATTGCCCTTCTCACTTTTTAGTCATCTGTTGTTTGTTGGGTATGTCAAATGTTACACCTTTTCTGTGGCAGTCGATGTCGATTTCAAGTTTTAAGCTGCAACCACATGGCAGTGTCCAGTTTGAGCACTTCGTCCTTCCATCATAATCTGGGGAAGCCCTTTGTTCACTGTTTTGCCCATTAAAGTATTTTTGAGATGCAAACCTTGCATGCAGTCTTCAATTTCCCTGCAGAGTTGCATTTTGTTTAGTTCCTATGTGGGGCAGAAAGTCGGTCCCTTCAAGAGTATAGATGGTTCAGCATTGTTATGTGCATGCCTAGAGAGGTTCATGACTGATAGTTGACTGGTGGCAAGGTCTCCCTGCCGGTCTTGTATGTTGATTCATTGGTGTGGTGATCTCCCGTCAGGTCCTCTGTGTTGGCCCTGTTTGGTGTGAGGATCACTGTTTCAGGGCGAGTCCTGGCACTTCCCCATTCCTGAACAGGAGCTTGTGTAATTCCCTATATCAGTTGCTAAAAGATAGGTTGTGTAATGGACATTTACTCCCTTCACCTTTGCCACTCCATTTGTGAGTAAACTGTAATTGTTGTGGGATCAGCAGATGACTTGAAAACTAGGTTTAAACATTGGAGTCACTTTGTTTTCTTCACAACAAGGCTTTTGGGATGGTTTAACCAATGCTGAAATGATAGAGTTGATGAAACACATCCGGTGGACTTGCACCAGTCCTTCCCTTTTTCCCTGGAATGTGATCCTTAGTCCTTCCCTTTTTGCCATAGCGGAGTGTCATCTTTCTAGGTGAGTTAAATAGTCACTCACAATCTCTTGGATGTATAATGTCCCAAAATGTCTTTATTGGCTTCTGGTCTTGCTTGGATGATGCTGGTGTCATCATAGTCGCTCACTGATCTTCATGGACTCCGGTCTCAGGTACCACCACCAGTATGCTGGGTCATCTGACAGGAATCAGACAGGTCTGGAATAGACCCAATGGTACTTCAATATTCCCTTTCTCTTGTTCTTTAAAGTCACCACTCTGAACGTAGGGCTGAGGGAGAGAGTTCATCTTGTGTGCTCTTGTCTCAGTTTGCTTTTAGTTCTTATTCTGGCCCTTCCCCCCACCTGTCTATGACTACTCTAGATAGTTCCTCTATAGTCTCCTGTTATTTAATATCTCCCCCTTTCCTGAACAGCTTAAATAACCTTCCCAGCCCAGGCCTCGAAGGATGCTCCACCCTCCTTCTTCACAGACCTTCCTTCCTCTAGATTTCCCCTTCTTTCATTGGCTATATTTCTGCCACCACCTTCTCTCTTCTCTGCCTGTACGCACTTCATCCTTTCCATCTCTGCTCGTACTCCATGAAGGGTTTTCCATCTCCTCTCCTTTTACTCTAAGAGAATGTTTCTTCTCACTCTCTTCCCCTTCTTTTGAGTATTCTCTTTGGCCCCTTCTTGTCCCCTTTCTAGACAACTCTCCGTCACCTTCTTTTTTTTTTAAAACAATTGCTCCCCCGTCTCCTTTCTCGCCTCCCTTCCTAGTTTTTCCTTCTCCACCCTCCTTTTTTAATGTTTTTTCTCATACTCATTTCTCTCTGCTATTCTTAGGTAATACTTCTCAACCTCCTTTTCTTGCTCTCTTGATCTCTCTGCTCCAACTCCCTTTCTCTCCTCCACCTCTCTCTGAGCTTATTCCTCTTCATGTTTGCCGCCAAACTTTTAACTCCCAGGCTTGTTTCATCTTTGATTTATTTTTATACCTGCCTGATTTGGTAATTGGGCTTGTGAATGGAAATCCCACAGCAGTTGTGTGAAACTAGGTGTAGCCAGGATTGTCTAACAAGTGGGGCCGGAAGCTAATGTAGTTGGGCCCATGGCAGTTCTGTAAATGTCCACACAGCGCACACCGAGTGGGTATTTACATATTTTTGCTGTGCGTTGCCCACTCAGGCCCTACCCGGTCTACGCCTCTGCTTGGGAGCGAGTGCATTGATTGGCCAGAGGAGAACGGGCGACATGCTCCCCATGTGAATTTGCTTTTTGCAGGCCGCACCATTGCCCCATGCACCAAGAGCATAAAAAAGATGCCTGCCATCTTGGAGTCAGGTATGCTTGAATCCATGGTGGTGAAACGGGTGCTTGTCATGCCTTTCATGACTTAGTGCCTTTGTCTCAGAGTGTATCTGCTTCGCAAGAGTGATGCAACCCTTCTGGTCTGCACGTGCCCTTGCAAAGACCCCCAACACTCATACTTGGGACTAGGCAGTCTGCAGATTTACATTATCTATATAGGTTGTAATGCACCTTTTGAATACCCTAAGAACAGGTAGACAAGCAACGTTTTTTGGGTTACACCTGCTTCCCTCTTCTATTTATTTGGCACATGGTGGGGGTCATGGGGGATTTCTGTGGTGACAGGGGGGCAACAACACATGAGGGTAGGGTGTGGATGGGGGGCCTGGAGGATCCCCCCGGTACCATCCCTGAGGCCAGCATCGTGGAGCAGGTGGCAGTCCTTAACCCCGAGGGTTTCCCAGTCCCCACCGCCTAGCCTCTTAATAGTGACCTTGTTATAAAACATGGAATAGTTTCCCTGTTAGTACTTGACCAAGCATAGATGAAGGACTGCAATTCAGGCTCGTTTAAACGCTTCTCCACAAGGCATTCAACTTTCCCCACAGCGCACAAGAGGCATTAGCACAGCGGGCATGGCAGCGGGCCGTGACACATTCATGGCAATATCATTATTTGATTTTCTCCAGCTGCTGTCTTTTCAGTGCCCCTTGGGTTGTTTCACCTATAGAAACCTGAGTTCCTACTACAGTGCCAGCTACCTCTTCTCTACACCTTCCACAGAGCCTGTTTTTTCACTGCAGCCCTACACCTACCTCAATTGTATACTCATACTTTAGATTTCCTTGTTGATCTGTGGGAAGCTTTTATTTTTTATTGCTCTGCACAAGCTACCCACCCATAAGGGATTAATTTTAGTTCCCACCCAATCCACTTCATTTTCCTCAGCTCCTTTGGTAGCCCCACAGATGCCCACAGAGTTTACTAAGCACCAACCATACAGTCTTCCATCCAAGCAATTCCCCTACATTTTCACAAATTAACAGTGTGTCTTCACTTGAGAGCCCAGCCTTTCCAACATCTAATTATTTATATGTACCTTTCCATCTCAAGATATGCCCTACTTTGAGAGGGGAGAGTGGAGCACTTTATTGCAACCAAGTGAAAGATTTTCACTAAAATGTAAGATTGGTGACTATTTTGTAGTTTACAATTGTGGTTTAATTGACATGAACCCACCAGTAGTTTTTGACTTCTCAATACTCTCATTGATACTCTCCCTCGTATACAAAACTGCAGGTCGCCTCGACATTGCCGCCCGACTCTATTCTGCCCTTATGAAGGTCATTAAACCACTTGAGGAATTAAACATTTTAGGATTATGATAGACATGTATCACCTATATGGAAGTCTGTCAGCTAAGAATTGAAGAAACACTGTTTTAAATGTCTGTAGTTCTTTGTGTTGTTTTTTTTTTTACTTGTATGTGCGTATGCATGTTTGTGACAGAACTCAGACGACTCCCCCTTATTTTAGATCTAAGTGAACGGACAAAATATACACCACATCATCAGTGCTCCAAATACAATTTTGAATTTTTCTCCCTATTTTTAAGCTTTGAGAGTAAATGTGATTTCAAGGGAGTAACATTTTTTTATTTTTCTTCTTAATAGAGTAAAATGTATTTGACATCCAGACGAAGCATGCAAAAAGTTACAACTGTATGGAAATCATTATCATGCGGCAGCCATCCACATCATGATAAAAAAGGCCGGTTTCCCTCACAATTAGCAGATAAAGGAGAGTGCGCAGAAGAACAAACACCCTCGCCCAAATGGAACCGATGAGCACTAACACTGTGAGCTTCCACTGCATGCAAAGAATAGGTACAACAGCAGCATAAGCCGTTTAACGCTTCACTCACACAGAACAGGCCAACCTGAATAGGAGACGTTCAGCCTTCCCTCACACAAACAGAAACGTTGAATCAGGGCAACAGCAATGCAAGCATTCATCATGTATAACTGGTCTAGAGGATCGGTGCAAGGTAAAGCAAAGGTAGAAGACACCCACAGATAAGGAATGGGTCTCTGCAGTAGATGCTCCCCTCACATAGAACAGTTGCAATATTGGGGGGTGGGTGGGTGGGAGTGTGCATCCCTGAAGCCTAATATAGAAAAGGTATGCCATGGTCCTCGTTAAATTATGATTTCCTCACATGGAACAGGAACGTTGTGGGCCTAACAGTACAAGATTACCTTAGATAAGTCATCGGTCACAGCAATAGAGGTTTCACTTGCATTGAGAAGGGACTCCATGGGATGGAGCAGTACAGGCACTCTCATATTGAACGGGTAAACGAAGGGCCTCGGAAATGAAAGCTAGTCTCACACAGTCTCCAAGAGCCCCATTTAAGGGCCTTGTCCTCACCTGTTTGGGCATTCCATTCTTCAAGAGGATCCCATTCTCCAAGAGCGCATCCATCGCACACTGCGTCCCTCCAGGATGCCAGAGTTCTCCCGAGACTAGTATGATCTGCTGGGATGTTGCATCTGATTTCAGAGCATTTGCCCCAGGCTAAGATGGCCACCGTGGTCGCCCCGAATGCTGCAGGGGACTCAGCCTGCAGTGTCGCACCTCTGCAATCAACGGATTGGCGGGTGTGATTCTACTTCCTACCGTGACATCAGGGAGCCGGCAGGCAAAGCCGGCCCCTCCAAGGGCCCTGTTTAAGGGCCTTGTCCTCACCTTTCTGGGCACGTACCGCACATCTGGCCATTCTTTCTATATGCCCTGTTTTATCTGGCATTTCCGTTCCCATGGAACTCTGCTCACCCTGGACGGTTCAGCCCCGACTACTCTCAGAGCTCAGCAACCCCCCAGTTGGGAAGGTAAGGATTCTTACCTTCCCATGGGCTCACCACGCTATCATCGCCATATAACACATGCCCTGTACATGTGAATCCTACATAAACCTTCCCGCCAACTCACTGACCTTGCCTCCTGATTATGAGTCTCAGCCTGCACTGTCCCAGTATGCAGCCTGGGCCCCACCTGATGGACTTCCGCCTCGCACCACTTTTAGCTGCTTGTCTCCCCTCTAATCTGACTTCTGCCACAGGCGTTATACATTGCTGCCTCTGACCTACTTATTGTGACCTTCTGGCCCTGTATATGTATGGCGCCTGATTGTTAATTAATGTATATCTTACGTTGTCTTCGTTGGCTGCATGGCACCTACCTTATTAAGGCCTTCTGCCCCCCAATGAGCCTGCTTCTTACCTGCCCATACTCATTGCTTAGCACTGCTTATGTTTTTGTTTCCCAGCTCCTACTTTATCTTCTGTGTACCTGCTTCCTGTCCTGCCCTTGCCCCATGAGGCGTGGCATTCCTATGCTGCTCTTTACCTACTCTTACCTGCATACTTGACGTAGCCCGCTGCACCATAGAGCGAGGCATTCCATTGTTGCAACTGTACCTGCCTGTACCTGCATATTTGATGTAACACCCTGCACCATAGGGCGTGGCTTTCCATTGTTGCATTTTTACCTTCTTGTACCTGCATACTTGATGTAGCCTCCTTCACCATAGGATGAGGCTTTCCATTGTTGCATCTGTACCTGCTTGTACCTGCATACTTGATGTAGCACCCTGCACCATAGGGTGAGGCTTTCAATTGTTGCACTTTACTTACTTGTACCTGAATATTGATGTAGCACCCTGCACCATAGGGCAAGGCCTTTCATTGATGCATTTTTACCTACTTGTACCTGCATACTTGATATAGCACCCTGCAACATAGGGCGAGGCTTTCTATTGTTGCAATTGTACCTGCTTGTACCTGCATACTTGATGTAGCCCCCATCACCATAGGATGAGGCTTTCCATTGTTGCAGTTGTACCTGCTTGTACCTGCGTACTTGATGTAGCCCCCTTCACCATAGGATGAGGCTTTCCATTGTTGCAATTGTACCTGCTTGTACCTGCATACTTGATGTAGCACCCTGCACCATATGGCGAGGCTTTCCATTGTTGCACTTTACCTACTTGTACCTGCATACTTGATGTAGCACCCTGCACCATAGGGCGAGGCTTTCCATTGTTGCATGTTTACCTGCTTGTACCTGCATACTTGATGTAGCACCCTGCACCATAGGGCGAGGCTTTCCATTGTTGCATGTTTACCTGCTTGTACCTGCATATTTGATGTAGCCCCCTGAACCTTGCGGGTAGGCCTTCCAAATGTGTCCACCCATTTCAATGTTGTTCCTCATTTCCGCCTTGTGCTGTATTTGAACCTGTTCACCTGCACTTAATGTTCCATTCTCTTCCCGCCCTCATTATCATTGTGACTGCCTCCCTTCATCCCTATTTCTCCCCGTCCTGCACCCCCCCACACATTTTACTTGCATGATCTGAATGTCTCAAAGCCTAGAAGGAACAGTTTTTGTTTTTTTCTCTTCATCCTTGTTCCACCCTCATTTGTCTTGATGCACCTTGAAATACCATTTGCCAATAAATAAAAAAAATAGAACAGGGACAGAATAGGCCTCAGACGTCCACATTCCCATCACAACGAACTTGCCCAGCAGGGGCTAAGCAATACAAGCCACCCTCACATAGAATAGGAACAGCATAACAACAGGGGGTGGGGGCACCACCCACATAGAACGGGAACATTTAATTACCTCTGCAGTGCAGGCTCCTGATGGATATAACTAGCATAGCATTGATAGCGAGCAGTGACTATTTCAAATACAAAGGCGTCCAGAATCAGAAAAACTCCACACAGTAGAAATGTATTAAAATGGAATTCAACTTTAGAACAAATGATTTGTGTACCAATTCCCAGCTACTCTATAGCATGTTCACTTTCTAAAGCATTTTGCAGGAGGGGATGTGATTATTATAGACGGACAAGTCACTCAATACATCTTTCATTTTTCCTCTACAAATGTCTGCACATTTGACCTCTTCAGTATATATTTAATTTTTTAAAACACAAAAAACCTGGCAAATTGCACAGTAAAGCAAACAAGACTTGTACTGTATATTTTATAGTAGAATTGCCTGCTGATGATTAATGAAATTCCTCCTTTACTGAAACTTGTACTACTTAATGGTATACCAGTATTTTGATACGATGGTGCAGAGAGGCAAGTGCCTAATGCTACGATTTATGGGCCTCGTTGCAAGTAAGGTGTTGCAGGAAACAAACAGTGGTAATTTCATTACCATCACCACCTTGGTGGTAACAGAATGACCACAATTTCTACCGCACAACCGAACAATTGGTTTGACCTTCAAGTGCAGGATTTTCCTCCAGCATCATGCTGGCGGTAAATCCGTCACTTTAAGGCCACATTGCGGCACAATTACCGGCAGCGGCAATCCTGCCAAATCCCCCACAGAGTCCTATGGACTCAAAAAGGGGGATTAGCACCACCCTTCCACTACTTGTAATCCTTGGGTAAACCCACAGGACCAAGTGGCAGTCCCCGTAAGTACGTTTGGCGGCAGTTTGGTTTACCGCTGAATGACCACCAAAGTCGTAATGAGGCTGTTATATCAAATTTCATGGTAACATGCTGGCTGGCCTAAATTACCCTTCCATCCTTCAGAGGTCAGTTAACTGACTATGGACTGAGCTAATAATAATCACAGTGCTTAGAAGTTGGAGGAATCACATATGAAGCGTTGCATGTACATTTGAAATGCCTATCTGGGTTGCCACTACAGGGACACGTTTTGCTGGGTTCCTATTCAATTTGCAAATTCTGATTGTTGTTTTGTAAGAGTGCTTGCACTGACTGGAGAGTCAGATTTTGAATGATTTAAGTCTAGTCTTGAAGATTTGGAAGAGGCTGAGACCGCTGTGATTCGTGTTATGCAATCACTCGTGCTTGAACAATTGCTTGCTGCTGCTGACCATTTATAGTATATTTACCACATTGACTCCAAGTTCAGGTTTAATGGATGTTTATACTAGACATTACATACTCATCCATGCCCCAGATAAGAGTTCTGAGGTGAGAGTATTTTACACACAGTTTTAATAGAGTGTAAATTAAATGGTAAGAGTAAAACGTATTTGCCTCAGCAAGAGTGTAAAGAATAAAATATGCAACCAGAACATTACTAAACTTGAAAATGAATAGGGCCCATAACCAAAACAGTTGTGTAGCAAAGAAGTCTGGCCTCAAACACATTATTACACTTGTGAGACACCTCCCACACATAAATGTGTTTCCACACACCACATAAATGCACCTTGATGATAAATGCACACAACACCTGCACTTCGAAAAAATACTTGTGTGCATGCGTGCATTCACTGAAAGAGCATAATTTGTTTTTGGAAAGCATACTTCCCAATTGTAATTAGGTTTTCCATAGTATTACTGCTGTGATCCTAAAATGTTAGGGCAATAAATATGCATGCATTTGGCTCCTCTCCCTGAGCATTTACAGACACAAAACACAGAAGTTGAACAGAAAGAAACCATTCCTCGTCTCACTGTGTGCTGTTTCTGTCAGAAGCTCCTTCGTGGCCTGCAATTGCATCCATGCAAATAAGAACCAAAAGATGTGCTCGGGTTACTGTCAAGTCACCTATCCTTTGCACTGAACTGTGCTCTCAACGGGTGCATAACTGATCCGCACAGAAAGATAAAATGTGTCGTACAAACAAGATTTTAATGCATTAAAGGGTCTGGTACTACACTTATATGGAGGCCTGCACATCATGATACATTATAATGCTATTCTAGAGTTCATGTGTATCAACCCAACTGTTTAACAGAAGATTTGTTAATATAGGAGTGCCATCTATATTGATACAGCAACACAATATGCAACAGTGTAGTTGTTGAACTGTGACAGTTGAAGGGTCCATGCAGTGTTAACTAAGGGCAGTGAATTGCTTGTTTAAGGTTTATAGCAACCGGCAAGACCCTTAGTCATTACACTGGGCTTCACTTTTTGCTGTTGTAGATGGTGTGGGAATACTAGATAATGTCTTCTGCATAAAATGATAAATAGTAATGATATGGGAGGTGTGTGTTTGTATGTTGTGATAATCACTAATACATATGACAAGCAAACACAGTGCGGTAGTTACAGACTAACCATTTGCTACAAATTAATATATGGAGCAAAATGAGCTTTGTTGTCCCACAGCCAACATTGTTATGTGTGAATGTGAGACCTCACATGGCTTGAAGCTTCCATTCAGAGGTTGGAATATTCATTATTGCAGTTAAAATAAAGAAGCTGTTCAGCAATTGCTTGTGACAGTGGTCATGAGCTTGAGTGGCATGTGATGGGTGTGGTGTGCCTCTGTGAGGGTAGTAACCCTTCTGTTTTTGCAGGTGCACCCGAGAAGGCCATGTCACATTACCAGCAGGCCATAAACCTGACTTCCAATCATCACGTGGCCATGGTCAATCTGGGCAGATTGTTCCGTTCTTTGGGTGAGAACAAGGAAGCCGAAGCTTGGTACAAAAGGTAAGGCTTAAAGAAGGGAGATTTCTATTTTATCTGTACTCGTGCAGTAAAAGAACTGTCTCAGTTTCCCATATAGTGGAACACCTCTTGTCTCCTTGTTAAGACTTGCTGCCACGTATAATTGCTTAGGTACTCCTCATACAAAGTGTATATTTGCCCAGAGAAGGACTACCAAACTGTCCCCACATCAAACTGGCAACATCATGCAGAGGACTAAAACATATTGGGACACTTGCCAGCAGTATTGGAGGCAGCCAATGGCAAGACCTGGAGGGCCCACATGCGAGGAGCTGGTGGGACTTACACATCACCTTATCCATTCTGATAATTGTAACCCATCCCCAGGAGAAGGGAAAGACAGCAGTTGGACCAGGGGACCAGAGGAAGGGGAGAACCAGTGGGAAGAGAATGGGGAGGGTAAAAGAGAAGGCAAGGCATAGGAAGGTGTGGGTTGTTTGGGTGATGTCAGAGGAGGCAGACCAAGAGACCAGACAGAGGAAGGACGGTGCAGAGGAGCATGACAGTGGATTATTCAGTGTACAAGTCAAAGTATTGGATGGTGACAGAAAGTAGTACTTGTGTTTAAACGAGTGTGTGTATGAGTGGAGTGGTAGGGAAGAGTAGGGAGTGAATGAGAGGATGAATGTGGGAGAAGGTGTGGGTTGAGTACTAGTAGTGTGGTGGAAGGAGCAGTAGTAGCTTGGAGGAGGGAGAAGCATTGTGGAGAGGGGAGTAGTAGTGAGGAGAGGGAAGATTAGTGAGGAGTAAGATTGGAAGGTGGAGAGAGACCATAGAGAAGAGAACATTGTAGGAACATAAAAAGGAGGTGTCAGGGAGAGAAAGAAGAGACAGTGTGTGGAGTAGGATGGCGCAGAGCAGGCGGGGACAAAGGAGGCTGACAGCTAGATCTAGGGAGCGGGATTAGTGGGCATGTAAGTATAAGACAAAGTGGGGCCTGAGTGTCTGAAAGGCACCAAATCCACAACCTGAGCCCTCTTGGGAACTTTAGTATAGGAACCCTTAACCCTAGATTGTTCCCTCAGAAAGATTAGATAGATGAGGCATTTTGCCTTTAGGCCATCACCTTGAGCAAGGCAGTTTTCAGATAGCAGGTGTTACCGATCTCTAGGGCCCAGCCTGGGTTTCAGGGACACATGGGCTAGGGAGGGACTGCTCATCTCTAGGATACATGAAGAGGGACAACAGAGTTACTCTCCTTCAAAAATAAAAACAAAAACCCTTGGACTATTTTTGGGATTTTGTGTGTTCGTCAGGCCATATGTGACACTTGGTGGTCAAGAAGCAGAATAACTCTGGGTCATTACATAGACTGTCCTTGTAAAACTCCACAATTTCACTACTAAAGGGACCCTGGCAGCTGCTCACCCTAAATGCTCTATTAATTCCCTGAATATCTCTATCCTGCTTTACCCAGACCAATGTAATTCTAGAGTAATACAGAGTAGCCTGCACCCAATCACTCATGCCCTCGTTGAACGCACAAGCTGGGAATGTGAGCGGGAGGTATCTGCATGCTTTCTTCTCCTACAGAAAGATTCAGACTTGATGGGACATCTGGAACAGAATTTCTTTATTTTATTTATTTGTTTATAACGCACCAGAGCCCACAGGCATCAGGGCGCACACAGACACATAGGACAACAGAGAGGAGGGAGGACGGGACAGTGGTGAAGGATACAAGGTCACTTGGGAGGATTTAAGCAAAGAGAGCCGTTTTCAGCAATTTCTTAAAAGAAAGTAGGTAGGAGACTGATCGCAGAGTCGGCGGGAGGTCATTCCAGATCTTGGAGGTGCAGTTAGCAAATGATCTGCCCAGAATGAATCTGGTACTGGGTTCTTAGGCTTACACTACCTGCTGGTGGATCGACAATTGCCCCAAGTTAGGAAATGCAGGTGAAGAATGGCTCGGCCACAGGTAAGACACATATGCTGTGCCCCTGAAAGTCAGCTAAGTCTCTTATTATTAAGCCAATTGTTTCAGCCACTCAACCAGGTCTCCTCCTGGCAGAGACAAGTCAACGATTTCTAGGGGTGTGGAGAATTTTAAGGAGAGGGGAGGGAACAGGAGAGATCTCACTTGAAATCTACTCTGGCAATCTAGAATCTTATGGGACAAAGTTAGTCAGCTGCAATTGAGTGAGGCATGCTGTCCTTGCCTCATTTAGCCTGTTTTTTATTCTCGTGCATTTCTGGAGATGGTTATACAGCTGATGTGTACAAGAGAGGGGGAATGGTTCGTAGGGACAGTGTCGCGATGGTATTCATACATTTGCATTGATTTGAAGATCATTGTATAAACCATTGCTTTAGTCATATGTATTAAACATATACACATAGGAAAACACAATAACCAAGACAGGTGCTTAAAGAGGTGGTCCTAAATCACTAAGAAAATAACCAAGAAAGAAATGTGTAAAAAAACGAAACTTTTGAAACGTTAGCATATGCAACTCCACCGCACATGAAAAGTCTGTCCTACATTTGGTAATTACAGACAGAAATCAGCCCAGCAACTGCCTAAGAGGGGCCCAGTCTCCACAATGCCCTAAGATTCATAGGTTTGCTAGCAGGGGCTAGAAGCAGCATCAGGGCTGTAATATCAGGGAACCTGCACCCTAACAGGAAAGTGTCATCAAGGCTCCCTACTATAAAACTGTCCAATCATAGCCGTTTGTCACTAAGGGGCCTTCCACTGCAAACCTCTGGATGCACAGGTGCTCTCATTCTTGGTTTGCATCCAGAAATACTCCAACCCGCTCCTCAGCCACAGTACTGTGAGGTGGCCTTACTTTGGCATAAAGCTCTATACAAGAACCAAGAGTGTCACAGCCTTGTGTGGTGAGTGTCATGTAAGATAAACAGCCCCCACTGTACAGGATCCCTAAGCTGTGCAGTGACTGAGCTCTCAGATGGCCCACATACATGATTTCAACTCTGCTATGTGTCCTCCTCATTTGTCTTGCATACAGTCCTCTCTGGGCTCTGTCACTTCCCACCATCAGCTGGGCAACCCCATATGTCTACAGTGACTCTGTTCGCCTGCAAGCTATCAGAAGTTTCATCCCACCTCTCCTTCCCTCTGTTATCTATACAACATCTTTTTGTGCATACAAGCTGCTGCTGCTGCTCTCTTTTTCCCCCTCCCTTCCACTTCCCTTGTTCTATTCTCTTGCAGACTAAAGTCTGGAGTGGCAGATGCATAATATGCCATTCTCCAGACAAGCCTCAGCGCTGTTCCACCAATACGGTGGTGACTGGTGCAGTATAGAAAAATGAGAAACTCTTAACACAACATGGACAGTGTCATATCATTGCTTAAATAAAGTGGTTCGGGAGAGTGTCTTGCGCTCAAAGTCCAACTTAGGCGCTGGCCAGGTGTAACAAACTGCTCCAGAGGCTTGTCTCCGGTAAGAATGTGTGTGCAGCCGATGTGCAGAGTGGACTGCTCCTCCATTTGCTTGTTCCCAATTAGTCTTTTTCAATTCTATTCCGTGTAAGACGCTGGAGACGCCGAACCACTGTAACTGCTTTTCCCAAGCGCCTTGCTTGCATTTGGCAGGGTTTTGCTTCTGCTGCCACTCTGGCTGCTGGTTCTGGAAGCTCCCTGTGAAAATGAGAAAGCAACTGGCCTCCTGCACCTTGGAGGATAGGTATTGGGCAAGAAAAGATGGTACTCTTGACATTCATGCAGGGATAAAGAGAAGGGATAGGGACTGGGGATTTGTATTCCAGATGATTGTTCAGGAATTCATGTCATGTGACCACGGAACCCGCCCTGCTGCGGCTGGGGATGCCAGGAGACGCTCTCCGTATAGTGAATGTGTGCATTATGCTTTTGGGAAAGGAGCGTTATGAACGTGGGATCTGATTGCTTCGAGACACGGATTATCGTGTGAAACTGATCACTGACTTCTGGGTTCCTCTTCTTTAGTTATGCTGGCCCACATTACCTCCTGGTTGCTCGATGATTCTGGACTGCTACTGAATAACATGTCTTTAGATCGGCCCACCTGTTCGTCCAATGGGCCTGACACTGGAATTCCACCGAAGTGTCAGACTAGTGAAATTTTCGTTGGCTATTTTGTTCTTTGTCTTGCTCTAATTTGGGCTTGGGCTCTTCCTATAATGTGGGATGGATACAAACAGTTTCCCTCTTCGAGGCTTGGATTCGATGTTGGAGTCCTTCTGATGTTTCCACAGGGAATTCTCTTGATGGCACTTGGAACTGTATCTGGTTCTTGTGGTGTTCTTTCCCAGCAGGTCTTTTACCAATGGGGTTTGTTTGGGGTATTTACTGTCACAAGTTCCTTTGCAAGGTTTTTTGGGTTGAGCTAGACACTTCATTAGCTCAATAAAGTAGCTGCAAAACCTTTTTCCTATCAATGCTCTGTCTACACTGGTAGTTGTGGTTGTCCCCTTGCTGCTTTGAAATTTGCATCACATGGCGGTGGGAGACTCCTCTTTCTAGTTCTACCGCCGCCACATTTGATAAGAGTTTGTATACATGCGCTTAGCGGTTTGGAGGAAGTGCTGAGAATTGTATCTGCAGGTCATCGCGTCTGTGCTAGTGCAGGACCTGTGATTTAGGAAGATAGTTCTGCTGCCTTCAGCCTCTGTGTGGAGCAGGACGTGCAATTCACAACCCAGCTACTATGCTTGCCAAACAGTTGTGTTTTACTTGTGCTGGTGTTATTTCTACAAGTCTGAGTTATAGCTGGTGCTGGTAATGTCCAAATATCGGCAGTATAAATGTCCATGTTATATATCTTTTCAGCAGTAGGGCGCTCTGTAGTTTTACAACCTTGCATTAGCTGAGCCACACTCCTGTGTTTGCCACAAAAATGTCCACATGCTAATTGTCCATCCTAAGCATTGCCAGCAATGCCCGCTTCCTCATGCAAGATCTCAGTACATGAGAAGAGCGCCTCGAGCAGTGCTGATAGGTTCACAGCACCTTATTACTGCAAGTCATATCATCTGAGCTTCAAACACTCTGTAAAGTACAAGCTGTTTTCAAGAATTTTTGTTAAAGAGCCAGTTTTCCTAGTGATCTGCATCCATGGTTTTCCTTTTTTGCCTCAGAAAGCAGCACAAAGTGAGACTTAAAAATACAGCAAAGAATTTGGATTCTGATTTGGGCATCTTCAATCAATGCCAATGTAATAATATCCGAAAGCATGTCAGCAGGTTGCCTGCAGCCAGGGAATATTGATCTGTATGACTGAGGGCCTTGTGGAATAAGTGAAGTTAATCAGAGGTCCAGCTACATTGATTGCACTGAAACTGAAGCCCCTCGATGCTGGTCTCACTGGTTCAAAAAAATATCCAAGGCCTCTTTTGGTTCCCAGTCCACCCCTGCCTTGCCCGTCACTCTTCCTTTGCTTTGTACTTATTGACAGGAGGGATAACCCCATGCACCCTTCTCCCATTATGCCCAGCCCGCCTTAGTCCGCCCTACCACCCCCTGCTTCTCTCTGGGGTTTATGTCAGGTTGCTGAAGGAATCCCAGTGTAGTGAGACCCCTGATGCTGCTTCTGGCGCAGTACGTTTGCCAGCGTGAAGCAAGCTGGGGAAACTGGACCTTCTCCCCATCTTACTAGGGGCCTGGAGCATCAAGTCTCAAACACACTTAGGGCCTCATTACGACCCTGGCGCTGACGGAATGAAGGGGGCCAGTACGGGACCGGCATAAGACGTCTGGTAAAACCAGACGTCTTTTCCGGGTCCCGCGAGGGGAAGAGGGAGGTAACAACGGGACACTTGTAATGTGCCCGTTGTTACCTCCCTCCCCATTCCCATTGAGCCCTATGGGGGCTCAAATGGGAATGGGGAATGGTTCCTGCAAGGAGGACTTAACGGGTCCTCCTATGGTGGAATGACCCGGTAAGTCCCCATTGCAGGAACCTGGTAATGGAGCCTGGTTTGGAGGCAGCCATGGTTTTAATAGCTCCATGGCTAACTCGTAATGAGGCCCTTAGAGTGCTAAAACCGAGGTCCTCCTCCAAAAAGGTTCCAGAAAACTGAAGGCAATGCACTGAGATCCTGCTCCAATTGAGGACCTGAAGTACAAGGTTCTGCTATGCCAAGAGTACTGATGCCCTGCCTGTCACCCAATAATAATTATTTCTCAAAAATGTGTTGCATTGCCACACAAACTGGGCCAGAGCTAGGTTTTCTCAAAATGTTTCTATAGAAAAGTAGCCATATATTGTTTGCATGCCATATTGTCTCAGCTGGTTAGAGTGTTTACCTCTAGAAGACAAACATTCCCGTGAATTCACTGTGAAAATGGCAGAGAAGGGCAACTTGTGGGTATTGCAGATATATTTCCCATGAACGTTGGCAACCCTTCAGTGCCAGCACTTCAAAGCAGAATTAGCCAGGCTGCCACTCAAATATGTTCCCTTTGGCGGTGATCTGGCCCAGTGAACAAGGCACTAGACTGGTAGACAAGCTGTCTGGAGTATTTCCTGGCTAACTGACAAGTGACTGATGTGAGTTTCAGAATGTTGCCTTCTCTGGCAGTCATGTAGGTGAATTTGCATTGTAGAGCAGTAACATTGATGATCTTGACCCCTTTAAGCAGTCGCCATCTTAAGGTGTTGTAATCATGTAGCACTGTGTACATTGTAAATGGTAACTATTGCCATCTATCAGAAAGTCACCATGGCGACATTACTTGTCTATTCCCCATGTGGCGTAGAGCATTGCGGATAACAAGGAACGCCGACATTCTGTCACCACTTGGCGCCCTCTACTACAACACCGGCAGACATGAAGAAGCGTTGCAGGTCTACAGGGAGTCGGCTGCACTTCAACCTTCTAACAAGGAGACTCGCCTGGCATTGGTAAGCTGACTGCGTTTCTAGAAAATAATTGTTTGATGGGGAACCTGTTATATAGCAGAATGACTATTATGATGATTAATCATTTACCAATGGATAATATTTCCAATAAATTTGTCTAGTTGATAAGAATGTAGATAACTGCCAGCATTGTGAGTATTCTATGAGCTATCATTTGAACTTTAAACAAGACTGTAACCCATGGCTCAATGGGGACTGCATACAGAACACGGATACTACTTGGCGATCAATTCTCACTGCCAGCATTGTGAGTATTCTATGAGCTATCATTTGAACTTTAAACAAGACTGTAACCCATGGCTCAATGGGGACTGCATACAGAACACGGATACTACTTGGCGATCAATTCTCACTGTACAAATACACCTTCATGGCCACCAATTTGAAACACAAAGCATGGTTTATCTTATAGATGTCCTCATGTTTCTCTTGGCAAAACGTTAAAGAGGAAAACATACAGTACATTTTGAGAAGTCTTTGTAAAAGAAAGATGCAATAGAAAGCGTGTTTAAAGCGTAATGGACCAACACTATTGACTTCAGTGTTTTGCCCTAAGAGACATTTGGGGTCATTACAAGTTTGCCGGTCTGGAAACAACAGTACCGGTAAGCTTGCCGGTACCGTTGTTTCCGGACCGGCAAACTACGCGTTCTAGACCTAGCAGGCGGCACGGCACCTGCTCGCAGACCTCGACGGATGCACAGGAACCATTCATGAATGGTGCCGGTGCATCCGTTCTCCCCATTCCCATTGAGTCCTCTGGGACTCAATGGGAATGGGGAGTACTATTTTCTAGCACCCAGCAATGCGGAAATACCGGGACCGCCGGGGCTGTAATGCCCCGGTAAGTCCCCATTGTCGGGTGCTGGAAAATTCTGCCAACCTCGTAATGACCCCCATTAATTTATTTATTTATTCATTTATCAGGTATTTTTTAATGTGCCTATACAACACATGATATATCAAGGCACAACAAGGCAAAAGGGAGGGGGTGACAGGGACGAAGAAAAACAAAAATGGTCCTACTAGGCCTTGTGTCATTCGGGTCGTGCAAGTGCAGTAAAAGAAGTGCGGGGGAGAGGTGGGGTGCGGGGAGTGCCGGTCAGAGCTGAATGCGCTAATGAGGGAAAGGAAGTGCAGGTTGGAGTGGCTAGAGCGCACTTGTTGAAGGGATAGGGGGAAAAGGGCCAATGGGTTAGGCATCTGCTAAGGGGAGGCCAGGTGGACAAGTGCCAGGGGAATGCAGAGAGTGAAGGGGAAAGAAGGTTCACGTGCTAAGTGTAAGGAAGGGGCTGGATAGGCAGAAGTGCAGGCCTGGCCAGGCTAGTGCGGGGGGAGCCCGGTAGGAGCCCGGTAGGGCAAGTGCAGGTTAGGGGTGTGGGTCAGGGGAGACCAAGTGCAGGGGTAGACTGGTCGAGGAGGGCCTGGTGCCCTGTAGGAATCAGAAGGAACCAGGCAGCCAGTCAAAATGAGGCAGAGGGGGTAAGATTAGCAGGGGAGGGGGAGAG
Source organism: Ambystoma mexicanum (assembly GCF_040938575.1). Taxonomy (NCBI): domain Eukaryota; kingdom Metazoa; phylum Chordata; class Amphibia; order Caudata; family Ambystomatidae; genus Ambystoma; species Ambystoma mexicanum. Next base: position 401,350,472 of record NC_090936.1, on the reverse strand, counting down.
GGAAGGAGGAAGAGAAAAGGAGGGTCTTGAGAAGCTTCCGGAATTTAAGGAGATCTGGCTCAAGTCTGAGAGGGGCAGGGGGGCCATTCATATAATCTGCAGAGAGTTGGAGCTAGAAGAACGAAGGGTTCTAGCATGGAGGTATGTACGGTGAGAGAGTTGGATGAAGTGGGGTTCCAGGCCTCAGAAAGCCCTATGGATAATGCAGAGGGTCTTGAACTTGATCCTCGCAGCAACCGGAAGCCAGTGGAGAGATTGTAGGGCTGGAGAGATGTGGTCCCTGGGCCTGAGGCCAAGGATAAGTCTTGCAGTCCTATTCTGGATTAGTTGGAGGGGGCGAAGGGAGGATTTAGGTAGATTGAGGAAGAGGCTGTTGCACTAGTCCAGCCTAGAGAGGGCCAGAGTTCTCTGGGAAGGTGAGGAAAGGGAGAATGCTTCTGAGGGGCTGCAGCTGTAAGTGGGCCTTCTTGGCAAGGTCAATGAGAAGGATTTCAGTCTTACTGGCATTAAAGGCAGAGTTTGTTAGCAGCACACCATGCATGAATAGCAGTCAGATAGTCGGTAATGAAAGAGGAAAAAGAGGAGGCAGTGGAGGGAAGCTTGAAGGAGAGCTGTGTGTCATCAGCATAGCACTGGAAGTGAGGAGAGAAGGCAGAGATAAAATGGGCTAGAGGGACAAGGTAGATTTTGAAGAGACACAGCGAGAGGATAGAGCCCTAACGGACACCGCAGGTGGAGCCTGTGATGGAGGAGAGAAAAGGGTCCAGTTGAACCTGGGATGGTCGGCCAGAGAGGAAGGAGGTCAGCCAGTCCAGTGCCAGGTCAGTGATGCCAAGGGTATCATGACACCATCTATCAAATAAAGTATCCTTTGTGGGTTACCTTGGAGAAAGTTTAGGTGTCTGCACAGTTAGAGCTTAATGTTTAACAATGCAGTTGATTTATGACAACTTTATCCCTTAATGTTAGTACATAATGCTTATAAGTTAAGAAATATGAGTGTGGGTTATGGTTATGATGGGCTCAGTATGTGACTTACAGGTGGATTTAAGCATATAAACATGCACACGGGCAAATCCGAGCTACACAAATATGATTAGTATCATCAGCCGTAGTAGTCAACCCAAAGAATAAGAAGAAAGTCTCCTGGTAGCACCTGCCCAAAAGAAAAGCAACACCCTCGACCTGGTATTTGCCACATCACCAGACATTGACAGCCTTCCTCCTCAGCCGCTTGAAAGTACAAACAATGCTGCCATGCAAATTCACCACTGTCACACAAACTTCAAGCACAACAGCTAGCTAAAACCAACCAAAACACTTGACTGTTCCTTCACAACATTGCCCATTTATTTATTTATTGGACATTTGTATGGGGCCTATACACAAGTGTTTCCAGACACCACAAGCCAAAATGGGGGTGGAAGAGAGCATGAAAATCACAAAAGTAGAACAACAAACACAGTTATATTGCCCTTGTGACAATCCTACCGTGCAAGTGCATGACAAGGTGGTAAGTGCAAGGGGAGTAGAGGGAGAAGTGTATGAGTAGAGTGCCCCCAAGTGTGATGGCGGGCAAGTGCTGGGCAGGCCAATAGTGGCAAGTGCCAGGGGAGGAGAATTGGAAGGGAGGATGAGTGCGGTGGACAGGGAGGACCAAGTTGGGCTATGCCAGGAAAGGGGGCCTGAAAGCAAGTGCTGGCAAAGGATGCTCAGGGGACTGGTAGGGGGTAGCCTGGTGCCTGTATGACTCTGAAGAGACCAGGCACCAGTCGCATTGGCAGAGGGAGACATTAGCACGGGGCGGGGAGATGGAAGGAAGAGGAGAAAAGGAAAGTCTTTTCCGTAACTTAAGAAGATCTGGCTCAAGTCTGAGGGGGGTGGGAGGTCATTCCAGAGGGAGGAGCCAGCCGAGAAAAGGGATCTACCTCCCACTCTCTGCTTGGAGAAACATTTCACCTGCAGAGAGTTAGAGCCAGAGGACCGAAGAATTCTGGCTGCAAGGTATTTAGGGATGGAAAGCTGGATGGAAAGAATCCCAGACCCCAGACAGCCTTGTGGGTGCAAAGGGTCTTGAATTTGATCCTTGCGGTCACTGGGAGCCAGTTGAGAGATTTTAGGGCTGGAGAGATGCAGTCCATGGGTTTGGGGCCAAGGACAAGTCTTGCAATTCTATTCTGCATTATTTAAAGGGGGCGAAGGGAGGAAAGAGGCAGGTTGAGGAAGAGGCAATTGCTGTAGTCCATCCTAGAGAGAACCAGGGCTCTTGAGACGCTGCGCTTCTTGGAGAAGGTGAGGAAAAATAGAATGCCCCTGAGGAGATGCAACTGAAAGATGGACTTCTTGGCAAGGTCTCTGATGTGTGGAGAGAAATAGAGAGAAGAGTCAATGATGATCCCAAGGTTTTTTGCCTCACAAGTGGGTGAGGGCAGGGGACCCAGGGAGTCAGGCCACAGAGTGGGAGAAACAAGGAGCAGGCATCCCAATGAGAAGGATCTCCGTCTTACCGGCATTAAGGCAGAGATCATTTGCAGAGCAAGCACCAAACCTGAATAGCAGTCTGGCAGTCCGGTATGAGGGAGGAGGCAGACGCGGAGGAGGTAGAGGATGGCAGCTTGAGAGAGAGTTGTGTGTCGTCTGCATAACACTGTAAATGAGGGGAGAAAGTGGAGATTAGGTGGGCCAGAGGGGCCAGGTAGATGTTGAAGAGCCATGGTGATAGGATGTGCCCTGAGGGATGCCACAGTTACAGAGTGAGTTGGAGGAGAGAAAATGACCCATTTGCACTTGGGAGGGTCTGTTTGAAAGGAAGGCAGTAAGCCAATCCAGTGCCCTGTCCGTGATGCCCAGGGTATCATGGAGACAGTTTATGAAGATGGAGTGGTTGACCGTGTCAAAGGCAGGCGAAAGATAGAGGAGGATCAGAACAGATGGATTGTTAGAGTCCAGGTTACAGAGTACGTCTTTATGGGTGTTCAGGAGAGGAGTTTCCATGCCTCTGGCTTCTCTGAAACCAGACTGGTGGTCATGGAGGCAGTCAGCCGATTTGGTGTGGAGGGTCAGTTGGGGGATGACCAGCTTCTCGATGAGTTTGCCCAAAAAAGGGTGATAGAGATAGGGCAATAGTTAGCCGGACAAGAAGGGTCAGCAGACAGCTTTTTAGGAGAGGCTGCACAAGGGAGTGCTTAAGGGGTTGAGGGAAGGAGCCAGTAGCAAATGAATGGTTGCAGAGGTCAGCCAATGCTGGGGAAAGAGAGGCAATGTTGTCTGGGATGGTTCTGGAGGAGCAGGGGAGCACCTGTTTAGAGGACACCTTCAAATAGCGGGCAGCTCTAGAGATTTCATCTGGTACAATGTGAGAAAAAAAGGAGAGTATGGGGGGTGGGAGGGACAAGGGAGGCGAGAGAAGGGGGATCAGATGACAAAAAGGACAGGATTTGCAGAGTTTTGGAGGAAAAGTGGGTGGCCAGTGCAGAGCAGAGGGCCTGGGGGGGAGGAGGAGGGAGGAGGAGAGGAGGATAGGTGGAGGAGACTGCGGTAGGATTGGCAAGTTCCTTGCAGATTTTAAAGCGTTCAGCCGTGTTGTTGGTGGTTCCAGAGATGCAGGCTTGTACATGAGACTTCTTCTTGGAGCAGATTGAGAGATGATATTGCCTTTGGAGTTGGTGGCAGGCCAGTTCGTCAGATGATGAGCTAGATGCCTGCCACTTCCGCTCTGCAGCTTTGCACTTGCATTTCAAAGCAACCAAGTCAGTGTCATACCAAGAGTTGCACTTGGATGCAATCTTCATGCGGATCCTCGTGACAGGGCCGAGGATGTCCAGGGTGTTATAGATAGAAAGATGGAGGTTAGCTAGAACAGAGTTAGAGAAGAGTCAAATGAAGGGGGATGAGGAGGGATGAAGGAGGAGATAAATGCAGTGACTGACACTCGCTTCATCAAACGAATGACGGAGAAGGAGACTGGCATTGCTGGCAGAGGCATCATCAGAGGACAGGGGAGGTCAAGTGCGAAGAGAGGAGAGAGTGGTCAGACCAAGAGAGAGGGTAGTAACAGGGTTGGAGAGAGGGATGTTTGTTGAGATTAGAGCATCCAAGGTGTGGCCGGCAGAGTGGGTTGGGCCAGAGGGAAGGATAGTTAGGGAAAGAGTGTCGCAAAGGTTGTGAAAGAGAACAGTGGCCCCATGAGGAGAGTCGAGATGGATGTTAAAGTCCCCAAGGAAAATAGGTGTTGGGGAGGAGGCAAGAAGGGAGGAAGACAGGTCAGCCCATTCTGAGAGGTAGAGGGAGGTCGGTTTGGAAGGCCTGTAGATGGTAGTGAGAGTAAGAGAGAAGGTAGGCGAAACAGAACGCCTGCTGACTAGCCTTTCAAAGGATGAGTAAGTTCGATTGGGGATGATAGAGGCAAGAACCCATTCAGGGAAGATCAGAGCCACTCCCCTGCCAGGACGGGAGGCCTGGGATTGGACAGGATCTTGTAGCCCTCAGGGAGAAGAGTGTCAAAAGCAGTGACAGAGCTGGCTTTGAACCATGTCTCAGTGAGAGCAAGGACATGAAGGTCTTAAAGGAGATGACAGATATCAGAGGAGTGTTTGATAGCAGAGTGAAAATTAAGAGTAGCTAAGTGAAGCTGTTTGTGCCCTTCAAAAGATTTGTTGGGGGAAATTAGGGGGGCACCACTGGGGGGAAGGGAAGAGGGGTGATGAGGGAAGGAGAGCGGGGAAGTTGAAGAGAGATGGAAGACACCCGTCAAGAAGGAGGAGATTGGGCTGAGAGCCCTGGGCCATGATAGTGCCATTATGATGGACATCAATGGTGTATTTGGAAGATGCAAAGTGAGCCAAGAGCACTTCCCATCTGGTGCCGCCAGTAATGGGTGAGGAGGAGAAAGCAGAGAGGACAGAGACCAGATGATGGAGGGTCCATATTTTAGAAGAAAGAACAGAAAAGAGAATGTCAGTGATAGTCTGGAGGAGGCATTGATGTATGTGTTTGTTATAGGCAGACCAGGGTTGGATCTCAGGAGTGCCTTCTTCAGTTTCTTCCTTCCAGACTTCGTGAGAGAGGGAGGATATGAATTGGAGAAGCAGTTCAAAAAGATAGGGGAGACGGAGAGCACCACAGGGGCAGAGACAAGAGGGGGGGTCCAAGAATAGCAGGGTAGAGGGTCAAAAGCATTATGCAACAGTAGAATCACACCAGGTGGCCAAGCAGACAAAAATCAGTGAGCATGATGAAAATGCTTAGAATAACAGATAATTAAGAGATTGGAAAGCACACCTAGGTTCGAATTTTACCAGCACTCAAAAGCAGTACAAAATGGTGGATGCACAGTTGGAAGCCCACCAGTGAAAAAAAGAGGTTTAAATAATTGGTGGTTCTTTTTCTTTTTGAAACGGGGAATTAAGAATGCAGTAGAGAAGCAATCAGTATGAGGCACATCACGATGCATAGTACAGTTGGTGCAGAGATTAGAGGGTACAGATTAGGCTGGTATGAAAAGGAGCAGGCAAAATCTGAGCAGTCATTGTGGATGATATAGAAGACAGACAACCATATCCACATAATATCCAGCCTCAACCCCTCAGGAACTATCAAACCCTTCCTTCATGCACTCAATCACACCCTGATGGACACAGCCAACACCTAGTGCCCTGCCAACCCTTAAACACTGCTTCACCATACCTAACCCTACAGCACCTTGGCACATGGAAGAGTTCACTGACAGAAAACATACCATCCAAAAGCAAGCAAAAATCAGGCAATGATTCCAATTACTAAAAGACATCCCCACCCTGAAAACCTTCTGAAACATGTATGAAACATCTCCCCAGCCGAAACCACCACCTACTCCACAACCATCACTAAGGATTCTAACAGGACCCAAGCCCTCTTCAGTGCATTTAAACTCTGTATCAATCCTCTCCCTGAATCAACAATCCCTGAACACATAGAGAAGGGCAACACCATTAGCACGTTCTTCATGGACAGAATAGAAATAAAATATTTCAACCTCACCATGGCCATTTCACCCACCCATCCATGAATCACCCACAAATGGACCAAGGTCAAAGCAATCACCCAGAAAGACATGACCAGCATTTCTACAGTACTCAAAGCCACCTCTAATGAAGACTGCAACCTACCTCCTCCTTTGTGAAAACCAACACAGGAAGAACAGTCGCATCACTCAGATACATCATGCACAGCTCCCTCACACATGGCATCTTTCCAGGTATACTCAAGGTAGGATATGCCCTCCCACGACTGTGTTCTACACCGTGTTCTAAACTGAAGAGCTGCTGAAATACTGGTCCATCAAACATCTTCCCATCATTAAGAATATCATTGAGAAGTGGGTTGCCCTTCATCTACATATAAAGATCTTCCCGCATACCTTCCTACAAGACAACCAGACTGGCTTTGGCTCCAGAAGTATCACTGATACCACCACCATTAGGTCATTGGTAATGCTTTCTACATCATGTATAAGGGAAGCCCGTGCCTAGTAGACCTGCTTGACCTCTACAGCCTTTGACATGGTTGACCACAAAGCACTCATTGACATACGGCTTTACCAAAATGGATTTGTCAAAGAGGTTCTGTGCTGGTTTGCCACCCATTTTGCTAACACACACCAGCGCTGGAACTCTGCGCTGGAACCCTGACAAAATCAATCAGATTAACTTTGCTGCCAATTATAAAAAAGAAATAATCTGCACAAAAAGGACACGTATAATGAAAGGATTACCAAAGCAAGCTCCAGTACCAAGGAACTATTTGTAATTCTAAGAGAAATGGAATCTCCAATCCCACTTACAGACAACGTTGTGAAGGACAAACTCTGGTGTTCTAACATTCAGAATGCCCTAACGAAAACAATTGCCTTACTTCAAAACAAGATCGCTGATGAGAAAGCTACATTGCCTAACCTTGACACAAAAATAAAATGCCTATTCAATCTACTAATATACCAGAACAATATAGATTTTCTAAAGTCTCTATTCTTGAAGTCGAAAAAATCATCTCCTCCCTAAAACCTTCAAGTTGACAAGGAGACACTTGCCTGGCCCAGATAATTAAAGATGCAGCTAGAGACCTGTCACCATTCATAACTAAACTTATCAATGCCTCCTTCTTGTCAAGTATCGTTCCAAGTAACCTAAAAGAATCATGGGTCTTACCCTTATTAAAAAAGCAAACTCTGGACCCCACTATCCCGACTAATTACAGGCCGATCACAACGGTGCCTTTCTTGCTTAAAATACTTGATAAAAGCATATCTTCAGATACAGAAGTATCTAGAAACTCACCAGCTCCTAGGTGTCCGCCAATCGGGATTTAGGCCACAACATGGCACGGAAATGGCACTAATCGACTTAAAATCCCAAACTGACGAACTTAAGGGCAAAAGGAAAACTGCCTCCTTGACTTGTCCGCCGCCTTCAACTTGGTGGACCATGAAGTATTATGCAAACATCTTGCCTCTGCGGCCCAGAGCTTGGGTACAATCCTTCCTGAATAATAGGACTATGAGGGTCTTCTCCCTATCAGTTTCCGCAGAACCTATCCCTATAAATTGTGGCATACCGCAAAGTTCTTGTGTCTCGCCAACAATGTACAATATATTCACAAAGCCCCCATATGACAAATTGGACAATCTTGGTGTCACCTACACAAATTATGCAGATGACACCCAGATCCTCATACCACTTTTGTGCGATTACAATAAGGACATGGCTCTCGTGAATAAAATATACCTAATCATTCAGGCATGGTTGGCAGCTCATGGCCTATGCCTGAATGACGACAAAACGGAGCTCCTGATACTTGGAACTGTCACCAATCTGAAAAAATGCAACCCCAACTACTCTGCCTTTAGTATTGATGGGAACTTAATTAAGGTTTTAAAGGAAGTAAAAACATTAGGCTTTTACCTAGATTTCGCTCTAACCTTGAGTAAACAAGTCACTACTATGGCATTGACAACAACATACACTTCCAAGTTAATCAGGGCCTGCCGGCCGTTCCCATCTAAAGCAAGCTGTATCATTCTAGCTAATGGCCTTATACTCTCAAAATTGGACTACTGCAATGCCCTTTACCTAGGTGCCAGTAAGTACATTCTGAATAAAATTCAAATCCTACAGAATAACGCACTCAGAACTGCATTAAGAATTCCAGCAGAGAGCATATCTCAGAGCTGAGCAGACAAAACCACTGGCTGTCCATCAATGACAGAATCTTACTTAACAGTCTCCCTCACAATCAAATGCCTTAACAATGCTGCACCACCATACCTAGCAGAGAGAATAGTTATGAAACATACCTCTCGCCCTACTAGATCAGCGAACTCCTTCTGCCTCATCATACCCATATTCAAACAAAAAAGAAATCTGGAGGAAGCAGCTTCCATGTCATGGCAGCACAGACCTGGAATACACTCCCACTCTCCCTAAGAGCGTAACAATCCTTCCATAGTTTTAGGCGTAATACCCTACACTGGCTTAGAACTAATGACAAGTGACCTCCGGTGCATTTCTGTACTGAACATTGTATTATGTAGTTAGGCAGAATCCTGTGCAGTTCCCTTGGGGACCACTGCAAGAAGATTAAGACTACAGGAGTAAGCAGTAAACCCAATTGGTAGCAGTCCGCACCACCCAGATTTACCTGGTAGCTGTGGCTGAGCAGTCAGACCTCTCTCAAGATGAGTAGGGCAGTATACAGAGGATACACAATAGGGCCAAAAACACAGTAGAGCAAGCAAACACTGACCAGAGCTTGGTATCAAAAGTATATAATTATTTAACACACACTTAAGGAAATACACTAGCACTATAATTCAAAGCAAGTTCAAACACAATCTGAAAAGTATACACACCTCCCTTAAGAATTATTAGAGAAGTCTAAGTCAAAACACCACTATTTGTAAAAACAGATGCGAGCGCGGGACTTAGATGGCACTCCAATAATTAAGTTAAAGGAAGAGAAAAAGGAAGGTCATGAAAATAGCACAGTTCCCAACATGTTTCTAAGACCAAAACAAGTTAGTGAAGGCAGAGTCTAGTGTAGAGCCAAAGTTCATAGGCAAGGTCCACTTTAAATGGAGCAAGGTGAAATGTGCCCAAGATCGCACAGTTTAGAAATGCACTCAAGTCTTTGTAAAAATGTTCAAAAGATGTTGGGTTGATTCAGAAGGTACAGTTAGAAAGTCTGGGGGCCAACCCAGTTGGAAAGCCAAGGATTTAAGGGTCACCTTTAGCAAACCGTAGAAAGGGAGGCCAGGTGGAACACAGTACCTTTAAAGTTGAGGAATCTCCAGCGGTGGCAGTTGTTCCTGGCAGCGGGTGCAGTTTGTGGTTTCGACCAGGGAAAGAGAAGATCTCGTCAAGGAGGAAACTTGGAGTCGTTGCACTGCCTAGGGAAGAGTCCACCCGCGGAGTTCATCGGTTAAAAGGTATGTTCCTTTTATTCGCGGTCACAGTGGTGAAGCTTGGCTATCCGTCCGCCGGGGTGCTTGGCAGGGGTGATTCGACCAAGAGACGTCCTGGAAGGCGAAATGGCAAACTGGTTGATCCCACCAGCTCAGGGGAAGAAGACTCTTTCAGCAGAAGATCTTCTCTTATCGTCGGGAAAGTGGAGAGGTCATTGCAGCAGGGCTCCACCGGTGGCGTTGTCGTTGCAGATGGCTCAGCTTCTCCGCTCTTCGGATTTCTTAGGTCCTGTGGTGACTTCTGAAGTTCCAGTCCCAAAAGCCCTGCTTTTATGCAGGAAACCCACATTCAACAGCCTACCTGTCACTCATACATGCTAAGTGGTGAGCCGCGTGGCTCACCACTGGGCCAATCAGAACAGAGTGCGACTTGAGTTGCTAAGGCAACGCAGTCCAGGGTGCCCATTCCCCCACCCACACATCCTGTGGAACCCAGACAGAGTGGCACCAGTTGGAGGGCTTCTGTGGAGAAGCCCGCCAAAAAGTGTAACAAAGGGCCCGACCTTGGTTGGAGTTACAGAGACGGACACAAACGCCATTTTAGAAAAGACTTCTGGTGAAAAGACCCAACCGGTGATTTAATTTTACATAAATAAACCGGCGATATCTTTAACATTGCACCAAAAAGTGGTGCGTTTAAAACCAATGGGAAAATCCCATAGAAAATATTCCGGTGGAATATTTTGCGTGGTAACCACTGCCACCAACCAGAAACTCGACAAGGGGGGACTGGACAGTGCCCCCTTGGAAACAGACCCAGGGACAAACGAATTAACCCCTTCCAGTACTTCCACAATATGATGGTTTGTACTGGTTCTGTTCACAATTTTGGACTTGTAAAGTCAATGGTGACTTTACATGCCCTGGAGACAGTAGTCAGTCCCAGGGTATGGAGTCTATGGTGGGGTGTCACTATGACACCCCTGTGTTACTGCACGGAGGGTGCTGTGTAACACATACACTAAAACAGATGATACCCTATGGAGTAAAAGACCCCATAGCCCATAAGCACACAAAAAGTCAAAGACATACCTCAAATCATGCTTAAGAGTGGGAGGAAAAGAGTCTCACTCTTAGCAGGAGAAAAGAAAAAAAAAAAGAAATCCAGCAAAGCTGCTGGGGGACTCACTTAGGTTTGGGAAATTAGCCTTACAAGAGAATTCTCCCTAAGATATGTATTATATATAATATTTGTCATTTTATTTCTCTTTATATACAATTGTAAAGGTTTATATAAACCAAAACAATAAAGATAATAATAATAATAATAGTATTATAGCTTTTACTTTGCTCACGACTATCCTGATGCCTCTGTATCCATTACTGATGTCTGTATCGTTATGTCCTCTACTGGACGTGCTGTGTTTGTACTCCCTATACTGCTAACTCTGTATTCTATGCATACCCTAGCACGTAATATCTGTAAATATGAAGCTTAAAGTAAACTTTTAACCTTTTGCACCCAGTTACCTGAGGGTTTGGTGCGCCATACAAATAAAGAAAACAAACAAACAAACCATCTATGGTTCAGGAAACATGATGGACACTATATTCCTGGGACTGCAAGTTGGAAGAAGGGCACTGGGTCTATGTCCCAGTACGAGCTAGAAAATAATAAAGTAGACACACATTCTGTTCAGAATGACAAGTGGGTTCATGGAGTTTATTACAAGCAATCTGACACTTTCCTAGGTCGCCGGGCTAGAAGGTGGTAACTAAAGCACTTGACGGTAAACATTTCATCTTGCCATGGTATGATACTCCAGAGTCTGGGGAAACATACCATTCCAAATTACAGCATGTTCCCATAGAGACGTCACTAATTCACATGAGTTAATTCTTCCTAACACAACTCCCGTGTCTCCTTTGGTCTTTCTTCATTATACATGCATACATGCCCATATAGAGGCACTGCTTGTTTCAATAAGCCCTAAGGATACATAATGGTAGCTATCATTTAAGCAGTATTCTACTAGGAGGCTTGGACGGGTTGTCCTGAGGTGAAGCTAAGGCTCTACTGTACTCCAGGTCAATAGCTACCCAGGACACGTTTCTCCTTGGAGAATGTTGATATTGTGTTCAAAACCTTCTGAATTTGGTTTTGAATAACAATTATCTTTCTAAAAAGGTGATTTCCTTGTATCCCCCCGGCGGTGATGTGCGGTGTATATATTGCTTGTTTAAACAAATGGAAAACACGTATATTCTTTTAACCCTTTAAGTGCCAAGGACGAGGTATCTCGTCCTTGGGATTACCTCCCCAGTGCCAAGGACGAGATAGCTCGTCCTTGGCACTTAAGGGGTTAAGCTGTGGAATGTTCATTTGGATTTGACGCGAGTATTTTACTCACCTGTTTGTTGCTTTTTTGAGTCAAGATTATTCGGGATGTTTACCTGTCCTGCTTAAAAGGTACAACATGCGACCCATAAAAATTGAAATTGAACAGCATGTGAATATTCGCAGATCATAGGAGGGCTTCCAATCCCTGCTGTACATTTGTGGTGGCATAAGGGATGCTGTACTAATGACGGTGTAAGGACTAGGTTAGTGTCAGGGCTTCCAGTCATGCGCTGTGGCGTCACTGCATCTTGCTCTTGCCCCATTCCATGTCTCCTCTGTAATGATACCCCATTCAATAGTTCTTACCTTCCCTTTGCTATGAGAAGAGTCTGCAAACTTGTGGCAACATTCAGTGAATCTGTGACTGCATGGAATCACTTGAAAACGGTGAAAGCACCCAGGGGACCACATACGAAACCCACAGATCCCCTCCCAAGCACTTATCAATTCAAAAGCAGTGTAGGCGTGCAGGCAGCAATCCCTGCCACTCCTGCAAGCAAAGGGAAATTCAAAATGGCGACCAGCCTTCTTATGCCCTTAGGCTACCCCAACATATATGGGGCACAAGGCCCAATCAGGAAAAAGTCCAACCCTTACAGCACAGGTGCAAATCAATGTGCTGGAAGGGTTGCTCATTACAGCCCATTGATTGCACCTACAAGGGAAGAGGCAAATTGCCATTAAAAGGCAGTCAGCTAAGCAAGAAATTGTCAGTCATGGGAAAGCTGCACGAAGGAGGAAGCAAGCGCTTGCTGGGAGACCCCAATTAGGAAATCTTGGTATGAACAGAAGCCGGAAGAGGAACCTATAAAATAGGTACTGGTGCACAGTGAAGGAAGAGAAGCACAGGGAAAGTGTTATTTGGCACAGAGAGCGTTATTGAAGTTTGAAAAGGGGGAACATTTGTGAAGACAGGAGCAGATTTGGTTGAGAATGAAGTTATGGAATTGGAGCTGGAGCTGGTCAGGAAACTGGAGTGAAGGATAGAAGGAGAATATCATTTGAGGATAGAGGCAGAGGGGTACCACCTGTGAGAAAGAGACGAGGGATATCATTTGGGAAGAGGACCGCAGTACAGAAATGAGCATATTATATGGGAGACTATAAAGTGTATTATTGTAAGGAGGACGGTGTGAGATCATCGTTTGTAGAGAGATATCATTGCAGAAGGGTCATATGAAGTTACTAGATGGGAGATCTACCAGAGATGGGTCATGGGGAGACTGGAGGGAAGGATATGATCTGGCAGAAGGAGAGTCAAGAAAAAGGTTGATTATTGATGCACACCTCAAATTAAATGGCAATGAAACATACATTTAAGAGATGTTGTAGATTAAGTTTAGGTGCGGGGGAGCAACTGAGGCCATGGCACAAGACCCCTACAAACAACAGACAGTTGGAATGAGGATTCAACGAGGGAACCCTCCCGTCCCCTGCACACTTTAGGATGGTTGGACTAGGTCCATATGGCCAAAATTGAATTCTTCATACAAAAGGAAAGAAACAAAAGGGAGAACGTTTGTACAAGTTTTTTTTACCTTAATGTAATTCATTAAACTCATGCTGTGCATTTCAGTCTCATCTGTGAGTCAGAGCAGACTACATTGTCAGAGTAATTGTAATTAATCTAATGCCACAAGGGCACCTTCATTCCCAGTTAAATTCAGGGTGAGGGGAGGGGAAGAGGTTCAGAGAGACGTTTCTAGTCCAGTTCAAGAGAAGTCATCGTTCAAAAGTGTTTAGAAAGAATGTAGGTAGGTAAAGGAGCCATATAGGACAAGATATAAGAGAGTTTAATTACCAGTAAGCAAAGCGTTCAAGGGCATCGGGTGCAGATAGAGATCCTTGGTGGTGAATCAGATAATGTGTAGATCCTCCACGGGAAATACAGTTTGCTGTAGTCAAGAGGAAAACGCAGCTGCAACAAGAATGAGGAGCAAGTGAGTAAAAATCAAACTCTGATGAGAGGTAATTTCAACCCTAGGCACTAGACGAAATGTAGTACCTGTGGAGTGTACAAGAGGAGTGGCAAGTGCTGGAGAGAATATTCGAATGACGTGGAAGCCTGATATATTCGGGGTTCATTCACGTTAAACACTGTGTAACCTCTGTTCAACGTTCATCAAGAGTCAGCAAAGCACTCTAGAGAATATGATATAAGTGTGAGCATGAGAGGAATACTAAAACAACATATATTGATACAATACTATCCACAACTAAAGTGTTGGCTGATGAAAAAAATATACCTCGTGGTATACGCTTAGCAGTTATGGTGCGCGAACTGTCAGGCACAGCGTGCTGGCAATGCGCTTTCTTCAGTGGGCGGTTTGTAAGGATAGGAATTCAGGCAAAACGAATACAGTGCACATGTGCACTACGAGTCTCAATGCGCAGATGATGATCTGTGAAAAAGTGTAACGGAGAATTAACCCGGATCGAGGTTAAGAAAGTACTTAAACTAGAAATCTCAATGGGATAGACAAAATAAATAATAAATAATAAAGGGAAAATAGAAAAAGTATGAAGAGAAAATGTCAACAATACTAATATTAAAATTCCCACTTTCATTTGGACCTTGGCGGATGGAGCTTGTTTCATTTTGACGTTTCTGTATTTCAGTGGCACCTCCTAATCTGTCTACTTCCCCATTGAATAGTCTTTTTGTTGACTCTGCAGGATTTTTCAATAGTATTGTTTACATTTTCTCTTCATACTTTTTCTATTTTCCATTTATTATTTATTATTTATTTATTTTTTATTTTTTATCTTTATTTTCATCAATTTTATTCCACATATACTTTCACTCCTCTTGACACATTGTGGTTTTCCTCGGCGGGCTCACCCGATGACTACCTACTCCATTCTAAGATGGCCGACCCTTTAGGTGACTGCTTTAGTCCCTTTCTCTATCTTCACATTCGCCAACCTTTTCTTCCACATTGCGCGCCGTCTCCATAGCTGCTAGGACGCGTTGACCGGCGGCAGCTGTCTTTGCGATTGGTCTCCTATTGTGCAGGTAAGCGCACGTTACCGGGCATTGTCTATCCCATTGAGATTTCTAGTTTAAGTACTTTCTTAACCTCGATCCGGGTTAATTCTCTGTTACACTTTTTCACAGATCATCATCTGCGCATTGAGACTCGTAGTGCACATGTGCACTGTATTCGTTTTGCCTGAATTCCTATCCTTACAAACCGCCCACTGAAGAAAGCGCATTGCCAGCACGCTGTGCCTGACAGTTCGCGCACCATAACTGCTAAGCGTATACCACGAGGTATATTTTTTTCATCAGCCAACACTTTAGTTGTGGATAGTATTGTATCAATATATGTTGTTTTAGTATTCCTCTCATGCTCACACTTTTATCATATTCTCTAGAGTGCTTTGCTGACTCTTGATGAACGTTGAACAGAAGTTACACAGTGTTTAACGTGAATGAACCCCGAATATATCAGGCTTCCACGCCGTTCGAATATTCTCTCCAGCACTTGCCACTCCTCTTGTACATTCCACAGGTACTACATTTCGTCTAGTGCCTAGGGTTGAACTTACCTCTCATCAGAGTTTGATTTTTACTCACTTGCTCCTCATTCTTGTTGCAGCTGCGTTTTCCTCTTGACTACAGCAAACTGTATTTCCCGTGGAGGATCTACACATTATCTGATTCACCACCAAGGATCTCTATCTGCACCCGATGCCCTTGAACACTTTGCTTACTGGTAATTAAACTCTCTTACATCTTGTCCTATATGGCTCCTTTACCTACCTACATTCTTTCTAAACACTTTTGAATGATGACTTCCCTTGAACTGGACTAGAAACGTCTCTCTGAACCTCTTCCCCTCCCCTCACCCTGAATTTAACTGGGAATTAATGTGCCCTTGTGGCACTAGATTAATTACAACTACTCTGACAATGTAGTCTGCTCTGACTCACAGATGAGACTGAAATGCACAGCATGTGTTTAATGAATTACCTTAAGGTATAAAAAACTTGTACAAACGTTCTCCCTTTTGTTTCTTTCCTTTTGTATGAAGAATTCAATTTTGGCCTTATGAAGAAGAGGAAAGTATCCTCGAAACGCGTCGCCACATGAATTGGATTCCACCATTGTTTCAAATTTATTGTGACCTACTATTGCACTGCTTTGCTTCTTGAATTTGTAAATGTTTCTCCTTTTGAAATATTGTGTATTTGACACTTTAGATATAAACTTTTGCTATAAAAACACACAACTGAACTCTTTGGTTTATATGTTTTTTGTATTAATATGAGAAAACAGTAGTGGACCTAGTCCAAACATCCTAAAGTGTGCAGGGGACAGGAGGGTTCCCTCGTTGAATCCTCATTCCAATTGTCTCAGAAGGAGAGTCAAGACCTTAGAAGAGGAGAAAGGGGTTGTCAGGTGTAAAATGGACATGGGAGGAGATTGAAGAGAGTGGTGAACTAAGAGATAAACTCCATCAACAGAGGCAAGAAAGGGTTGGAAGCCTGGAGTCGGAAAGAGGTGTATTTATTTATTTATTTATTGCATGTGTTAAACGCCAAAACCCTCAGGTATCACAGCGTTATTACAGACATCTTATCATAAGTTTCCACAGTAGTCCAATTACATTTAATAGTGCATTAATACAAGCATTAAAAGATTACATTTCATAGTCATTTACATAGATACAGGTTCTGGTGGCAGACAATCCTAGGGAGGCCTGAAGATAAAGCTTTGAGGCTTAGACCCTCAGAGAAGATGAAGGGGGGACCCGCTACCGAGACAGAGAATACGGAGGTCCAGGAGGAGCAGGTTGAATCATGAGAAAGTACAAGGGAAAGTGGAGGGTTGAGATGGAAAGACATCATTGGAGGACAGGAGGGGCAGCCCAGGAATAGATCGGGCAAGCAAAGGGACAGGGCGAGCCCCAAGAGGAACAAGGGAAGAAAAGGGTGAGTAGCAAACCCTAAAAGGGTGCAGTAAATCCTTTCAAGAGCACCAACCTCGTACTCTGGCTAACAGGAAGTTGCTGATGGTCTAATAGAGGACTACCCCACTGAAGCTGCCTAGGAGGCAGCGGGCAGGGGGGCCCCCGAAAGCATCTGGCTTACTGAGAAATGTGACACTGCGGATGGAGCAACTCTATGTTGTGAGTAAAGGGTTGGAGGACAGGACAAGCACCCCCAGTCTAACCCCGAGAGGAGTGACGACATCCTCTGTGAGGAATAAGTATTTTGATGTGACCCTTGTCATTTGATAGGACTTAAATGAACTTTGGAACACTTCGATTTACACCCATAACTTGGCTGCGATAGTTTGATTTGTTTCCCAGAACTTGGCGAGACTGGCTATTGATGTGGTGGACCCCCTTTGGAGCATGAGGGGGCCGTGCTCTGTTCAGTGTTTGACCCCCTTCTTCACCTGACACTTGGAGACCCTCGCAGTTTGATACTTTACTTAATAAGTTATACCACAAGCCTGACCTTTTGCATTATCATCTACACTGAAAGTGAAATAACACGTTTTAAAACGATTTCTGCATGTCTGCGTCTCCATTTTGAGAACATTTTCGAAATCCAACATTCACACACATTCTACTTCAATTTACTACCGTAGAAGGTGAAACTTGCTTGTTAATTTGCTAAGAGAATTATGAAAACTGATGTTATTATCCATGGCCAATGTGAAACTGGCAAAGTATAATTTTGGGGAGAATGTGAAACTGGCATGGGCAATTTCGAAAGGCATTGCAATATGATTCACTAGAGCAATGTGAAACCAGCAGGACAATGTTATGATATGATAGTATATTTATATAGCACCTATACGCAATGTGTTTCAAAGCGCTTCAAGGCAAGGGCGGGAACAAGGGAAAATACAATGACATTCTTACAGGCCATGAACAGTAAGGATGTGAAATTAACTATCGTACTCGGCCTGACGACATTTCAGATAGTGCAAGAGCTACGACATAGATGAGGGAGGGAGGGGGATAGTAGGAAGGAAATGGAAACAGACAGGCGACTATCGTACTAGGCCTGATGACATTTCAGATAGTGCTGGAGGGGGGGGGGACTAAGGGGAGCAGAGACGAGACAGGCGCGATTGCTTGCATCAAGCAAGGTGAGTCAAGCGTACACATTTAATGTGGGCAATGATGTAGCATGACAGCATGCTTAACAGTGGACATGGGAAACTGCAATGGCACTGTTGAGACTGGCACGACCACGTTTTGGGGGCATTTTGAAACTGGCACAGAACACATATTTGGGGAAATAAGAAACTAACATTGCCACTTTGAATTAAAATGATATACCACTGCTTAACTAGGGAAATCTGAAACTGGCATGACACTGTTTAAAATAACATGATACCTTTCTGGAGTAAAAGAGAAACTGGCATGGTCATTTAGCATATGGCACATCACAATATTAGACGCACACTCAGATATACCTTGGAAGCAGAGGCGTAGCCAGGATTGTCTAGCAAATGGGGCCTGATGCTAATGTAGTTGGGCCCACTGCACTGACAAAAACATCTGTAAATTCCCACACAGCGCTGCTGAGTGGGCATTTACAGATTTTGGGTATGCCTTGCCCCTCAGGCCCTACCCTGCCTACGCCTCTGCTTGGAAGTAACTTTGCATGCGGTGGCAGCACTGGCATGTAATAGAAACTCTGATCCCAGTATATTTTCTGTTTCTTCAAGTGCATTTTCTAAATAACACCACAATGGCATGAATTCAAGCACAGTACACGAGGCTGGCATAAGTATAGTTAAAGGCACAATAGTTAACATTCTTATAGTGTCTACTGGCATGCAATGTATGATTGTGTTTTTCTCAGAGGGATACTAGCACACTGTGGCGAGTACTGCTTTTGTGAGGTGGCGGACATTTCTGTCTTATGCGCATCGAGCATCTAGTCGGCCCAGAGCGTTCTCATGAGCACCAGCCTCATTATCTCCTGTGACCCGGCATGGGCCACCCCTCTGAGGTACTGCAATATATCATGTGTCCCCCGGCTGCAAGTCCAGTGGCTTTTTAGGCAAAGCTGAAAAGCGGTACTGGAAACAACACCCTTGGGTCGGCCCTATGATGTGCAAAAAACATATCGGGGAGAAAAATGCCTCGCACCCTTCCTGCCTCCAAACACCGATTGGAGCCATCGACCCATTTTGCTTACTCCACCGTAAGTGCCACGGACGAGTATGCCCGTCCTTTTTGCATAGACTTGCATAATAGCCTGGCAGTTAAGGGGTTTTAAAATTGGGAATATATGTACATTCCACCCTTTGCAAGCTGACCAGATGCAGCAGATAAAACAATGACAATATGTAGTCTGCTGCCAGCTGTGAATCTCCATTACAAAATGAAACCAGACTACTCTGAGATTATGAATGAACTCCTGATTCAGGCTCTGCAGGCGGGGCAGGGCTGCATGCAGTGACTGGTGCATTTATTCAAACTTTATTATAGCGCTGACCCTGCCCAGAGGATTTCAGAGACCTACGCAGAGTTCAATAGGTGGAGGTGAAAGCAAGTTTGACTTTCAGAACAGGATAAGAACATCAGAAGAGGTGGTGGAGAGCAGAGGAAAAGGTCTGACTGTGCGAGCTGGAGGAAAATAAACAGCAGGGGCTGTTGAAAAGACATGGGCCTCATTACCAGTTTGGGGATAAATCGGCAGTACATCCATCCACTGATTCAACATTACAATCGTTGACCAATGCTGCCACTCAGTCCCGTAGCATTAGCACAGGATTACAAGTGCCGGTATGAGCGCGTAAATCCTCACATTGCCGTCCATAGGACTCCGTGTGGCGTTTTTGCAGATTTACCATCCGCGGCAATTCTGCATGTTAAATACACCAATTACACACACATACACAAAAATCCTCCACTACAAGGTCAAACTCGGAATTCGGCAGTGAAGTAAAAGCAGCGGTAATTCCCTTACTGCCCAAAAACCTGGTGGCAACAGGGAATTACCACCATTTTTTTACCGCCCTGCCAAACTCGCAATGATGCCCATAACTTTAGTGGGCTAACATATATTTTCCTTTGCAAGCTTTCAGTACAATATAGACCCGCTGTTCTCGTATAGAAAACTGAAATGAGTGCTAAACTAGCAAAGGACGACCCTTTGAAGATCACTTACTCGTTCTTCAAACTGTGCAGAAGCAACAGGAATATTTGACCTAAACCATTTTTGTACGATGTGAAATTATTGGTCAACTTGACCAGACAGAGTTCCTTCTCGTGTCAAGCCAATGAACCCTGTCAGTGTATACCAGTCCCAGAATAAGCGGTCACATGTGCAGGCTACGCATTAACACATTCTTTTAAAACATCAACATATACGTCTTCCACAGAACTATTGTATAAAACAATCTGTGCCTTTCACTCCCAAACATTAATCTGAACGTTTCACTCTTTTCTCCAAGCCCATCTTATCATCTCATTCTCGCAGACAGGTGCCACTTTCTTACGCATGTAGAAGTTCATTGAATACTCTGTCTGTTGTCTATGTTTATAGCAGCTTCATTGTTGATTATTGTCTTTGAAAGGCTCAAGTCCTTGCAATGATTGGCCAAACAAAAGAAGCAGAACAAATGACCACTCAAATTGCAGCAGAGGAAGCTGGATGTCTGGAATGCTATCGACTTCTGTCAGCAATCTACAGCAAGCTTGAACATTTCAACAAGGTAGAGTAAAATCTACGGTTGCACCAATCAGATTGTACTAGGTAATGTTTCCGGTATTTGTCTATGATGTTAGCTTTGATTATGGTGAAACTTTTTAACATAGTATTTTCCCACCAGCTTTCATTGTGTGTTATGTTATATTATGTTATGTTAAGTTATGTTAGGCAAAAATGTTTCCGGTATTTGTCTATGATCTTAGGTTTGATTATGGTGAAACTTTCTAACATAGTATTTTCTCACCAGCTTTCATTGTGTGTTATGTTATAATATGTTATGTTAGGCAAATTTGTATCACGAACATACACCCAAAGGTACCTTGGCGCGAGGACCAGCACAACAACCACAAGCAAAAAACAAAGGAAATCATCAAAAAGGGTTGTTTTAAGTAGACGACGGAAAGTCAAATGATTCTCAGTAGATTTGAGTTTGAGAGGAAGACTGTTCCACAGCTTGCCAGCTGCGATGGAGAAGGCCCTGCCACCCACAATCTGGAGGCAAAACCTTTGAACCAGGACCAAACGGTCACTGCCCAAACTGAGAGTCCGAATAGGAACATAGGTCTGGAACTTGTCCCAAAGAAATTCGGGTTCAACCTGGTGGACCGCCCGATGAACAATACACAAGGATTTAAAAGCAATCCGTTGTTGCACTGGAAGCCAGTGCAGATGGCGTAACACCGGGCTGAGGTGTGAGTCATACGGGGTTGCAGTAGCAACCCAAGCTGCTAGGTTCTGGGAAAGTTGCAGTCGATTAATCGGACCAATCGGCTGGGCCAAGTAAAGAGCGTTGCAGTAATCAATCCTGCTCAAAACCAAACTCTGCTATTTGTGTAACTGTTCATGAAGATTTACCCCCACTAACCCAGAAAATCAATACAAATTAAAGAGGAAGCAGAAAAAAACAAATGTTAAATTAAAATGAATGTAAACGGATAAGAACAATTCTAATGAAGAAAATAAAAATAACGAAATAAACTTTAATACAAGACATTTTAAAAGCGAATGTCACAAACTAAAGAAATAACAGTCCATCTAATTACAAAATGACTATATACAGTAATTTAAATGTGACAATCATCACATAATGGTGTGATACCCCCACACTTCAGTGCCCTGGAGATTCCTCTGCACCAAACCTTCCCCGCCCCAAGTCCTCAACCAATTGCCTGAATTATTGAGTAAAACTGCTGGTTGTAATGAGGTGTACACCTTCAAGAACCTTCCTAAAAGCCTTGCTCTACTATGGCCCATATTTTACAGCAGTATTTTCAAAAAAGAAGTCATTATTTTGTAATTGTTTAGAGTAATATATATTTGAAATTGTATTTTTGAATAGCTCCAGGTCAATTATTTCTTTGCTTTTACTGGCAATTTTTTCAGACAACTTCGTTTACTCGTTCTCGTTTTTCCTTCGGCACATACTTTGCTCATGAAAGGCCTTCTCTGCACTCTTTGGAGCAGGAGACGTGACAAGCAAACGGTGCCTCCCCTTTCATTTCTCATTTCTCTTGTTCCACCTAACGATCCACGTCCAGACACTGAGTGCACACCATCGTGGATGGGATGATGGCTATTCTCGCAAAGCCTCCAATGCTGTCCTGTTTCAGCGGTTGAGCCGGCTTCAGCAGTGAGTGTCCAGCATGTGATGTGTAAATGTCCAGCAGCCTGGTGGTCAGGAGTCCAATCATTGCCAGCAGGATCGGGCGGCTACGTGAGCAAGCATTCACCTTCTACCTCTGTCCAAGCCAGCCCACCAAGCAGTGATACCTCTGTTGCACCAACCTGTGTCTGCTGCGGTCTCCATCTGGGAGAGACGGGTTTGGACTGGCCCATTGGGCAATAGGTCAATGCCCGAATTTTCGGTCCAACATACGAGTGTGGGCCACTTTTTTTGGGACATAATGGGACACTTTTCTGGGCAAAGTGGGACACTGTGGTGTTTTCACTTCACCCATGTCACGTGGGAAGGGACATGGGGCAGTGGGAAGCGGAGAGGCACGGATCAGTTAAGGAACGTCAGTTCCTGTTATTTGAAAGGCGAATAAAGACGTGTGTGAACAACTCTCCTTGCCTCTGTCTCCTCATGTGCATGATTGACGTTAAGGGCCTGCATGACTTGAGAGTGTGAACGCACCTCAGAATGTGACATTGGCGATGAGGCGATTCGAATCCCCACGGCACCGGCACCCTCTCTCCGCCGTTTCAAGCTCTTGGCTTGCAGCGCCACTTCAGTTGTGGGCAGTTGGCCCAAAACGGAAAGCTACAAAGAGGTAGGCGGTTTAGAGCGCAAAGACTCCCCGCCAGCTGGCAACTTTTCTATCACATTCCGGGTGGGTGTGAGCAGCTCCCTGCCGATGGCAACGAGGAACACCTGCGGGTGGAGCACAACAGCTTCCCGCTATCACGGCACTCCGGGCAGTTGGAGACACAGTTTCTCCCACCAATGGCAACGTTTCTGCTGAGCGGTTGAGGTGTGGTCCTCCCATTCACATGCGACGACGGGTGTCAGTGCGCGTGCACCCTGTTGTTTCGTATCATCATTAAGGCGGCTGGAGTTGGATTCTCCTGCCTAAAGGCACCACCAAGTGATGGGAAAACAGAAAAGCACGAAGATTCTTTCATTTACACAAAGCAATCTGCGTAGCAGAACACTACATGACTGAAACACTGCATGCATTTCATGGCAACGTAAAGGTGGTCGGAGGGAAATCTCCAGCTTACAGGCGCCACCAAGTGGTGGAAAGCAGAAGCTACGAAGGCCTTCTTTTCACACAAACAACTTGCATAGCAAAAGAAACACGTGACCGAAAGACTGACAAAGATAACACAATTTTCACACAAGTGGCAAAATAAAATGACTGATGAGTACAACTGTACAAGTTACACCTGCCCGTGCAATACCCACAAAGATGTCTGACAGCCTACTAGCTCAACTGCCTGATCTCTGTGACACTGGCACTCTAAGGCCACGATGGAAAAGATGGTTAAGAGATTTTGAAGTTTGCCTGAAAGCAGTGGGTCCGCTTGATGATGAAAAGAAACATAGCTTATTAATCCATGCAATAGGTTCAAATGTGAGGGACATACTGGACGAACTCTTAGAAGGAGACACTGACACACAAATCTGAAAACAGCCCTCACAGACTATTTTACACCTCACACGAATGTGGACTATGAAAGACACGTCTTTCACACCACTAAACATACCAAAGGCGAAACTATGGACGCTTTTGTAATGAGACTCAGGGTAAAGATGAAACATTGTGGCTTCAACAAATATTCCAATGAAGAAGCTCTCCGCTCTCAAATAATAGTTGAATGCATGAGTGCTGATCTCAGGAAACGACTATTACTAAAACCACGAAATCTGGAGGAAATTCACGCCTAGCCCGATCAGATGCAGCACTAGCAGCGCAGGTAGAAGGACTGGATGAAATCAAGATATCCCATGGGAAGCACGAAAGTCTAAACAAATTGGAAAGTGCTTCAAGAGGCAACAATGACCCATTCTGTTACAGATGTGGACATGAATATCCGCACGAAGGACAATGCCCTGCCATGGGTCAGATATGCTCTGCATGTGGAGGAGAAAATCATTACAAAGTAGTCTGTTTCATATATCGTAGCAAAATGCGAGGTGTTGTGAGAAACGAACGCACACACCTGACAGGGATCAGAGACACGTAAGCCCACCTCCTGTGTCACACCACCAGAGCGACCTCGCACGTCGGAAACATCGAGAGGAACAGACGGACAAAAGACCCTCAAGCGAGTGGAAAGACAATAAGCCTGCATCATCAAGACAGAGAAGAAGACCCAGAAGATATGTCAGATGCCTGACAGAACAATCACAGTCCGACAGTGTGTCCAATGCCTCCTCAGAGGACAACGCTAAGAAAAGTGGGAGACACAAAGGAGAACCAAGAGAAACCCGACGGCCAAGGAAAACAGCCCGACCCTGATAATCCAAGTCAACAAAAAGGCAGCAGATTTTTTGGTAGACACTGGAGCCACCGTTAATGTAATCAGTGAGGAGGTACACAACAGCATACCTAATGCCCCCAGGCTACAGCCAGCTAGAGCACTCATTTTTCCATATGGATCAAAAACACACTTGACCTGCAAAGGTTTTTTCACAGCGTTATGCGAGTACTGAGACCACGCCCGAGATATATCCATGCATGTCCTTGAAGCGGCCACGGAGAGCGGATGCATCCTCATCTACAACGCAGCCATAGAAATGGGCCTAATCCATGTCCTGTACAGACTTATGGTGCATAAGTACCTGGATCCCACAGCAAGTATCAAACAGGTTTTCCCCACATTGTTTAAAGGACTGGGCAAGCTGAAAGACCGTCAAATAGAACTGCACATTAACACCAGCATCACTCCAGTGGCCCAACACTACTGAGGAATCCCTATTAACATACAAAAACAGGTTGAAGACGAGCTGGTCAAACTGCTAGAGGCTGATATCATTGAGCTGGCGGAAGGCCCCACACAATGGGTGTCACCCATAGTGCCTGTTCCCAAAAGGGACTCATCTGACATCCTCATATGCGTGGAAATGCGACGTCCAAATGAAGCCATCATGAGAGAATGTCACCAAGCTCCACGAATCACGTATATGGTACTCCTACTCAACGGAGCCACAATCTTTTCGAAGCTGGACCTCAACAAAGGGTACCATCAATTAGAGCTCAACAAAAGGTCCAGGTGCATCACAACATTTGCCACTCCTAGGGGGGCGTGGCTAAGGAGCCATGTAAGAGGACGTGTTTTCTATAGAGCTCCCGCAGATCCGGACATTATCCTGATGAAACCTGCGTATAAATGGACACATTTGTACTGAGAACAGAGGAAAGCAGATGCGGTGCTATCGTGCACAAGAATATATATTGTGGATCTGCGAAACGGCAAGGCTGACACTGGGGACGCCGTCAAAGACTGCCGGGATCCGAAGGTTGATGAGAGAAAATGGCAGACGCCATAGAACAAAGGGGCAAAGGACCATTGCTGAAGGACTGCAAGCCCAAACACTGAAACACCCGAAAATCTCACAACTGGAGTGCCCAGCACGAAACGAGGTGCCGACCGGGAGTGCTGCAGGCAGTGAAGGATAATAAGCACCCGCATCGTGGATCAGCATAATGCAGACCTCCTAGGGGACTGAAGGCTAGTGCGGCAGTGTGTGGACTTGATGAGCCTCCAGAATGAACTGGTGAGGAAACAACGGACGCGCAGAGTTAACCGGGCCTGAACGAAGATACTTTGTTGCACAGGTGCGATGTGTAAGGGCGAGCGAGAGGATTAGAAGAAGCCCCGGGACCTCGAGGTTACTGGAGTAATTGCCACAAAAGAGATACATTTGTATCTGGCGACATTTCTCCTGGACGAGCTGCTGTGCTCAGATGGCCTCAGTGAACAACAGAGAATGCAAGTGCTCTTTCCATGACATGAACAAGATACACGCACAGATCGTGGTAGCAGCCTGTGACACAGTCGGCAGCACTCCCATATGACACGGCAGTGGCCCTAAAAGACCGAAGAGACACATGGGCGGATGGCACTGCCCGGTGAGACTAATTAGTCTGCATAGTGCCCAACTCAACATTGATAGGAGCAGCAACAGCACACAACGAATTATACAGAGGCACAGAAGAGCCCAGTTTATAGGAGTGGCTCATACTGGCAGCCCCTAAACAAACAGTCACCAGTGGATTGTACAATGTCGGGCCCCCCGCAGCGTGAGGGGGCTCTCAATAGTTTGAGGCTAGTAACACCGACTGGGTGCAAGAGAACACTGGTGCCTCCCTGCCATTGAACACTGACACACACTTTGGTGCCCCTTGCCACAGCCTATTACCCCACGTATAGGGGCAGACATTAAAGCATGCCAGCGTGACGGCAGGAGCCCATTCTCAGAAACAGCGCTGCATATGGTTGGTGTGCCCCGAGGGTTGCGCCCAGCTGGGCTCCACGGCGGCACCTAACGGGGACAAGAGGAAGCACATCCAGCCCTGGAATGCGTGTGTGAGCACGGGCCCCCAACATGTGAGAGGCTCCTAACCACTGGCCGCTAGAAGAACCTCGGCAGGGACTGGCTGAGTGACACTGCGCGGGAACTGGTGCGTGGGAGGACACAGTCCATTCTAGCAGTACGGGGAGTGATATGGACATACCTGAATAAGGCTGAAGTGGCCTCAGAGCACTGAGAGGGGCCTGATGCTAGGTTGGCTGTCGCAAGTGGGGCAGCTCAGCTGGCTTGAGCCTATACAGCATGGAACAATGACTTCCAGAATTGTCAAACACAAGAACAAACAGCCCACGCTGGACGCCTATGCTAAGACGTCCCCAGAGGTGGAAGGGAGCAAAAGCAAAGACGACACCACCACGGTAGCAGCGGACACACCGGGCACGATTCAGGAGGTGCTTGCAGCGATTGCGGACCTGGAAATCGCCTGGGAGACCAAGCTGGGCCTGGCGATGAACGAGCTAAAAGAGGGACTGGACCTCAAGATTGGAGCGGTCCAGGAAGAAGTTAATTTGCTGAGGCAGGACGTGAGGACGCTTGCAGAGCGCACTGGAACCTTGGAAAAGGAGATGGCCCCTAACACGGCAGCATGCACTGCCCACGGATCGGAATTGCATGCCCTGGTGCAGCGTGTGGGCAACCTGGAGAACAGGGCAGAGGAGACGGAAGGGTGCGCGAGACGCAACAACATCCGTATAGTAGGATTGCCAGAAGGAATGGAAGGGTGGAATCCATGCTCTTGCAGGAAATAACTGGCGGAGCACTGACCCAGGGCTTTGCAGTTGAGAGAGCGCACAGGGCCTTGACAAGGAGACCACCCCCGGGATCCCCCCCACGGCCGCTGATCGCAAAGATCCTAAATTACTGTGATCGAGAGAAGATACTTGAATTCTTCCGGAAGGGTGGTACGATCGAAAGAGGGCCAGCGAAAATCACAGCGTACCCGGATTACACTTTGCATGTGCAACGCAGCAGGATGAACTTTGGGTCGGTGAAAAGGAGGTTGAGAGATGCTGGCCACAGATATATGCTGCTTTATCCGGCTAAACTGAAAGTGTTCCATAAGAACAAAACCCTGTTTTCTGAAACGCAAGAGGAGGCCATGGGCTGGCTGGACATGCAGGGTCGCCCCCAAGAACCGGGTATCCAGACAGAAGCTGCGGAAGATAAGTAGCACAAAGCTGGGGCATCTCCGGTCATATAGCACAAGACATTGGGACTCGAATATAATACTAATTGAGGCTTGTGGGGAATGTGTTGTAGGAAATATTGATTAATGGGATCCGCCAGCAGCAAATATTTCTAATTAGACAAGAGGGAGCTCCTGGGAAGCATCCCTTGAACCCCATAGCATTACACTTAGTTAGGTCACTGTTAGTCCGGTGATGCCCCGCGGGGTCCTAGTCTTCGGTTCACGGGACAGGACCAGACACAGGTGGGCCTGAGATCCAGGGATGGAGCTGGGCATTTGTTGGGGCTGGGAGGGGAGTTAGGGGGGTGGTTGTGTGCAGTGGGGTAGGGTTGAGAAGGGGGGGTTGTTAAGGTTGGGTGGGTTAAGAGTCGTAAAACAGGCCATCATGGTAGACATCAGCAGGAGTGGAGAGAGGAAGAACACCAAACTAATGGCATCGGGTAATCTCAGGGTCGTGACCTGGAATGTGCGGGGCCTCAATAGTTATCTAAAACGTAATAAGGTGATGATGTACCTAAAGAGGATGCGGATCGATATAGCTTTGCTACAAGAGACCCACTTCACCAAGGAAAAGTTGGAGGTGGTCAGTAGAAAATGGAGGGGTAATGTCATAGGGGCCACTTACTCGGCGTATGCAAGAGGGGTGATTACATGGGTGGCACCGCACGTGCCTTTTCAGCTGCTCAGCTCGGTGACAGACCCAGAAGGTAGAATGGTGGTGGTGGTGGGACTCCTGGAGAATAGAGAAGTGAACATCATAAATCTGTACGCCCCTAACCATGACACAGCGACATACTTCAGGTCCCTATACAGTAAAATCAGCCCCCTAGTGGGTGGTGCAACGATCTGGGGAGGGGACTTTAATTGCACCTTGAACCCCAGGGTAGACAGGTCGGATGACAAATCAGAAAAGCCGGCACCAGCAGCCAAAGCGCTGAGGACACTGCTTACGGACCTCGCCTAGAGGATGTGTGGCGACAACTGCACCCTATGGATAGGCAATACTCGCATTACGCGGCGCCACATGACCTGCATACCAGGTTGAAGTATGTGTTTGCTGCAACCAAGATAGTGGGAGAGATGGTGGGCGCGGAATACAAGGCCCGGGTGCTGTTGACCATTCACGTTTGGTCGTAGAGGGGTGCCATCAACCCCCCAGAGCGAGAATCCCGACATGGAGGCTCAGAACTGAGGCTCCACAGGATGCGGGATTCCGGGAAGACTTGCGGGAGGCCATTGAAGAATATTTTGAAATTAACATGGGTAGCGTACGCTCTGAGGGAACAGTATGGGAGGCATTTAAGGTAGTGGTGCGAGGGGTGGCCATATCAAAATCCAAAGGGCTCCAGGGGGCATTGAACAGGAACTGGAAGAAACAGAAAGAGAGCTAGAAGCCCTGATACAAAGTGAGGGGACCACCCAAGAGGACAGCGCCAAGATAAAGGATTTACAGCTGGCCTGTAGCGAACTCTGGGACAGACTATGCGGGCTAAATTATAAGAAATACATAGAGAGGCTACATGCAGGGGGGGATAAGCCGGGTAGATTACTGGCTTGGTTATACAAAAATGAGACCTCCCGCTCGGTGATCAGAGAGGTCAGGGACGCGGATTGTCAAATCTGTAATACCCAAGAAGGGGTAAACGAGGAGTTCCTCAAGTACTACAGACAACTATATGAGGACGTAGGAGAAGAAATGAGTCAAGAGATACAAGAAACAATAGAGGACATGGGGCTGCCCACCTTAGATGACCTAGAATGCGCAGATTTAGATGGCCCCATCACCCTGGATGAATTGGAGATGGTGATCCAACATCTGCCCACATGTAAGGCGCCTGGGTCGGATGGGTTACTCAGTGAGTTTTATAAAACATATAAGCAGGAGCTACTTCAGCCACTGCTTGCCATGTTTAATGAAGCCTATGAGCAGGGGGAACTGCCGGCGTTGCTCCGCGAGGCAGTGATCGTCCCACTCCTTAAATCAGGCAAGCCGGATGTGGATTGTGGGTCTTATAGGCCCCTGTCTATGCTCAATCAAGACAGCAAAATACTCACAGCAGTGCTTGCCAACAGACTGAAGAGGGTAATCGGTAAACTGATACACCCGGACCAAACAGGCTATGTCCCCGGTAGAAATATTACAGACAACCATAGGAGGCTGCACCACATCATTGATCAAGCCGAGGGGGACTCGGGCGAGCTGGCCATCATGTCATTGGACGCGGTCAAAGCTTTTGATTCAGTGCGGTGGCCATGGTTGAAGGCAACCCTGAAAGGATACGGGATAGGGCCAGGTTACATCAGATGGGTCCAGGTGTTATATAGCTCCACGATCGCGAGAGTTAAAACAGGAAACATAATTTCAGACAAATGGCAGCTCAGTAGGGGGACCAGACAGGGATGCCCCTGGTCGCCTATGTTATATATCCTGGCCTTAGAACCACTGGCAATTTGCCTGCGGCAACAATACAGAGAGGTGGGGATCAGCACGACAGGAGGCACACACCTGATATCACTGTATGCAGATGATATGCTCCTCTATTTGTGCTGCCCGGAGGAGAACCTGCAATATGTGCTGGAGGTGATGGATCGCTATGCCACCCTCTCGGGAATATCGGTGAACCCCGGGAAGTCTAGTTTGTTCCCTATCGGAAGGTATAAGGGCACCCCTCTGGAGAGATTACCCATCCTGCAGATACCCTGGCAGCCCGTGACATTCAGGTATCTGGGTGTAAACATTTACCACAAGACAGAGACAGAGCACAAACATAATACAGAGAAAGCAATTGAAGGAATTAGGAATAGCATGGCGTTCTGGTCTCGCTTACCCCTAGCCATGATGGGAAGAGCGGCCCTGCTCAAAATGGTGGTTTTACCCAGACTCTTGCATTTTTTTTCTGAATGTCCCGCACCTGATTCCCAGACGCTTTTTTGTGAGACTACATAGCATGTGCAGGTGCTTCATATGGGGCAACTCGAGGAATAGAGTGGCCCTGTGGAAATTGCAGAACACGTGATAAGGGGGGCATTAACCTGTCTAACTTTGAATTGTATTACTTGGCGGGACAGCTGTTGTATGTGGCTAGGTGGTTGTCTGCAGAGGAATCGGCAGAGGCCAGGCTCTTGCAGAGTGATTCAGCTCCATACTTCCTGAAAGAGACAGTGTGGCTGCACAAAACTAAAATGGCGGGGATAGGGAGACTACTGAAGGTGGGCTGGGAAATCTAGCACAGAGCATGGAGAACTGTGGGCAACCCGGACCCGCTTTCTCAGCAGGCCCCGCTGGCGGTGCTATGCGGGGACGACACCCAACTGTTTAAAGGGGTCCGCCGATATTGGGAACCGGTGGGCCTGGCTACCCTCAGATATATATGGCAGGAAGGGTAGGCACTGGAATTTCTGAGGCTGCAGGAGGAAACTGGGGTTCATAGAGGCCAATATAATTACTTATACCAGGCTCATGAAACGGGTGAGGGAAAGATGGCCTGAGACGGTGCTAGCGGGAGAACCTGATGCCACCCTGGAAATGATGTATGATGTCTCTGAGGGGGGCACAAAATATCCAGGATATGTGAGCTCCTGAGAGCGAAGGCGGGGAGGGAGCTGCTCCAACTGAGGAATGATTGGGAGGAAGAGGTAGGAGAACCCATGACAGAGGGACAGTGGGATAGAGCTCAAAGGTACCACAAAAAGGTGTCCCGGAATGCAAGACTCCAGCAGATCCAGTTGTATGTCACTCACAGAGCCTATTTGACCCCCGGCAGAATAGCCAGGTTTGGAGGCTTGGCTATACAGAAATGCCCCAGATGTGGGGAGGAGGAGGCAGGGCTGCTGCACATGTTCTGGGCTTGCCCCGAAGTGCGGAGATTCTGGGAAGAAATAAGGACGAGAATGGCCAGCGGGGGAGTGGTGCTTGATGTGAGGTCTGCTTGGGCATGCATGCTTGGAAGTTTTCCCAGGCCGCGTAATTCAAAACATATTAGCAAGATGAAGGACCTGGCCTACATCTTGGCCAAGCGTAGAATTGCCATGTGTTGGAAAGCGGCCCATAGGCCCAGAGTGTAGACATGGTGGGCAGATCTCTTGAAGTGGGCAGAGGCAGAAACTGTGGTATGGTTTGAAGCTGTTACCAGGGGGGGCGAGGAGGAAGTGGGCCCCCTGATAGCCTGGAGGCATCTGGTGACCTCATTGGCCAACCCCCACCAGGTCAATCATGAAACGGAAGACTCAGATGAGTCATCAAGCACTGAGATTCCTGAGAATTCTCTTGCAGATGGCATGAATGAGACGGCTCGAGTTTATGGGGAGGGAGGGGGGAGGGGGGAGAATAACACTGTATAACAAGTTGTTTTGATATTGTTTATGGACGTCCTAAAAGGTTGTAACGTTTGATGTGTTGTTTGTTTAAATAATAAAAATTGTTTAAAAAAAAAAACATTTGCCTCTCATCTAGGTCTCTATAGGTACAAACGACTCAGCTTTGGAGTGTCGTCTGCCACCGAAGTTTTTCAGTCCGAAATTCATACTGTGATCAAAGATGTACCCAACTATCAGAACTACAGTGAAGACATATTGGTATTTGGTCAGACTCAGGAACAGCATGACGACATGCTCATGCGAGTCTGCATGGCTCTGGAAGAAGCTCATCTCACTCTAAATAAAGAGAAGTGTGAATTTCAGAAAAGGACATTGCGGTTTTTCTGTCACATTTTCTCAGAAAAGGGAATGACACCTGACCCGGAGAAAGTCAGTGCCCTCTCAGGTGCTGAATCACCAAATTCCATCACTGACCTTCAATAATTTCTGGGTTTGGCAAGTTATTGCACGCAATACATTAAGGACTTTGCATCCGTCAGTGCACCACTCAGAGCGCTCAATAAGCTCAACTCAGAATTCAAATGGTCTGACGAGTGCCAAGAAGCATTTCAAGCGATCAAGGAGCGCATCGCCGATGCTAAAAACATGGCTTACTTTGATCCCAGGAAGCACACAGAGCTAATAGTAGACGCAAGCCTTGTAGGTCTTGGGGCCATCTTGACGCAACTAAATGACAAGGATGGACAAGCTAAGTACATAGTGTAATATGTAAGCCGGAGCCTCTCCAAAGCTGAACAGGCCTAATCACAAGCCGAGAAGGAAGGTCTAGCAGTAGTCTGGGCTTGCGAACATTTTCATTTGTTTTTATATGGGAAGCCATTTACAGTTGTCACGGACCACCAGGCACTACTGTTCCTATACAGCAACTCCCAGGCCAAGATGCCCCCAAGAATAGCACGCTGGGCATTGAGACTACAAGACTACCAATATGACATAATACACAGGCCAGGGAAGGAACACAATCCTGCAGATTTCCTGTCAAGGTACCCAAACAAAAAGTGCAAGACAACACCATCCATTGCAGACCAATACATCAGGTATGTGGTTTAAGGGAACACACCACCATGCCTCGATGTGGAACAGATAGCAAGGGAATCCAATGCAGATCAAGGACTTCAAATTATAATGAGATGCCTAGAAACGGGCCCCTGGAAACACGCAAAACAACTCAAAGAAAGCGCGGGGGAAGAAGCAAGTCAAGACATCACATGATTGCTGGCTGTAAACGAAGAGCTTGCGAAATCTGATGACGGTCTACTGCGGAAAGGCACCAAGCTAATAATCCCTTGCAGCCTAAAACAAAAGGTCCTTGAGCTGGCACATGAAGGACACAGAGGGATAGTATCCACCAAAAGGATGCTGAGGCAAAAACTGTGGTTCACTCAACTTGACGCACATGTAGAGGAATTGCTCAAAAACTGCCCCATCTGTGCAGTAGTAAAACCTCACACGAGACCGGAACCCCTCAACGTGACGGAGTTGCTGGAAGGAGTCTGGGAGGAAATTGCCGTGGACCACTATGGCCCACTGGAAGGAGGTGAACACATCCTTGTAGTGGTTGACGAGTACTCACGTTTCCCGGATCTACAAATCGTGCCATCTACTGCAGCCTATCACACCATTCCTGTGTTAGATAGAATGTTCGCCACCCATGACATCCCCAAAATTCTAAAGATGGACAATGGGCCTCCTTTCACCGGACAAGACTTTAAAACATTTGCGCAGTATATGGGCTTCCACCATCGAAAAATTACTCCACTATGGCCTGAGGTCAATGGCACAGTAGAGCGATTCATGTGCAACATTAAACGCAACACTCAAATAGCTTGAATCACAGGCGAGCCCCTGGAGAAACTACTATGCCAACTAATGAGAGACTACAGACACACCCCTCACAGCACCATGAGGAAAACACTGTCAGAAGTGATGTTTGGAAGAAACATAAGGACTCGGCTGCCCCATCTTTCTTGTGAAGAAGACCAGTACAAAGTAGATCCTGAGATGAGACAAAAGGACACCTCCAAGAAGGCTGACATGAAGAGAGTTGCAGATCAGAAACGAAGGGCACAGGAAAATGATCTAGAACCAGGAGAGGTTGTCATCGTGAAACAAAAGCAAAGTCGTATGAACATGGCCGCATTCAACAAAGAACCCCTCACCATATTGGGAACAAAAGGTTCTCTTGTTGCTGCTGACGGAAACCAAAAGACCATAACAAGAAACTCTTCACACTTCAGGAGAATGCCTGTACTTATACCAGCTACAAACCACAGCTCACTAAAATCTCCATCAGATTGGGACACACCCTATGAAGGAGATCAAGAGGACTCCAGCTCAGAAGCTCCACCGTGCATGTCACCAGAACTGCCCGAAGAAACCGCATCGGCTTCACCCATGTCACGTGGGAAGGGACACGAGGCAGTTGGAAGGGGAGGGGAAGGGATCAGTTAAGGAACGTCCGTTCCTGTTATGTGAAAGGCGAATAAAGACTTGTGTGAACAACTCTCCTTGCCTCCGTCTCCTCATGTGCATGATTGACGTTGAGGGCATGCATGACTTGAGACTGTGGACGCACCTCAGAATGTGACAGCCAATTTGATTAGTTACTTCACTATTTGGCTAGCAGTTTTGAACGGATATCTTTTAAAATGCAGAACTTTCAACACATTTGACCGAAAAATGACCCCATGGCTACTATTCAAACAGTCTGTCACAAAAGGAATGAATTGCTATTTGCAACTGTGGGACACTTTTCATTGGTGCCCGAGCCAGTCTTATGCTCCAGCCTGACCCCGGGAAGAGAAGCCCACGCTCAGCACAGCCCATGGCCTGCCTGCTACCGGCAGAGTACTGGGTGCCCGCTTAGTACACTCTGGGAGGGTACCCACTTGGTGAGCCACTCAGGGATTGCAGATGTGGCAACACAGGATGACATGAACAATGCGCTGACTGCCAATGTAGCTCTTCATGCCATGCCATACAGCACCTGTCATGTAAGACGCCATCAAACATGATAGGCACTCGCAACAAAGACCCCCAGTCCGTGCATGGACACTGCATGCTCATTTTGCAAGGCTTACCAGAAAGTGCAAGGCCTGGAGTCATCCCTGAATATCACAGAACCACTTTTCTGCTGGCGTGAGTTTCTCCCCGCTCAGGCTCTCATTGGGAGGGCCACAACTGCTCTCCCAGGGGTAGAAGTAGGGAGTCCACAGAACAGAAGCACCTGAGGTGAAAAGGTATTTTGCAGCACAACTCACTTCTAGGTGAAAGGAGCGGGAACTCCACAGCACAGTTATCAACTGAGGAGAAATGTACTTCACGGCACAGCTCACTCCTTCGCGGAGCACAAAGGAACATTGCTGTTAGTGCTTGTGCCGCTATCATCAAACCCCCACATTGCTATCTGAAAGAAGGCCACGCCGGAATGCACAGCTCGATCCCAAGCCGACTTGGCAAGCCGATAAAGGAGCATAATTATGTGATAATGATGTGTTATTTATATAGAGCTTTCGCCAACGCCATTTGCATAGAACATGTGTACATATAATTATCACCCAACTAAAATTGGTACTAATTTATCGACCTCACAAGGCTGATAGGCTGAGTTGGCCTTGCCGGGATTTGTACCTGCGACATGCAGATCACACACAGATCGCAGCAGCGAGCGAGCAACCTGCTGAGCGATCTTCCCGGATCATAAAGGATCGACCAATGGGACATCAGCGATGCACCTCATGCAGGTCAACATTGACAGCTGTGGAAATCGACCACTTGACACTAGCAAACAACTTCATCACCGCTTATGCGAGGGGTGAAGCTAGCAGATTGGTCTATCCAGCAATTTCACTACATGGCTCAACCCTATATAGAGTGCCACAAACCGCTACAAACAAAGCTACGAGCCAAGGTTTGCTCACATAGCAGCACACAGCACACATCAGGCACAACATCGTAGGGTTATTCGCCGCCGTCACACACCAGCAACTGAAAATTAAGATGTACAAGTAAATGTACATGTAAAATGAAAAGTATGCAAAACCATATGGTAAAAACACAGCAAACCGTAAGGTAAAAACACAAATATATGTTATGTTACTTGCCTTTTATATAGCGCCCTATGTATCATTGGTATGATCTCAAAGCGCTGGTAGGTTGAACGCCCTCGAGAACCGCAGTTCAATCAGTAGAGAGAGAGAGTGTTGTATGGTGCGTGGGCGCACCGGATATGTGTGCAGCTGGTGTGGTTGTTGCATGAAAGCTGCTTCTAAGCGGTAGGTGTGGTGCTGAGGAAATCAGTTGGATGTGTTCAGTCTGGAGGGTGGACACCCAGACTGAATTCTGGCTGCGTTAGGCCTGAAGGGATGCTTAAGCTAGCCGGAATGTGTTCAGGTAGCTGTGTGTTTTATTAGGATGATGTGGAGTTTGTGGGGTCATGTTAATTATGAGAACAGCTAGACCGAATGTGTCATAGTACAGCTGTGTACTAGTTGAATGATGATGGTGTATAGGGCAGAGTAAGCTTAGTAGTTTGATATGGTGATTATCAGTAAAGCGCCTGTGATCAAGCACGAGAGCAGGACAGGGGGCGTACATTTAGGCACAATTTCTAAGTTAATCAATACCACAGTTGCGCTATTAGGCACATTTTCTAGATTCAACTTTAGCACAGTGAAGATATTAGGCACACTTTCTAGTGTTTATAAATGATATATATGTGTGTGCATACCTTAGTATGGTTTGTGTTCTTTTCAAGCCATCTTGAAGTACACAAACCATAGTAAGGCACGCAAACAAATACATAAAGGTAAGCATTTATATTTATGTGCGTACCTTACTATGGTTTGTGTACTTTTTAGGCCACGCCCCTCCCGCAAGCCACGCCCCCAAAATGAGGTCCCCCCCTCAATTTCTTACCCCACTTAGAGCACTGCCCATAGTTCATTCTACCTTCCTCCTGGTCTCCCTCCTCACCTCTTCTACCAACCGCGTGCTACAAGTAGTGCAATTGGGGCATGGCCTACCGCAGGGATCGGTCTTCAGCCACACTGATCGCAATCAGCAGCAAAGAGTCTACAAAATGGCGTCTTTCTTTTTTGTCCTGTCTTGAAGTTTGTTATGAAAACACAAAGTTGCAATTTTGGGGCATACAAATGTTGCATGCGCACACTAGAACGCTAGTTTCAGATCTTTTTTTTAGGAACACTGCTGAACCAAAATGCACCAGACCTCAAGGAGTCTGCAAATTAAGCTAAGCAGGATTTGCCTTCAAAGTTGGCTGATATTTGGTTACATTGTTTTCCCGTTATGCGTGCAGACAAATATTCATGGGAGTTTCTGTTAAATAGCACACTTTTGGGACTACCTGTAAAAATGGAAACTGGGCAATAATGGCACAAAACAATTATTTTGGAATGTTTGGTGCATATTACACGTTTGTGTGTGTGTGTGATTATCGAGTGATCTGCTACTTGGCTGCACTCTTCCACTGTAAGCTACCCTAAGGAGTTTATTTTTGCATTGAAATTCTGTAGAAAGAATCACGTCTTGGCCGAGAAATAACAAAACAAATGTCGAGATTTTGATTACCAAGCCTTTACCGCCATCTTGTGGCTGAATTAAAATGTGTTGTTAATAATGCATCGCATTAATGCCTAAATAAGTTATATTCCTAATACAGTTTGAATTCGGCAGTATACAAATAACTGTATCACTCACTGATAAATTCAATCCACCTTTGCAATATGTTTACTATGTTATATGGCACCTGATCTATAGCCAAGCAGACCAACATTTGTACAGCACTATTACGCGGGGTGGAAAAATGCTCACGTTATTACTTATTTCTGTGATATAATATGCTCTGTTTAACCATGCATGGGGTTTTGCCTGCATACGAAAGTATGTACACTTTAACACCTAAAACAAATGTTGCCTGTGTGATAATAGCGTTGATCACGCCTTCCAGTGCTTTCAATTAATTATTAGAGAAAATAGTGTGAAAAGAAAAATGAAAAAGGCAGAAGTTTGAAAGCATCACTATCCAAGTCTTTTTAAACAAATTAGTAAGTAAATCATATGAACAAAGCAAGGAAGGAAGGGAATGGAGGGAAGGGAAGGAATGGAGGGAAGCGAGGGAAAGGAGGAAGGGAGGGAGGAAGGAGTTCATG
This sequence comes from Ambystoma mexicanum, assembly GCF_040938575.1. Taxonomy (NCBI): domain Eukaryota; kingdom Metazoa; phylum Chordata; class Amphibia; order Caudata; family Ambystomatidae; genus Ambystoma; species Ambystoma mexicanum. The sequence goes on along the minus strand of NC_090936.1, from coordinate 401,312,171 downwards.
GTACAGAAATGTGAAACAAAGCAAGATACAATAGTAAATACACCTTTTGGTTCAGATTTCTTCAACACGTCTGATCATTTGTGACAGGATGTTGAGGTCTTCCTTGGGTTCGCAGTTGAATTCGAATGCTGCTTTTTTAACATAGTGTTACACGCTCGAGTTCACATATGTCTGTTCCTCTCCACAGGCAATCACAGCTATTGATAATGCTCTTCAGCTGAAACCAAAGGATCCAAAAGTCATATCTGAGCTTTATTTCAGTAAAGGCAACCAGCTCCGGGAGCAGAACCTTCTGGAGGAGGCTTTCCAGGTACGTCAAATCTTCAATAACAAGTGCTATTTCCTCAGTAATTGAGTTGGTAACTTGATTGATGTAGCGTAGCAACACTATTACACAAAGTTAGAGGTTGGCGCAGGGTGAACAGGGTATGGTGACACTATACTATTTGGCAAAGGATCTATGGTGTGAGCAGACTCAGAGAACTGAATACGGCACCTTAGCCTCAAAACACTGCATGGGTTGGGATCGCTTCTTGCAATTCCCTTCCAGGTGGCATTTACCATTTGGTGGACAGAATTACAATCTGACTTGAGGGTTAGCAAGCGCGAAAAAGGGTTTTCTAGAAAAATATCAGTATAGTAGTAGATTCAGCAAATACCAAAGCAAAATCAGCCAGAGTTTCAAATCAACTAGTCAGTCCAACCTCCTCCTATTTGATGTGGCACCACCAACGGGCGTACCACATTCCTGTACCCCTCTTCGGAAGACCTTCAAAAGGTGGCTACCAGCTCCACTTAGCTACCCTCAACTCTTGCTCTGCCATTAAACACTCCTCTGACATCTGCCACCTCCTTGAAGACTTCGACCTTAGCATCCTCGCTCTCACGAGACGTGCTTCACGGCCAGCGCTGTCATTACCTTAGACACAATCCTCCCTGAGGGCTACAAGATCCTCTCTAAGCCCAGGCCTAACCATTCTGGAGGCAGAGTGGCCCTGATCTTCCCTGAATGGGTCCCTGCTATTATCATAAACCACTCAGTCCTACTCTTCGTTCGAATACCTCGTCTGCAGGCTTAGTGTCTCTCCTATCCTCGCACTGACTTTTGTCACCATCTACAGGACCCTTGGTCCGGTCTCCCGCTACCTCTAGTAGTGGTCTGAACTCACCTCTTCTGTCCTGGCCTCTACCTCCACGCTTCTCTTCCTCTGAGACTTCAACATTCACCTTGACTCCTCTGATGCTGCCTCTGGACTCTACCGCAGCCTCTGTGACTCTCTTTCCCTCACCATTCTTCCCTCCGGTCCGGCAGACTCTGCCAGGCACACCTTGGTTGCTCTCATCTCAGCAGACATCCCCATCTCCAACCCACTCCCTACTACTCTCTCCTGGTCGAATCATACTCTCCTGTCCACTCACCTGGATCTCTTGGGTCCCACTGTCCTCTCACCTTCATCTCTTGGGTCTCCGGCTAAGCCTCCGCCCACACTGCCAGTCTCCTTCTCCATCATTCGACCGATGAAGTCAGTCACTGCTTTTGCTGCCACTTTCATTCCCCCTCCCACTCCGGCCACTGACTCTCAAACTGACACAGCCCTCTCATACTGACACAGCCCTTGCTATCCTTCACCTCGCCATCTCCAACACTCTGGACATCATTGCCCCTGCCATGTGGATCCGCATGGGCTTTGCCTCCAAGCGCAACACCTGGTATGATTCTGATCTAGCTTCTCTAAAACACAAGTGCAGAGCTTGTGAGCGGATGTGGTAGACTTCAAGCATATCCTCTGACAAACTGGCCTCCTACCGCCTGCTTCAAAGGCAATACAAACTCTCCCTCCGCTGGAAGAAGAGGGCCTATATCCAAGCCTGCATCTCTGGGGCCACTAACAACACAGCAGAACTATTCAAAATCTGGCTGATTTTTTCAATCACTCCTTTGCCACTGGCTCCTTCTCTCCACTCCTCAAGCACTCCCTTGTGCACCCTTTCCTTAAAAAGCCTTCTGCCGACCCCACATGCCTGGCTAACTACCGCTCTATCTCCATTACCCCCTTCCTGGGCAAACTCTTGGAGATGCTGGTCATCTCCCAGCTGATACTCCACACTGAATCTGTTGGTTGCATCCACAACCACCAGTCTTGCTTCAGAGCATCCAGAGGCACGGAAACAGCGTTCCTGAACACCTGTGAAGACTTGCTCTCAAATCTTGATTCCAACTCTCCCTCCATTCTCATCCTTCTTGACCTTTCATCTGCCTTTGATATGGTCAATCATATCACCCTTACAAACTGGCTCCATGATACCCTCGGCATCACAGACCTGGCACTGCACTGGCTGACCTCCTTCCTCTCTGACTGACCATCAGAGGTTCACTGGGCACTTTTCTCTCCTCCATCCCACTCTCAACCTGCGGCGTCCCTCAGGGCTCTATCCTCAGTTGACTTAGTCTTTCTAGGTACTTCCTAGCACTGGACTGGTTGACCTCCTTCCTCTCTGACCGACCATCCCACGTTCAACTGGGCCCTTTTCTCTCCTTCATCAAACTATCCACATGCAGCATTCCTCAGGGTTCTATCTGCCCATGTGGCTCTTCAACATCTACCTTGTCCCTCTAGCCCATTTGATCTCTGCCTTCTCTCCTCACTTCCAGTGCTATGCTGACGACACACAGCTATCCTTCAAGCTTCCCTCCACTGCCTCCTCTTCTTCCTCTCTCATTCCCGACTTTCTGACTGCTTTTCAGACATGGTGTGCTGCTAACAAACTCTGCCTTAATGCTGATGAGACTGAGATCCTTCTCATTGGGACCCCAACCCACTCCTACTCTCTGGCCGCACTCCATGGGCCCCCTCCCCTCACCCTCTTGTGAGGTAAAAACCTTGGTGTCATCCTCGACTCCTCTTTATCCTTCTCTCCTCACATCAAGCACCTTGCCAAGAAGGCCCATTTCCAGCTGCACCTTCTCAGAGGCATTCTCCCTTTCCTCCCTTTCCCCCAGAAACTCAATGTCTCTAGAGCTCTTGACCTCTCTAGGCTAGACTACTGCACCAGCCTCTTCCTCAATCTGCCTAAGTCATCCCTTCTACGCCTTCAACTAATCCAGAATAGGACTGCAAGACTTATCCTTGGCCTCAAGCCCAGGGACCACATCTCTCCAGTCTTAAAATCTCTCCACTGGCTCTTGGTTGCTGTGAGGATCAAGTTCAATACCCACTGCATCATCCCCAAGGCTTTCTGGGGCCTTGGACCCCACTGCATCCAATCTCTCTCCCTAAACACCTCCTTCCTACAGCTCTTTGGTCTTCTAGCTCCAACTCTCTGCAGATCAGACGATTATCCAAGCAGATAGTTGGGGGCCGGGATTGGGTAGATCTCGCTCTTCCGCATGTGCTTCACTCTGGAATGGCCTTGATGCCCCTCTCAGACTCGAGCCGGATCTCCTTAAGTAGCGGAAGCTTCTCAAGACCCTCCTTTTCTCTTCCTCCTTCTCTCGCCCTTCCCCTAATAATGCCCCCCTCTGCTTTTTGGTTGCCTGGTTCCTTCTTATTCTTACAGGGTACCAGGCCCTCCTCGACTATTCTACCCGGCACCTAGTCTCACCTGACCCCCCCCCTTCAACCTGCACTTGACCTTCTGGGCTCCCACCCCTGCACTAGCCTCGCTGTGCCTGCACCCCATTGAGCCCATCTAGACCCGACACTCGCACTTAGCATGTGGTCCTTCTTCTCCTGGCCCACTCTACATTCCCCTGGCCCTTGTCGACCTTGCCTGCCCTTAGCTCTTGGCTAACCCATGGGCCCTTTTCCACCCTGTCTGGCACGACCCCTGACCCCCTCTCCCCGCACTTCTTTTTTGAATTTTTTTTATTATTTTTACTTTGTTGTCTTTAGTTAATTTAACAAACCTTTACAACAATATCTTTAATTTACATTTTTGCAATATTTCTTACTATATCAAGTGTTCATTAAAAAAAGGAAAAATAATAATTATATATTTACAATACATAGAAGCATCTCTTATCGAATTCCACTGTTTCACAGAAACAATTAGTATTAATATTTGTTATAATACCAAATACAATTCATCGCTATGTCCATACATTGGGATACAAACAATGTCCATTATGTATGTCAAGATAAACCAACAATTATTCATGTATTCACCCCACAGACAGAGATTCAATTCTATGTCCATGCAATGGGATACAATGTCCATTGTGTACCTCAAATTAACCCAACAATTATTCATGTAATCACCCCACAAATATAGAGATTCAATTACCGAGGGTACTAATTACTAATTATTGACAGAGGGACCCATCATCCTCCACTTTTCCATCTAATTTTCCATCTAATATCATGAGTTTACTAGAGGGAGATTGAATCTTCATAAGTATCCATTAGCTTCATCGTACCCAACTAAGTTCTTAATTAGGCACATGCAGTAAAAAAAAAAGCCATATCCATTTGTCTGTGACAAGATTTTCCCCTTCTACTTTTCTACAGAAATAGTGAGGCATGCAAGTTACAGAATGTATTCACCGCGATCCACTGAGCGCAGATAACCTTTGCTGTAGTTCTACATCAATAACATACAGTAGCCGTATCAAAGCTAGGACCAGAGTGACATTTGTCCCCCACATATATCGAATCCACAACCATTCCCTCCCGCACAGCGTAGAACTATCATTCGCCTCCCCAAAAATGGAGTTGCGATAAGTATCAAAGTACTTACAGTGTACTGTGAGATGTGTTAGTTTCTCCTTAGTAGTTTAATTTGCACAAAACCGACATCCACCAAATTTCACCTCTTTCGGCTCTTTGCACCAAGAGTGTATTTTTTCATTAGTAGGAAACTGGTTTAGTTTGAAGCGTAAATACATGTCGTGGCCCATTTTGCCCGGAAATTGTTCAGATATCTTGATCTAGGAGTACATTTGGTAAGAAACTGTGCAATTTACATGTACAGTTTAAGCTTTTGGATGGTCTCAATGGTAATTATCCAATCATATTCAAAGAGCTTTTTTTTTACGTATATGGGACGCATCCGAAGGTCATCAGTCGTCACATTAATGCTGTCCAATGGAACTAACATTTCTTCATGATATCTTTTGATGGAGTTTGGATGTTTTACTACTATCATGATGGATACATTCTCAGACAGGGAATTCTGCGGAGGGTCCAACATTTTAGAAAAATTATTGAGACGCCTCCAATTGAAGAGGGATGCGAACGATATTAATCCAAACTCGAGCCGCAGCACTGCACAAGGAATTGAGTTGGAGAGCCTCAGAGTTTTTTTCTACATAGAGGCTTGGGCCTGGTTTAACTCAGGACCAATTTTCAGAAGGCACATGTCCAGACTGTACAGGACCACAGCTTCCACTTTTAGAGTATAATACTCAAATAGTGGAGTCATACAATATTCACAATATCTATTATATATGATTTTCATTTGCGAACATAATGATTTGATCTTGTCTTTAATCATAGATTTCTACATAGTTTTTGTCGCAATGCTGCATAGATTATATCCAAGATACTTAACGGAAGGGGCTCGTTCTATTCGAGAACCATCCAGCGACCATTTATATACAAGTTTCTTCCTATAGTTGTTAAATATGATGATTTTGGATTTCGCTGTGTTTGCCTTCAGATTGTGTAGATGCGCATATGATGCAAAAAGTTCTAATTTGGTTTGCAGACCAAAAGGTGTTAAGTCAAACAGTAAGATGTCGTCTGCAAATGCAAATCACTGTATTTTCATGTTACCAAGGCAAGCAGGATAGACTACTTTCCACTGCCATATGCTGCCCATGTCACACAAGTATGCGTTAAACAGAGAGGCTGCTAGGTTGCATCCTTGTCTGACTCCGATAAAGGTGGCAATAGCAACGGTCAGAGTTCCCTGATTGTTGATACGAACGTGCACGTGGGTGTTTTCGTGTAACAGAACCAACATATGGAGAAGAACAGGGTTAAATCCCATGGTAGCTAGTTTGGACCACAGCTGGGTGCGGATTACTGTATCAAAGGCAGGCGTTAGGTCCAGATATGCCATGTAAATCGGGCCGCATTTGCCATTTCTTGATTTTGCCAACAGATGAGCTAAAATAGTGGCTTTCAAGGGAGTACCCATTGCATGACAGAATCCCACTTGAAACCTTGAAAGCTTATTTATACGTTTCATTTCATGTGGATTTCTAATTCTTTGATGATAAGAATAGAGAATATCTTCTCAGATGTATCTAGTAATGCAATGGCCCTGTAGCTCACTGGATCGTCATGTCTGCCTTTTTTCCATATTGGGACTACTATAACGGTGTTCCATGATAGTGGTATCTTTTGAGATTTAAAGATGTTATATTTTATTTTACACACATAGGCCCAAAAACCGGGATCTTGTTTCATCACACATGCACGGATCCCATCTGGTCCTGGGGCTTTCGAGTATTTCATTCTTACTATCACCAATTCTATGTCTTTTTCTGACCATGGGCAGGACAAAGCTGTAAAAGGTGGTACATAGCTAGAAGATTTATTACAAAATCTCAGAGGTAATTGATATTTATCTAAAAAGAAGGTGGTCCAAATTGACGCCGATATGGCAGATTCCAGACCATCAGTCCTTTTTTCCACACCGTGTCGCAGCATGGCCATATCGATCTCCTGTTTGTACATGGGTAGGATACCATGTTTTGGTTGTCTTTGATTTTGAGGCTTCATTTTATATTACGGCATTTGTTAGTGTAAATATTACAAATCTTTCTGTTCACTAATTCCATCAGTGTTAGATTGTCTCTCAGAATTTCGGTTGCCATTCCCACTCACTTCGTTGTCAACCATTTGTTCCATCTCTGTGGTGGACGTAGAGCATAAAATATTCTCAGGATCCTTCGATGTCAAAGGAAGTGTTTTGAGTTTCAACTTGCTATCGATCTTCACTTTTGGGTTGTTAATTGAAGGTTTAGAGCATCCTTTCAGAGGGAAAACGGAAGAGAGTTGGGATTGCTTGGAAGGTTTGGGTTTGCCGAGCATTGTTACAGCTGGAGGAGGTTGTGATGACACTTTGTTCTTCCCAGTGTCATTTATTGCTCCACAATTATCTGTAAGGTCATTGCTGGTCTCCTCGGGTATATTTCTTATTTTGTTATTTTTGTTTTCTTTGCGTTCTTTGTTTTATTGCCCTCTTCACTTCCAGGCACTCCTTGTTACTTCACTTGCACGATCCAAATGACTCAAGGCCTAGTAGGACCATTTTGTTTTTCTTCATCCCAGTGTCCCTCCCACCCCCTTTTGTCTTGTTGCGCCTTGAAACACCTTTTGCTGTATTATCACATTCTATATATATAAATGTATGTGTGGGAAAGCAAAAAGAGGGGTGGTAGGGGCGCAACTCTGGGTCCCAGCTGCAATCTGCTCAACAGCCCAAAGATCTTCTCCTCCTAACATGCTTTCATGCCTCAGCAATCATCAGGGAGGCTGATTGGTTTCAGGTGTTAGGGTTGAGTCCCGCTGGGAAGTACCAGTCTGTAGCAGCAAGGAATTCTGGTATCTGTAGTGTAGAGCCAGCCAGGATCCAACTCTCTCCAATTTCAGCCCTCGGGGAGGAGGGGGTGGTCACCAACAGTGTGTCAATCCAAAGTCAGGCATGTGTAGCCCGGTGTAGCCCCTCTGGAGTCCCAGTCTCCAGTTTCATGTGCAGTTAAAAAGAAGAGTGGGAGGGGCGCAACTTTGGGTCCCAGCTGCAGTAAGCTCCAACAGTCCAAAGATGTTCTCCTCCTAGCGCTCTTTCATGCCACATCAATCTTCAGGGAGGCTGATATGATTCAGTTGTTCAGAGTTGACTCCCTCTCGTAACTACCAGGGTGTGGCAGCAGGGGATTCTGGTAACTGTAGTGTAGAGCCAGCCAAGAGGCAATTCCCCACCATTTTTCGATAGCAGCCCCACTGGGGGTTGGGGGGAGTTACCCTCAGTATGGCATTCCAAAGTCAGGCATGTGCAGCCCCAGTGCAGCCCCTATGGAGCCCCAGTCTCCAGTTAGATATGCATACAAAAAGGAAGAGTGGCAGGGGTGCTACTCTAGGTCCCAGCTGCAGTAAGCTCCAGCAGTCCAAAGATGATCTCCTCCTAGCATGTCTGCCCCGATTACTGTATGGAAGGGAGACAGTCCTCAGTCCTGAGGGGATTGTGTTTTCGTAGTTTTAAATATCTCATAACACACGGCATGCACTCTTTTTTTTAAAACTGTGCTACTGTCAGTCCTTGAAAGTGTTGCACTCAGAGACAATTTTTTTGCCTTTTGCTGAATTGCATTCTGGGGTTTGTAGTTTCACAGTCAAGATGGGGGGGAATAATGCCACAATTGTACACTTTTTGCCTAACATAGTTCTATAAGGATTTATATATTTGAGTGACGCTATTGTATGTGCACTTTTCAAGTTAGCTTTATAGAGTATTGTTGAAAGCTAAGAGAGGGCAAGTAAGTCATGCGTATTTGCCCACGATGCGGCAAGAGAGTTTACAATCCTGGACAGTGGTGCAGTTATCTCCCCCTAATTGTGGCTACTTTTCGCATGTGAGTGGACAGCGTAACTTTTTTTAGAGGGCGGATGCAACCTCTTGGGTTATTTGAGGTTGGCCAACTTGCTCAAGTATTTGGCTACCAGGATTTTACTCAGGTTATCTTGTTCCCAGTGCAGACCCTTACCTATAAAACCACAAACACTTGTTTTGTTTTGGGATTTTGTTTTCCATCGAATATTTCGCTACAGATTGCTTGGTTTAAAAGGTGAGCACCTTTTATACTCTGCCAGCATATCTATTGGAAGGTTTCCTCTCTCAGGTTATTTTTCTGGTGTTCATTACTTTTTTTAAAACTCCAGTGCTATTTTGTCATGCGCACTTTCTTCTAAGGAGAAGGTCAATTGAAGTACATTTGTATATTTCACTTTATGATATATATTAACTTACTGTGCGTATATTCATGGGTGCCAGGTTTTGATTTTCGCAATGGATGCAGAAAGTACATTGGCATATGTTATTATTGCTGCCAGTCATTTATTTCCTGTTTCCATGCTGCTTAAATGTAGTTAGTTTGGTTGTGCAATGTATTACAACAGTCACCAAGAGACCGGCCATAATATAAAGGGCTTGGAGCACGCTGCTTAACCAAAGTGTGTGGTCCATGGCAAATAATTTAATCTCAATGCACATTGCCTAAAAGCATTGTGAGTTCTCAAAGCCTGCAATATTTTATACATAACAATACCACTGTCAAAACAGGACAAAATCGGTTTGTGATTGATAGGCTGCAAGTGTTTTAAAATACAGGGTGGCCGTGCCCACCGGCCAAGGCCAAAGGCCTTGGCTATTGGTTTGGTAATGTTCAGTTGTGCCCACCAGCCGTGGCCAAAGGCCGTGGCTAGTGGTCTGGTTGCATTATAAAATGTATAGTGGGCACAGGCAAAGGCTGTGCCCACTGACCATGGCGGAAGTCCATGGTGGTGGTCTGGAAGCGTTCTAAAAATCTATGGAATAACAAAACCCTTGAAGTTCAATGAAAGAAGGGACATTAAGGTGAGAACGTTATGCAACAAATTCCCTAAAGTCCAGCTAAAGCCACCTTAACTTCGCGCCCCCTGTTGCACAGTCTATAATCACAATGATGACATCACAGATCACATCACTAATTACTTGTATGAGAACACTGATGACATTACAAATCACATCACTGATGACAGCACTAATTACATTGTATACAACTGATTAAATCAATAATGGAATTAGTCATAACATCATTTATAAGTTAGCTCATGAACATTTTGATTACCTTAATAACAATTTAGGCTGTGGTCTTGGCCATGACAAATTCTGGGGTCACTGTCCAGCACCAAAGGCCATAGTTAGTGATCGGTTAGTGTTCAAAAATTCCAATGTGCATGGTTAAAAGCCATGCCTAGTTCCATCACTTTTGTAAAATATACAGTGGGCAACGTTGAAACCATGCTCCAATCACAATGCTGTCAGGTCTATACTGCACTGATGATCCCATATAAGGGTGAAACCAGGTATGTACTTGTCCTGACAGCCTTTCGAAATATCTGTCTTGGGTTGATAAAGAGAGGTAGCTTTGGCTTTGGAGAGGCGGATTAAACACCTATCCCTCAGGCAAAGAGGGAAGAACCTACCATCCTTCCCGATCTAGACTTCTTGTAGCAAAATGATCCATCACTTGCAGAGGCTTTCTTAGAAGTGATCCCTGAGGGAGAAGGACAAGAAAAGGGGAGCCCCTTTTTCTTCCTGAAACAGAGATTATCATATAGAAAGGAAACCTCCTGAGAATGCCTTAGTAAAACTCAGTTAATAATACCCAAAACCCATCGCAAGATCGTCTAGAGATTGCACATTCACATTTTACAGAGGGACATTTAGGACAATATAAAACCTAAGCTCACATCAGTGGGAAATTCATCTGACCGGGTATCCATGCTGACATAAAGAACTTAATTCAGACATGTGAAATATGCCAGAAAACCAGCGCACATATTCCCTTAACTGCCCCTCTAAATCCCTTACCGAAAATAGAAGTCCCTTTCTCCAAAATTGGGATGGATATCATTGGACTGCTGGAAACCTCTAGACTGGGTAGTAAATATGTTCTCGCAATCGTTGATTAAACTACCCAGTACTCAGAGGCTTTCCCAATGTGAAAAACACAACCCAGCAAATTTGAAAACAACCATAGAAAAGAATGCTAGTAGGTGGTTTCCCAAAATAATTCGAACAGATCACAGATCCAACTTCATGAGTAAACTTATGGGCAAAGTCAAGAAATTACTACACATTACCACCTTAAGAACCTCAGTTTACTACCCTCAAATGGATGGATTGGTAGAGAGATTTAACAAAGCCCTTAACATTATTTTGCAAAAATTGGTAGCTAAGGATGGGAAGGACTGGGATTGCATGGGCCCTATTTGCAGTAAGAAAGATCCCTCAGGCATCAACCGGATTCTCTCCTTTTGAATTACTTTATGGCAGAGAACCAAAAGATGTCTTAGACATGTTCTGGGAGACCTGGGAAGAGGGAGAAAAGGCACTTATATCCCTCTCACAGACAGCTACCGGGTTGCGATAACACATGAAACTTGTCCAGAGTCTAGTCCACACTCACATGGAAAAAGCTCAAGAACAACAGAAGTCCACCTATGACAAGAAAGTGAATTTAAGATAATTTTCAGTAGGATAGAAGTTATTAGTCCTCTTACCTACATCTGACAATAAACTTGTCTCAAAGTGGCATAGGCCATATGAGGTGCTAGAGCAAACAGGAACCTTTACCTATAAAATAGCCCAACCAGATAGAAAACAAAAGACCCACCTTTATCAAGTAAATCTCCTAAAGGAGTGGAAAGAAAATCCTTCGGCTACTACCACCTCGATATTGTCTTGTTTGATACCGGAGGAGATAGTTCTTGAGGAATAAGCTGAGAGTTGTCTATCTAGACAGAAACAAGAAGATTTGATCGACATTATTATAGCATTCCCCGATGTATTCTGCGAGAAACCAGGGAGAGTACATGGTACTTATCATTATATCAGAACTCCAAAGGGAAAAGTGGTCCATTTGAAACCCTATAAGACTCCCAGATACATGAAAACAAATAGTGGTTGAGGAAGGGAAAAAATGCTGAAGGCAAACATTATCGAGCCCTCTTCAAGTCCATGGTCCTCCCCTACTGTGTTGGTAACTAAACCCGATCATTCTTGGAGGTTTTGCATAGACTTCAGGCAGGTTAACACCATCTCTGCCTTCGATGCCTATCCTATCCCACGCATCAATGAGTTAATAGATAAACCTGAAAAGGCCACATTCCTACCAACCCTAGATTTAACCAAGGGATATTGGCAGGTCCCAGTATATGGACAGCTTTCACAACAACCCTAGGACTATTCCAGTTCAAGGTCCTCCCTTTTGGCCTGCATGGGGACCCAGCCACTTTCCAATTACTCTTGGGGACAGGATATTACAGCCCTACCCCGATTTCTGTGGGGCCTATATTGACGACATAGTCATTTATAGTGGAACTTGGGAAGACCGTCTTTTTCATCTTACTACTATTATGAGGACCATCAGAGAGGCCGGCTTAACTGCCAAGCTATCCAAATGTAAGCTGGCTCAATTGGCCGTGACATACCTCAGCTTCTTTGAAGGGAATGGCAGTCTCCAGCCCCAGCCAGAAAAAGTAAAAACTGTCCTAGATGCCCCAAGACCCAAGACCAAGAGAGACCTCATGGCATTGCTAGAATTGATTGGTTATTACCGTAGGTTTATCCCACATTTTTCAGCCATAACAGCTGAGACAGGTTAACAGACAAAACATGGCCAAATGCTCCAACCACAAGGCTGTCAGGACTATACTGCACTGATGATCCCTAATACGGGTGAAACCAGGTATGTAGTTGTTCTGACAGCATTGCAAAATGTCTGTCTTAGGTTGATAAAGCTATGTATAAAATAGCACTTCCCTCATAGACAAAACAATTTACAGGTGTAACGCTCACCTGGTTCCCACGGGGGCGCTGGTCTAGTCTGGATTGCTGTGGCCTCTTCTAGCGTGATGCGCAGGACCCAGAACACCGATTGGACAGGACCTCCAAATCGTGCTTGCCTGGCCCGTAGGAATATCCTTCTGCAGATGAGAAAGGGGATTAACAGTCTGTAGAATAGTGTGCTAGCTCCCCCCTTTCCCCCTTCCCCCTTCGTTCCTCTCTAACTTCCTCCAAACCCCGGTTTAAGCTCACCTTATGGTTTGGAAGGATGAACTCTCCATCCTGCTTCTGGTGCAGGGGCGCGTGTTCGTCCAGTTACTTCACTGGTTTTCAGAATGGCGCTGGCAAAATCCACTTGACTTTCCTGAGCGATGCACCGTAAGTATGAAAGTTCAAAGTTCAAGTGAGGCCCCCTTTATGTTGTCTTTCTAACCTGTGATCTGTCCTTTATTTCAGGTGCAGAATGAAGGCGATGCGTCGAGGGGTTAAACTGCCGAGGTGAGTAGTGATGAGAGCGATCACTCTAAATGTCCTTATCATTCCCCAGAAATGTCTCTTGTCCTTTCCCCATAGGGGCCAGGGTACGGTACCTGCCAACGGGGCGGCGCCGACCCGAAATGTGGAAGAAAAGCCGGTAAGTATTATGGCTGTTAATCAGGCTTTCCTTCTGTGTTCCTTCTGCTCACCTTTTGTTTCTTCCTCTCTCCCCTAGGTGCAGAGATGTGGCGTCCGATGCTGACAGCCGAGATGGAGCCGGGAGATGTCTCGAGGACAGGTGAGTGAAGCGTGGCGCTGCAGCGAGCAACGCGAAGCTTTTAAATGGAAGTCTTTCTTCAGGGATGCTGGCGAGAAGATTCCGGATGCAGGTAAGAAGTTTGAAATAGTCCTTGGTTTTCACCTTTCTCTTCCTTCCTTGCAGGTCTTCCAGGTTCGAGGCGGGCGTGGCTGGAGTCCAGGAGCAGGAGCAGACACGGTGAGCGTTAAGCTGCAGGAAGCAGAACAACGCGAAGCATGAGCTGCTGTCTGGGCGTGGCTTAAATAGCCTCCAAAGAAGTCCCAGGTATGTATCCTTCCCCAACTAGGTATGTATCCTTCCCTGGCCACGCCCGAGTGAAAAAAATAGTCCCTATGAAAAAATAGTCCCTTTCAGGTCTCAGGGAGGCCTGAAGCGTGCAGCATGGTCTGCATCAGGTAAGTGCACAAAACACCTCCCTTTATGAGCCTGGCGCCTATGGCGCCAGGACTGATGTCCAACATGAGCCTGGCGCCAGAGGCGCCAGGACTGAGTCCAAAGAGCCCCTATAAGGGGCCCCTGGGCTTTTACCCGAGGGCATGATGCCTGCTTCCAGGGGTGCTGGGCCTGGCCTGGTGCTCCGGGGGTAGGCATCATGACAACAGGTTTTTGTTTCAAGAATTTTTTAACCCAGTATAACTTTACTGGAGTTTGCTAAATATGCCCCACTGCTCCAACCATAAGGCTGTCAAGTCTATAATGCACTGATGATCCCTAATACGTGTGAAACCTGGTACGTAGTTGCCTGCAGCCTTGAGAAATGCCTGCCATGGGTTGATTAAGCTACGTATGAAGTAGCACAGCCCTGTAAAACAAAGGCAATTTTGGGGAGCAAAAGGCTTCCATTTGGGCAAATGTGCATACCCACAATGCCTTGCTGATGGGGCTCTGAACTGGAGGTGAACTTCCAGCAATGGTTACTAGGTGGCACTGTGGCATGTGTGACTTGGCTCACATGAATTATTATCCTATATGCAGGATTAGGATATCAGGATGTTGAGTTTGAAGGAAGAAGTGATCAAGTTTAAGAGTAACAAGAAAAATCATAAGTGTCAAATAGAATGCACTCTTATGAGATCACAACATAAAACAAAACAATGGTATGCTCCAAGGATGAGTAAAGGAATGGAGAGAACCTGCATAATGCAACATTTACAGAATAAACTATCATTCTGCAATGTTTAGTTTCTTATAGTGACCCAGTAAGCTACTTCATGCCACCTTGGTTCGCCTTTTAGACGAGGTGTTAATCCCCTCAGAAAGGACTGTGCCCGGGAATCCTCTCCACAGGATTTGGATACTTCTCTGGTAGGCGTGGAAATCAGGCATGATATGATACGATAGTTTATTTATATAGTGCCTATACACAATGGGCCTCATCACGAGTTGGGCGGTATCGGCGCTATTAGCGCCGGATCATACGTTTGGCAGAACGGTAAGTTACCATTCCCCATTGGACCGATTAGGGAATTTCCCATTCCCCATTGGGCCCAATGGGGAATTCCCGGCGCTACTACCACCGGCAGTATTAAAGTGGCGGTAATAGTTCTGAAACTCTGCAAAATCATAGCTGATTGGCCCCCAGCTCAGAGCTGGGGGTAAATCCTGCCAAACCCGTGATTTGGCAGCCCCTTCAATGTGGCGGTAATTGTGTTACCACTACATTTAAGGGGTACCGCAAACTCCTGATGAGGCAGAATGTGACATTCTTACAGGCCATGAACAGAAATGTGAAATTAACTATTGTACTCAGCCCTACAACATTTCAGATAGTGCAACAGCTAAAACATAGATAAGGAAGGGACGGGGAGAGTGGGAAGGAAATGGAAACAGACAGGTGACTACCGTACTAGGCCTGATGACATTTCTGGTAGAGCCGGAGAAAAACCAAAGGTGAGGAGAAGTGGTGCAGAAAGGGAGGGGAGGAACAAAACAAGCGACTATTATACTAGGCCTGACAACATTTCAGATAGTGCTGGGGGGGTAGCAATAAGAGGCTGGGGGAGGAGACAAACCAGGTTGCTATCATACTAGGTCCAGGGACAATTCTGATTGAGTAAGTGCATAGAAGAAAGTAAGGAGAGGAGATAGGAAAAGGGAGAAGGGAGAGGAGGAGAGAACAGAGAGTAAGCAGTCAAAAGAGTGGAGAAGCAAGAGGGGAGAGCAAATACAATTGCAGAAGTCAGTAGTAACACATAATGTTATAAACCACGATACAAGATGAAGATAGGAACAGAATGATTCAGTGGCACCATAAGTACAAGATGCAAAGAAAAGATATTATCATGGTACTACATAGTACTACAGGTGATCCCGGGTTCCCAAGTATTCTCCACCTCAGCCAGAAAGGACCCGGTTGCCACACATATTTGCATGGCGGGCGATGTTGCCTGGGAAAGGCAGATAAAAGCCACTGACTTTCAGGAACTTCCTTGCCATCTTCAGTTCAATGGCACACGTTTCTCATGCTCTACAGTGTTAAAGGCTGCCTTGACTAATAATCTAAGGCGTCTGTAACCCTCTTTGGACAAGTATTCTAATATCTTTCTCCCTCGTCTCTTGAAACGTGGCAAAACACTCCTTTCACCTGCCGCTCAGCCATGCAATGTGGGTTTATATTCAAGGGTTAACTATTTGTCTTTTGACTGAGAGTTATGATTGATTTGTGTTGCCGTGTGTCTCCCAGGACTCCCCCTTTTGTGAGCCTCCTGGGTCCAACCTCGCAGAGCTCCCATAAACCATCGGATTTGTATTTAGCAGGATCAGATCATCATCATCCTATAGCTCTCCAGATGTTTCAGACTACGACTTCCATGATCACTCACCATGACTATAATGGCTAGGAATCATGGGAACTACAGTCTGGATTGCCCACCAGGGATTCGCAGACTTTTGGGTCTTGCCTGAAAACAGGAGCCAGATCACGCGCTGCATTGTGTACTATGGGTGCCTTTTTCCTAAGAACAATGAAGAGAAGGTGCAGTGATTGAAATTATGTTTGTGTCACAAACTGGGGTTGGACTGATTCAATGTGCCTGAAAGGTAATTGTAGGCTATTTGGACCAACATTTTCTTTGACGGCAAATAAGCAAATAATTCCCATTTTGCCATCACAAAAAAACATTACAGCAATTATTTAATCACGAAAATGTATTAATTTGTTCAAACCATTTTTTTCAAAGCATTCAGAATTTGCTAATTTGAGTCAGACGGCAAATAGTCTTGATTTTGTTTGTGTCTAAATGTTGATTATTTTCTGATTTTGGAACTGCCACGCTATTAGTTTTTTGTATGTAAAAAAAACAGGAGAAATTCTTTTGCTAAGCCCTATCATTCAGCTTTGGATCGGCCAACAACGGATTGCGTTACTGAACAAAAAATTCAATTTAATCAAAAAGCAAGCCATGTAGCGTAGTCAACTTTGTTCATAGTGCTGCAATTAATGTCTGCTTCTAAGAGGGGGTAGCATCTTGTTTAGCGCCTATTTCAGCCGTTTGACTGTATTTGCATTTCTCAAAAAGTTAAAACTAGCAATGCAATTTTATGTAATTTTCATTTTCCAAGCTCTCACAGTGGGCCACATTACTGTGGGTATAAATCCATGAGAGCGTTTTTCTCTATTTCACTAGACTGCTTAAATTATTTCCTGGCCTTCATTTCTGCTTGTGTAGAACTACAAGATCGCCGTGGAGATGAACCCCGACCAAGCCCAGGCCTGGATGAACATGGGTGGAATCGAGCATATAAAGGTAGGACATCCTGATATTTGTACACATAGGTGCTGATTCTCAAACACGCTGCTACAAGTAGAACTGTGTATGTCAGCACTTGTTCTGACCATGTGAGTGTATTAAATAAAATTGCAAATGTATCTGTTAATTCCTCCTGAATATCTACGTGTACTTTTCTACTTTAAAAGCATGGACATGTAACACAATTTCTTTTATTTCTGCCCCTCAGTGTTCTATTAAGATAACCCTCATAAGTACTTTTTCCTGAATTAAATTATTTCAGATATCTCTTCCTGGCGATTCCTTTTGTCAGACTAACAGCTCACACGTAGCCTGATATACAAAGCATTTTGCAATGGAATTTTTCCATTGACAAATGTGTTTGTAAATCAGACCCACTGTGTACCAATACCGTAATTTCCAATCAATAATGCTTATTAGCACATGGAAATTGTTATTGTTCTCCAAACAGCCAATCAAAATGCTCTGACTGTAGTCAATAACTACCAGTCTTGACTGCACTCCGAACATTCTGACTTCAAAAGCAGTCAGGGAAACAATAATGCAATTTCCAGGCAAGATGTCTTTCAACAAGACACTTCTTCTCTAGGAGGACCTGCTTTTTCACTGGAACCTCTTATTTTCAACATGCTGAAGAGGAAGCTAAAACATGAGAAAATTATTTCACTTTCTTACAGAGAAACCGTTTACTATTACACAACCCTTAATGCATGGCCATATTAAACCGTCTCCAGTTTAACAAAACTTGCAATGGAAATGCTTAACTTGTGAAGACAGCATTGTTATTTAAATACTACAAAATAAAACCACATTTAATTTACTGCGTTTGTCGATTTAATTTCTCATTATTAAACTAATGTTTTTACTTGACCACCAAAACTACAAAACATGATTTGCTAGTGTCACAATGTGCTAATAGCCTTATAGAGCTTGGGAGGGTTCATTATCACTTTTGATAATGACCATTCCTCAATTTATGGCCCTTGGGTCCGCCTCAAGCCATAACTTGGTGGCGGGTCATTAGTCCTTGATAATGACCCGTCCCTCGGTCTATAAGACTAAATTAATTGAGTGTTTTCTTCATTAACAATCCTTGCTTTTCCAACTGCTGATAACTTTTAAGTGGTCGGTTAGCAACCACAATGGACTACAAAAACAGTCAATAATACTAATTATTAGCCAAACTGGTACTAGTTATTGCATGAATGATCACAGTCTGAATAAACCTTGCCCAGGTTTAAAATAGTGTTAATAAAATGTGTTCCTAAAACCCCTTTAAGTGGTATTCATACTATAAATCGCATGGGGATTAAAGGGATGGTCTAGTAAAAAAATGTATTTAAAAAATAGATAGGCAACATAAAATAAAATACTAGCATTCTCAGTTTTAAAACTTCCTATGTAAAATTTTGAGCTATAACAAGCTCAAAATTCGCAAAAGCAAGCACATGGGCGCATCCATTTTGTGAAATGGAGGCCCTCCTGTGCTGGCTTTTGCTTTTGCGGCACTAATGAAGGAAAAGCCAGCCAGCTGTAGTAAACAAAAGCTACCGCTGGGTGGCTTTCCCTTCATTAGTGCTGTAGGCGGAGGACGGGGACCGGAGACCAGAGCGGGAAAGCTGCAGCTGAATCTCGGTAAGTGCTATTTATTTTTTTTAAAAAAATAAGCACTAGCTGCGTTTTTTTTTCTAAGTTTTCCGGACTGGAGGAGCCCCAGGGGAGCACCGGAGACCCAAAGTGAAAGCCACAGCAGGCAGAAACACAACGCGGTTATGTTTACATGCCGCATAGTGTTTCTACCTACAGCTGATTTCCCTGTGGGGAGCCCTAAAGCCCCAAATGGGAAAGCAGATTTAGGCAGAAACGCAACGCGGTTGTGTTTGAAAACGCTGCGGTTTTTCTTTCTAAGTTTCTCAGGCTCAGAGGAGCCTGAGAAACTTAGAAAGAAAAACCGCAGCGTTTTCAAACACAATAACGTTGTATTTATGTTTGCGGTTGCTTCAAAAGCGACCGCAAACATAAATACGTTTTTAAAGCTGCGGTTTTATTTCTAAGTTTTCCGGGCTCCTCCAGCCCGGAAAACTTAGAAAAAAAAACGCATCTAGTGCTTATTTAAAATAAATAAATAAATAGCACTTACTGAGATGCAGCTGCAGCTTTTCTGCCTGTAGTCTCCGGTCCGCGTCCTCCGAGTCCCGGCACCAATGAAGGAAAAGCCACCCAGTGGTAGCTTTTGTTTACTACAGCTGGCTGGCTTTTCCTTCATTAGTGCCGCAAAAGCCAGCACAGGCGGGCAGCCATTTCACAAAATGGATGATGCGCCCATGTGCTTGCTTTTTCAATTTTTGAGCTTGAATTGCTCAAAATTTTACATAGGGACTTCGAAAAAAAAAAAAAACGCCAATCGTTTTTTTTTTAAGTTGCCTATCTATTTTTTAAATCAACATTTTTGGGCGAACCATTCCTTTAATAATGGCATGTGATCCATCAGTTCAGGCCATGAAAAAGTAGGCATTATAGGTAAAATTGTCAGCGGTATAGTGTGAAACACGTGTAGGCGCAATTCAGAAATTGGTGTTGCATGTAATACAGAGATTAATCGATCTTATTGAATAGGACAGGAGAGAATCTATTTATATGATCAGCAAATTCAGTTTTTTTCACACAATAATAATAAAGCTATGGTCTTTCATTGACCTTTTTGTGTGTTCAATATACCCAGTTTTTTTCTTCATAACTTTCACAGCTTTTTACAAACCAATCAAAACTGTTGAAATGCTTCCACTGAGCCTTCAGACACAGATCTCTGCATCCAGCACTTGCCCAGCTGAACTATTTTATTTATTTATTGTAACCTTCGTAAAGCCCACCTAAGCCGGAGGCAACTGTGCGCTGGGTTACGTTATAGTGGTGGTTATAGTGGTTACATATTGCAGTGGGTTACAATATATGGAAACAGTTATGCAGTCAAATACGTTAGTTGCAGGACATAGTAGATACAGTTAGTTACAGGTACAGGAAAATTGCTGGTACATAGTTATGACTGTAGCTGTATAGTTGTAGTTCCTCTAGATTTTTAGGGAAAAGATCCAGGTTTTGAGGCCTTTGCGGAAGGACCATAGGGAGGCATCTGAACTAAGCGCTAGAGGCAGAGAATTCCATTGTTTCGCCACAATCACATGGAAGCTGCATCCTCCAGCATTTTTGGCGTCTGTATCTAGGGATAGCAAGGTGGCACGAGTATGCAGATTGGTGGGTCTATTGGATTGGGTTTTGGAGATTTGTCTAGCTAGATAGATTGGGGCGCTGTTTGACAGGCACTCTGTGTCAGAGATAAGGTTTTGAATGTGATGCGTTCTCGGACCGGGTCCCAGTGTATATTTTGTCTAGCTGATGAGATGTGATCTTTTTTGGGGATGTTGAGTGCAGCTCTTACAGCGTTCTTCTGGATGATTTATAGTTTATGTTGCAGGAGTTAGATCCTGCAAAGAGGGAATTCAAGTCAACAATCCAAGACAGTATGAGGGCTCTGGCGATGGTGATATAGTTGTCGGTGGTCAGGAATGGACTGCAGGCATTGATCAGTTTGGCAGTGTAGGCAGCGGCCAAAGCACTTACGTTAACCTGCTTCGTTAGGGAGAGTGAGGAGTCAAGATAAACTCCTATGGCTTTTACCTCTTTTGCTACAGTGATAATGTTTCCGTCAATGGTAAAGGATTTATAGGAGTCGGATAGGTTGTTTAGCCGAGATTGATGCCAATGAGGAGTAGTTTTCTTACCTTTTTTAGTCATTAGGCATAGCTTGTGTTACGCTATCCAGGCTTGAATGGTTAGGTATATTTCGCTCAGTACGTTGGAGTCGGTGTCATACTTGCCAGTAATGGATAGGAGTATTTGTGTATCATCCGCATAGTTAGTGTATGTGACCCCCAGTTTGTCTAGGAGGTGGAAGAGTGGCTTGGTGAAAATGTTGTAAAGTGTTGGTGAGACAAAAGAGCCTCGGGTTACTCCACAAGTAGCCAGGGCTGGGGGGGCTGCCGCAGTGGTTGAGAATACTCTTAGTGCGGTTGGACAAAAGGATTCTATCAATTTTATGGCATTGGCAGAGAAGTGGGCAGCTAGGGCGAGGTGTTGGCAGAGTATATTGTGATTTACCAGGTCAAATACTGCTTAGAGGTCGAATAGGAGAAGGATGAACACATTACCCTTTTCTTTAATCTCATACATTTGGATTTTGAGGTCCAAACGGGCAGTTTCCATTCCGAGACCAGGGCGGAAGCTTGATTAGCAGAGGCCAAGGAGGTTGTGAGTTTCCAGGTATTTTTAAATTTGCACATAAGCCACTCTGTCAAGTATTTACAGGAGGAAAGTTACAGTTGTGATGGGGCTGTAGTTGGTGGGAATCCTGGGGTCCAGTGTAGGTTTTTTGAGAAGTGGGAGTACCCATGCTTCTTTAAGATTTTCTGGTCCATTGCTAGAGGAGAAGGAGTTGTTGATCAAGGCCATGATGAAGGGGGCAAGCTGTAACGGTTTATTGATAAGCCACCTTCTACACAGGAGTTCCTTCCGTCCTCATTCAAGTGTCGATACAACAAACTATTTAACAGATTCTTTTTTTAACCCTATCTCAGACACATAACATGCCCCTTGGATCCCTCTCCCCTGTGCTAACAATGAGCCAACAACCAGGTGTACGAGAAATATATTGGTATTTATTTAAATTAACAGTAATAGATACAATGTCAAAACATCACTTTATCCATGGCACAACACAATCAACTTCTCTCAGCATGAATAAATCACAAAAGTGAGTTAAAAAGAACACAATCACAATTCTTACTTTCTGCAAATTTCACTTCACAAAATAAGTACACTGATCAATAACAAAGGCACTTACGCAATGTCGTGCGATTTTGATTTTCCTGAAGGCTTAAAAGGCTAGCAGTGAAAGACCATAGGTAATAATACATATGGCAATTATAATTTAGCTCACACTTTTGGTTTAAAATAAACACAGGGTGGTTTATCGCTTTGTTTTTCGGATCTCCCCCCCCCCTTGCTTTGGTCTAGGTTGGGAAGTCAGACAGAAAAACTGGAATGCTTTGGGGAATTTTGGATTTCAGACCCCCTTTACTGAAAGGCCTGTGTTGGGGAAGCTGGATAAAAAGGTTGTACTGATTTAAGAACAAACACACCCCTCTTCCTTAAAGAGGTCAAGGTCAGCTGGACAACAAGGATTACCCAATTAAATTATAGGCTATAGTTTTCGAATTTTAACAAAATACACCCGTAGTTTCAGCCAAATGGGGAATTATTTAAATTAATATTTTTGGTTACATAGGCTAAGGATCTACACAGTTCTACCCCCCCCCCCCACCCACTATAAAGGGAAAGGATTCACGGCAAGCAGACTCCCCCACCTTTTGATTTTCCAGGGCTCAGTTCTACTTATATAGCAAGCCTCTGTTTAAGGTTCAGGAAAGCCAGCTGCATCTCAGGACACTCTGGAAAGATAGGGCAAGGGTCTGGTCACGCCACTCTCAAGGATAGCCTCTTGCTCTCCACCATAAGATCCAGTCAGCTTTGAGGCCTTCCTAGAGAAAAACAGCTCCACCCAGAAGCACTCTCAGCAATCTCCTCTGGTGTCTCCTTAAAGCTGTCCGATGGTAAGTTTCAGCAGCATTCTTGATGGTCTGTCTCCTCTCTCTGTCCTCCTGTCTTTCTCTTTTTTCTCTCTGTGTGTCTCCCTTTTTCTGTCCCCTCTCTGTGTCTCCTTTTTTTTCTTTTTTCTCTCTGACCCTGTCCTTGTGCAGTTCCCCTTATATAGCAGCGATTACACCATCAATTTTACAATCTGGGGGAAGTACCCTGCAATAATTTCTGCCACTAGGATTGGACAGTTACCCTTCTCTCTCATCCCAACCCAGCCTCAAAGTCAGGATTGGTTTAAGTGTCTGGAACAACATGTGGCATTTGCCATTTGTAATCACCCCTTTGTTCTCCTTTCAACATTTTGGCAAAAACTAGTTATGTATCACTTCATGATTTTACTAGCAACTGCCATATTAAACATATTTTCTGATTCAGCTAATTGTAGATAATTAGATAAACCGACCAGCAAATCCATACGATGTAGCACACCCATCTGGCACATTTCTGCCATTTCCATAAAAAGCGCAACAGTTATGAATATGCAAGTTATCAAGCATATCCCTAATTTAATTTTCCACCACTCACCAACTCTCACATTTGGTATATGTTCAGATCATCCAGAAAACGAGTTTAACTGGCCATTATATTTCCCATAGTCACAGGAAGATGAATTTTATATCCCCACAATCGCCTGGAAATTAAATAAAACAATGGTACATGATAAAAACCATCCACCTTATGATGGCTGAGAACAAGTCCTAAATGATAATAGTCCTTTTAAATAAATTGTGAGTCTTCATGTGGGACAAATGGTCCTGCTCCTACTTCCAGACATTTGTTTTCACTGGGCCAGTATGTGCCTTATCAGTGTCCTTTGTGTTGGAAGCTTGCTCTTTGAAGTGGGTGCCCCCATTCTCACACATTTTAGTCATGCTCCAGCCAACCGGTAACTTTTGTTGGAGGAAATGCTTTCAGGGCCATCAGGTCTGGAGAATACTGAATTTGTACACCTTTTAGCAGGTATAAGAAAGGGCGAGTCCCAATTTTCTGTTTTAGGGGGATTGAGCAGGAAAGGGACTAATTGTAAAATGTCAAAAAACCGTGCACCAAGCTCAATTACCCCTCTTTTAGTCCACCTTGTAACTGGATCAGGGACAAGAAGAGGAACAGGTTGATAGATTCTCTATTTCATCTATCTAGAATTCACATAGAGCAAACATTTTTTCCAAAGAGTGAGCAAAGTAAAAACACATTTTTAATCAATACATTTTTAACACACAGATACATGGTGGGTGCTTTCCACAAGGCACCTCACACACTTAAAACATTTTTTTTGTTAATTAGAAAAACAGAGATAAATAAAATCCAGCAAAAACACATTTTCTACTAGTGGTGTCTGAAGTTAGTAAAGTGACATTTGTAACAAATCACCTATACAGACTATTTTCAGAGTGTTGGTTGTATTACGAATTTGGGGGAAACTATAAATGCACAGCATAAAGTGAGTGCTAATGCTGTAGAAAAAACACATTAATTTCAGTGTCAACGGGATGTCTACATATGTTTCGGCACGCAAGATTCATCAGCACCTTCCCAGGTGTTCTGCTGTTTTAGTTGTGGCCCTCTTCAGGACGGTGTATTGCTTTTCAGGTTGACATAAAATTCCAAAAAACAAATCCCCAATCTTTTCACACTTTTTTCCGAAACTGTAAGGGATGGAAATATAAAATTGGTGTTAGTAACTGGTCTAGAAAATTGCAATATTAAAAGCTCTTTTCGAAAGCTCATGTGTTGGGGCTCTTTTGTTACCCCTTTCCCACCTTTTCACTGACCTTTTTACTCTCTTGTGGTTGGACTAAAGCATGGTTTCTATATTGAAAGAAATGGAAATTCACTTTCATTTCATAAGTTGCGTTATGCAGCAATCTTTCGTTCAGTTTTGGCAGTTAACAG
Source organism: Ambystoma mexicanum (assembly GCF_040938575.1). Taxonomy (NCBI): domain Eukaryota; kingdom Metazoa; phylum Chordata; class Amphibia; order Caudata; family Ambystomatidae; genus Ambystoma; species Ambystoma mexicanum. The sequence continues at coordinate 401,287,463 of NC_090936.1, read as the reverse complement.
CAAGGTTTTATACGGCCATCATGTCATTATTGTTGTTTTCTCTCAGCAGTTGTTTTTTTATTTGCCGCTTTGCGAAACCTGTTGGTAAGCATAATCATGTTTGTAATTTAAGAAAAGAGTTTCCTGGTTTGTGGTGTGACACGAATTATGTAACGTGTGTACTGACCTTGTATCTATTAATCAGCTTGTCTGTAAAGTTGACACGGCAAAAAATTAGGCTTCAGAAACCAAACTGTGCACAGCCTTTCAATTCAGCGTGGCTTTTGTCCTTTTATTGTTCGTGTACGTCTCGCCAACCAACTGCAAAAAAACAAGAGGTGGGAGGGACGTTAGGAAGATTCCTTCCTTTTTCTTCATGGCGTTTTAGCGTTAGTTTTCAGGAACATATATCTATTCGTATGCCACCATATGCCCGCTCTAAAGGTCAGAAATATTCCATGTTAAAGTTGGTTTACCTTTTGGATCGTGGAATCGGACGTCACTCGAGTCGCAGCAGCTCCTCACCGTCAGTGAGCGCAAGCCGATTTCTTTTACGCGATGTAAGGAGATGTTGTTATTCTTCCAGTCCAAGCTAGCGTGTCACGTGACTACACGTAAAGGCGTCTAGTCCTCATTTTGTTTTTCCTTATGTTTAGTGTGCGTCTAATCCATGCGCCCATCTTAGAAGAGTTTGAGTGCATTGGGGATAGCGCTCATAAATGCAAAAGGAGTAATTATCGTATCAGCAAACCAAGTGACTGCTTTGTATTTATTGATTGTTGGAGAAACTTGTTATAGAATTTATTAGTTTTGCATCTTTACATGATTCAAATATATATTTAGACGAAATTTCCCTTACAGTAATTAGTTGCTATATGTGCTGGTGTCCCGCTTTGACACATGTAGTTATAAAATCTGTCCATGATCGAGCTTCTATGTGGTCATGGTCACTCATATGTTATTAATGCCAAAATGCTGTGAGCGGTTCTTTATGGAAAGACATCAATAAGGGGTACCATGAATACAGTGCTGCTCATCCAGATGTCCAAGTGGTGGTATAAATTATTAAAAAAGCATCACAAGAGATTAATTATTTATATGAAAGAAAGTTTCCATGTCTTTCCGCCTGCCTCTTAAAAGAAAATGCCTCATTCAACTGCTGAATTAAGACCATTTTTCACTGTGTCCAAATTGAAAATCCAATTCTGTTCATATTTCCGAAGTGCCAGATCTCTATCTCCTCCTCTTTTTGAAATTTGGACCGTTTGGATACTGAACCAGAAGATTTCACCTGGTTTGTGTTTCAAATGGAGATAATGGGCGACCAGAGGTTTGTTAGGCGTTTGGTTTCTGATATTTGTGCGATGTTCACCTATTCGTGTTTTTATGTGTCTTTTAGTCTTCCCGATGTAGAGGAGTTGGCAAGGGCACTGGATCGTGTAAACTACCCATTGTGACACACAGTTTGTAAATGATTTCAATTGCCAATTTCTTCCTTTTAGATTGACATTTTTCATTTTCTTTGTTAATGAACAAACCGAACAATTGCCACATCTGAAGTGTGCTTTCACCGGTGGTAGATCACAAAGTGTTCTTTGTGTATCCATTGTTTTTGTTGCATGGGGGTACGTATGGCCTAAATTTTCCCTCAAGTTTTTCTGTCTTTTGAAGGCGAATCTCGGGGGTGCTGGATTAAAGTCTGCCGTTCTTATAATGTGCCAATTTTTTAACACCAGTTTGCGTAGGCTATGGCCTATCGGGCTAGAGGTCGTAACGCACGTCATCTTTTCTACAGTTGTTTTATTAAGTGGATTCAGACATGTTTCTCGGTTTCTATTTTTTGCCCTTTTTGTATGCCGTGTTGATTTGTTTTTTTGGATAACCTCTTTGTTCTAGACGGTTTTTGAGTTGTTTTCCATGTATCTTATAGTCGTCCAGATGGGTGCAATTTCGACATACTCTTAAAAATTGGCCAATAGGGAGATTAGCCTTCAGACTCGCTGGATGATAACTTTCATATTCCAATAATGTGTTTTTGTCCGTTTTGTTCCTGAAAAGGTTTGTAATCAAAGACCCATCCCTTTGGGTTCTGATTTCCAGGTCTAGGAAAGGGATAATTTCTGTGTCATGTGACATCGTAAACTTGATATTTATGTTACATAGATTTAACCACTCTTGAAATTCAAGCAAGAGTGCTACTGTGCCTCTCCACACCAGGAAACAGTCAATATACCTATGTCACGTGATGATATTCATTTTGAAAGGGTTGTTGCTGTGATATATAGAGTTGGTTTCCACAAAGTCCATATACAGGTTTGCAATGTCCGGGGCAAATGTTGCCCCCATACTGGTCCCATGTGTTCTATTGTAGAAAGCGTCTTCACACAAAGTAATTTTCCATGAGTGCCAATCTTGCACACTCGAGAATGAAGGCAGTTGGAACAGTTTTAGTGTTCATATGGCGTTGGTTAAGGTATTGTTCTAGCACTTGTAGACATTCAAGCTGTGGAATGCTGGTATACAGCGCCACAACATCTAACGTCGCTAGGATATCTCCTTGTTCAATTTTGATGTTATCTATGATTTTTATCATGCTAGTTGTGTCCTTGATGTATGATTTCATTTGTGACACGAATGGTCTCAGGAACCAATCCACATAAATCGACAGCGGTTCTAGGATGGAGTCTATAGCCGAAACTGGGTCTTCCTGGTGGTGGTGTGCTAGTTTTATGCACTTTCGGAAGCAAATAGAAAGCTGGAATAGTTGGATTAGTTTTGGTCAGAAAAAACTTCTCGTCGTGGTCGATCCATCCCTCTTCTTGGGCGTGCAACATTAGACTTGATATTTCTTCTTCTTCTATCCCCAATGCACTCAAACTCTCCTAAGATGGCCGCATGGATTAGACGCACACTAAACATAAGGAAAAACAAAATGAGGACTAGACGTGTTTACGTGTAGTCACGTGACAAGCTAGCTTGGACTGGAAGAATAACATATCCTTACATCGCGTAAGAGAAATCTGCTTGCACGCACTGACAGTGAGGAACTGCTGTGACTCGAGTGACGTCCGATTCCACAATCCAAAAGGTAAACCAACTTTAGCATTGAATATTTCTGACCCTTAGAGCGGGCATATGGTGGCATACGAATAGATGGATGCTCCTGAAAAGTAACGCTAAAACGCCATGAAGAAAAAGGAAGGAATCTTCCTAACGTCCCTCCCACCACTTGTTTTTTTGCAGTTGGTGGGCGAGACATACACAAACAATAAAAGGACATAAGCCACGCTGAATTGAAAGGCTGTGCACAGTTTGGTTTCTGAAGCCTAATTTTTTGCGGCGTCAACTTTACAGACAAGCTGATTAATAGATACAAGGTCAGTACACAGGTTACATAATTTGTGTCACACCACAAACCAGGAAACTATTTTTTTAAATTACAAACATGATTATGCTTACCAACAGGTTTCGCAAAGCGGCAAATAAACGACTGCAGAGAGAAAACAACAATCATGACATGATGGCCGTATAAAACCTTGCTGTTAACTGCCAAAACTGAACGAAAGGTTGCTGCATAACGCAATTTATGAAAAGGAAGTGAATTTCCATTTCTTTCGATATAGAAACCATGCTTTAGTCCAACCACAAGAGAATAAAAAGGTCAGTGAAAAGGTGGGAAAGGGATAACAAAAGAGCCCCAACACATGAGCTTTCCAAAAGAGCTTTTAATATTGCAATTTTCTAGACCAGTTACTAACACCAATTTTACATTTCCATACCTTACAGTATCGTAAAAAATTGTGAAAAGATTGGGGATTTGTTTTTTGGAACTTTATGTCAACCTTAAAAGCAATACACCATCCTGAAGAGGGCCACAACTAAAACAGCAGAACACCTTGGAAGGTGTTGATGAATCTTGTGTGCCAAAACATATGTAGACATCCCGTTGACACTGAAATGAATGTGTTTTTTCTACAGCATTAGCACTCACTTTATGCTGTGCATTTATAGTTTCCCCCAAATTCGTAATACAACCAACACTGAAAATAGTCAGTATAGGTGATTTGTTACAAAAATGTCACTTTACTAACTTCAGACACCACTAGTAGAAAATGTGTTTTTTAGTATCTGTGTTTTTCTAATTAACAAAAAAAATGTTTTAAGTGTGTGAGGTGCCTTGTGGAAAAGCACCCACCATGTATTTGTGTGTTAAAAATGTATTGATTAAAAATGTGTTTTTACTTTGCTCACTCTTTGGAAAAAATGTTTGCTCTATGTGAATTCTAGATAGATGAAATAGAGAATCTTTCAACCTTTTCCTCTTCTTGTCCCTGATCCAGTTACAATGTGGACTAAAAGAGAGGTAATTGAGCTTGGTGCACGTTTTTTTTACCTTTTAGCAGGGCATTTTATTTCGGTTGGTCATTAGATGGGAGATGCGATATCCAGGCTGGAAGTGGGAGATGTCTTTGTGAAGTTTAGCCCACAGCCAGCAAAAGGGACTGCCTTGGGCTGACATTTATTTTCATGAAGACAAAGTGGCTATTAAAATGTCACTAAAGTTTTATGGGTGAAACATAATATACATTTCTCTATGTCAACCCACATGTTTTGTTTTCCTGACATTTTTCTGTGAGCAATATCTTTTTCACTTTTACTTTTTTTTAAACTGTTTTTATTTGCATGTGCAGGCCATTTTTGTTTTCAATGTTTAAAATCCTGTTTTCCATGTGACAGGGATCTTTGATTCCTCCTTCCTTTGTAAATTAAAATGCCGCTTATCAATTGGTAATGACAGTGAAGTTAGGGCCCTTGGCGAGTAGCGTGTCATGCAGTTGGATGGGAAGCAGAATAACTCTTTACACCAAATAATCAAACCAACTCAGGAAAATGGCAAAGTCCTTTTACTGTTTTATTATTAATTGTCTAAAACGGGGAGTTACAACGGACATCAATGGACTTAGCACAGCGTTCTCTGGAAGCATTTCACAAAACAAAAAACTCATACCACGTGGCAAATAAGAAAAACCGATGGGGGTTGTGGTTGGCTCAAGGGGAACATCTAAGTATACTTTCTATAAGGGGTTGGGTTGTGATTGGTCTCTGCAGTCAGGTGGACAACTGATGCCCACTCCTAATGCAAGAATAGATAACCAGTCTTGGCTGCCTTCAATCTTGACACCAGGTCAGACAGCCCTTCTCGATTCTTCCATGCTCCCAGCTAATTCTCTGCTGCGACACAGCTTTCAGCCCTTCTCTTCATGGTTTGAACTTAATAAAATTGTGACACCGATGTCTAGCTTCTATATAATGGCGGCTCCGCCTGCAGTCTATTCACTATGTATAGCCAGCTTCTAAGATTACTTGATCTATTTGCGTTGCTGCATTTGTACATTTGTTGAACGATTTGTATTTTCTACAGTGCTCTTCATACGTGCAATCTTCATTTCACACATGAAAATGTACTTGATTCTTTACTTCATCATCAGATTCATAAGGTCCATACATTCTCTTCTTCAGCCAGTCTTCTCAGTGTGTCACTCTCGTTTCCTGTGATGTCATCAACTTCTCTTCCTCTCTTTTTCATATTCCTTCGGGGATCTCCTCCAAGAGATTATCCACTAAAAAAAACGTATCAGATGTATTCCCACAGAGATTACACTTTTTCTCGAAAGTTTCGACATGGAATAGTCACAACTGCTGGTGTCAAGCATGGCGCAATTTCAGGCTGCCAGCATACAGATAGTGGGGGGTGGGACTTCCTGCAGGGGCAGTTGGCTGCTCCTCTACACTCCCCCCTCTGGTTGATTCATCAAACACACCTTCACTAACCTTCACATTTTGATTTCTTCTTTTGAAGAAATGCTTCATCGGGGTCCACATCCTCATCACTCCTTTTAGGGATCCTGCTTATTTTACATGTTCATTCATACTCCAGGTCATGTAGCTGCACTGTCCATTTGGACTACAATAGACCAATCATCCCATGTATTTCCTGTGATTCTTTGGGTACAGGAACTTGGTTCCCGCAGGTGCTACGAAGCTGGCCTCTATGTATTTTCTGATAGCTTTATCGTCAACTCCTTCGGTCTCAACCCTGATTCGACATCGATCATGATCCTCATTCCTACTGTGTTCTTCCCTGTCTTCTTACACTGTGTAATTATTATCCTGATTACACATAATCCAAACATCACCATCAGTAATACTGCTCCAAGAAACTTGAAGATGTTTGCCATCCACTGTGGAACCCATGAGAAAATAGACACATCTATAATGTCTTCTGTCTCATCTACCATCTTGTTGTGCATGTTTGTAAGAAAACTCCTCCATCCATCGTTGTGATCATGTCAAGGAAACATCTGTTCAACATTGTCATTAATCTTATGGCCCTCAATTCTTCTCTGATGGCATTGAATCCCTTTATGGTGGTGTTGATGGTCTGCAGAGGTTCTCATCTGGTACTCTGTAACCATTTGACGTTAGCCATCATCTGGATCCCAGGCATAAAGATAACTGTGAATATTGAGGCAGTCTTGCTGAACAACCTGTGCTCCTATGGGTTAGCATCAAAGGCTTCTATTGATTTTGCTGAGAAATAATTCTCCCTCCTTGTATGAATGAGAAATTTGATTGATCTTCTTAAATGGTCATCTGCTTTCGGAAATTCTCCAATGTTCAGGTCACTCTGAGGAAGCACTAATGCTAGAACATGGATGAGCACTAAGGAACACATCCCTCACCAGTCCTTGGGAAGCTTCATGTAGGCTCTGGACCCACAAGCCCATTAATGATCTATCAGGACGGCTGTCCCTTCCTTCATGCCTGGTACATCAAAAATTCAGCCACACTGGCGATTCCCTCCAACCTTCCTCGTACCATTATTTATGAAACATAAGGACGCATCCTTCAGGAGTAGTATCTGCACTGGCCCTCCTTTATCGTCAAACGATGTCAACAATCTTGCAATCTTCGGCCATTGATCTTTGCATTCTTTTTCTGCATTTGCCAAAACTTCTTCCAACTGTCCGGCTAATGCTGTAGCTTTGCACACAGCCAGTCCATTAGCCCATCCTTCATGAGTAAGCACTGTTCCTTTGATTTGTAGATGACCTCTTTCCCAACATTCATGTATTTGCTTCCCATTCTTATCTTTGCATTGCAGAATCTTGTTTTCTTCAATCTTGATTCCTGCTCCATTCATTCCAGGCTGTTGATATTTTATTATGTGATGCTTTGTTTCTGGCTTCTCTCTTGTCTTTAAATCTTGCCCATAATTGTCTTGTCTTTGAGATGTTGCTTTATTCATGCAGATTATGGATGCTGTTCTGCCTTGGAACCGTCCTCTTGTCAGGCAAAGTGTGAGATGTGTGCTTTTTTCACTGATACTTCTGTGGCTATGAATATTTTAGAGGTTCTCAAAGCATAAGGTATTCGGGAACACATGTAGCAACCCCCATTAGATGGCTCTCTCCCACCTTTTTCATGTGTTGATACCACATGTTTTTACCCAAGTGTGCTGCATTATCTAGATAAGTGTGTATCCCTTCATTATCTTCCTCTGCATTTCTCCTAACTCTCCCATATGCAAAGTTTGTGTACTGACCACAAAGTGAATCTAAAGTGGTTTTCATAGTGGGAAGAACCAACAGGACGTCTGCTTTATTTAGACTAATGTGATAAAGGGTGTGAAACAGGAGAAACAGAAAAATAGAGAGAAATTGTACATGCATACACTATGCATAAGACCATTGACATCCACCTCTCTCGCCATCCTGGTGCTGGTCATGCCCGTTCATTGCCTAAAATCGTGTTTGCCTCATCATTCCTCATTTCTAATATAATCAAAAGAACATACGTTTACTACTGGTGTCACGGTATATGCTCAATGATCATAATCAACAACTTCCTAATCACTGGGCCATTTTTAGGATGCTGTAAAAAAGTGTGAATATCAACGTTTCTTCTGACAAGAGCAGGATAAGCTTGAAGAATAAATACAAAAACAGTAAACATGATCCTATGCACATCCCTGTCAATTAGGACCATAGGGCTAACCAAATAGATACTCAGTGAGAAAGGAATCTGGATATTGCTCTTGTTTCCAATTCTAAATTAGGTGCTGTCATTTAGAAATAACTTTGATATATCCATGTGATTTCTAAAGTTCATTTTTTCAAGATTCCTGTGACTCTCAGAAAAGTTTGCACTCGCGCTATAATATCTAAAAGGAGTGTCCGAATGAGTCACAGTCCAAATGCAAAATCTGCATTATTAGCTGGTTGGTTTGTCAGCCTTCTTCTTTGTCATCGATCGAGAGACTGCACAAACTGAAATTCCTCTTCTTGTCTTGCTTCTGGATCGGCAACAGTGGGAAGGACGGTCTCGCCATTGTACAATTTCACATCGTTCAAGGGAAGCCAAGATTGCCTGCCTTGGACTTTTACCGCTCAGGAGGTTATATATTCAATGCAAAAGGGGCCATTGAAACGTGGCTCGTGCCACTTTCGGGTGCCATTTTTAATCAGAACGTTGTCACCAACAAACAATTTAGGTGCCGATAAAAGTTCAGGAGATTTGGTTGCTGGATTATTTTCATCTGTGTTTGACGTGTCAGTTGATCTGAAATGTGAGAGATGCTAGAGGTCATACATGTCAAATAACTGTGCAGTTCATCACCCAACAGTTCTGCTGTACTGTGGGCATCACTTCTACTCCTCGATGGAGGTGTAAGAGGCGTTCGCATTCACTTCACTGTCGCTAGTTCATTTTGGGTGAGGTGGTGGTCCGAACCAGGCTAATTTCTTAGGGCATATAAAGCTAAGGGCAGGCAATATAGCTAACCCTTCTTCAAGGTTAGCTTAATTTTTGCAATCCTTTTTTTAAGGAGGCTGTTGAGTCTCTCACAGATCCCGTTTGCATGCGGGTGATAAGCAGAAGAAAACTTGTGTTTAATACTCAATAATAATCCTATCTCTTTGAGCACTTCATTGACAAAATGTGGCCCATTATCGGATTTCAGCACTTCACACACACCCCATATTGGGAAGACTTAACATACTAAAAACTTTGCTGTGCAGGTGGCATCAGGATGTGTACACAGACCTGCCTCGATCCACCGAAGGAAGGGACACAGCACCACTATCAGATACCTGTATCCATTACATACCTGCAGCATGTCAACATAATCAATATGTACATTCTGAAAAGGACCATTCGGTCAAGGTATTACTCCTCTAATCGTTCTCAGTGTATGCCCAGCTGTAAACTTTTGACACACGATGCAATTCACTATGAAAAGTGCACCATGTTCTAACAAAATTGAAATTAACCAGTCTTCCACAATCGTTGCAGCAAGTCTTTCCATAGTTACATGTGCGGGGTAATTCATCTGTTCAAATGCTACTTTTAACAATGCTACTGGAATCACCCGCTTTCCAGTGCTATCCAGTTGCAATAATGCTTCTGTGGGGGATAAAGAGCACCCCCTTTGTCTACATAACTCCTGCACTTCCTGCAGTACACTCTATTGTATCTCCATTAATTGGGTCTTTGGCAAATGATTAAACCCTTCTGGCATTACCATACTCATTACCACTTTCTCTTTGACATTGGGAGTGTCAAAGCTTGAGATATCTGGGGAATAGGCAACCCTTTTGGCTTCTGCATCTGCGACTTCATTTCCGCAAGAAATAAAATGTGTTCACTCAGTGTGAGTGGTGCATTTAATGACTGCTATGGCTACTGGGAGTTGTAGTGCCTTAATAAGTCTGTCCAATAAGGATGCGTGCTGTACTGGAGTGCCGTCCGCTCGGAGGTAGCCCCTCCCTTTCCAACATGCTAGTCCTGCGTGTATGGTTGACATCACGTATGTGGAGTCACTGTACACCGTCACTTTGTCCTTCGTGTTTCTCGAGAGCGACAATGAGTGCTACCAATTCTGATGCTTGCACTGAAAAGTGAAATTATAGCATGGCACTCGTTACAATTTCAAATTTCCCATTCAATCTACGCGTCTCTAAAGCTGCGCCAGAATGCCTTACTCCACTAGTCTGATCAATTTCCAAAGAACCATCAATAAAGAGAATTTACCGTCCTGGCAAAGCATTTTTTTTTCACGCGAGGTATTTCATCATAAAATTTAACATAATTTGCACAGTTGTGCACATGATCCCCTTCTGTTAATGGCTCAGCTACAAATGTGGCAGGATTCACTATTTTTCCTCTGACAATTTTGATTGTTGGTTTTCGAAATCATTACTTCATAGGCTGAGGCTCTCTGAGATGTCAATGTACCTTTGGGTTTCTCTAAAATGGCAAACAGAGCATGCTCCATGAAGAGTCATAGAGCAGCCCGTAACAATACTTGTAGACTTCTCAATTGCAAACGTGGCAGCTGCCAATTACTGTTTGCAAGGAAAATGTCCTTTCATAACTTGGTCTAAAATCCCACTTAATATGCTAGAGGCTCGTACCACAATGTAGTCCTCTGTGTAAGCACTGCTGTCATGACTTCCCATTTGTGTGCAATAACAAATAACATTCCTCAGCATAATTGGGAATACCTAAAACAGGGGCTGTACAAATCGCTTTCTTCAATTCCTCAAACCCTTCCTCAGTCTCCTCAGTCCATTCTATTTTAACCTCATTCACTTGTGCTTTCTTTAAAGCCCACAAAAGGGATCTTGTGTACGAACTGGAGTCAAACACCCATGCTCCAACATAATTGCAAAGTCCCAAAAATGGTTTCATCCATTTTACTGTGTGTGGTTTTGCAGTCTTCATAATCGCCTCAGCTGTTTCAGGTGTCCCCTTTTTTCCCTCATGTGAAATCAACTGCCCTATGTATAACACCTCTTCTTGACAATATTGTAACTCTTCCTTGTCTACCTTGTATCCTTTGTCTGCTAAGATAGTCATCAACGGAATTGAGTCCAGCCTGCACTCATGTTATGTAGTGCTACAAATTAAAATGTAATCCACGTATTGCATCACCACACTTTTCAAATCAACATTGCCTAGGTCCATCTGGAGGACCCTGTTGAAGATCGATGGAAATTCACAGTACCCTTGAGGCAGCCTAGCGTGTTTCAGTTGAGTTTAGTGAAACATAAATGAAGTCATGTCTTGTGAGTCCTTGTGCAACGGGATTGAGAAAAACACATTTTTCAAACCAATCACCGTGAAATATCGCGCTTCTACTGGGATACTGCACAGTATTGTCGCTGGGTAAGGAACTAGAGGAAACTCTGCATCTACAATCTGGTTAATCGGTCTCATATCTAGTATGAATCTCCAAGACCCTCCCTTAGATTTTTTGATAGGGCACAATGCGGTGTCGCACAATGATTCTGATATCACCAGAATACCTTGTTTCATCAGTGCTGAAATGGTTTTGAATATAACCTCATCAGCCTCTCGAGACATGGGGTACTGTCTTGCTCGAGGTAAAATTGCCCCTGGCTTCAGCTTTATTTTACCTTCCCCTATTCCCTTTAATAATCCTACATCATAAGGGCCTGTAGTCCATAGGATGCTGGGCACCTTCTCCAAATCCTATTTAAAAAATGCTGGACGCTGCCGCATTATTGCCATTCGCTGTGGGATTCCTTCTCTTTTCTTTTCTAGTATGTAATGCTCATAAAGAACACTACTTCGTCTGTTGGGTCTTCTCTAAACATATCATCATCAGTAATGTCAGTCAACCTGTACCCTTCTTCGAGAGCTGTAACTGTCCTCCATGGTCTACCCTTACCATCTGTTCCTTCTAATATCGCCATTTCCCTTTGTACTATGGCTCCTTCTAACTCTAGATGGATAGTCTGTCCCCCCTCTTCGCCCATAGGTATCTGTGGTCTGAACAAGAATTTGTCAGGTATCCTCACAGTCTTCCCACTAGATCGGGTAGCCATGTTAGTAGAATGCTCACCCCATAAAGAAAAACTTCTGGCTCTACTGGAACCCCTCACAGAGCCATTTGCCCTGAGAACGCCAGTATGAATTCACCCACATTTAAGTAGTGTATTCCGGGAGTGGAACACCCTATTCCCTCATCAGTAAATTAAATCATCATGGTAAGTTTTGTCATCATATCTCTTCCTAAAATGTTAACTGGCGTTTGTCGTGAATAGAACAAACATGTCACGTTCTCCTATAGAGACCTGTAATTCATCAGTAAAAGGAACACGCCTCGTAGCTTGAGAGAACCCTTCAGCATTCATGGCAATTCCTGACATTGGATATTTTCCCTCTCAAATACATGAACGAGTATCCCCAGTGTCTAATAGAAAAGAAAAATATTTGTCTGCTATCGTCACATCAATCCTTAGTTCCTCCTGGGGTTCTGGCGTCACTGATATTTGTGAACACATCAAGTCAACCTGTGAGCTGTCCTATTGTGGGTACATGCATACCCCATACCTGTGAAAGGATTTCCTCCTACCACAGTGGCACCTCCTATTCTAGGTGTCAGTAATTGTCCGTGTTTGCATACTGTTGTGTCTGCATGGGGGAGTGTTGCAATTGCCCTTGCAGTGGATTCATTTGCACTCACTCTGGTTGCTGTGTTTGTTGCATTTGCGGCGCTTGTGTCTGATACACTGTCTGATCTTGGGCAAATGCTTCCCAAGTTTGTGTGTTATATGGTGGACGATAAGCTGTCCACCCTCTTGAAAATTGGCCATTCTGTACATTCCCTTAGCTCCCACATACGCGTGCAATGTAGCCTGTCATCCCAAATGTCCAGCATACAGGGGGAGGCCACCTGACTAGTCCCCCTTGGTTGAATCCTTCTTGCACATTCTGATTCTCACTCTGCACATTTTGAAACCCACCTTGATTGTTTTGGAATCCACCTCTTCCTCTATAGCCCATACCTCTGCCTCGTGGCATGAACCCATTCCCTCCTTGGTCCAACAGGCGTTGATTATTCGCTTACGATGCACCCACTGCTTGCTGCAGTCCCAATCCTTCTCCGCTTATCAATATCGCCCCTTCCACAGCAAATTTTGAAACATTTTTCTGAACCAATTTGGCTTCCTCAATTTTCCTAGCCTCAGCTTTCTTCTTGTTTTTCTCCTGTAATAGCCAACAGTGATGCATTATTGTCAATTGTATATCAGCCCACGGCTTCGCTTCCATTCCCACTTGTTTCTCCATTTGCCTCTGTACTTGCTACGGCAACCCCTCACATAAAATGCGATTAAATAATGCTACTGTTTTTTCCCCACGGCTTGCACGTTTCAAGTTGCCAATGCTCTTGAATATCCTGAATGTAAGCAATAGGGTCTTCATCTTACATGTCATGATTGCACCCATATCTGATGTTTTGGGATATTGCACCCTAAGAGCTCTCCAAACATCTGCTCTACAATTATTGAATGGTGCTCCATCATGCACTGTTTTTTGTGCTGTCACGCTTCAATATCCTGCTCTCCTCCATTTGTCATCAACTCTCTCCCCAAGAATAGCTGCCAAGAGACCCTTAAAGTCCCCTATGGCCAGTGTGTTTCCTCCTGTCATATTTTGTAACTCATATATCCATTTTCCAGCCCCCGAAGTCAAACTTGGGAGCTAACACCTTAAAGTATCCTTATCCATCTGTGGCCATGGAATATACTGTGGTCTCGTTCCCCCTTTTACCATTAAGGGAAACTGAGTAAACCCTAACCCACAGTCGGCTCCCATCGTCTGTCTAACGATGGCAGGGACAATCGTCCCTGTCCATCTCCTTACTGGTAGTGATCTTAACCTGCTCACATATGGCAGTGATTCTCTTTTTTCATTTTACGATCGTCCTCTGGGACACTCTGGATATGCTATAGGATCTGGCATCCTATCCTTAGGTTGCTCTAGATTGGACCATCTTACTTCTTTGTCTGTCTGCAGGTTTCCCTCAGGGGCACACACACGCCCTCCCTCTTCCACAAGGAAGAAGTCTTTCCTCATCTGACAGGTCTAGTCCCCAACAGGTGTGATTCCCATTCCCTTCACCCTTATCTAAGTTCAGTCTGCTTAAAGATAAGGCTTTGTGCTTGAGACTTAATGAATTTTCTTCTTTGCTTCGTGATTGGAATACTAGGGACTGATCTCCCTTCCCTCGGTTTCCTTCTTTTAATTCACTGATACTTTCTATATCAAAGTTTTCTTCTTCTAATGCTTCTCTAGATGCCCGTGACGTTGCTCCCTTTAACTGAAGAAACTCTTCTATTCTGTCCCATCGTATTGCTGGCCTTGGCTCTAATGGTTGCTTACGAACAAGGCAAATATAAAAGTCCTGCTGTCTCCTTCTTCGTTCTAACTCTTCATGCAATTCTCTTCATTTTCTCACTTCCCTTCCAATTCTTTCTCTTTGTCCTCGCTCTTCTCGCCACACTTCTGCTCTCCTTTCCTCCTCTTCATCTCTGTATCCTTTTACCCATAATTTATGTGCTTCCTCCTCTCTCTTCCTTTCTTTTCTATCCCTATCTTCTATTGCTCTTTGCCTATTTTTGTACTTTCTTTGCTCCTCTGCCCGCTCCTGTTTATTCTCTTGCTCCTCCTGATACATCTGTTCTCGTTGCTCCTTGCTCTTTCTTTTTCTTCCTTCAACCTCTTTTCCCACTCTGTCTTTTCTATCCTTTCGTCCTTATCTTCTCTTTGCCTTACTTCCTAGATGCTTTTCCCATCTAGCTTGAGTGATGTGTCCTCCCATCCATTCAATTTTACAAAGCTTTGTCCTTTTCGCCTTTCCATCTTTTAATCTCTCTTTTGTAATTCTGTCGATGTGTTTGATCGCAAACTCTTCTCTTCTTTATTTTGTATGATCTTAGAGATCTCCTCTTTTCTCGTACTCTCCTCTGAACTATCGTCACTGCTATAAGCAGGCGGTTCGTATATATCGGATTACTAAACCCTGTCACCGCTTTCAGTTCCTTTAGAGGGTAGATTGCCCTGTTTCTTCCACACTAGCACCTTTTAATTCAGGCGAGGTAAGGGGAGCGGAGGGCTCAACACGTTCCTCCTTCACTCATTAAGTATCCACTCCTCGGGTGGCAGATCTTCCCTTTCTTCCTGGTACATCTTCCAGAGCTCTAGAATCGCTAATCTTTTCTCCAATTTCTTCCCTGTGTATGCAGCGTGCAAGTGTGTGGTCGTCTGTTGCAATACAGCTTTTGATAGTGATCCTCTTTGTGGCCACGGCATAAAAATCTTGTTTGCCATGCCTTTAACCCATTCCACACTATACTGTTTGAACTTTGGCATGTGCTTTGGCAATGTCTTACATAAATGCATCAGGGGAGTGTCTCCCATTATGACGAGTCTCAACTTACTGTCAATACTTACCAGGTTTTGAAAATACTTTCACCACTTTTCAATATTTGTAAAACAACAAATATGATCATGCTCCAACAATCGCCGCTCAAGCCTCTACCTTTCCAATTAACTCGGTCTATCTCTGGATTGATACCAACCACTTTCCTAGATAGTCTTTTAGCTCCTTAACTTCGTTTCAATTCCTTCACAACTTTTGTCACTTCTTCAACACCTTGACTCAACACATTAAAACAGACTAGTCGACTTTACACATTTACTAAAAATACTCTGTGATCACCCTTTTGCTCCTCGCCCCTATTCAAATATCCTGTCACAGGATTTAAGTCGTCTCCTTACGTGAACCTGTTCACATGTAGCCCAGTGACTCCTGCTGGAGTGTGAGACAACTTCTTCTAGACCCCCTTGGGTCAGGCTTCTGGGCGCTTCTATCTCTATCTCCACACAATATTTCCTGTTACTTTTAAATTACCACAACCCCATCCCCTTAATTTGCCATTCCCCTCAGTCTGCTCACCATTCGGTCGTTATTTAACTCAAGGCCTTCAGAATCGTCTCCTCCTCCAATCGATCACGTTTGCCTTCCATCCGCAGAGTGTCCATGGAAACCAGGTATGGATTTCATCAAAGAGGGACCCTGCCCACTGTTTTGGTTTTTCTTGCAAAATTTCTATTCGGCCGCTCTCCACAGGAAACCCTGCAATCTTCCTGGTAGATGATGGAGGCTGTCCAATCGTCTGAAGCTCTGGAGCTAACTGATCGATGGGTCTTGAACCATCCGACACTGCTTCCACGTGAACTTAGGCCCCTTGGAGGGTAGCGTGCCATGCAGTTGGATGGGAAGCAGAATAACTCTTTACACCAAATATGCCAACTCAGGAAGATGGCAAAGTCCTTTTAATGTTTTATTATCAATTGTTTAAAACAGGGAGTTACAACGGACATCAATGGACATCGCACAGCGTTCTCTCGAAGCATTTAATAAAAAACAATACTTTTATAGTAAAAACCTGTCATACGTAACGTCATACTATGTGGCAAATAAGAAAAACCTATGGGGGATTGTGGTTGGCTCAAGGGGAACATCTAATTATACTTTTTATAAGGGGTTGGGTTGTGATTGGGTCTCTACTGTCAGGTGGACAACTCATGCCCACCCCAAGTGCAAGTCATCTTCAAATGTTATTAGAAACAAGGCACATCATTGGCTCTCAAACTATAAGGCCCTTCATTATATGGCCCTCTACATTTGGTTGGCACATCCGTACCCTTCAGGAACATTAGGCTCAGTAGCAGCAGATAACCCAGGTGTCACGGGGTAGACTAGACAGCACCTTCCAACCAAATTAGCCCAACATCTCTCATCACCCATGCCTTCTGCCATGAAGATTGTCTTTGAACTTGTCCTTGCAATATATTCTCTTCTCTGGGAATATAAGGGAGTGTGAGCACATGCTTTTCCTAGTTCTGGAACTGCATGCCCAACTCTATTTTCATCCTGGGCTCACGTGACCACAATCAATTTGGCCAACTTTGCAGCATTTAATTTTCTTGAATTAATAAAACTTGGCACTCATGGTGTTCTTTCTTTGCACCTTAACAAGGGATGATTCAGTTTCTCGCCTTCTCTGCCTTCAAGATTAGATAACCAGTCTTGGCTGCTTTCAGTCTTGGCACAAGGCCAGACAGCCCTTCTCGATTCTTCCATGCTCCCAGCTAGTCCTCTGCTGCGACACAGCTTTTAGCTTCATGGTTTGAACTTACTAAAATTGTGACGTCGATGTCCAGCTTCTATATAATGGCAACTCCGCCTGCAGTCTATTCACTACGTATAGCCAGCTTCTAAGATTACTAGTTCTACTTGCGTGGTTGCATCTGTGCTTTTATTAAATGATTTGTAATTTCTACTTTGCTCTTCATATATGCAATCTTTTTCACACATGAAAGTTTACTCGATTCTGTACTTCGTCATCAGTTTGTCTAAGGTCCATACATTCTCTGCTTTAGCCAGTCTTCTCAGTGCGTCACTCTCGTTTCTTGTGACATCACCAACTTCTCTCTTTTTCATATTCCTTCAGGGATCTCCTCCAAGAGATTGTCCTCTCTTTGGGAATACATCTGATAGGGTTTTCTTAGTGGATACTTTTTCTCTAAGTTTCGACATGGAATAGTCAGAACGGCTGGTGTCAAGCATGGCACAATTTCAGGCTGCCAGCATACAGGTAGTGGGGGGGAGGGACTTCCTGCAGGGGCAGTTGGCTGCTCCTCTGCAACAGGTAGGCCCCTTTCTACATGGCTCTTTAATTTGTACTTGACAAACAAAAACAAAGACCAGGCTGTTTTGTTTCAGTTTTTAAAATGCCTGCCATTCATGTGAAAGGGACTTCTGTTTGGGGGCTTTAAATGCACCCCACAAAGCTCTTCGGCACAGTCTTTAATGAGAGATGTCTCCTATACATCTGGAGGGTTTCAGGCCATTGAACATTTTGGTGGTTTCAGTGATGGTTACGGGGGTGAACTCGAACCTGGGCGTGGGCCTAGATGGTGTTAGTCACTGGTCAGGGGTCTAGTCAGCCAGGGCAAGTTTAGTTTTCTTAGTAGTGATTTTGTTTTGGAGTAGGGAGATTTTGCAGAGGAGGGCGTTTTGAATGTTTTTGAACTAGAGTAGATCTTTGTTACAATGATCAGGTGAGGTGGTTGGTTTTTTGAGTATGGTAAAAAGCTCTCATGCCCGAGTTTGCTTTTGAGATTCTCTCGTTGTAGGAGTTGCCTTTGGATTGGAGAATGGCTTGTTTGTACTCTATGGCCAGGGCGGGGCGTTGAAGTGCAGTTAGC
Source organism: Ambystoma mexicanum (assembly GCF_040938575.1). Classification (NCBI taxonomy): domain Eukaryota; kingdom Metazoa; phylum Chordata; class Amphibia; order Caudata; family Ambystomatidae; genus Ambystoma; species Ambystoma mexicanum. Next base: position 401,269,337 of record NC_090936.1, on the reverse strand, counting down.
TCGGATGAGAGGATGTTTTTTTCCAGACACTCTCAGCGATTCTTTTTGCAGTGCGTAAGACTTTGAGACTACGGGTGTACCAGGAGTTTAGGTGGGCTATTTGTTTGGCTTTACGGTTGCCCAAAGGAGCTACTTTGTTAATGGCATCTAGGAGAGTTTGGTTGTAAAGCGTAATCATAGCAGTGGGATCAGTGTTTGTATGAGGTGGGTTGTTGGTGGTAGTAGCAAGGGGCGTATGTTGTCTGGCGTGATGTTCAATGAACTATATATCATAGGTGTATTTTTCCTAATTGTTGGGGGCTGATTTATTTCCCTATCTGACAGGTACATATTGTTTCTAGTCCAGTTGCGATTAATTTGCTCACTTTTTTCAAAACGTGTGAAGCCAAATTCAAAATATTTATTTCTAGGCCTCCCTCAATAGAAAAGAGTATTTTAAAAATATCACACTTCACTTACTATGCTCAAAGGGGGGGGGGGGGGGGGGTTCAGGACAGAGGTTTGTGCTGGGCATGCAAAAAGGTGCATGGCACCCTTTTGAATTTCATTTTACATTCTGATTTGAGCAGGTCATCTGCTTTTTAGTTTGAGATTATTTTGACTGACAGTATGGTAGTTGCTAAATGGCGCCCTATGCAAAGCATGGGAATCTAACCAGGTACAAGTCACATAAAGACGATTACTGGGTACATAATGTTTACCATGTTCCTTCACAACTTCTAAAAGCAGGTCTGCATCTTCCTTTTAGAAAAAGTGGGAGGAGAACTCCAGCTACTGATGAGTAAGACCCATAGCAAATGAGCAGCAGCCCTGGTACTTGCAACCTCTATATAGGATCAGGTTTGACCAAGCCCCACTTTTAAACAGAGGGATTGTGTTTCCTCTGATATGCATAGCATTTCTCATCCACTATTTCAGGAATGCTACAGCTAAATTACTCCTTCACCTCTCACATCCCGTCATGCTCCTTATAGAACGTCCCAGAATGCTAGTCCTGTAAGGTGAAACACTTATAAATCCAAACTTTTCCTCACACAGAAGTCATCTATTTTGCTCATAGCCCAACTCTACCTCAGGCCAGAACTCCAACAAGGAGGGATGCATTTTCCTTGACCTGGAGGTACATTTGCGGGGGAAGGCTGTTCTTATGGGCGCCTATAGGAAACCTTCACCTCCAGGGAACATCAACCTGGTCCGAGTGCAGGCATCCGAGAAAGACCTTGGGCTAGCAGCAGTCACTCCCACTGTCCCCTGGGGCTGGCGAGGGGTTATAGCTCTCCTCGCCTCTGCTTCGGATGTCTTCTTTCTTCACCTATACGGCTGTGGACTTTGGAATTGACTGGAATGCACTCCCACCAGAGGTCTAATCGTGTATTCTTCTCTGTCGCTTGTTGGTCCAAAGATAAATAAAAGACTGAAGGGGTAGCCGTCACATTTTAAAGGCACAATGCCACAGGGGATTGGTCCAAAGCAATCCAGCTCTAAGGGATCCAATACCCATTGTTGTAACAAGTGATCATTGCCTTATGCCAGTTCACCCAGAATGCCTCGCTTGCAGGATTTGTAGGGGATAAGAAAAGGGAAAGATGGTGGCATGGCTTATATTAGAGATTGTGCTGCCACAAGACTGAATATGTCAGACAGTTATTATAATTCAGATCACAGGTGCAGAAGTTAAATTGCCACCTCTGTCTACATCACCTTTGTGTCCCTGGATTCACAGGCAATCTTTGAACCTGCTATGTGGCCCAGCAGAGCTGGTGCTGACATATCAGTAGCCTGGCTGCAGCAAGGCACCTGTGTGCACCTTAATTTTGGCATGGACCTATTTGAAAGGGGGGTTCGATTATCAGGCCACCCTTTCATTAACAGAATGAACTGCATCATAATATTTGAAAAAAAATCAAAAAGGCATGGGCCTTTTCACATCCTCGCAGATGGCATTCTGTCAGAGTGATTCTGCAAATGTATACTTGCTTCCACTTTTCAAAATAGAAAATGCAGATCTCTACATTTCTTTGTTTTCCTGGATCAGTATGTGCTATGTTTGTGAAGCTATGCAAACATGTCTACCATTCTATGCCTGATCATGAGAGCAGAGCCATTTTTGAGAGAGTCCAAACTGATTCATACCTCTGTTGGTCCAGCATGTGTATTCTGGAAGGCAGTGAAAGATAAGGTTATGGGGACTGTCCTGCTGTCTGATCAGCACTGATAGTCTTTCTCACTTCTTCTTTGTTTTATTTCTTTTATGCAGCAATTCTCCCAGGGAACTTTAATTATAAACACATTGTTTATCCCATACTTTTCTGGATCCCATTCCCTTGGATCCTTCATTTTAAATATATCTCATAGCGCTTCACTCCCATGTTAATCCACAATTATCACAGTTCAAAATATCCTAAAGTGACTCTTACTATCCGTAATTGGAAACAAAGCAAAGGCACGCATGGTAAGCAGTGTTCGAAATTCAAATGAAATTCTGCCCTACGTGCAAGCATATCGGGCAGGTTGGCGAGCAGCGCTCACAATAAAAAGTTAACACTGCCTGGCATGCATTCCGCTGTGCAGATGATGAACATGTGGCTATTGAGTGTCCCCAGAGATCGTAGTAATTGCATGCCCTTCAGAATTCAGATGCGCTGCCTCCAGAGTGTTTAGCCCCCGTGTCAGTGGGCACCACACACCTTTGAGCACCATTCACCTCTCACAGCACTTGGTGTGGAACTAATGGCAGTCATTCTATGACAACAAAATGATGTCAGAGCCATCAATTAGACATGTCCATGGGCTCAGCAGCAATACATTTGAGCTTAAATGCCTACCCTTTTCTGTTTCTGTGAGCTTTTAAAATGATTATTTATACTCTTATTGTGGAATTTTCTAATCTGTTTCGGTAATTGCATCAGGCTGAAATGCTGCCCGAGGTTGATTCGTGTGATGTAGGTGCAATGGTCATGTGATTTCAGCTCTTGGCCAACATCTGGTGCAGAGGATCACATGGTATGTGAAGTCTCTTCAGCCAGCCCTATCATTTTAATGAAATATCAGTGCAAGCAGATGCCAAAGAGTTAAAGTGTGAACATTTTAAGTGAATTTTTGACATTGCGTCAACCATTTTATTGTTTCTCAAGTGCTGTGTAAGTCATACATTTGTCTGCAGTGAGTCCTACCTTTTGGCCACACTGGCGTTGTCTAAATAAGGTTCTGCAAAGAAACTACAAATTCAAAGCATTTTCTTGTTCTTATATTTTTTACAGGGGGATTACATCGCAGCACGCAGGTATTATGAGAAGGCCTTGACCCTCGTACCCAACAGTAAACTTCTGAAGGAGAACCTGGCTAAGTTGGACCGCTTAGAGAAACGGTTCCAGGAAGTGGTTGAGAGCAATCAGACATAGCCCTCACCTCGCGTCGCCCTTGAAGAATCTGGGCAGTAGCAGAAGCATTGTGTGTACCTCAGACAGGGCCGGCAGCAGCAGAGCCCACAGAGCCGCAGATCCAGGAAACGGCAATGAGAAAATATGGCTGCTGCCTGACGTCTCTACCTGCCTAACTCAAGGAATAGTTTGTGATACCAAAGCTGTTAGGATTCCAACATCTTGTTGATCATTGGTGACATCACTAGGCATCTTTGAAACAGATTTTCCTGATGAACCTTTGATCTACGGTCCTGTGCAAAAGGAGGAGGCAATAGTTCACCATGTCATGCCTAGAAGGAACCACGTGGACATTACGTTAATTCTATATGGCGTGAACTTCCTGCATATTCCTTAACCTCTAGTTTGGGAACCAATCTAACAGGGTATTTTCAAGAATGTATATGCCTTCTTTTTAATTGGTAATGTTTTTCATATCAGTGTCATCATCAAGGGAAACACGTGTATACATGTGAGAAAATACTTAATCCGAAAAAGCATCTAGAAGTCGTACACAGATGTGTCTACGTTTATTTATACTTTCTCCAAAGTCGTTGCAGTTGCTCAGAAGGATTCTTCGCCACAAAGCCTCCTTTCTCCTCTACAGGAGTAACTCCTGGGCTTGGATAGTTTTTGCAGCATGCAGAATATGACATGGGTTTGGTGAGCTCAAAGTGGTTCTAGTGGGCATGCAATGCATACATAGGGCCACACTGAAAGGCTGATGAATTCTGGGTCTTGTCGGCTCAGTTCATATTGCACTTTCTGCTTTTTCCTTGTTCTCGTTCTATCTCTCACTCTCTCTTACTATCCCCCTCACTCTCTCTTCATCGCTCTCCCACTCGCCTACACTCTCTCTTTCTCTTCTTCAAATAATAGTGGTTTTTGGGCGCTCATTGGTTCTCTGTCCTCACTATCTAAAACCCAAACCCTCAAGAGTTGATCACATTTCTCACAAAAACACCCACTAGAAATAACAACAAGCCCACTGCTCAGTTGACACTACACCACCAATACACCCGTAACCTGCTAATGGGAATGAAAGATTCCCATTAGTACCTATTGGTCTGATGTGTTTGCAGTATGCAATACCACACTTCGTTGTAATACATTGCCAAAAATATTTATAATCATCTAGCAAGGTGATGTACGTTTTTGGTGGGAAAACCATAGCACCTATGTTATTTGGCTAACCTAACCCGTGCCCATGTACAATAGAGATCTTCATGCTTGGCTGCAAAGAAGAAGGGCTTATGAACTGCAGCGGGTGGACAATCGGGATCATGATCTTTAAAAAACATATATTGAGCCAAGAAATGTGTCATTATTTGAACAATTGATTGGCAAGAGTTGTACGCCGCTATTAATCACTGTTATACATCCAATTTATGTTTCTGCTCATAATGTAATCACTATGTGATTTGTGTAAATACCCATCATAATTATATCCAAAAAGCATCACTTTTTTAATCAGCTTTGATGTGTGTCTTGAAGAACGTAATTGAAACTGTTCGCTCCCTACACAAGACGGCTATTTTAAAACTGGTGAAAGCAAATTGTATGTAAATTACTATCAGAGAAGCAAAATTTGCACTTTCATACAATTACTGGCAAAAGGTATGTAGAATATTTTTTTAAGTAAAAATTGGCCTTTTAGGGATCAAAAACCTATATTCTGATAGGATGGTACAATGAGGGGTTATTTAATGAGACAATGTTTTTGAAATTGGGAAGTTATTTTTCATGGTATGGGTTTTGCTAAAATACATATTTACTGTTCCCTCAACTTATCCTAAATCATCGTTCCCACACAAATATATATTTTTCAAAATTAAAAGAGAATACGGAACAATGCATACCATTAAAAGTATGGTTTTATCAAGCTTAGTATTAAAACTATCAGTGTCGTATAATTTGAGAAGAAGCACTAGGGGACCAAATAGTACCAGATTAAAAAAAAAAATACTATTCTGTTTTATTCAACCCAGATCTTGTAACTATCATGTGACTCGCTAAGCCTCAACGTGGTCTGCTTTAAATATGCTAGGTTACATAATATGCGTATACACAGAGATATAGGTATATGTATATTTATATTATATTATAGTACGTATATGTAAAAGGTTTGCTTTTGTGCCATTGATGCAGATACTACAATGATATAGTGCACTTCCCCAGTCACTATTCACGTGAATATGGACTGGTTGGCTTCTTGTGTCATAACAACATCCGCTGCGATCATATTAACAAATACATATCGTTTGCTCCCAGCCCGTCCATTCACTCCCGTCATAAGATGCAGACGCCAACAATATTTTGAGTCATAATACTTTTGGTTGGAAAAAGAGCTGCTAAGGTGCACCTGCCTGAAAGCCTTATTTTCCAAAGTAAAATGTGTCCGCTCTCTGTGATACATTGAAAACATGAGTCTCTGTTTGGTTCAATTTAAAACAAAAGAAAACGCCATTTTGAAAGGAGCAGTGGTTAAGTAAGAAATTAAAGTAGGAAGTGAAAAATACTGTGAGATCAATACTGTCCATGTCCTTCTCAAGGCAAGCAGAGCGCATTCATGCAGAGCAGACAAAAGAGAAACTTCTTCATGTTTTCCAAAAGGCCATAAAGGGTGTTTCTCCCAAACAGCAAAAGCTAGAGTTCCGGTGAAAAGGAGCTGGGAGGAGAGGCACCTTCCTTTCATGGTGGCGCATCTTAAACTGTGGTGTGTAGCGGACTTCGAAAATGTGAGAATAAGGTGTTTGAAATACCCTCCTTACTGGGCTCCCAGTTTGACGCCTGGCTCCCGTCAAGGCAGCCCACCACGCTGCAGCCCGCCTGCTTACAGGTGCCTGCAATCTCAACTGTCTTGCACAAGATTCCCCTCCCAGTCAGGATCATATTATACTTGACGGCTCAACACCACACCTCTGGAGGCTCCGGCACCTCACATTGCAAAACTCTCAAAAGGTAGCGGTCTATGCTGTCACATAAAAAGAAGACTTGCGAGTAGTCCTTCTCCTGTCACGCCCCGACCATCTGGAACTCAATCCTGGTAGAGGCTCAACGGCTGCCACCACACAACAGCTCTGCAAAACATAACAAATGGGGCTCTTTCAACAATACCTCCCAGCCGAATTAAAACCCCTCTCTCCCGCCACCAACAGAACTGCGCTACTGTACAAAATGCCGAGCCCAATGCTGGCACTCTTTTGTTGTAAAGCGCTCTGCGGCTCTAGAGCGAGGTTTGCATTATAAGCAAGAACATAAATAACACTAAAATAAATAAGCAGCAATGAAAAAAATAGAAAAAATAGGAGATGCTCTGCTTTGAAACAGTGCTTTCGGGGTATTTGTATATCAAATTAAAAAGTTTTAAAGGCCACTTTTGGGTTTATCAGGATCAAGTACAGCACCATAAAAAGTTACAGTCACTGCCATCATAAGTAGGCTTAATTCCCATCTCATAATTCTCAGCATCTCACTAACCCCGGTCAAGTATTAATTTCCAACTTTAGAGTTGGCTTCAATCTTAGGTCTGAATTGTTAGCTATGGGAAAAGTTTTTTAAAGCTGTTAATGGAAGGTATGGAGGGCAGTAGGGCATCATTCCATTCCTCCCAATAGTGTCTCCCAGGGTTCTCTAGTTCCACACTTCGAGAGCCCCAACCACACCAGGTTTCCAGAATAACCACCAATTATGTAAATAACGCCCATGTAGATTCACTGCATTCAAATATATATTTTGTGGATATCCAGAACACGTGGTTTGGATTTGCCTCTTGAGGACAGGACTTTGAGACCCTTGGTGCACACCGTCCTCCATTCTTTCAGCGCGCTCACAGAGCCATGCCAACCCAAGAGCTGGGTTTCTGCATGCACTCGACCTCTACCAAAGCAAACTTTGCAGAAAGACTCACCGAACCGGTTACCATGAAGGTCCAAAGAAAAGCGTCCAATGAATGTTTGCACAGATCTCATTGTTGCACACTTACCGACCCCATAATAATAGAAATAAAAATACATAAACTGCCCTGAAATAGAGCCTTTTCTCACAATATGTCAGATCCATTTGTTTCCAGAAGTACATGAATTGCTTGAGTTTTATGAAATGGCCAACGTCCGTAAACACAATGGTAGAAATTCTCCTGACCTCTGATTTTTCCACCATGTTATCTCCGATGCCAGAATGAGACATAGGATATTGTACTGGGAGTTCTGTAGCTTTATTCACATGAATAAATGACAGCACTTTAAGGATTCATTTAGTATTCAAAGAGTTGATCAAAAAAGACCCATACATGCGTTTTGATAGAAACAATAATGAAAGCCTAACCATTTAGCTGCACAAGCATTGAAAATCAGCATGGAACACAATGCAGGCTACCTATTAACACTGTGTACAGTGTATTGAAAGCGCCAAAGGTAAGTATATTGTTTCTAATAGGAGAGCACATTTTACATTCCGGAGGGAGGTGGCTACTTGTAAGCATGTCCTTAGAGCGATATTCTAAGCCATATCCCTTCATAACAATTTAGAAAGGTCTTCATTTGATTTTAAAATGACTTTAACAACTCCATGCCTTGTTGCAAAAATCTTTCAGTTTTATACTTAACAGGGAAATTCCGAGAGGATGGAGATTGAAATGTGTATTTGGGAGCAACCACTCTAGAGGCCTTTGGAGCTTGTGGCAAGTATATTGCCATGAATGTACATTCGGGAGCCTGACTTATCTGCCGTTGCTTTGGATGTAAGATATGCGAAGGGATTTCCTTTCATTAGGTCTGGAAAAAGGCAGAAATGCGATCATCAAAGAACAGAAAGGGGGTTGCATGCAGTATTTCAACCTTGAAAAGTTGATAAAAATTTGCAAAGCCTATGCATTGACTCCCTGAGCGGATATTTCCTAGACATATAGCATCCTGCCTGGAAATCCCCCCCAAGATGAATACCGCTCAGGAGACATTTAATGTCATGAGGGATATGCTCTTCCTCCAGATACAAAATAGTTCTTACAAGATTAAACTGAGCCTTTTTGTGGGATTTGTTGCGACTAATAGTTAATAGAAGTTACACGAACAGAGCCCGAGGCAGGACCTTTTTCCTTACAAGTTACGGCTCCATCTTCCCTAACATTTTCAATCCAACTGAGGCTGGGTAGCCACCCACAAGTGAATGCCTCAACAACGCCCCAAGAACGCAAACATGGCTATCGGGAGATTGCAAGTGTCTGAGCTTATGTAGCTGCAGACCAAAGAAGGTACGGAATCACTGTCCATGGCCAATTCCTAACAAAAACTGAATGGATGCAGTAATACTTTCTTCCCAGCCATCTCTCAATGTTGACTGGCATACAGGAGCTATTGATTATTGCACTGCCTTGGGACCTTATCAGTCACTTGATGGTCTAGTACAAGGGTCTGCAACCTTTGGCTCTCCAGATGTTTCAGACTACAAATCTCATGATATCTGGCTATTGACTATGCTGGTTAGGGATGTTGAAAGTTGTAGTCCAAAACATCTTGAGAGCCAGAGGTTGGAGACCCTTGGTCTAGTCGGATGTGGCTACAGGGTGCTGGAGGTTAAGGGAACACTGATAGTACATGTCCTTTCTGTTCAGTTGGCACAGAGCCTGTAGCAACACATGGCATTTAAAACTGCTAAATTGCCTGTTCCTGTGTAGAAAGAGCTTGGAGCACAAATCAAATTCACATGGAGGTGGCAAGATTTGATCAATCTGAAAACTAATGCTGGGACAATAAGCTGCACTGCAGGCCATGTATGTAGCATGCAATAATTGTGTCAGACAAAATCTTGATATTTGCTTCAATACTTGGCATGATGGTACCGCATTACAGGTCCACCAGAACACATGGCCAAATAAGGAGCGGTTGGAATCTGCATCTCTGCACTGGGCTTGAACTTGCAACCTCTGCATGTGATCCTTCGCATGTGCTCATGCTACCTTCACTGTGAATTCTCTGATGGCTGGAAGGTTCTGAATCACCAATAAAAGCCTCTGTGTTAGAGTGGGCAGCGTTGCCCGTGGTTACTAAATGACCCTAATGTTTGCTATCAGCCTGAATGCTCTGCATAGCCTATGAGCACCCTAGGCTTGTCAATTTCATCTGTGTTCAGCTTCTCTGGCTTAGGGCAAGCTGACATTCCGCCCAGCACAGGAAGTAGATGTAGGGGTTCTGTGCCTGATCATTGGCTGGCTAATGTCCTACAGATATAATCCATAATAACGTTGCTAGAAGATGGCAGGTGTCTGAGTTTATGAGGCTGTAGAATAGAGCAGAAGAGAATAATCTGGCATTGCTTGCAATCCCTGTATTCCCAGATGCCCAAAATAAAAGGGGAAGTGCAGCTGAGCATGTTCACTAAAACTAAAAGCTGTAAACTAAAAGCTTTAGTACCACTTGGGTAAAGAAGTATTATGTTGAACATACTCCCATCCACCTCATTATTAAAGGAGAGGTTCTCATAAAACAAAGTTGAGGAACAACAGGAGGAGAGTGGTGGATTATTCCACACAAGGTAGGCTTGGGGGAACTCGTTTGAGGGAAACCTGAACCATTCCCTTGTTTGGGTGATTTGGGATCTGTCGAACTTTCACATTTCTATGGCATATTTGCTGAAATGTACATGGTACACCCAACAAAGGCGCCTAGGAAGAAGCGTAGGCTGCCATCCACTAGGGACCCAGAGCTGAGAGGCCTGTTTTGAACACCACTGACATCATAAAAATGATGGAATAAATATTATTTTCGAGTGTACCTGCATGCACTAGAAATAGAACAAAAGCATTATTGTTTCCAGTTTGTGTGTAGAACAACACGTTTTCTATTTTCACTGTGAGCAGGCCAGAACGTGCACAAGACATTTTTTAAAAATATTGTTTTTCTGTTTCGTGGGCAGCGGTTCAGTTTGTGCTGGAAATGAGAGAAAAAAGCATTCCTATGTTCATAAGTGGACTCACTTGTGATAAAAGCGTAACACCACTGGTTCCTTTGTATAATTTGGTTCCGCTCATCCGCCATGAACATAGCTCTGTTTTGATTTCCTGCATTGGTGTTTCCAGAATGGCAGCGATGATTGTCCAGGGGGAAAGTATGCATGTGGATGATGTGGATGATTGTGGGGGCCTGCGGGTAAAGCAGAAGGCATGCTGAGGTAGGTACTGTGGGAATCGGGGAGGGCTGTAGAAGTGAATCTGCCTCCAGAGTGTCCCACAAATATTTGCAGGTTACCAAATTTCCGAACGGACGATATAAATATGGGGGAACTGTTCCATCTAACCTAATGAAAATTACTCAGAGAATGTAATATTTGCTACATTTCATTCCCATTTACAAAATCACAAAGAGACAAAACAGTTACTCTTACAGACTTCAATTTGTTTACCTGACATAAGGATTCCCTGTGAGTTGTGCTGCTCGACTTAATGATAACAAACCCTAATCAGTGCCCTTATTTTTCCAATTATTGACTGACTCGGAAAATAGGGATCATTCAACAAACGCCCTTACACCATTTGAATTCAAATAAAGTGCCAATGTATCTGAACATTTCTTAAAAGAGAAACAACAATATTGAAATTACATTATGCAGTGTTTTGTTAAAAACAATATCCTGCTGCAATAAATACAGCCAAATAGCATTGTTTCCACTGAAAAATATTTAAATATATAGATATTTAATAAATAAGGCCGATCTCTAGTACTATAAATATGTGAATGGACTGTAAACATGGATAGCAATACTTAAAGTACACAAATCACACATTTAGACCCAGGGACACGCAAAAGGGAAGGGGGATATAGTTAGGCTGGGAAGTACACCAAGGCACTTTTTATATACGTTCCAAGAGTGACCTGTAACTGGGTCTGGAAATGACAAACAAGAAAGTGAAATCAAAACAATAGCCAGACTCCTCCCACTCATTCCTTCAAAATTTGGAGCCGTTCCAAAAGTGTTCTTCTAGAGGCAATTCTTGCACGTGATTATGCCATCAGTGAAGTATAATGAGAGATATGCATTCCTCCTACCTCTTCAACACTACATTCCACATTGTTTTGTGTCCAATGTGGGGCATTTAAGCAGGTGCATCATGGGTAAAATGGAGCATGTCAATGTAAGTGAGGAAAATGCACAGGTCTACTTTTATTTTTTCAATGCTATTTATTCTTAACTTATGATAAAATGTGTTAATATATTTTATTGTTTGTGTTTGAAATTAATTCAATAGACGGATAGAAGTTCGGAGTTATAAGATGAAGCAATTCTTTTTATTTTGTATTTTGAACAACTCAGAGGAGCTGAAACTTCAGATAACATTTGATCTTCTAAAAACATCATGAAATGGGCATATCACATTGATTCTGCAGACTTATCTTTAAGGGTGGGCATCGGTCCGAGCATGGCCTATCAATACTTCAGCATCGTGTCCAAGAAATCTAAGAGTTTATTTAACCTTTTGAGTCCAGGCCTTCCCTACCAGGCATCCATAGTGCTGGGACAAAAAAACAAGTTTTGCCCAAAGTCCACAGACTTCAGGGCAGGAGGGAGATGGGCACATAACTAAATGCCTGCTCCAAATATTCCAAACATGGATGTATCTATATGACCTGTGGCAAAAGGAGAAAAGGCATACTCTTTTTAAGGTAGGATATATTCATATATATATATATATATATATATCTCGGAAAGTCCATTTGATCCAAGTCACACATTCCACAACGCCAACTAGTAGCCATCGCTGGAAGTTCCCCTCCAGTTCTGAGCCACAACAGCAAGGCATTGTGGGTATGCAAAGTAGCTCAAGTGCAAACCTGTTCTCCAGGAAATTGTCTTTGTCTAAGAGGGCAGTGCTACTTTATGCATAGCTTAATCAACCATATACAGCCATTTGAAAGGCTGCCAGGGCAAATACATACCTGGTTTCACACTTATTAGCGATATATATATATATATATGGACAGGCTTGCCTGTAACTTAACTCTCTGTTGTATCGGATCTTTATTCAGTAGTTGCTATTTCACATGTTGTACCCATGGAATACAGTCCTGATTACGCTCCTCATTAGAACAGACAGATCTTGCCAAATCTATATTGGAGTCAACTCACCAGGCCACGGTAATCTCAACACTGATCATTATGTCCCAAAGGTCTAAAGCTTGGAATGGTTGCTCAGGTTTAGCCTTTGAGAATTATTGAGCTGCAGATTCCTGTGAAACTCTTTTAAGTCTGTTAGACCAGTGCATTCGGAAGGGAGGGAGATACTGTTAAGCACTGCCATTACTGGCATATGATCTATTTAGATGGGGATGGTCCAGACCACCATAGTCACAAAAGCAGCACATTATTTCATTGCAAAGGCTAACAGCACACCCACACGTCCTTCTAACAAGCAAGTAGCTGCTACTAAATGTTTACATTATTCTTTCTAAGCATTTTTCTGTGAGCAGCATAGGCTTATTCCGGGTTGATGTGTGGGAATGAGGAAATACGGGTTCAGATAGAATGGTAATGTGTCGATCAACCACCTTTCTGTTCTCTTTGTTGCTTTTCATCCATCATTGTTGGAGCATGTAGACCTTGCTTATATTTCATTGTGATGTGCCCAGAATAAAATGATTACACCTTTCTCATTTTCTTCTGCATAACACAACATCTCTTGAAAATGACAATCCTGCAATACATTGAAGGAACCATAGCATCCTCTTAAACACCTGACGCATGAGGTATAATGCTCCAATCAATGGCACCTTTTTCCTGAAAAAATGAATGATAAAGGATCAGATTCATGACATTTTGATCTATAAACTGAGGAACCAGATAATGCAATTGTTTCAGGACTCTCTTTCCCTGTTTCTTATCTTTGGCACTGGTTACTAACGTAAGTCTAATTTGTAGTACTGAAGTTAATAAAGCGTAAACTCTCAGAATGCATCCAATGCTTTTCTTGGTTATCTGAGAGTTTCACTTCATTGCACAGGACAGCACGTAATCGTTGATTTATTTGTGTGTCACACACGGGATTCCTTTCTAGCTCTGTACATCCTTGTGTTGTTGAAGAGAAAGCAGTGTGTATCCTCAGGCGTGGTCTCCAAAGGAAACTGAGTTGTGGTCCAGTGCATGGTGTATGAGGCTACTCACAGCTCCCTTTGCATCAGTGTCGATTCACCTGGCCAGTGAGTTACAAACAATGAGGCTGATGTGCCTGTCCATTTACAATATGCAGAATGACTTAGAAACATGCAGCCAATCACTTTATCAATAAAGATTGAACAGTGCACAGTGCCTGAATGCATGACTGTGTAGGGAGGGACATGCGAGTGACCAAACAAAAAATATGATATTTAATTTGATGAAATGTATGTATGATAAAAACACATCCATGGACCAGAAACTGAAAATGCTCTTTTGTATTAATTTATGAAAATCATTGTATGCCCTTCATGAAACTGTGAGTGCTGTGCATCGGAAATAGTACCAACGCCATTGAAAGGCTAGATTTAATTTTTATAAATGATTATTTTATGTGTTATATATTTGAAATCATGTATGTTGGTTACTCTTTTGGATTTGTGTATTTTAAAATATTGGTTGTACAGATGAAACAACACAATAAAACAAGGGCTATGTTAGCCTTAAACTGTTTTCTTTCCTTTATCAGGTGGGTGAATGCTCATTCAGTCAGCAATGAACAGAAAGCAGATGCCAGAAGTCGCCAATGCCTTATACCTTGCACATGAACATATGCATACTGCACAAAAAAGCTGTGTTTTAGAAAAACAATTTTATTTGGTATTTGTCTTACACAAAGAAACCTTTTACCATTCTCAATGCTATACATTGTCCAAAACATATTACAAAATTACAAATTACATTGACATGTTATCTCCAGATATCATCAACAGGTTCCTAAACAATTGTTATCATATTCTGTCTTTTTCACTTATAAAACGAATCGTTATAATAATATAAATATCTCCTTTAAAAAGCTAATCCAGCGCTAAAATTAACAATAATTGTTCACCATGTATAAACGCAAACCACCATTGTTGAAAACACCTCGCGCTTTGGTCATTAACAACTGTTACCAATATTCTTGGTCTTAATTCTGTCAAGGCAGCGCAAAACAATACCAAATGTTGCAGAGCCTCCTTAGAATCTTCCAGTTTACACAATCTACAAGGAAGTCAAACGCTCCACCTCTACTTCATGTGGCCAATATTTCATTCATGGGCTAGAGGTTTAATCTTAAGCGCATATACCGAGCACAATAAAAGCTGTTAAGACATTTTATCAGGTATTTAGGTAAATTGTTGTATTGTAGACCAATTGTGTCTCTGGGACCAATTGTGAATACAGTTTACAAGACTGCCTTTGTTGTTGAGTCTCTATCCAGTCTTTAGACCACAGCTTGTGCTTGACCAAAATTGGATTTGCAATTAAAGTTTCTTCAGAGACATTCAAATCTATCAGTATCGCACAGCAAATTTTCTTCCATTCTGTTAGTGTTGGCTCAGACTCTTTCATTATAGAACTCTATCATACTAAAGCCACGCACTGGATCTGGTGCTATACACTTTCGATACAACGCTAGACTTTTCCAAACAACCATTGCATACATGGATTTAAGGCCCAATTCCATTCTTATTACCTCGATCGGCACACCCTTTTGTATAGGCAACACCCTTTTCCAAAAAAGGCCCTCTAGCACTGCCCATACTCTTGCTGGCAGTGCAAAAAATACCTCCACACCATAAGTCAATATGGGGATCACCTTTAAATGATAAATGGAAACCACAGATGTAACAGAAAATCTCCCATATCTTTTAAGTATTACTCGTCCTTGGGGTGCTAATATTTTTTACTTTCGTTCGTAATAATTGTTCCCTTGGGGCATCTTGAATACTGTTCGAGTACATCCCCAAGTATACGAAAGTATTAACTTGGGTCAATTTCTCATTGTTCAAGTACCATGAGTACACACGTTTTCTTACCTATAGGCGGCTGCAGGATCAAGATTCTAGATTTGGCAACATTTATCCATAACCCATTCTCTCCAATATAGGTCTGCAATGCATTTAACTGCCTTTGCAACCCAATTGGGGATTGATCAATTAGAACTAGGTCATCTGCGTATGATAGTCTGTCTAAAGGCTTGCCATGAACACTAGGGGGAAAGCTTTTTGAAATCCTTAATGTTTTGTGAACATCAGAAATTAATACATTAATCAGGGCTGTTGCAAGAGAGCACCCTTGTTTAAGACCCTTCTCAATTGGGATTGATTCGGAAAGTGTTCTTCCAGAATCTAGTCTTACTTTGAGGGATGTTTTATGGTCTATGGTATCAAATGCTTGAGCCAGGTCTATAGAGGCTAGGTACATCTTACTTTTCTTACTGGCTACGCTTGTCTTATATATTTATCCAAAAAAACACATTCAGTGATGTACCCGCCACCTTTCTAAAACCAGAATGTAAAACATCATAGTTTCCAGAGGTAATAACCCACCTTGAGAGTGCCTTCAACACCATAGCTGCACAAACCTTCCCAGCCACATCAAAAAGGGCAATAGGTCTATAGTTTTTGGGATCCACCTATCACCCTTCTTAAAAATCGGCAGAACCAGAAATGACTTCCATGAATGCAGAACTTTCCTCACTTTTCTTATGTAATGAAACAATTTCCACAAGAACAATGGCCATACTTCAGGGTTCTTTTTCAACATTGCGTTTGTTATGCCGTCTGGCCAGGGGGCTCTACAATTACAGGCTTTTTTTGATAAGATCAGCAATATTGTCGATTTCAATAGGAAATACCCATTCATTGCAGGCCAGATCTACAGCTTCTGTCCTTCCTACACCTGTTTAAGAAAACAGAAGAGAAAAATGCTCAACCCACCATACAGCTGGGACTGCGTTAATTAACAGCAACTCCTGGGGCGCATTCAGAGAATTTATCAGCTGCCAGATTTCACCTGTCTTTTTTGTGTGGATCTTCTGAAACATTGATTCAGCATCCTGCTGAAGCATCATGTACTTTCTAGATCTAATCCAATTACGATGTTGGTGCTTTAGCTTTTTAGTCTTGACCACTATGTCCCTCGCTTTGTTACCTTTAAGGCTTCTCAGAGTGCCCTCAATCTTTACTTCGCCTTCATCATTTCTGTATCATATACATGTAAATCAGAAAAGGCGTTCTTCAGACTTGGTGTTCTAATTTCAACTAAGTTTACCAAGAACCTAGTGTAGTCCAACACCGAAGTAACTTGATGCTTAGTGGCCCCCCCCCCCACCTGATGTACAAGTCTCTCTGCCAACCATTTAATCCTTGTTCAGTTCATGAACAATCTGTTTATTCCCGCTAAAACTTCTACCACCGTGGAATAAATCTCACTTGCATCACTCTCCCATTCCTTACAAGTCAGTTTCAAAATGTTATGGCCACTATGTTTAGTCATGTTAATTTGTAATTTCACAATTCGCATAAACATGTTACTTCTAAAGCTCAGCTCTTCTCGCCATGCAAGTACTCTCTTTTCAGACTTAGTCAACACTACATGCATCATTAATCAAGACATAGTTTCAATCAAAGTAATGACTGTTTAGGTGCCCACACAGTATTATCACCGGATCAGACCATAGTTCACGTGACCTGTACAGTAAACCCATGACTAATCGCCTGGAAATTTTGCTCCCCTTCTGCATCAATGTTCCAATGCAAATTAAATAAAACTACCCATTTTTGATTGCTGGGTCCAAAACCATTCACTCGAATTATCAGAATTTGCATATGGGCATTGGGATTGACCATTGCCATCACACTTAGTCCTCTTCTGTTTCTAACTGTAATTAGCAAACCTGACATCGGTCTCCCCCTGGGCCCTTTTACAGCCTGATTTAAATAGACAGTTTATCCATCTAATACAGGGGCCTTAAAGGTTAAAGGTATATGCTAGACCACATATGGAAACTAAGGCACAATAACCATATACCATAATGACACGTCAGATGCGAGATTCGTTTTCCAAACAAGTCTGGTTCATTGTAAAGGTTTCTCAGTCGGCCAACTGGGTCTCAACGCCTCACGACGTGTGTTCCCAAACACTGAGATGTGAGAGAGCGAGCAGCGCTCAAGCAGCAATATATATACATTAGACATATCCTTTGTTAAGGCAATTCGACCCGCCCACATACATGTCATACAGGCTAGGGTTCAGTGATTGACAATTATGACACGTTATGACAAGTCTTCATTCAGCCTAAACATAGTTATTTTAGCAAAGGCAGCAGAGACAGCTTTCTATTATGGGGAACATGGAGCTCTAGCTCGGCAAGGATATCATGTTCTTAGCAGAGAAACATTCCTTACTATGTTATCTGTGTGTTTCGGCTCATGAGCTGCGGGTCAGATAGTTCTGAAGCAGAAAATACCACACTCTGCGAAGAAGCCCCGCTAGGAGAATATAATTAATGTTTAACTGCCTTTCACAACAGAGCTTGCAAGACAAACCGGCATCTCGACTACTGATTAGATGCGGCTTCTGCTCGACTTCAAGGACTTAGTGAGAGAGATTTTTTTTTATTCCTGCACAGTTTGACATTCCTTTCTGTGTTAGTATTTTAGCATTCAAGCCGTAGCCTCGCACTGTGTGTGTTTCTAAAGCATAGAATATATTTGCAAAGCGTTTTGACAGAAAAGAAAAAAGCAAATGGCCGACATTTCACAAAATGGACGCCCTTTGGTTACATTGACGATCCTCTGATTGCGATGTTTGTCACATGATGCGATTTGCTTCTGGCCAAAGTATTATTCATATCATTTGACTATGGGATTGCTTTTCTGGTCTAACATTTCTCAACCAGGTCTCTTGGAGACATACTTTATCAAATGACTCCAAATCCAAGTCTTATAAACGTAAGAGGTAGTTAGCTCATATCAACAGTCTACAGTCAGTGTATATTAAATCAATGCTGTTGCAATATCTCATCCCAGTCATTGTTCTGTTCTTCTATATCTTTGAGCTCACTGTTGTTAATAATGGATATAGCGTTCATGAGTGCCATCGCGTAATCGTCACTATATCGTCACTATATCCTAAGGTTCTGTCTTCTGCCATCTTTAAACCAAGGTTCTTGAGTTGGAATTTAATTAGGCGTTGTACTGTATTTTTTAACATGTCCGTTTGGTAAACTTTGTATGTTTCATGCATCTGTAGCGAGAAGCCAGACTTCTTGTCAATATTTCCAGTCTTAAATGATTTCCCATGACCTATAGCCACTATAAGCCAATACACATAAAGGGGAAAACCCAATATTACTACCTAGGTAGTAGCTCTACCTTTTATTGGGCAAGACCATATTATAAACGTAAGAGGTAGTTAACAGTCTACAGTCAGTGTATATTAAATCAATGCTGTAGAGGGTACATAATCTGTCATATTTTAATATTCAATTACTTTGAAAAAACACATTTCAAACATAAAAAAGCGGGTGGTGAATCCCATTCACTTAACATTATAAAACATTTACACACTGTCTAAAAAACAGACAATTTAGTTGGGACACACAGATTTAAATACGATCTAGTAGCAAATATCTAGTTGGCTAATGATGGATTTAATGATCTCTGCAGGGAACAATTGCTACCTTGCACTGATCATGAGACCCTAGTTCGGGGTAACTATTTCATCAAACTAGTAGGTGCTAGACTGGTTGGGGAAGACTCGGCATGTTTCAGTTCTCTGATATTTCTTGGAACTTTCTTCAGGAGTAGTGTCACTGTATCTAAATAATTACAGTAAAAAACCACAAAAAACAGCAGCGGCAGGAAATGCTATAAGTGCATATATCGTTTGATAGTTATTCCTGTTGGCAGTGTAAAATAGCGAACTTGGATGTTCTTTCTGTAGCTGTTGATATGGGACAAAAGAGACAAAAGAAGAAAGATAAGCTAAAAGTGCTTCTTAATCTTCTACAATAATTTAATTATATCAGACATCACTAGGTTGATAATTACCTAGTCTTGTCGGGGCGAGTGGTTCTTTTAGAGGTATGTTCCTGAATCTAGCAGGATTTTGTCCTCTTGGTCTGTTATGGACTGTAAACATAAACAAAGCCGCCTCTATAACCTCGAGTAGAAGGTGAAACGATACAAATGTTGCATTCTCCTATTTTTTCTAGCGCTATTAAGTCATCACTCTACGCTGACCACTACTACATCAGTAGACTGAAGAGAAAAACCTGACGAAAAGGCATTAGGGAATATAACCGCCCAGGCTTGCGTTTTCTCGCACAAGTTAAGCCAAATAAAGGTGTCAACCTCTATTTGCTCGTCTTTTTACTAACAGTATAAGTAACACTAGCTAAAATTAGACCTTGTTTGTGGTGAATATTAGATCCTATTTACGGCTTTTTACAGGCAAAATCTGGTGCCTAGCCTCTCCAGTGACATATTCAGATCATATTTAAATCTATGTGTCACAACTAAATTGTCTGTTTTTTAGACAGTGTGTGAATGTTTTATAATAAGTGAATGGGATTCATCCACCGCTTTTTATGTTTGAAATGTGTGTTTTCAAAGTAATTGAATATTAAAATATGACAAAATATGTACCCTCTACAGCATTGATTTAATATACACTGACTGTAGACTGTTGATATGAGCTAACTACCTCTTACGTTTATAATATTGTCTTACCCGATAAAAGGTAGAGCTACTACCTAGGTAGTAATATTGGGTTTTCCCCTTTATGTGTATTGATTCCAAATCCAAGTCACCTTTCCCAAACAAATGACTGACCCTCTAGTATTCCAACTTCCCTGGGTAAAACTTTTGGGCTATCTGATTGCGTCAGTTATGCCCTTCTTTTTTACAACCAAAGTCTCTGCCAGTCAATTCCAGCTGTCATATTCTTTACTGTATGATGTATCATGTTGTGTTACCACTCTTCTCTTACTCTTATGCTTATGATCAACTGTACCAAGGCGAGGATTTAGGGTGACCTCTTCCTTTCTTCTATCATCACCACCTCTTAATGATTTTTTCAACCCTGCCTGGTAGTCGTTAGTGGGTGATTTTGATGCATCAGGTAATTCTATCAAATCAATATCCAGCAGTAATAGATTAGTAGCTTCTTCCAGAAATGACTGTCTAAGGTGGATACCAGATGGATTGCCACCTTATCCAACCATTCCTCATCCAAAAATTAAATCGTTTGTAAATCATTTGAAGATTTTAGATGCAGTTTAGGAATGTGATGCAGTAGTCCGAGTACATGTTCACGATTCAGTAGGAGTCCATCATCAATGTGTAAGATTCGCTTCAACAGCAAATGGTTAACATTACACTGTACTTCCTGTGGCCTAATTTGATTTTTGTTCCTATTTGAGTGGATCCCCTACGTACACTTGTCACCCCTTCTGATGTTATCTCCCATTTTCAAACGCTGTCGCTTTTCTTCCAGGGTTTGGAATGTATAAGTGGAGTTCTGGGAATGACACAGGTCTTCTAATGTATGTCACTTTTAAAAACAAGACTGTGATATTCTCCTAAGTGAATGGGTTTCCACATCATCTTTGCCCACACATCTCTCCACCTGCACCCTGTCACTTTTGGGTATAATTCGTTCTTCCCTAATACGTGGATAAGAGTTCTTGTGGTGGTGATCGGTGCTTTCATAATTAACCATCCTTTTTTTAATCTCAATGCATGCCATTTTTCCTCTAAGGAATTAGTGGATGCAATCAATGGTGAGATCTGCCCCTTAAGATCGTGATCTTCATAAGTTGGAAGAGTGACATGAAATTAAAGGTCCTAGGAATTTCCTAAGATTCATTTTCATTATTTGTCCGCACAGGTATCTTTCCTCCTAAGCAATCATGCGTCATTCCATTCTCTGATGACACACCACTCACTTCATTAACTGCGAAAACATGCGCTCTCGGCACCCATGCTGCCTGCTACTCAAAATATTGGGTAGACTATGATCAACTGAAGTTTCACAGTCTGAAATGGAGTATGTCAACATTCATTAGATTGTAAGATGCATTGCATTGGGATTTCCAGGCTAATTCGCCATCACAGTTAATCTTGTCAACGTTTTTTCTTTTAGGGCATTCTTCCCATTCTTCATTTGTGTTGTTTTTAGATTTTATAGCCTCCGCATTCACCAAAAGCATCCAATTCCCTTTGAACTGTCGTGAATCATTTGAACGCTGTTCATTCACCATTATTTGATTTTTTGGCTTTTTCTTCTGCGGTTGTTTCTGTTGTTTTAGTTATTGATTTGGCATACTCTGATGGTTTGATTGAGCAGGGGCTACTCCTTTTTTTGATTTTGCAAAAATAGTATATTCTTTCGAAACTTGGGGAGGTAACGTCGACCCACTCCTCCGGCTGAGTTACTTCAGCCACTTCATTGTCCTCTGGAGGTTCCTGAATATCTAGCCCTTCAACATTGTGTTGTTTGCATCATCTGTCACTTGGCTAGAAGTTATATTGAGGGTCTCCATAAATGCGGTCTCTAGTCATCCCAAATCTTACCTCCCTCCGCCTGTGATTTAACAAATTTCATCCATCATGTAACTTGAAGATTGTGTGCCAAGCGTACATGGCGGGCCCTGATTTTGTATAATCTCTTGTTGTTTGTTAACTATGACCCAGCCACTCTGCGCGTTTAAGGCATTTCTAGGTGATTTCAAATGCGGGATCCCCATCCATGTGATCGACTAATATTGCATAAGACTCAAAAGCTTCTGTGGGTGACGTGTTCTTTTGCAGGCATCTACTACATTTACTTGTGTCCAACAAACCAACTGACAAGTGTTGCCCCGGACTTCCTGAAGAGAGTCTTGCCGTCTTATTATTTCTTGTCACAGTCCACTTTAGAATTCTACCAGCTCCAATATCGGTTCCGTTTGGGAGAACCAATTTGTTAGTTTTTCAAGGATCATCTTTCAATGACTGCTTTGGGTTAGTTGTAATTAGTCGCGGGATAGCGCCAACACGATTTTACTCCAAGTTTCCCCCCACACCCTGCTCCTATGGCATATCCCTCTCATTACTACCCATTTCCAATATTGATGAAGACTTCTGACCTGGTGGTCTCTAGACCTTGATTAATCCGTCGAATAATCTCTAACCATCCTTTTTTGTGTGTTCTCGTTATAAGGCAGGGAGAGGGAACACGCACCAGGTAGACCACTTTCTATGGACTTCATAATTTTCTAATAGGTCCTCCTTTATCTACCTCAAACCTTAGTTGATCTTTATGCGTTGGTTTAGGTATTGATCCCAAATTAACGTCAGTATTCATTTTTCGATAAAAAAATCTATACTTTTTGAAGGCCTTATCCGAGCCCAAAGTCGTCAATTGCCAGGTTGGTTTGCCTTTGGAGGGGTTTCTTATCTCCGGTGGAGGATTAAAAGCATCTTGTAACTCTGCACCAGTAGAGACTAGTGCTCCATCAGATTTTTTCCTGGCCTTCAGCAAAGAGCCCGCCTCACTTTTTCCAAGTGAGCCCCCTTTGTCGGGCGGACATTCTGTTGGCGATGATGAGCTAACTTGCGGTGTCATTGCAAGATGGGCATTCTGTTCTGTACAGCCATGTGAGGGGTCCTCTTGCATAATTAAGGTCTCCATATAAGATTATTTTTAGGCTGCAGCACCTTGTTTTAAACCCTCAACAGGTTCCAGGTGCTGCCCTCTCTTTAGATAGTTGATATGCAAGGCTGTGAATGCTGTTACGTGTACTGAAATGTTAAATGGAGGCTGGTTACTGGAACCACCTTCAAAGATCATTTCCATTATATCACGCCCCCCCACGCTCACAACTGTCCACAGGAGTTCCATTCTCTTTCTCCTCCCTGCTCTAACAACATCTGCTAGTCTATTTTAGTCTACGTATGCACTCACCCTCCGAGGTTGGGACAGTCTCCATCAGCATCAATGCGTTGGTCCAACACTCCATGTAGGCGATCTTCCTCAGGGTCGCTGCAGCAGTAGCAGCTATTTCCGATACTTCACCTGTGCTACACTAGACCGGCCGGCCGGCTCCCATCAAAGACTGCTCACCTCTGCTCAGCTCAGCAGACGCTCTGCATTCGCAGCAGGATTTTGTGTTGTGCAAGCTCCACCTCCACGATCAGGGACACAGTGAACAGACTCACTGCCAAAGATTGCTCACCTCTGCTCAGCTCCGCGAACACTCTGCATTTCGGAGTAGGGTTTTGTGTCATGCAATCTCTGACATCCATGATCAAGAACACAGTGAACAGACTCACTGCGAAAGACTGCTAACCTCTGCGCCGCTGTGGTTTTTTGTATCTATTCTTCATGTCCTCTTCTTCAAAATAGATATACGAGGATATAGGCAAAAGATGATGCATAGAGCTATATACTATTAGAATGTCAATGTATTATTTGTTTGCAGATGTAAACAAAATCATGCAAACATCATCCTAGTCAGTCTTAGAAAATGTATATAGAAAAATCATTCAATACACATGAATAAAGCCATAACATCTCACATACATTATTAAATTAATCATGAAAAATAAATGAAAGGACGGAAATATAAAAAAAGAAATGCTCATTTATATCCACCTGTCAATCTTTAGGACGTATGCCTTTGCTATTAGATATATTTCTATGAAGGCCAAAATGGATGAACTCTTGCTATGAAGGATTGCACACAAATGGGTTTAATCCACTTCCTTTCTATGTCAGGTAGGAGGGAGCTTTCATTCTTGCCAGAGAGAAGTGATAAAGATGTATAGAAGTGAGGGCTCTATTTGCAGTCAGTTTCTTAGTCAAGCTTAACAAAGTTCGGTTGCAGCAGTGGCCATTTTGTAAGACCAGTGAGAAATTCGCTAAATAATGGATGCAAGTCATTTTACTATGTCTATATGTTTTGTGTGTATCTACAGATAGCATAGATTGCACATATTTGCATGGCTTTCCTTTTAGTATGTCTATTAGTTTCGTGTTGTCTGTATATAGGATAGCTTGCATATATTTCAAGGCTTTACATATAATTGCTAGTTAGTTTGAACAAAAACAAGCAATTATGGTGACTTGACAGGGTGTTTCGATATCCTAATAACAGCACCTACAAACACACTCTCAAGTCACCATAACTTACATGCGCTGTACCTAGCTAATAATTACTTCTGAAGTTGCAAAATATGTGCGTGTTGACCTGTGCACAGATAAAGCAAAATTAATAGGCATAATAAAAAGACTTCCACCCAGGGTGGACAGAATTCCTTTTACTATGTCTATTAGTTCTGATCATCCCAACTCACAAATGCTGCCTTGTCTAGCAGCTGGTGTATTTGTTGTATGTATCCCTACACTAGTTGTTAACAGGGCGCCATCCACATCGCACAACATTTTCTTCAGTGATATGCCGCAGAGTTCAAAGGTTTTTCCCCTTTTGCAATGGCTTGGCAGGCGAAGAACAATGGTCTGGAGGGTTGCCCAGAGCAATACCAGAGGTTATGATGAATTCTAAACCTTCCAGCCATCACCTCTCTTGTTTTGCAGTGCTGTTCTTCATGGCGCCCGCCATCTCAGCAGAATGCGCCAGCACCAAATGGATTTGAACTGCAGCACAAACCAGACCCCCTGCATCTCAGTAGTCGAGACACCAATCGCAAGACATTGTAGAAACTGACCATGGCACTGCAGGGTGGGAAACCAGGAGACGATCTTCCAGAGCAGGAAACAGCAGGAGGGTGTATGGGAGCATTCGGTAGGGGGCATGCAATCCACACCGCTCCATTGGCTTCTTCAGCAGAGGCGAACAGGCTTCTGGTTTCAGCAGGTTTCAGCTTAGTTACTGCTCACAATGAAATATATGGGAAACCTTTACTATTATTAAGACTCTAAGGGCCTCATTCACAGAAGCGTTTTATAATGGCAAACCCCCATTGGAAAACATTCTGTGAATTAGGCCCCAAGTTATTGTTACTACAATGGTCTCAGTACCACTTACCAGAGATTGGCTCCTCAGCATGCCTTTGAACAACAATTGGAACTGGTGAATTACATGTCGTAATGTCACTGAACAGCCCCCTTTAACGTACAAGAACTAAAACATATATAAAATGAGAATAATAATGCACAAGACCACCTTTCTTGTTCCACAGTTTTCCACAAACATATTTATTAATAATGTGTTGTATTATTAATTATTTGAAACTTTATGTATTGGAATGTAGACGTTGATTTGCTTTTATAGGGCTGCAATAGTTAGCCCTGCTCTCCTTTACACGGAAGGAAGTGAAAACTTTGATTAAATGGCTAAAGGCGTGCAAAGCCTGGAGGATGCATCGCCTCCTTAATGCTGCGGATATCCCTGCAAGTGCAGAGGCAAAGCGCAGATTGATCAGATAGGCAAGGATGGAAGTCAAGGTGGCACACGGCTACATCTGTAGCCCTGACAAGGAGGTTGTGCAGAGGGAAAGCTCAGAATAATGCTGGCAAATCTCAAAATGTGAGATCTGAGAAAGAACATATTCGCACAATTATAAATGAAGATAGAATTGTTCATGAAATAAAACACAATAAAGTACCATACTAAATCTAGCATGAGCATGCCTGTAACAAATGACCCCCCACACACATACCCCCGATCCCTCTAGCCGCCATGAAATAAAAAAATCATGTTTTTGTTGGCCAGGCCAGACATCTAATAGTAAGGATCAATTCAGGTATCATCTCTCCATCCAGCGGAAAGTCCAGCCCTTCCTCTCTCCGGGCAGCTTTAGATCCACCCTTCAAGCACTGGTCCTGTCCCACCTGGATGGGGGCAATGCCCTGCTGAAAGGCCTCCCGTTGTCCTCCCGTGTGCCCCTGAGATGTGTTCTACACACGGCTGCACGCCTCATCAAGGGTCGACGCGGATATGACCACATCACCCCGGCCCCCATCGACCTTCACTGGCTCCCACTGCACATGCAAATCACCTTCAAGTCTTGCTGAATCATCTGTAAGGCAGTCACTCTCAAGTCACCCAGCTACCTTGCAGAGAAACTCAGGATCTCCGCCGGACAGTGTGCCACCAGAAGCCAGGACACATGCAGACTTGAAATCTGCTGTAGCTATCCTACGCCCCAAGACTATGGAACCTCCTCCCCGTCAGCATCAGACTCGCCCCCACGCTCCGTCAATTCAGAAAAGAACTCAAATATTTAAAAAGTCATCCATAAAGGCTCAATTACTTTTCACAGATAGAATCAGCCACCAGGCCAGACTGCGCATTACAACTTGCTTTGCAAAGGCCTGTTGTTGCAGTCACCTTTGCCTGATTCTTTCCCTCCTGTCCCGACACTTGCTTTTTCTTAGTTGACACTTCTGGTATAAATGAAGAAAAACGATGAGCAAATTGACCAGCCAAGGTAAGACAGACACAAGCATACAGGCACCTGCAGTGCAGTATACAAGCTCAGATAAGGCTGGGAAAAGACAAGAAAGAATGCTGGCAGAAGAGGAGGTCCTATATAGATCCAATGGATGCTGCATATTGGTGGGGCCTTGAGACGGTCCTAACTCTGACAATCCATCTACAGACCATTATGTTATCTCGTAGAACAAGCCAATTCCCACCCAGCCTCTACTATCTTGAAGCACTGATAACGCTAGCTACCCACCCCATATCCTCCCTACACCTTTCCCATTTTGGCCATATACTTTTTTCCATCCAATCTGTTCCCTAGCCCACGCTGTTCATCCATTTGCAGACTCATTTTTTCATCCACATTTTGTTTGGTTTTCTGTCTTTGTTTCCTCGCATGTTTTCATCCAACCCTCTCCCTAGGTCAACATATTACTTTTATGCTCTATCCACCTTATCATTCCTTCTATGCTTACACTCAGAGGGCACCTCCCCATTATATCCCTTTCCAGTGCTCAATTTTGCCCCTTTGCTCCTCACAGCCTAATGCCACTCTCAACATTTTAACCTTGTGGCCTATGTTACAGATGCCACAAGAATCACTCCAACTCTCATAGGCAGTCCAAGGGTCTTTGTTGATTTCTCCATGGGCCTTAGGGCCATCCCGCTCTCGCTCCCTTCTTCATTAAAGCCTCCTCCCTAACCTGGGTTAGTATATAAAGAAGGATGACGGCTACTAATTTCTGTTTTAGTATAGAGATGGTGACCTAAAGGCAGCTGTGCCTTCTCTAGCTGAGCTCCCTTGGGGACTTCCTAACTTTCCATACCTATCCAATAGTTGGTGTTCTCCTGGGATTTGGGAATTGTGCCTTAGAGACACCCTGTGGGATTCATTCACTGTTTTACCACACTCGCTCTTGCCTCTCCCTCTCTTCGTTCTACTTCTTGTCATGTCTCGTCCCACCTCTTATTACTCCTCTCTCCAATTTTCTATCCCTCCGATGTCTTCGACTCTGTCTAGGCTCTACCTCCACCCTTTGATGTCACTGTTCCCACCAGCTATAGTACTACTCCCTCCCCCAAACTATTTCTCCCTCCTCCACACTACTACTCCCTCCTCCCACTGCTCCCTCCTCCACACTACTACTCCCACCTCCCCACTATTACTCCCTCTGCCCCACCACTACTCCCTCCTCCACACCTCTAATCCCTCCTCCACACCTCTACTCCCTCCTCCCTCCTGCTTCAACTCAGTCTTTCAATCTCTACAGTGCACTTCACATTCACTCCTTACACTATTTTTGGCTTTGGCACATTTTTGTGGCGGAAGCCACACATTTGTCAAAACCATTGTTACAAGAGAGGGAAATGGTGCTCTGAACTGAGAATATCTGGTTGGCATAGCTACTAGCAATGCCACGGAATGAAATGGCCAACTCACTAATGTTTCTTTTTCCAAACACCTCCGCTGTACAACCCAATGAGTAGCTCCCTTACAAGATTTGCCTCAATCAGCAGCTTTGTAAGAAGCAAGCTGGCTGCCTGGCTTTCCATTTCCCACCCGCTCAGTTATTACATGTTGGGCTATTGTTCAGAGCCACTGAAGCTATTTTTGGGTTTCTTTTGACAACAGAACTGTCTTTTTGTCCCCCCAAGGCTGCATTATTACAGCCTACTCTCTTCATTTTCCACCCTAGTCTCTATAACCCCCTCCACCCCACTCCCACTACCCCTTCCCTGAGTTGGTTGGGTTTTGTTTGGGCTATTTTTGAGAAGTCCTTCTGAGGCTGCTTTGTTCTTAATGTTTTTGTCCCCAACCTACTTACATCACCCACCCACCTTATACTCCCCCTCCCCCTATTGCCCCATCCTACGCTCTCTACTAACACACACCCACCCTACCCCTACACTCTCTACCCCCACCCACACCACCCACACTCTCTCTACCCCCACCCTCTCTACCCACCCCCACTCTCTCTACCCCAAACCCTTTCTACCCCAACCACCCTAACTCCAAGTTCTCTACCCCAAGCAACCCACCCTACCCCACTTTCTCTACCCCCAGCCACCCACACTACCCCACTCCCTCTACCCCCAGATACCCACCCTACCCCATCCACCCTCCCACCCGATGCCCACTCACTCTACCCATCCTCCCCACCCCCATTCGCTCTTCCCCATCCACCCTACCCCCGCTCTCTCTAGCAACCCCACTCTCTCTACAACCCACCCGACGATTCCTACCCCTGCTCGGTCTACCCTCACCCACCCCACCCCTACTCCAGCCCCAATGGATGTGAAAGGTTTATGGGTGAGTGTCACGATGCCCGCTCCCGGGGAGCCGGCTCAGGCCCTGTGTCCCCGAAAGCGGACATCAAGTCCCCGGGGAAGGTCCCAGCAACCCCTTATAGGGGCCCTTTGGACAGCGTCTTGGCGCCTATGGCGCCAGGCTCATAGAAAACGTCAGTCCTGGCGCCATAGGCGCCAGGCTCATTATGAAAGTGTTTGGGTGCACTTACCTGATGCAGACCATGCTGCAGAACCCCGGCCTCCTTGAGGCCTGAAAGGAACTACTTTACCTGTGGGACTCATTTACCACCCGGGCGTGGTCGGGGAAGGGTACATACCTGATTGGAGGAAGGACACATTCTAGGAACTTCTTCCAAGGCTATTTACACCACACCCGATCAGCCACACGTGCTTCGCGTTGTTCTGCATCTAGCAGCTGGACGCTCACCGTGTCTGCTCTTGCATCCTGACTTCTGCCACACCTGCCAGCATCCTGAATCACCTGCAAAGGAAGGGAACAAGAGAACAGAAGAAGGAAAAGGCCTCACCTGCTAAATCTGCATCCCAGAGACATTTCGCCGACAATCCTGAAAAGGAAGACATTTATTTTTAAAAGCACATCGCATTGATCGCTGCAGCGCCGCATTCTACTCACCTTTACAGGGCGCCTCCATGTTCAGCAGCGACCATCCGGATTCGCAGTCGCGCCCCCGCGCCTAGGGAGAAAAAGACAAGAACAAAGGTGAGAGAAAGAAGGGAAAAGGGAAGCTAAAACTCCATGTCAAGACTTACCTGTTGGGTCATTCCCTTTTCATTTCGGGTCCGCGCCGCATCCAGGCATTTTTGGACCCCGGCCCCTAAGGGGAAAAAGACATCAGCGTTAATGAGTGAATGAAAAGACATTACCAAAACACTCATTAAAGACTTACCTGATTTCCACAAGGATTTCACCGCTCACCTCGGGTCGGTGCCAGTTCCCCGGCATTCCGTACCCCGGCCTCTATGGGAAAAAAGACACTAGCATTAGAACATTAATGCATGGACACAAGGGGAACCACGCAAGTTTGGTTCTCACCCATCCGAAAATCCAGTGACGTAACTGGATAACAACGCGCCCCTGCATCAGAAGCAGGATGGAGAGCTCGTCCTTCCAGACCCTAAGGTGAGACGCTACGGGGAAGCACAGAAGGGTTTTGAGGAGGGTGAGAGGGGTAAGTGGGAGGCCGATTGCATTACCCCGCAGACAGTTAACCCCCTATTCTCACCTACAGAAGGATACTTCTGCGAGTCAGACAAGCCAGATATGGGGCCCGGTCCAGTCCGTCTTCCGAACCCTGCGCATCACCTTAGACGAGGTCACAGCAGCGCGAACCAGGCCAGCGCCCCCGTGGGAGTCAGGTGAGCGTTACAGTGAGTGAATGGTGGGCGAGTAGGAATGTGAGTGTAAATGTGTGTGTGTGTTTGTGTGTGCAAATGTTCTGGGTGGGTGCCAGTGTGAGTTTATGTGAGAGAAGGTATATGGTTCAGTGACTCGTGGGTGAATGGTTATGAATGTGATTGTGTGTGTGAATGTTCTGGGTGGGTGGGTGCATGCATGTGTGGTGAATGCAGTGTGAATGAAGGTGAGAGGAGATGTATGGGTGGATGAAAAGGGATGTCTGCGTGTTTGTGTGTGGCCCTGGGAGACTGGGGATCACTAGAGCATTTTTTACACATCATTTACACATCCTTTATTGACTTTGCATGTTTTACTGGCATTTCTGGGAAAAGCCAAGTTCATGTGTGTCATTACCTGGCTAGACTGGCATTTTGGTACAGCCAGTTTAGCTGTTGCTTACTGTGGCATGACATGTATAACTCAGCATCTTTGATAAAGCAAGTATGATTTGTAAGAAATCTGAAAACAGGATAGAATGTGTCCTAGTGCGCTGGGGAGATGAGAGTATTGTGTGCCAGCTGCATGGTACTATGTGGTTAACCCTGATACCACTACATATATTAGTTAAAGGTGAAAAAAACACTCGCACTCCTCACTTGGCCAGTAAAGTTCACAATAATTGTCCAGATATAAAGTGTCCCAAAGTCTTCAACTGATTGGTATTCCAGTTATTTAAGTTAGCAGGAACAGCCAACACGTGTTTCAACTAAAAAGTCTTTTTCAAGGCAAATGGGTATCTCGGCGTCACCCAAATGGGATTTCCCTATAGTTTATCAATAAGTAGATAGGAGCGTTCTTTTGAAATAAGTATTAAATGATATGGATAATGCTAAAGCCAGCCGTCCCCCTCATTGGAGTCAAAGATTTGGAGAGGTGCCCTGTATAGAGTCACTTCACGGATGCTCTGTGTGTCTGTCTCGGTGAAGTATCATAGTGGTAGCCAATTCATAGATACATTTATAACTAGAGAATTTTGTTGATACAAAATCCTGGTCAATGATTACATTTTCAGGCCTTGCTCGTGCAGCATTTTTCTCCTGAGTAAACACCATGTCAGTGCTTTTTTGGCTTCTTTATGACATCAATGCCACAGATAACCAGTGTCCATTGATCTATACATGTTTCATACACTAGATGTAGCCTGCATTAGAGATTTTGGTTACCCTTTTACAAGTACTGCATTATGTATGTTTTACATATAGGCCCCACGTCAAAACTGGAAAATGACATTCCTCAAATGTTAGATTGTGGACAAATCACACCTCCATCTGTGCCTCGGTTCTTATACCTGGCTGAAATGAAAGCGACTGGAAACACGGGTGTGAGACGCATCTGAAGGTTGTGTGCCATCACTTCCTGTTATGTCACTCTGCTGTGGTGTCAAATTACATCACTTCATGTGATGTCATCAGAGGTCAAGGGTCATATGATGTCACTCTCACTACCCAGGGCATTTTGGTGAAATTACACCCCTGTCTATATCCCATCCACTCTACCCCCACTCTCTCTACTGCCTCCCAACCACCTTACCCCCACTCTCTCAACCCCCACCCACCTTACCTTTGCTTTCTCTAGAACCCGACCTGCCCTACCCCTGCTCTCTCTACCCACACCCAACCCACCCTACTCCTGCTCTCTCTACAGCAACCCCTGCACCCTACCCCCGCTCTCTACCCCCATCCACCCACCCCCTGCTCTCTCTACCCCCACTCACCTACCCCCACTCTCTCTATCCTCTCCCACTCAATCCCTGCTCACTCCACCCCAACCACCCACCCTACTCTCACCCTCTATACCCACATTCATCTACCCCACCCATATACCCTACCCCCACTATCTCTACCCACACACTCTGTACCCCAACCACTAGCCATAGGCTTACTCTCCCTACCCTCACCCACACTCCCTAACCCCACTCTTTCTAACCCACCTACTCAAACTATACCCACTCTTTCTACCCCACACACCTACCATACCCCTGCTCTTTTTACAGGCACCCATCCTACCCCTGCTCTCTCTAACCCCACACCGCCACCCTACCCCTGCTCTCTCTACCCCACCCACCCTATCACAACTCTCTCCAGCCCCACCCACCCAGCATACGCACTCTCTCTAGCCCCCACCCACCCAGCCTACCCTGACTCTCTATATCCCCAATCACACTGCCCCCACTCTCTACCAACATCCACTCTACCCCTGCTCTCTCTGTCCCTAACCAACCATGCTAACCCTGCTCTCTCTACCATCATTCACCCTACCCCACCCACCCGACTCCCACCCGCTCTACCTCCACCCTCTCTACCCCTACCCAACCCCACTCTCTCTACCCACACCCTATTTATGCTCATACACCCACCCTCCCTACCCCCACTCTTTCTAACCCACCTTCTCAAACTATACCCACTCTTTCTATCCCACACACCTTCCCTACTCCTTCTCTCTTTACAGGCACCCACCCTACCCCTGCTCTCTCCAATCCCACACTGCCACCCTAGCCCTGCTCTCTCTACCCCACCCACCCTATCCCCACTCTCTATACCCCCACCAACCCAGTACACACACTCTCTCTAGCCCCCACCCAGCCTACCCCGACTCTCTATATCCCCACTCACACTGCCCCCACTCTCTCTAATACCATCCACCCTACCCCTGCTCTCTCTACTCCTAACCACCCACCCTAACCCTGCTCTCTCCATCACCATTCACCCTACCCCAACCACCCCTCTCCCACCTGCACTACCTCCATCCGCTCTACCCCCACCCACCTACCCAACCCTCTCTACCCACACCCTATCTACCCCCACACAACCACCCTACTCCCACTCTGTCTACTATATCCATGCTCTCTCTACCCCGCCCTATGCCTACTCTCTCTACCCCACCAACCCACCCTATTCCCCACTCTCTACTTACACCCACCCTACACCCACTCTCTCTACTCCCACCCACCCTGCCAACACTCTCTCTACTACCACCCACCCACCGTTCTTCTGCTCTACCCCCACACCTCCTACCCTCACCATCTCTACTCCACCCACCTTACCCCCACTCTTTCTGCCCTAACTACCTTTGCCACCCCCACTCTCTCTGCCACCCACCCTACCCCCACTCTCTCTATCCCCACCCACCCAACCTGCTCACCCACCCTACCATCTCTACTAACACCCACCCAGCCACCCTACCCCTACTGCTCCACCCACCTTAAATCCACTCTACCCATAGCCCCCACACTACTATAACTATCTACCCCCACCCAGCCAACCCCCACTCTCTCTAGCCTACCTTCCCTACCCCACTCACTCTACCGCAAACCTCTCTGCCACCACCCAACCTACCTCCACTTTCTCTACCCCAGCCACCCACCCTAACCCCAGTTTCTCTTCCCCAGCCACCCAACCTACTCACCCTCTCCATCCCCAACCTACCCCCGCTCTACTTACACTCACCCACCCTACCCTCTCCCCATTTACCCCACCCACTCTACCTCCACTCTCTACCCCTCACCACCCACACTACCCCAACTCTATCTACCCCACCCCAACCTATCCCCATTCTCTCTATTGCAACCCTCTCTGCCATCACCAAACCTACCCCCACTCCAACTTTCTCTACCCCCAGCCACCCACCCTACCCCGACTTTCTCTACCCCCACCCACTCAACCACCACCGTCGCTCTACCCCCAACCACCAACCCTACCCCCATTCTCTCTACCAAAACCCCATCATTCTACCCCCACCCATTCACCCTACCACCACTTTCTCTACCCCACCCTCTCTACCTCCACACACCCAATCCCCACTCACTGTACCCCCATCCACCTACCCACATTCTCCCTACCTCCACTCTTTATGTACCTGCACTCTCTCTACAACCCACCCGCCCATCCTACCTCCGTTTTTTATTATTTTTTTATTCATTGTATGTGGTTAAACGGCATTCAACCTTCACAATAATGCACACCTTAAAAATAAACAGTACAAAATTCCACAATTAAAATGTTTCCACAAGAAAAGCTATTGCAAAAATATTGCTCCTTAATCACTATACATTGCCATTACAATTTTGTTGACTTTGGTCCCAATTAAAAAAAAAAAACTCATACTAAAAAAAGAAACACACTTCTAAAATCGATCAGCATAAAATCATCTCCATCTTAAATTTTTCCTATTTATGTGACACACACACATTAAAAATCACACCATGGTCAAGGTTAAATGTAGGTATTGCCCAATAAACAAAATAGCCCACAATGCCTCCTCTGGAAGTAACTTAAACTGAAAAGAGTGCTCTTTTGTCCACCAAACTGGAACAAAACAACAAGAAGTGCTTCAGAGTCTCAATTTCAGAGGAGACCTTGCCAAAACGGCAGCAACGGTCCACCTCATTCCAGCTTTGATGAACGCCTTGTACCTCTTTAGCAGGTAATAGGTTCAAGCACATTATGAGGAAAGCATTCCTATATTATGGACAGGGGAACTCCCCCAAATACTTTGCAAGGGTGTTTAATGCCTTCACTCAATTTTTACAATTTGCAAATACCTTCTATATCCTGCATTGGGTTTGTGTATCGATCCAGTCATATGACCAAAGTTTCTCCTTGGCCTTGCCAGGATTATCAAACTAACATCTGCCAAATTCATTATTTCAAGACAATCCTTTTCCCATATAGATAAGGCTGGTTCAGAACTTGCGATAAGCAAGTCTTTAAGAAGTGAGAATAAAGAGATTGTGCCCGTAAACATTGTCTCATTAAAGCCAAAGACTTCCATTTTGCCAAGATAGATAAAGAAAGCAACCCCAGCTCAAATACTATTTGAATGGCAACACTCTGGGTTAGTGAAAGGACTCTTTTCCAGAATATCCCTTCAATGAAATTCCAATTCAAGATGGACAAATGCATTTTTGCCTCTGCACCAGAGACTAATATCAGTACCACCTTTTGCTTATAAAAGATTAGCACAAAACAGATGGCATAACGACTGTACCGACGATGGATAATGTAGCCTTGAGCTGAGGCCATCTGTGCTTATGCCCTAACTGGTTTATATTTAGGCCATCTCTTGTATTGTCATTTATACATACCCCTAGGTATCGATACCCGTCCACAACTACCATTGGAGAGGAATAAAGATACAATTTAAAGGCCAGCTTCTTATGGACCATACCTGATCTCGGTTATTAGATTTGGCTACTTTGGTTTTTAGGCCATTAGTGTCTGCATATGATCTAACACCAACAGCTGCCTTTCAGTCCCACATGTCTCTGGTCCAGAAGGACCAGATCATCTACATACAGCATCCACTGTATAGGCCAGCCATTGAATCTAGGAGGAAAAGCATGGGCAACCGACAGGCTCCTGCTTAAACCCGCAATAAACAGGTTGAATAAAGCTGGGGACAAAATGCCCCCTGCTTCAAACCCTGATGTGTTGCTGTAGATTGCATACGTTTCTCATCTAGATTCAAATGGATTTGTATGGACATTTGGCTGTATCATTCTTTTATGATATTTATTAAATAAGGAGGTCAATTCCAAGAGTATAACTCTTTCCAAAGTAAATCTCTATCTACACAGTCAAGCGCCATTAGAAAATCAATAAAAGCAAAATAAATAACCGCACCTTGTAAACAGAACCCTTCTTTTGATGAGGCCCAAAATAAAATCATTCAATGAGGTGCCCAAATCTTCAACGAAACCGGATTGATAAGAATCACAGCAGATTTGCTAGATGCATGAAGACAGATACCTACAGCATGCATCTAGCAAATCTGCTACTGCATCCACAAATTCCTCCAGGGCAAAACCTGTTGGATTCCATTATATGTTAATTATAGCAAAAGAAAATCCTTAAAGAACCACTTGTCCGAAACTAATTGAGTGGCTTGTAAAAAAGTATTAGGGTCCACCCATTCCAAAAGCTCACAACCATTACGAGTAGCTGCCCAGAGGTGGGACGCCCCTTAGGGCCTTTCAATGCTCAGGATAGTACAATTGAATAGCCATCCATAACTGGGGCAGATGTAAACCATGTTTCTTGCAGCAGGATCACATCCAGTATCCCCAATAGGTTACCATCATACTGCAACAAATAATATAACCCGCCTGATCTAGTTACTTGCTCTTAAACCTGTAGACTAACGCACCTGGGAGCCAAGCCCAATGTCCAGCCTCTTTTCTACAGACAGGCCAATTTAATCAATTTGGTTACTCTGGTGAGACCCGAGACCGTTGAAGCGCGAGTGACCTTCTGAGGCGTAAAAGATGCAATAATGGACCTACATTTTGCAGTTTCCATGTCTCATTTTGCTGCCCATAAAATGTCCGCCCTACTCACTTCGGAGACATCATAATCCATTGCGCGAAGGTGATACACTGCTTCCAAAATAACATTTATAACAATCCTAGATGGAACATGCAAAAGAGCTCTGTCTAATTGTACGTCGTTAATAAACTCAATGTGTTTGATGTCTCTAGGTTATATAGAGCGTAAAGTAGGTATAATACCAAGTATAGAAACAAATATATGATATGATATGGCATTTATAACGCGCCTATACACAAGTGTTTCAAGACGCAACGAGGCAAGGGAGGGGAACAGAGGGAAGACGATATTATGATCCTACTAGAGCAGGTGTCATTCAGATCGCGCAAGTGCATGGGAAGGGGGAAAGGGTAAGTGCGGTGGGGGTAAGGGGAAGGCACAGTGCAGTAAATGGGATAAATAGAATAAATAACAAGAATAAATAATAACAAGAATAAATAACAATAAGTAAAAGTACGGCCAGCTGAACGCAAGTGCAAGGGTAAGTGCAGACATCAGGAGTCAGGTGCTGGTAGTGGGACTGTAGGGATACAGAAAACAGTCCCCAAGTGCGGGGGTTGCCAGGAAGGCAGTGCACTTGTGCGACTGACAGGGAGGGGACCTGAGCTCGAGATCAGTTGGTGGCCGGGTAACCAGTACAGTTTCAGCAGGAAAATCAGCAGAGGAGAGGAGGAGAGAAAGCAGAAGCAAAGAGAAAGGTTTTGAGGTGTGTAATAAGGAAGCATACACTGCAGGTGAGTGAAGATTCTTTATTGGTAACCAGCCTGAGCCAGCAGTACTCAGCCTACACAGCACCTCTTCACTCAGCTTCTAACGGCTTTTAATTGAATCTCCCCTCTAAACAGAAGTAAACATGACATCAGAGAGAGTGGAATTCTACAAGGTAGAATTCCACTCAAGAGCAAAAGACACTTTACAACACTTCTCCCCCCTTTACCCACAACTGATGGCAAAACAACTACACACACACAGCTACACATGCTACCGCAACACACAACAAGCAAGACACACATTCACCACAACACATAATGGGAGCCAAAATGCAGCTAAAGGGGGAAAAGAAAGATAAGGACCTAAACAAGGACCTTAATGTAGCTCAAAAGAGGGAAAACATATGAACTAGAAAAGTGCTAACGAACTATGGCACCCACAACAAAATCATTGTACTTAGAAGGAACCTTCCTCACTCCGACAGGATGAGCATGACCCTGGACAGAGACAGACGGCCCAGTAAGGGAGGATGCCTCCTCATCACGTTCACACACCGGAACAAGAGCAGTCTCACCATTGTGAGAAGGGGCCAGCATAGAAGGCACCTTATCAGCAGCCTCCCCATATGTAGAAGGGCATGGCAAGGGACACTCGACCATCGCCCCAGCATCGCCTACAGGGCAATCAGGCTCCCCCCACGCACCACCAGCAGAATCCATTTTGACCTTGTCTACCACAACCACACGCCTGAGACTCCATCTGGAGCCATCTTCAAGCTTGACGTAACCACGACCAAACTTGACAACTAAACGTGGTTCCATATACTTGCTGAGTCCCTTCGCAGCAAACCTGGGATTCTTGATCTGGACCCAATCACCCACCTTGACCGGCAAGGGCTTCCTGCGGGACAGTGGTTCCTGCAGAAAACGCTGTTGCCTGCACCGTACTCGATCTAAGACTTCTTGCATATCCACTTGTGATTGAACCCCACCACCCAGGGCAGGGATTCTCAAATTGGAGCCAGGTTTCCTCCCTCGCATTAACTCGAAGGGAGAATGACCAGTGTAAATGGAAGGAGTAAGTATGTATGCTTTCAGTGACTGATACCACTCTCCCCCAGGGAAGGCCATTGGCAAGGGCCAACTGAACCACACCCTTAACAAAACGATTCATGCGTTCTACTAGACCATTGGCCTGTGGGTTATACAACGTAACCCTATGATGACGTATACCAAGATCATGCAAATACTTTTTCATGTAGTCCGACACAAACTGGGCACCATTATCGGTCACCAGCCCCGCAGGCACGCCTTCCCTGTCGAACACCGCAGAGAGGAACTCCACCACTTTCTGGGCAGTAACCGTAGCCAAAGCTGTGGCTTCAACCCATCGGGACGTGTAATCCACCAAGACCACAATAAATCTTAGGCCCCCCCCCCATGAATCTATGGGGCCCATTATGTCAAGCGCCACCTTGGACCACACTTCACGGGGCACTTCCACAGGATAAATGGGTTGGGGAGTTGGAACTTTGCTCTTGTCACTAATGGAACAGGCCGCACAATCCTTGACCACATCCTCCACATCAGCGTCCATTCGGGGCCACCAATATTCTTCTCTGAGCCTCCTCTTGGTCATGGACCTTCTTACATGCCCCTCGTGGGCCAAATCAATGAGCTTCCCCTTAAGGGAACAAGGAGGAACTAACCTCAGGCCCCTGGCCACACCCCATGGACCCACAGACAATTCCTCCCATACGTGACCATACAATTTAGACAACGCAGTACCAACAACCCCACTACTGAGCGCAGTCTTTATTTCCATCAATTCAGGATCAGCAGAACATTCTGCACCCCATTCCAACTCTGACACAGCCGGCATCACACTCGCAACCAAGGTGCAATCATCCCCCACTACATCCTGGACTGCATCAACATATTCAGACCTCGGAAACCGCGACAGGCAATCCGCTACCGCGTTCCTCGCTCCTATTCAACCTTGAAATTGAACTCTGCCATATCAGCCATCCACCTCATAATCCTTGAAGACGCATGGGACAAGCCCTTGGTCGTCAATATGTGCACCAGAGGTTTGTGGTCAGTGCGCAAGGTGTATTCAATTCCCCACAGGAAGGTTCTAAAATATTTAGAGGCCCACACAGCAGCCAGTGCCTCTCTTTCTATGACAGTGTACCTGCCTTCAGCCTCTCTGAGCACTCTGGATGCAAAGGCGATAGGCCGAAGCTCGCCCTCCACCCTCTGCTCCAAGACAGCACCTATGTCATACTCACCTGCATCCACAGTGAGATATGTTTTCCTGGCCGGTAAAAAGGAACCCAAGGACGGGGCTTGCTCAATCTCCTCCTTCAACCTGAGAAATTCCGTTTGGCACTGGTCTGACCATGCAAAATGCACACCCTTCTTCAGCAACAATCTCATACCAACAGTCTTGTCGGCATACGGCGGGACAAATCTGCTGTAGTACTCTGCGAGACCCATGAAGGATCTCAACTGATCTTTGTTTGCTGGGGCCGGTGCATCCTTCAACGCTTTTACCAACTCTGCCCTAGGATGAATACCTTGGGCATCTAACGAATGTCCCAAATAAGTCACACTGGGAACACCCACCTTGCACTTGCTAAGTTTGAGAGTGAGACCACAATCCCTCAAGACACACATCACCTCAAGAACCCTAACATCATGTTCAGCTCGCGACTTACCCCATAATAAAATGTCATCCTGGAAACATTCTACACCCCGAATGCCCCCAAAAAGTTTCTGCATTGTCCTCTGGAACACCGCAGCTGCGGAGGCCAAGCCGAAGGGCATCCTACAAAAACGGAAGGCGCCAAAAGGGGTGACAAAGGATGTAAGCGGGCGAGATTCCACATGCAGATCTATCTGAAGATATGCAGAGGAAAGATCAAAAGTAGAAAAGCAGGAAGCCCCAGACACCCGGGAAAGCATCTCATTGATGTTGGGCAGGGGGTGTCTGTCAATCCAAATACTTGAGTTTAGATCCCTGAGATCTACGCACATCCTCCTTCCTCCATCACCCTTGCGTGCCAATACAACCGGGGCCAACCATTCTGAGCACTCTACTTCCTCTATGGCCCCAGGCTCCTTGAGTTTGTGCAACTCTTCCTTTAAGGCATCACGAGCCATGATCGGAACTCTTCTGACTTTGTGTACAACCGGCACAGAACCTTTCTTGAGAACTATCTTGTGTGCAAAACCCTTCGATTTGCCCAACTTTGAAGTAAAAACTGAGGGAAACTTGCTCTCCAAAACTTCTGCTGTGATTCCCACAGGCAACATGGCACAGTCATTCCCTTCACATACACTCATCACAGGGACAGGTTTCCCTGGTCTAATTTGCAGCTCCAGGGCAGCTTGTTCGTCCCAACCCAGTACGGGGTCACCTTTGTGAGCCACATACAACTTACCCCTAGTCATTCTGCCTTCAAACTCTATGTCAACCCATTCAAATCCTAAAACTTGGATGGGCACTCGCCCATAGGCACACGGGTTTATATCAGAAGAGGAGAGTTCAGACACCTTCTTGTGGAACTTGGACTCATATAGTTCAGGGGATATCATAGTGTATGGAGAACCTGTGTCCACCATCATCTCTAACGGAATGCCATTGACCATGAGGATTGCCCAAGCTCTCTTCTTGCACCTCCCCACACTCAACAATGTCCCTTCAGGCACACGTCCTTCACCCCTGTCGGAACAACCCATGTAGCCCACTATCGTCACATCATCATCATCATCATCATCATCATTCACATCCAGCATCTTCACGGACTCCTTAGCGGAGGCAACACCCCTGCACATGCGGGCATAATGTCCCTTGACTTTGCATTTCCTACAGTCCACATTAGTAGCAGGACATTCCTTTGCACCCGCTGCATGCCCTCGCCAACCACATCGCCTGCACTGTTCCTTCGATGAGGGTCCTGCTCTGCCATCCTTGTTCCTCACTTTGGCCTCGACAGTCCTGCGGGGGATCGTCTTTTTCAATCCATAGTCTCTCCCTGACACGTACACCACACGTGCGCATCATTACTTGGTCACGGATGTACTCATCGACGGTACCAGTGAACTTGCATGTAGCAATCAAAGTGCGTAAGGCAGTCACATAAGCATCTATACCCTCACAGGAACCTTGAGCCCTCGAGAAGAAATGGTACCTCTCAAGAACAACATTGGCTCTCTTGCCAAACCGCGCTTCCAACTTGCCCAAAGCTGTCTCATAAGCGAGCACCACTGGTGGTACTACATCACCACCCTCACTGCCTTCTGCCTGGGCAGTGGGGGTAGCGTGCACATTGGGGCCGGGTAGGTGCCCTCAGTTCCCAAGCAATTGAGCAATGCCGCCTCCTTCTCATCATCGGTGAACTTGGCACCACCCGCGGCTCTGAGGTACACTTTGAAGGTGTCCACCCCCAATCCCACACAATAGGCGGCTCCCCCGGACTGGCCAAGAATGCAGGTGGCGGGCGTGCATTATTGTGCTGCATGTCGAGAAGGGGGGAGTCAGACAGGCTTGTAATGAACCAATATGCACTGCGCAACTTTGT
This sequence comes from Ambystoma mexicanum, assembly GCF_040938575.1. Lineage (NCBI taxonomy): Eukaryota > Metazoa > Chordata > Amphibia > Caudata > Ambystomatidae > Ambystoma > Ambystoma mexicanum. Next base: position 401,227,165 of record NC_090936.1, on the reverse strand, counting down.
AATCAATTAGTATCCTCTGTGCAACCTCCTCGTGTGCCTGGCAGAGCAACCAATGCTGGAGTGTCACTGTACAATACAACGTGCCTGAGCAAAGACAGAGATGTGGCCAGGATACAGTCATGAAACACTTGGAAGACCCTCACAGGGTTAATTCTCTCTCTGAGCGGCTGGAGGGAACGCCCCCAAGGCAGGAAGGAGAAGGGAGGCGTCTTGCGTTTAGTCCCGCCCTCCTCCAGCCGGAGTCGATATCCGCTAAGGGAACGGGGCGGCAGGTACGGGCTCGCCCAGGCCCCCAGCCCCGCTCGCCGCACAGGGCGGACACACACCGGAAAACAGGGATCCCTTCCCCTCTCACCTGCTGTCCGAGGAGGCACCGCGCTCAACCCCGGCTGGGGAGCACAGGCTGGAAGTACATCGGCTGTCCTAGTGCCGACATGCGTGGAGTGCCTCCCTTCCACGGGAGAACAGGCGCTGCAGCCTACGGACGAACTGGCAGGGGCTGGGAAATGCTGCTGCTCCCAGCTGATTCCGGGCGGTACTCGACGCGGACAGCGTCGGCGGGGGGGCTCACCTCCACACGGCCCCCGCTCCTCCTCTGGAGCAGGCACTCTCCCACGGGCGAAAAGAGGAATGTAGGCATCTGCTGGCGGCTGCAAAGGCAACGTGGGTCAGAGGCTGGTCACTCTCGTCGCCAGTGTAATAAGGAAGCATACACTGCAGGTGAGTGAAGTAAGGAGGGGCAAGTTAATATGAATAAATATATTTTATTCTTTAACGTTTTATAATTATACTTTAAGTTAATAATATAAATAAACAAGGGACACGACGTGTGCGTCTTCACAGCTCCGCTTCTCCTCCAACTGTCCTTTTCCTCCGTTCCATCTCGTCCTTCCATTCTTCTGCACGAGCATACTCTCGTGCAGATGCACGCTATAAGCAAAGAGGATACTACACATCTCCCTTCTTTATATGGAAGGACTCTTTGGCATGGTTTTCATCATCCCACATAGTCACAGAGATATCTTGGTGGTCTGGATTCTCTTCCCGACCTGGATCTTATCCTGTAACTTCTTTCTTGATACTCATCTGAATCTGTTGCCAAGGAAGGAACCCTCTTAGATATTCTGCTCAACACTTCACCCTCACCTCGCACATTCCTATCAACAATGTCAACAGTTGTACCAACTCTACTTCTCTCACTATCCATTTCGCCCAAGTCATCAAACTGACTTCCCCAACATTGACCACTTATATCCATTACCCTTTCATTGTTCCATACTCTGCCATCCTGGGTCCTAATAGCATGGGAATATGTCTCTACCACTCTCACGGGCTTGGACCATTTGCAACCATCTCTTCTCAAATTCACAGGTAGTTTTATCCTCACCCAACCACCCACTTGAAATTCAGGTAATTTCCCAAAGCGTTTTTTATCATGCATTATTTTGTTGTCAATTTGTCTATGTCTAATATTTTCCTTTGCTATCTCTATTTTATTCTCACTTCTCACAAGGTCATTCATCCACCCAGGAGACATGTTTGTATTGGCTTTCCTGCCTCTATTGAGTTCAAATGGTGTGACTCCAGTGGAACTGTGAGGAGTGAATCTGTGGGCTAACAGAGTCTCTTTGACTGCTATCTTCCATTCCTTTCCATTGGCCCATGCCAGTTTTATAGCATCTTTTATCACCCTGTTGAACCTCTCCACAATGCCATTGGTTTGTGGGTGATAAATGGCGCACAACTTATGGTAAATGGCTTTACTTTTCAAATACGTTTCCATTTCCTCAGATTTAAATTGTGAGCCATTATCTGTGAGGACTGTTTTGGGATATCCCTCTCTTTCACACACCTCTTCCATGAACCTTATAACATCCCTTGTGGTAACTTGAGGTAACAATTCAATTTCAACCCACCTGGTTAACATGTCAATTATTACTAAACAATACGTAGTACACCCATCACTCCAAACGGGACCAATCACATCCATAGCTAATTCACTCCACAGACTCTCAGGAACCTCTCTCAAAACCATTGGATATTCTGCACCCTTGCACACTTTATCGCTCTTAGAGCAAAGGATACATTTTCTAACTCGGTCTTCGATCAGTCTATCACAACCGGGCCACCAATATGTGCTTCTGATTCGTCTTTTAGTCTTTACAATGCCCTGATGTCCTTCATGAGCCATCGTTATAATCTTCTCCCTTAAATTGGTAGGGGGTATCAATTTGTCTCCTTTCATGAGGTAATCACTTTGAAGATATAATTCTTCTCGTACGTACCAAAAAACCTTTACTTCTGGAGAAAGTACTTCATTCTTCTTCCATCTCCCTTCTTTGACCATCTTCACAACTTCTAATAGAGTAATATCCTTCACCATGCCATCGCTCCAATCTTCCTTGGAAATAGCTTGGCTCGATATTTCACACACGGCTTCATGATCTCCAAGATCTTCTTCAACATCATTAAGATTGGTCAAACGAGACAAACAATCCGCTGTAATGTTCTTTGAACCTGGAATGTATAACTTTGAAATTGAATTCCTGAAGTCTTGTGACCCATCTCCTAATCCTGCTGGATACCCTGTCCAGACCTTTGGTACTGAATATTTCCACTAAAGGTTTATGATCTGTGTGTATGGTGAATTGTACCCCCCAAACAAAAGACCGGAATTTCTCAATGGCCCACTTGATTGCGAAAGCCTCTTTCTCAATTGTAGCGTAATTCTTTTCTGATGCTTTGAGTAACCTAGATGCAAAGGCAATTACTAATTCTTGTCCATTATAATATTGCGATAAGGATGCGCCTAAACCCACGTCGCTTGCATCAGTGGTTATTACAGTCTTCCTGCCTCTAACATAACTTTGCAGTGCCGGGGCTTGGGCTAAAGCCTTTTTTATGAATTGGAATTCTTTCTCACTCTTCTTGTTCCAGATGAATTTCTTATTCATTTTCATTAGACTCCTCATTTCGACAGTGTGGTCTGAGAAATTCTCTATAAACTTGGCGTAATATTCTGCCATTCCAAGAAAAGTTCTTAGTTGATCTTTATTGTCTGGAGTATTCATGGATCGGATAGATTCTGCCAAGTCTCTCTTGGCTCTAATACCATCACCAGATATTACATGTCCTAAATATTCAATCTCTTTTCTATTGATTTTCGATTTGGCTTCACTCAAAACCATTCCAGCCTGGTGTAGTTTGTGCAAAACTCTGTTCAACCTCACTTCATGTTTATCTTGATCATCTGCAAAAACCAATACATCGTCTTGAAAAAAAACTACACCTTCCATATCACCAAGTATATTCTGCATTATCCTTTGAAAAACTGAAGCCGCTGATATTAACCCAAATGGCATCCTGCGAAATTGATAGAGCCCCTCTGGCGTGATAAAAGCCGTCAAAGATTTAGAATCATCATGTAGTTTAATTTGGTGGTATGCCGCTGTGAGATCTAGTGTGGAAAAAACCCTTGCAGGGCCCAAGGTAGATATTAGTTCTTGTATATTGGGTAATGGGTGTCTGTCAGGAATCACACATTTATTCAACTCTCTCATGTCGACACATATTCTTATTTTTCCTGTGGTCTTCCTAACAATGACCAATGGTGAAACCCATTCCGCTGCATCAATTTTCTCAATTACTCCTTGCATTTCCAATTTGATTAGTTCCTCCTTGACTTCCTTCTTGAGAGCCAACGGAACATTTCTGAGCTTCTGGGCCACAGGTCTTGATTCCCTTTTTAGCAGTATCCGATGTGAGAAACCTTTTAAACATCCTATTACATCATCTCTAAATATTTCACTCTTTATCTTCTGAATGTCACCCATGTATGATCCATCGATTTGGTAAACCATTTCATCAGCATTAGGGTCTAACCGGACCTTGAGCGATTTCTGGTGTGTCCAACTGAGGAGTGCAGACTCTCCGCTTTTAGATACATAAATGCGGCCACTTGCTTTCCTCCCTTTGAAGTCTAAATTTGCGACGAACCACCCAAGCAATTCTATTCTGACTCCACCGTATGCCTTGGGTTTTACATCAACTTCATGTAAATATTCTGGGCCACATTTCCTCCACATCTCTTCTGGTATCAGCGTATACTTCGCTCCAGAGTCAACCATCATATTGACTGGAAATCCATTCACGACAATTTCAGCTCTGGGGCTCTCTATGTGTGTGTCTTCATCAGTGACCATGAAAACACATCCTTCTTCATCGTCATCATCTCCAATCCAATTAGAGGATTGTTCTTGTTCGCCATTTGGGTTGGTCCTACAGCACCTTGCTATGTGACCTTTTCCCCCACACCTTCTGCAAATCATCTTAAGAGCAGGGCATTCCTTATTGTCAGCCCAGTGGCTTGGGCTACCACATCGGTAACATCCTCTTTGTCTGGTCCTTCCTCTACCATCCTGGGGAAACATGCTCCTGTTTTGACGTTCACCACCTGACGTAGACGTCCTCATCACGTCGGGTCTATTCCCTCTCCTAGATTCGACTCTGCCAGGTCTTCTTGTATTGGCTTGGTTGTTGTACACATCTCTACTCTCGAAGGATCTTCGACGTAAATTGCTGGTGTTGGGTATTGTTCCGTCTCTTTGTGATCTCACTTTCTTTTTCTTGTTGCCTCCAACTATTCCAATTCCTTCATCTTGATCTGATTGTACAAGACTGATCGATGATTTGATTGATATGTCCTTCATTCTATTCTCTAAGGTAGAAACACACGTTTCTGTGTGCTCGACTTCCTTGGCTAATCTAAGTACAACATCGAGAGTGGGATCATCTTCAGACCAAAGTCTCTCTCTGACCTTGCTGCTCCTGCATTCAAGCATAAATTGGTCTCTGATCCTTTCATCGAGTTGTTGGTTGAAGTTGCAATTCCGGGCCATTTTCCTCAGAGCAGTGACATATTGTTCTACAGATTCTTCTTTCTCTTGAACTCGCTTTCCGAATTTGTATCTTTCTAGGATGGTGCTCATTTTCTTGTCGTAATGTTTATTGAGTTTGGCAATGGCAATTTCATACATGTTCATGTCTCTTGTTTCATCTTCTGTGAGATCAGGCAAGTCCTCAAATTTCTCTTGGCCCGCTGGCCCTAAACAATGTAATAGTAAAGACTTCTTTCTTTCTATACTGTAGTTTACTCCACAAACTACATGTTCATAATGTTCAAAAGCTTTAAGCCATCGCTTCCAGGGAAGTATAGGTTCACCAATTTCTGGTAAAAACATGTGTGGTGGTTGCACTCCTTGCATGGCCATTTTGATTGTATGTAATCGGTTCAAGGATTCAGCTTAAAGTCTGTATTTTGTACAATTTCGAGTACTTTATATTCTTCCTTTTTACTGTGAAGAGGAAGAGTGTGAGGAGCAATGAGGATCGCTGAAGGATGTAATGAAGATTATGACGTAGGTAAGTTCGTGAGTTTATATTTTTTTCTTAATGTTAAATTTCCACTGTGAAGAGGAAGATCACGAGGAGTAGTGAGGATTGCCGATTACTCGACGCGGAGTAATGCATAATAGATTTAAGCAGGCAAAGGGTGTGCACACGGCAGTGGGCGGTGAAATCACAAGCAATGTCAAGAGTTGGGCCCGCCTCCTCCGAGAGCACGCAATGTCTATAGTGCGTGGGACGCGGCGGTGAATGAGGCCAGAGATCAACAGCTGGGCCCGCCCCCCTCTGAGAGCACGTAATGCGGTGTGCGCCGGGCGGGGCCCAAAAGCAGTGAATAAATTATCTCGACCGGCAGTCTCTCTCAAAGGATCTTTGCGCGGCTGGGATGCGAACCGCGTTCCTACCTGCAGTGCGGCCGGAGATCCTTCTCAACGGCCACTATTGTGTCTTCTTTTTTGTTTTATCCTCGTCGCCATTGAAGTAAGGAGGGGCAAGTTAATATGAATAAATATATTTTATTCTTTAACGTTTTATAATTATACTTTAAGTTAATAATATAAATAAACAAGGGACACGACGTGTGCGTCTTCACAGCTCTGCTTCTCCTCCAAATGTCCTTTTCCTCCGTTCCATCTCGTCCTTCCATTCTTCTGCACGAGCATACTCTCGTGCAGATGCACGCTATAAGCAAAGAGGATACTACAGTGAGTGAAGACCCTTTATTGGTAACAAGCCTGAGCCAGCAGTACTCAGCCTACACAGCACCTCTTCACTCAGCTTCTAACGGCTCTTAATGGAATCTCCCCTCTGAACAGAAGTATACATGACATCAGAGAAAGAGTGGAATTCTACGAGATAGAATTCCACTCAAGAGCAAAAGACACTTTACAACAAGGTGCTTCCGGAACCAGAGATGATTCTCCTCAAGTTTCAGGGAGGCAGGGAGGCTGTTCCAGAGGGAGGCCCCAGCCAAAGAAAGAGATCTACCACCAACTCCTTGCTTGGAGAAGCGACTGACCCTGAGGGGGTTGGAGGCGGATGAGCGGAGAGCTCGAGAAGGAAGATATTTAGGAAGAGAGAGTTAAAGGTATTGAGGCCCTAGTCCCCAGAAGGCCTTGTAGATGATGCAGAGGGTTTTGAACTTAATCCTCGCAGCCACTGGGAGCCAGTGGAGGGATTTCAGTCCTGGAGAGATACGATCCCTGGGCTTGAGGCCAAGGACAAGTCTCGCAGTCCTGTTCTGGATGAGTTGCAGAGGGCGGAGAGTAGAAGCAGGCAGATTTAGAAAGAGGCTGTTGCAATAGTCCAGCCTAGAGAAAACCAGAGCTCCATAGACAGTGAGCTTCTGGGGGAAGGAGACGAACGGAAGAATACCTCTGAGGAGGAGCAGCAAGTAGTGTGACTTCTTAGAGATGTCAGAGATGTGAGGAGAGAAGGAGAGCGTGGAGTCAAAGATGACACCAAGGTTTTTAGCCTCACAGATGGGAGCAGGAAAGGGGCCAAGAGAGGCCGGCCAGAGAGTGACAGGAAAGGAGGGAGTGGGTGTGCCGATGAGGAGAATCTCAGTCTTACTTCCATTAAGGCAGAAATCATTGGCGCCACACCACTCCTGGATGGCGGACAGACAGTCAGAGATGAGAGACGGAGAAGAGGTGGCTGAAGGTAGCCTGAAAATGAGCGTTGCAGTGCGGTGGGCAAGGAATGCCAGGTATTGGAGGACAGGATATCCTGTGTTTTAGAGATTAAATGAGAAGCCAGTGCCGTGCAGAGGGCCTGGGAAGGGACAGGAGAGGTAGAGACTGCAGCAGGATTGGCCAGTTCCTTGCCGATTTTAAAGAGTTCAGCTGAGTTGATAGATGCTGCAGAGACGCAGACTTGGATGTCAGCTCTCTTCTTGGAGAGGGCAGAGAGTCGGTAATGCCTTTGGAGCAGGCAGCAGGCCAGTTTGTCAGAGGATGTACCAGAAGCACGCCATTTCCGCTCAGCCACCCTGCACTTGTGCTTGAGGGTGACAAGGTCAGAGCCCTACCAGGAGTTGCACTTGGATTTGGGCTTCAGACGGATACTCATGACAGGGGCAAGAACATCAAGAGTACCAGAAATAGCAGAGTGGAGCATGGAAAGGGCTGTGCCAGGGTGTGACACAGTATACATGCTGTACAAATTTCCACCCCGTCTGGGTATACGATCTTGCACACAGATCTCATAGGCCACAGAGGAGGGGGTGTGGCAATACATTTTAGAGACCATTTTAACATGTTTACATCTGACCCTCCAGCATTAGATTCTTGTTAACCCATGCTGGTGTAAATGGGACTGAACGCCTCGACCACACTAAGTATTTTTATACTTTATCGTTCACTAATAGTAACCCCTAGTTTTGAAGAACTAATGGCCTTTCTGGGATACAGTATAAAACCTAGCTCCCAATTTACAGTTCTAGGAGATTTCAAGCAATGGGCACATGATCAATCTGATCAAGTTGCTAGCACATTGTTGAACCTCCTAGAAAGTCTAGGACTGAAACAACAGGTTAACACAGCCGCACATTGTGGTGGGAATATTCTTGGTTGGATTCTAACAAAAAATCAAGCAATTACATCAATCAATGCCCAACAATGTATATGGTCTGATCATTCTTTTCTGCTATTTGGTATCCAACTTTTAAATGCACCAATGAAAAATAGACAAGCATGGGCGACATTTTTTCTTTCTAGAAATAACCGGAAAGCCACATATGAGGCCTTCGAGGTGACAGTTATTCCTCAATTTAGTTCTCTTGAAGAAAATATATCGTAAGAGTCTCTCACTGATCAGTTTCGCTCTATTACCAGCAAAGCCTTTGAAACCTTGGCACCACTACACCTAAAGTTAAGAAAGTAAACAATATAAAGCAGTGGTTCTCTACTGAGGTTTTAGCCACTAAAAAGGTTAAGAGGATCGCTGAGCGGAGCTGGAGGAAGACTCCATCAGTCACTCTTGAGATTTACAAAACGGCTGCTAGATGTTAGAAAACAGCTATATTTAAGGTAAAGGAGACTAAATTATATGAACGGATTAGGGGAGCTAAGTCTAACGCGAGAGAGCTAATTACGATCTTACACCAGTTAAAAGGCTCCATTAAGGATTCACACGGTGTCAAAAAGTGCATGAGGGTTTTACACAGAAAATCAATCGGCACCGAGCACGTATCGCAGACTGTCTCAATGACACAATGGAACCTGAAGTTGTAACCACCGTTCCTAGGGTAGAATTAAACCCTGGTGATTCTTTTACTTTTAAACAAGTCTCAGACAGTGAGGTTTTAGAGATAGTACGCACAATGAAACCTGCATCATGCAAGGGAGGTACCTTCCCTGCAGCATTGTTTAAAGAATTTTTATCTTCTTTTGTCCCTTGGGTCACAGTCTTTATCAATCGCTCTTCTCAGGAAGCGCTTGTCCCAGACTGTCTAAAGTAAGCATGGATATCCCCTTTGCTAAAACAGGACAATGTCGACCCTAAGGATCCTGCCAGTTACAGACCAATAAAAAATGTTCCTTACTTGACAAAGTAGCATGTAATCAGTACCAGAGCTTCAATGAGCAACAGGGAATCTTGGACGTTGGACAATCAGGCTTTCGAGGGAAGAATGGTACAGAGACTAATACTTGATTTTAAGTCCAATAGAACCCAAATTATTGATAAAGGTGGCACTACTGTTGCTACTCGACCTGTCTGCTACTTTTGACTTGGTGAATCAAGATGGTGGCGAACAGGTTGATTGATATTGGTAAATGCTCAAAACAGCCTGCAAACTGGTTCAAATCTTTCCTTAGACCAAGGATGCAAGAGTGGCCAGGAATGATTTTCAACCACAACAGATTCCATTAACCTTGGGTGTCCCACAGGGCTCATGTTTGTCGCCTCTGTTGTACAATGTGTACTCCAGACCATTGTGCGGCCTCTTGGATGGCCTAGGTGTCAAGTTTGCAAACTATGCGGACAACACCCAGATCGTCATGGAACTCTTAGGGTCACACTTAGAAGCTCTAATAAGGGTAAGTGAGGTTTTTGGGGCCATCAAAATATGGATGGCCAGAAACTCACTTGCTCTAAATGACAAAAAAAAAAGAAATCCTGATACTGGGCACCAACGCAAGGTTGAAAAAACTTGACCCCCAACATAATGATTCAGATCTCGGAACATGTAAAAACCCTGGGGGTTTACGTTGACCCCCATCTAACTTTTTTATTTTTTAAAGTTGCATATTTAAGCTCTTCTTGTGCATACACAACACAATTACTCTGGCAGATTCGACCTTATCTGTCAGAAAAGAATAGAGTGCTAATCGCTGCTGCAACAATTAACACAAAACTAGACTATTGTAATAGTCTGCTGGTTGGAACTTCCAAGGCCAATATTAAAAAGCTACAAGTGATTTAGAATGGGCCAGTCTGTGCAGTATGTGTCATGAACAGAAATGCACATATTTCTGATGCCCATCGGAAACTGCACCGGCTCCCCATCCAACAGAGAATTAATTTTAAAGCCTCTAGCTTGGTATACAAATGTTTGGCTGGTAATGCCCCCTTGTATCTTAGTTCACAAATCAAGAGAGCACCAATTACGTGCTCTCTGCATTCAAACAAGGATGTTTATGTTTATATTTATGTATCCTTATATCGCGCTGGTAGCCCGCAGGCATCAGGGCGCGCAGAAACAGGGACAAAACAACAATTAACATGCTACTGGCGTGGATGGATACAGCTCACTATTCTCAAAAGAGGTAGATTACCTAAAAAGATATGTTTTCAAGCATTTGCTGAAAATGTGATAATTTTCATCTACCCATAGAGTGGCGGGTAGTCTGTTCCACTGTTGTGAAACCTGCACTGGAAAGGATCTGACAAGCCCTGCAATGCCTTTAAAGCACGGCACGTTGATCAGGCTGGGATGATCTCTTGTCCCAGCCTCATTACTTTCTGAAGAAGTTTGGAGAAATCAGCTTTGATTCATGGGCCCCAAATATGTGGAACATCTTACCACTGTCACTTAGATTGGTCCCTTCAATTGCTCAGTTCAAGAAAGGTTTAAAAACATATTTGTTTGATGAAGAAAAGGAGTGAGAATCTCTGACTATTAGCCCTGTTTCGCTCTTTGTTTTGTTGTATGTTTTGTGAACACCCTGAGGCCTGTGGGCGTGTTGGCGTTATATACAAAATGTATAGAATAGAATATCAAACAAATGTAAGACAGAACGATTTAGTACAGTGTAGTCTTTTGAGTCCACTAAACATTTGAGGATTAGACAGCAATATGGAAACAGCATTCAGGAGGAATTTGAGCTTGCACTGAAGATTCCTCAGCCAGAAATAGAGGTCTATTTCCAATTAAAGCTCTTCTTTGTTCTGTTCATGTAGAAGAAGAGGTGTGACAAAAAATGTTGCCAAGATCTTGGATAACCCTAACCCCAAATTCATCTTGGCAACTGCCATCAGTTGGGTTCAAGGACATTAGGGAACTGAATAATTGCCTTAGGACCCCATCCTTATGTGACAACTGTTTTTGAGCAAGTAAAGTTCTTTTCTGTTCCTTTGTAAAGAATACCTAGACATCATGTTTCCTTCCCATTGGGTCAAATCCTGCGTAACCATGGATGAAAGTGAAGGCGTCTGCGTTGAACAACAGGTTGGGAGGTGATAGAACATGTACAGGAGGATCCTCCGGGTCCAAGGAATATGTAGATACATTTAACAACTCTCTCATAGTTGGCAGATCAAGTCGGTCCTCTCCCTGCAAGGATTCAGGAATTGGACTCAAAGAGGTCACTGGACCAGTCGCCCGAGAGGCCTTTTTCTGTTTCTTATTGTTCCTTTTTTTGTGAATCAACACCTTTGGGGGCTCTACTGAAGGAGCTGTTATCAACCCTAGGAATTTTCTCGAGCCACAAGAAGATGCCTTAAATGTAGCTTTTTGATTTTTTTACGTTGCTATTTTTCTTAGATCTTTTACTCTATACAAGGCTATTGCAACAAAATTGAGAAATGAGCTTGCTGCTCCATGTCTTCATCAGAAATAGATGTCAAAGCTGAAGAACATGAAGAGTTTAAAGGTAGAGGTGAGCTTTCTAGCATAACTATTGGGACATGAGAAGGAGAGTGACAATCTAATGTGTTTTGTAAATGAGCCAACAGAGATTAAAACAAAGTTGGTGACTCTTGCAGAGGCTCATCTCTTGCTTGTACAAGCTCCATCCACAGTTTTTTATTAACCATTAGCTTTTTCCTCCAAGAGAGAAGAGGAAGTTAGTTTGAAAGCTGTAAGAAAACCCTCTACGAAAGAGACCTTTGTGTTCAATAAGGAGAGCAAGGCAACTTGATCATTGATTTTAGAGTTTAAAGATTCATACAATTTCATCAAATCTATCAAGGGTAAATTCAGGGAGGGGATTATTGAGTCCACTGCTGGTGAGACTGATTATGCTACGCCGAGGGACCTACTAGGCGTTGGGTACACACACCAGGTCGAAGTGTCAAAAGAGCTCTCTGATGATTCAGGATGGACCACAGCACTGACAGAAAGCCGGAACTCTGTGCCATCCTCTTGCTGAGATGTTGCCATTCGATGAACTGAAGAGCCTTCATTAATGGGCATCCACTCCCCTTGCCCTCATGTGCCAAAGTTATTACCTCGCTCAAGGAGACTAACTGGATTTCAAAAAGGGGCCCAAAGCGCCGAACAGGCGTATCCTGGGCCATTGACTGAGTTATAAAGTGTTGCCCACTATGGTTATCAGCGTCCACTGGATTTAAATCCATGAAGTTAATCTCCTCAGGGTTCTCTACTGTGACTCTTAGGCAATTAGAAGGCTGCAGAGGAATCAAACTTTGGGGTTTTAGCTCTACATCCTGTACTTCTGCCAGGAGTGCTGCATCTGAGATTTGATCGTAATTGATAGGCAGCTTGAGGGTCGGCACAAAACTGGCCTTTTTTGGACTGAATAAACAACTGAGGGGAGGCAGCCGCATCATGAAGGTCGTTTGGAAGTGAAGCTATTGCTTCTTTAGAGCTTGAAAATAAATGTAAGTAAAGATCAGAGACAAAGCGGGGTTGAGGAGTCTAAATCAGTAAGCCGCGCCAGGGCTTCAGAGATGGAAAAGAATCTAATTGAACATCGACTTGGCCGACAGCCGTATCAAGAGTAGATGGAGCCAGGGGTGCTTTGCTTCTTAAAGCGTGTGCATAGGGTTATGTTTGACTTTCCCAAGTGTGTTGCCCTTTTAAAATGGCGTGTCCCTCCCAAGTGTATTTCCCTTTTAAAATGGGCCATGACTGTACCTAATGAAAGGAGCAACTGCAGGCACGTGCAGCAAAATGGCTGCAGACTTCAAGAATGGAATGACTGAGTCTGTGTATCATTTAGGCCTGCAGGTCCACACTGTGTGAGCACGGGCCTGCAGGCCATGGTGCCGTGGGGCCCTCTTGCCAGTACGGTGGCCATGGGTCTGCATGGGTTGGGTATGGTCTGCCATGACCCTACAGAAGACCGGGTGTTCCCCGGCAAACCCCCAAGGGACTGGGCCTCCAACGATGGTGCTGATGACCATAGCACCAATGGGGCCTGCTCAATGCAAATAGCAGGCCGCCATAACCATGGCGATAAATAATGATACCCCGCAATGTGGGGCAGCTGCCCGCTTGCCTGCTGTGCCCTTTTGGAAAAAGGAGGAACTCAGAGGTGGCGCCGCCAACAACGCTGCCCCTGCCTGGAGGAGGTGGGAGACTACTGACCAAGCAGCATCCTCGGTGGGAAGGATGGAGGGAAGCGGCATCCATCGCCGTAAGAGAAGGAGAGGGAAGTTGCCCAGCGCCCTGTGCCCGGGGAGAGGGGCAGCCCGCAGCCCTGCCTCATTGCCCATCAAGCGGTTTGCTTGCCCCCAACACTGGGAGAGAAGAAGGTGTGTGCCCCCGCAGGGCCATCTGGCATCGCGCTATGCTGCCGGAGCCCACACTGAGATCCCAGCCCGGCGGTGAATGTTATGTGCTCCTGTCATCGGAGCTATCAGTGCGGCTGTAAGCGCACCTCCAACAGCATTCCCGGGCGGTGTAGAAATGGAAATGCTCCATGTTGGGAGCTGCAAGAAAATATAAGGAGGCTGCCCGTGATCACCGGTACTGCTGTGCCGGCGGCCATGACACATACCCGGGCTGCCAGCAGTGAATGAATGCAGCGGCTCCATGTCAGAGCAAAGTTCGTCGAATACTCTGGTGTCAGAGTCCTTGGAAACAAGGACCCCGCTACCCAGAACAGTGATTCCGGGTCGCCCACGGTGAAAGTGGATGCTCTCCGTGTCGGAGCTTGGAAGGTGACCTATAAAGATCCCGGCCCGCCGGCGGTGAAATCTTGGACCAAGTGGCAGTGAAATTCATTATGCTGCACGTCGGAGTTGTTGAAATAGAATGCGCTCCAGGTTGTGCATGAATACAAGACCCTCATTAGTCTCTGGGTGATCCCAGGCCTCTGCGCAGTGAACTGCGAGAACTCATGTAATCTGTGCTCCATTGAAGGTGAACACAAAAGCCCCAGTAATATCCCAGGCCAGTAGGCGGTGAATAATAAAGTGCGCCACTTTGGAGCATGCACAACAATATGCATATGGTCCTCTAAGGATCCCGGACATAATGGCATGTGGCAATGAAAATAACCAAGTAAGACCCATACTGCCAAGGAGGAAACGAGTAGGACAAAGAAGGGAAACAACTAGCATCCAATCCTCTTAGTCCCTGCATCTTCTGTATGCATGCCATGCTTCCAAGCACTGCTGCCATGAAGAACATACAATCCGGTGAAAGTGGTGCCTGCCAACTGCATAAGGTTTGACAACATGCCATTACACAGATCTGTGGTGCTGAAATAAAGGAGATCTGCTGTATGAGGATTAGTAAGGAAGATGGCAGGCAACACTGCACCGTCTCAGGCCTGCCAAGAAGTATTCACCCGGTATGTGGGGATTGCAGCTCTGTATGACTGCTTGTGTGCCCTCCTGTGCCACTGCAGTAAGGTGACACTCCTGCCTGGGGGGAGCGTGGCCAAGCAGGGTGGTGAGTAACATGCTACTCCCCCTCTCCCCGCTCCCCTCTTCAGTTAATTGCTCTTTGCACTGTTTTGTTGAATGATTCATGAGGTAATTTTGATTCCACTGTTATTTTGTTGTTATCATGTATTATGTTGTTCCACTGTACAGCGCCTTGGTGCAAAGCGCTATATAAATAAATAAATAAATGCTGCCACCCCTGCCCTGTCAACATCTGGAGGCGGAATTTGGATACATGGAAGTTTCACAGGTCCACTTCAACATCTTAGGAGACAGTGGGACTGGCCTGAAACGAGAGGAAAAGACAACCACGGCCCTCTTGCCAGTACGGTGGCCATGGGTCCGCATGGGTCGGGTATGGTCAGCCATGCCTCTACATAGACTGGGTGTTCCCCGGCAAACCCCTGAAGCACTGGGCCTCCAACGACCGTGCTGATGTCCATAGCACTAATGGGACCTGCTTGATGAAAATAGCAGGCCGCCATAACACATAGGACATCCTTGGGAATAAACTGTAACGTACTGAGTTGGACACATGCAAAAACGCCAGCAGCAGGCACAAGACTTGACCCCCAGGAAATTCGCACCTCCCTTACGCGAACCAGCGGACTGCCGGCAGACTGCCTCCAACACTTGCCTCTGCCACTTTCGCGCTGCGCTGTTGTTTTCGAAGGCTCCTCCTCTGCAAGGTTTAAAGGGGTGGTACACCACCAAACATGTATACTGAAGCAGAGAGGGAAGACCATGTTAACTTCCAAAGAAAGGTGCCGGCAGACTGCCTCCAACACTTGCCTCTGTCACATTCGTGCCTACTTCCACTCTGTCTACCCCCACCCACTCTACCCATGCTCTCTCCAGCCACAACCACCCACCCTAACCTGCTCATTTTACCCCCACCTACCCCATCCCCACTCTACCCCCACCCACCTACCCTACCCCCACTCTATCTACCCACACCCTATTTAAAACCACCCACCTACCCCGACTCTATCCTCACCCACCCTACCCCCACTATCTCTACCCACACCCACCAACCATATCCCTACTCTATACCCCACCAACCCACCCTATCCCCACTATCTCTACCCCAAACCCCTACCCCCACTCTCTCTACCCCACCCCCCTACACCCACCCTCTCTACCCCAACCCACCCTAGCCCCACTCTCTCCAACATCACCCACCTACCCTACCTCCACCCACCCTACCCGCACTCTTGCAAACCCTTTACTCAGTGTACCCCCACCCACCCTACCCCCACTATACCCTCTCCTAACCGCCTACCTCCCTATTTGGAACCCCACCTGCCCTACCCCCACTCTTACCCCACCCATCCTACCCCACCCATCCTACCCTTATCCACCCTACCCCCATTCTCTCTACCCACACATCCTACCCCTGCTTTCTCTACTATTCCCTGCTCTCTCTACCTCCACCCTCCCACCTACCGCCACTCTGTCTACCCCCACCAACCTGACCCCCACTCTCTCCACTGACCCCCACCATCCTAACACTCTTGCTATCCCATCCACCCTACCCACACCCACTACCATCTCCCACCTACCTTACCCCCACACTCTCTACCCACACCCTCTCTACCCCAACCACTCTCACTGGACCCATTCTCTCTACCCATACACCCTACCCCCACTCTTTCTACCTCACCAACCCACTCTATCCCTGCTCTCTCTACCCCCATAAAACTCACCCAACCTTCTCTCTCTCTCTACCAACACCCACTGATTCTACCACTGCTCTCTCCAATACTGACACCCCCACCCTACCCCCACCCACCCTATGCCTACTCGCTCTAACCCCATACACCCACCCTAACCCCACTCTCTACCCCCACCCACTCTGCCCTACTTCTTCTACCCCACCCACACAAACCCACTCTCTGTAGCTCACGCCACCCCCTTACCCCACTCTCTCTACCCCCACTCACCCTACCCGCACTCTCTCTACCCCGACGACCCACCCTTCCCCTGATCTGTCTACCCCTATCCACCCTACCCATGCTCTCTCTAACACCAACCACCCACCCTAACCCTGCACTCTCTACCCCCAACCTCCCACCCTAACCCTGCTATCTCTACCCCAACCACCCACCATAACACCGCTCCTCTACCACCTTCCACTCTACTCCACCCCCACCCTATCCATTCCCACCCTCTCTACCCCCACCCACCTACCCTACCCTACCACCACCCTACCCACACCCTCTCTACGCCGACATACGGCCCACCCTACCCTCACTCTACCCTGCCCCCACCCTCTCGACCGCACCAACTGACCCTATTCCCACTTTCTCTACCCTACCAACCCACTTTGCCCCACTCTCCCTATCCCCACCCACCTACCCTACCACCACCCATCCTACCCCCACTCTCTCTACCTCATCCACACTACCCACACCCACTACCATCTCCCACCTACCATACCCAACACTCTCTACCCACACTCTCTCTACCCCAACCACTCTCTCTACCCACACACCCTACCCCCACTCTTTCTACCTCACCAACCCACTCTATCCCTGCTCTCTCTACCCCCATAAAACCCACCCAGCCCCCCCCTCTCTCTCTCTCTTCCAACACCCACTGATTCTACCCCTGCTCGCTCTAATACTGACCCCCCCACCCTACCCCCACTCTCTACAGGTACCCACCCACCCTATCCCTGCTCTTTCTAACCCCATACACCCACCCCATCCTCACTCTCTCTCCCCACTCTCTCTACCCCCACCCATCCTACCTCCACTCTCTCTACCATACCCCCACTCTCTCTTCCCCACCAACCCACACTATTCCCACTCTATCTACACCCACCGACCCTAGCCCCACCCTCTTTACCCCACCCTTTCTACCAAACCTACCTTACCCCCTCTATCTACTCCAAACTACCTGCCCTACCCCCACTCTCTCTACTCCCACCCACCGTACTTCCACGTTCCCTACCACCATCCACCACCCCAGCCCTGTTCTCTTTACCACCATCCACCCTACCTCCACACATCCAACACCCACACATCCAACACTCTCTAACCCCACCCTCTCTCCCCCACCCACCTACCCTAATCCAACTCTCTCTACCCACACCCTTTCTACCCTCACAGACACACCCTACCCCCACTCTCTCTAAAATACCACCACTCTGTCTACCCCACCAACCCACCCTATTTCTACTCCAAACCACCCTATCCCATCTCTCTCAACCCCAGCCAATCCACCCTACCGCCACTCTCTCTTATCCCACCCACCCTACCCCACCCTCTTTACCCCCACCCTACCCCCACTCTCTACTCCAAACGACCTGCCCTACCCCACCCTCTCTTCCACCACCCTCTTTACCCCTACCCACCCTACCTCCACTCTCTCTACCACCATACACCCACCCTACCCCTGCTCTCTCTCTCTCTACCTCCACCTATCTGACCACCACTGTCTTTACCCCCACCCACCATACCCCCTACTCTCTATACCCCAACTACTTACCATACCCCCACTCCCTATACCCACACACTCTACCCCCACACAGCCACCCATCCTACCCCCACTCTCTACCAGACACCCACTCTCTCTACCCCACCAACAAAACCTATTCCCCACTTTCTCTACCCCACCCATCCATCCTACACCCACTCTCTACATACCACCCCACTCTACCCCCACAGGATGCCTGGACACATACAAAAAAAGTTCCTTCTCTTCTTCAGTTTTTTTCAAAGTTCCCAATTTTAAGGGTTCACAGTTTCCAATGGGTCTCCCTCAGCCGGGCTCAGACCCTCTCAAACACAAGTTCCCAATAGGTCTCCCTCAGCTGGACTCAGACTTGTCGTTCACAATTGGTCTCCCTCGATCGGGCTCAGACCACGGATCGGCCTCATTCGGACTCAGACCCCTTAAGCACAAAGTTCACAATTGGTCTCCCTCATTCGAGTGCGGACGCCTTAAGCACAATGCTCACAATTGGTCTCCCTCGTTCCTTATATAATTAAAGAATTTCAACTGTCCTTTGACCTCCGCATGACCACTTCGATGTATTTCACAATCATTACTTCCACGCACCGGTTTCTTTCGTTCTCGGAAACTCACTGGTTGCCGTGTTCACAGTTCTCCTGTATTTCGCCTTCATTCAGGGCATCTCCAGAAGCTTGCAGCCTGCCTTATCTTGGTTTCCTGGAGACGTGTCTCTCTAGCCACGCCACAGCCTCTCTCCAGCACTGAGTCAGCATCTCAGCTCCACGTTCCACTCTGATCTCTCAAGGCTTCTTTTTGCACTCTGGCTTTATGGGTCCTCTCCGTGCCCTTGACCTCTTCCCAAAAGCTCTTTGGGTTCTCGGGCCCCCTCCTTAATGTTCAAACACAAGGGTCTCCCTCAACCAGGCTCGGGCCCCTCTCAGTTTTCAAAATGAAATTGTTTTGGACTTCCAGTCGCAGAATGCAGTTCCTTGTATTTTGCTCCCACTTCACCAGCTCCCCGAAAACAGCATTCTCACGGTTTGGGAGCAACAGGAGAACAAGAGGGTGTTTGACTGAGGTCAGGGTCCTACCACCTGGCCCTAAAAGGCCTGGGCACTCCAGTTTCACTGTGGGGAGGAGCTCTGATGTGGGTCCCGCCAAGCAACCCCAGCTGCCCCTGGTTTGGCCCCCTGGAGGCACAGCTCACACTCCACACTGCAGCCTCCCCTGCACTCACAGGTCCAGTGTCTGGGAAGTTCTTCCTCCTCGAGGCCTTCCAGGTTCTCTCCAGCTTGATTGGTCTCCTTCTGGCTTCTCTGCACACTCCAGCATCCCCAGCTGGCTCAGAGTGTGTTCCTGTGCTCTGCTCTTTATACTAGTAGGGAGGTTTAACCAGTTTTAGGTGTGGGTGGTTGAAAAGGGAGGCCTGACTATGCCTGTCCTGGTTAATGGGACAAGATGGAGACTGCCCATAGGGATCCATGATACATTGGTTCCTATGGGCAATCTTCATAGCTCTGTTCCTATTCTTCGTCCCAGTGGTTTTTCAAAATTGGGGAGGGGGAGACAGGGTAAGATTCACAATATCCCGCTAGGGTTGGGAAAGAATAGGATGTTTGGTAATCAGCGAAAGGGGAATCCCACTTCTTACCCGTGGGAGTCCCCCTCCCAATTCCCAAAGTCCCTCCACCAGGTGATCCATCGCACTGGTCCACCCCCAGGGTCTAGATCGAAAGCCACCTGAGCAGAGGATCCAGGGGGGAAAAGAAGTGAGAATACCCTCTGGTTTCTCACAACCCTCACCCTCTTTACCCCCACCCTCTCTACCCCACACACCCTACCCCCACTCTTTCTACTCCCAGCCACCCTGACCCCACTCTATCTTCCAAACTCCACTCTCTGGACCCCCACCCTACCCCCACCCATTCTACCCCCTCTTTCTCTGCTCAACCCTAACAACTTTCTTTACCCCACTACCCACTTGAAACCCTTTATTCCCTCACCCAGCCTACTGCCATCCTACCCTCTCTATTCCCCCACCCACCGATCCAGCTGTACCTCTCTCCCCTATCATCCTTCCTCTCACACTCTTGATTTATTTCTTACCCTTTCTTTCTCGCTCATATTTCCTCTTGCCCATCATCATCATTGGCATGCTCTATCAATGACTTCCTCTCCTCTCTATTCCCCTTCTCATTCTATTGTACATCTGCATTCCTTATCGCAGCCCCCTTTTAAACGTTGCACTCTCCCCCTTGCATCCCGGTTCCTATAAATGCAAAATGCAAAGAACAGCAGTAAACACCAAAACTATTGGCATTGCCAATGCTTGTTTTTATTTGTTGCGTTTGTGGTTTAGACACAGCAAACCTTACATAAGTATTCTGATTAAATTACACAAAGTTTTACAAACATTCTGTATACCCTAAAAATCAACAATATAAACTTTCACAAAACATTTCATCTTTTAAAACCACACTACATAATTCTCAAGTTCAACTCAAGTTGATTGCATCAGTATTAAAAAGACATTTTTGAATTAACTATAAAAAAAACATGTAACACTGCTAAATCATACACATTGGTCTGCCATTGTACAGTGTTTCTCAAAATTATCACATACAATAAAAATTAAATCCTAAAAAAGATGAGCAAGGTGCTAAATACATAATTATTTGAAACTAAGCAACTTATCATTCGATGCTTTACAATTTCCAAATAACAATAGGTTTGCAAAATGATTACATTTAATCTGGAAAAAACACAAAACTGCTAAAGTCAAGGACGTAGATCTCCCACTACACAGTCTTTCCCATAGATCGACACTATGAATTCAACTTAGATGATGTAAAAAGTTAATCAAGTGCCAAATATGCAAATTGTTTAAAACTGGACAATATAGCAAAAAATACTACAAAGTTACTATACCTTTAGCACAATATCTACACATTGCATGCGACTGATCCTCACCTTTACCAGATGCAGATGATTTTTCTAGTTAGAAGGAAGTTCAATCTAAATTTCATAAAATATGTTTTCAGCCATGGACTAGGAAAATTAGTTAAGTATTGCGCCATTGATCCAAGCTTTTTATTTTCATATTTTAAATGTTGGAAAAGTTTATAGCACTTAATTTATTGATTAGTATCACACCAATCTCACTGTCACAAAAGTTTGTTTTTGAAGGGCAGGATTTTAAGTCAGGATAGTGATGGAACATCACATACATTTCAGTGAATTTTTACACTTCACATAGTGATGTGAATCTTCTTGGGCCTGGCCATTAAAACCTTCAAATAAGGAGTTAGATGGGGGTTCCAAAAACATTTTACATATTAAAAATCTTTTTCAAATGATTCTCACATTTAGTGAGACCGGGCCCAAGGCAAATCTAATAATGTATGTTGGCACACTATTCAGCAAAGACAGCCATTTCCACCAAATAAATCCCTCAATGGGATCTGAATCCAATTATTAAAGAAAATGGGTGATTTCTAACCCATGTATTAGTGAAGGTACTACTTTAGCTGGATTCAATTAGATAACTGGCAAAAATGAGTTTTTCTATATTTATTATTTATACGCTTCCTTTATGCATCTAGCAACACTGCCTTATTTTTAATGTTGCTCAGTTTTGTTAGGCCTGGTAGAGATATAGTAACCCATATACTTTAATTTGTTGACTAGCTCAAGTTTGTATGTTGTTACCTATTTTCCAGGAAAAACCAAGGAGTTTATTTACTACGGATAACCAGATGTGTTTTTTTCTTTTTGGTATTAATACCCAAATTATTAGTCAGAGTGTAGCCATAACATGGTCTAATATGCCCCTGTAGACCAATCTATGTATTGTCTTGAAGTATCACATCATCCACATATGACAGCCAACAAAATGCTACCCTATTTAAATTGGAGGATATGAAAGCTGCCTTATCCAATGTGTCACGCATGTCAAAGAAATACAGATTAAACAGACAAGGGGCAAGAATACATCCTTGTCTGAGACTTCAATGAGTGGCCATATCTCTTGATAATTGGCCCTGTACATTGTTTTTCACTCTTAGATTCGTATCACTATGTAAATACACCAACATTTTTAAAAGCCCTACTGTGAGACCCAAGGTTTTCAACTTTTGCCACAAGTGTTGTCTCTTCACTGTTTGAATATCTAATGTCAAGTCTAGGCATGCCAAAAATATTGGGGTGCATTTTTTCCCCATGTTGGTTTTTGTGCACTGTCCATGATGAGTCTATTTAATGAGGTTCCCAAAGGGTCACTAATATCAATAACTGTGAGGGGTCAGAAATGAGAGCCGGACACAAGGTTGTCATATTTTCACAAGAAGATATTTATTAAAAGACAAAGGGCTGGGAAAATGCCTCACTGACCTTATTCTACCCCTATTCTAAAGAGGACTTCCCCTGCCTACAAACCAAAAAAAACAAAGTATCTGTCTGTGTCAGGATGTCAATAACTGAAATAAAACACCGTTGTATCCAAAACATCCTATCCTGAACCTCACACTATAAACAAATGACAATGTGTAAGGAATGATATCTTAAATTGGCCAAAAAGTGTTCAATACTAAAATAAGTATAATTCCAACAAAAATGTTCTCCAAGGTGGGAGTTTTAGGATGAGTCCCTTTCCCTGGATTCTCAATTGTAAGAAGAATAGTCACTTGTATACACAATTCATTGGTATCTTGGTGGCATAAACAAGAATCTTGTGAGTCCGAACAAGTCTTTAACAGTCTTTATTTAATGCAACTTTCTCTGTGGTCTGGGTAGCAATGTTTTTCTTTCACATCAACCTTTTTCAGGGTTCAATAAATATTCTTTAACGCAACCTTCTCTGTGGTCTGGATAACAATGTCTTTCTTTAGCATCAAACTTTCCTTTATTATTTCTTAGGGCTTGCAAATTGAGTGGTTTACTCTCCTGCCAGGTTCCTTTACGCAATGCCAACTGCCTTCAAGGACTCTTTCCGCAATGCCAACTGCCTGGTGTACTCGCCTGTTAGGTTTTCACTTATGAGTTTCACTTGCCTGGTGTACTCCCCTGCCAAGACTTTTATATGTATATCAATCGTTTGTCGTCATGCTTGTCAGGATTTATCATGTATATTTCATTCACCTGGCGTCTTTGGTTTACCCAGGCTTCTCATTTGTTTTACTCGCCTGGTGTTTTTGGCTTACAAGAACTTCTCAGATGCTTCATTCGCCTGGTATCTTGCTTAAGTAGGACTTCTTATTTGATTCTCTGTATCATAAATATTGACGGCATGACCCTCTGTATCATAATTATTGCTGGTATGGCCCTCTTGTTGGTATATATAGACGTGGTAAGTTTTCTTTAAGTTTGGCCTCACATTTACATTTCAGATATTCACAGTTCATTGGGGTTTGCCTTTGTGCCTTCTGGTATTCAAGTATGCCTTTTGTCATATTCGCAAAGATACAATGTTTAAATTGCTGCTGGTGCAGTCGCCGGAACACGTCGGGGTCCCCACTAGCTCTGGGTAGACTCACCGGCTTTCTCCAGCATCTGCTCCGTGCTGCTGTCACCCGCTTTCCAATCTGGAGGCTGTAGATGTTCTTCTGGCCTCCCTCGTGGTGCAGTGATTTTACATCCGCTTCCCTTCGGGATCCGAAATAGAGTATGCTACTTCCCGACTCGCCAAGCGCCCAGGACCTTCCTAGTGGCTTCCAGCGTCTCTATGGCACTGCAGTCTCTGCTTTGGTGGCTGATTCTGCTCTGCCACACCATTACGTACTGTTCATGAGCTCTTGAACAGGGGCCAACATCTTCTCCTTTCCTGCCTTCCCCAAACAGTGCACTTGTTAGATTTAAATGTCTCGTGCACAGGTGCTTTAGAAAAAGTAGACAGCTCACTGTGGCTCAAGTTCTTGGTACATGGTTCAAACTCCTGAATCGTCCTCGTCTAAGTACTTGGAGAATTCTGGGAATTGGAGTTTCTAGATGTTGTTAAACACATGACATTGGAATAGTTCAATTTAATGGTATTAAAATAAGGAACCTTAGAAGAAAAAAGGTTTTATATTTGAGCAATGTGAGTTGGTGTCATGGTTGTGTATTTGGCCATAAAAATATGAAGAGGGTTCACTTTCCCCATCAGTGGGAACATGTATCTGACAGTATGCTATGAGGGTCTGGGGCATCATAGATTCTTCCTCTGGAATATGAGGGTGTCTTCCTCATGGGACAGCGTCTTACGTATAAGGGGGTCTTCCTCATGGGAAAGGGGGAGATACTGCGTCTCGTCCAGGGAAGTCATGACATCTCCCCGGTAGCTGTCTCCTCACATGTGATTCTCCCTCATAAAGCTGCCCCCAGGGTCAGGCAGCAGCTGCCATCCCCTGGCCACATGGGAGGAGGTCACCACCAGGGAATTCGTGATAACCCCACTGGATTCATCACATAAACCAAGAATGGTCCTGAAATTAGGCACTGTGATGAATCTGAGGATGTCCTGACTCCTTTCCGATAGTAGCCTCTCCCCATGTGGCCAGGGGATGGCAGCTGAAACCTGATCCTGACCCTGGGGACAGCTATATGAGGGAGGACCACATGGGAGGAGTTAACCCTCAGGGAGATAACATGGCATCATCAGATGAAGGCACATACACCACTTTCCCTTTTAGGGATGTTTCCTCCATATCTCAAGCTTTGATGGCTTCTTGTAAAGGTTCCCTCCCACTGCCCACAGACCTGATAAAAATCTCTTCCTCTTCCAGTATCATGTAGAAAGGAAAGCTAGGAAAGCCCAACATTTTCATATATATATATATATGAATACTGAGAGGAGGAGGTCGAAGGGAGCAATGCAAATCCACGATTCCGAGAACTACAGAACACGCTCTAGTAGCAAAGAGCAGTTGACAGGAGCAGGGAGATTTAAAAGGCAGAACCTGAATGAACACAGGGAGTGCTACCCGGGAAAGCTGTGTCCGCTCGAGGTCGATCGAGGGACTGCTGAGCCGATGTGTAGGAATCCAGCAAGCTCAAGGCAGAAGGAGGAAGGCTGCAGCAACTGATGTGCCATTCTGGGACTGCACCCGAGGAAGAAAGCCAGTATGGTCAGTGGCAGCACCTCAGCCACAGGAACATGTAGAGAGCCTCAACAACCAGGAGCAGCTGCGAAGGATGTGGAAGACCGCGAGTGAGGATGTGGACCTGCAAACTGGAGGCAGAGCACCGAGATGCCACTCCCTGTTTAGCGCAAGGGAACCAAAGGGCGTTGAAGAAAGCTGGTGAGTCCTGGAGACAGAAAGAGGGACACCTGGGCACTTCAGCAATCACTCTGTTTCCTTGGAATACGGCAAAAAACGGCAGTGAAATTGCAAAAGTGACGCTTTCACTTTAACTTTGCTGAGGATGCTGTACCTGTGGAAGTGCCCCTCCCCCTCTGAACAAGGAGTTAAAACCCTTTTCGACCACGAAGAGCAGCGAAGTGGGGTCAAGCGGCAGTTGGCAGTCAAAGTTACTGCTGGATCTTGCTACGTGTTGTGCACTCCAGGCATCACTTTGTTTCCTTGGAATACGGCAAAAAACGGCAGTGAAATTGTAAAGGTGAGGTTTTCACTTTAACTTTGCTGAGGACGCTGTACCTGTGGAAGTGCCCCTACCCCTCTGAACAAGGAGTTAAAACCCTTTTCGACCATGAAGAGAAGCGAAGTGGGGTCAAGTGGCAGTTAGCAGGAAGTGGCAGCAGCCCCAGCTGTCTGCGACTGCCAGTGGACTTCGAAATCAGAATGACTATCGTAGCAGCTCCAAGAGCCGCCTGCGACCACTACAAACTGTAAGTATAAAGTAAATAAATTGTACCAGAACATTGTGAGAGCTTTCCCTCCCATGATATTCCGTTTGTCACCAAGACTGCGAAGCTTCTGAGAGACTGCAGGGTATGATCCTTTGATCTCGGGAGCCAAACAGTCCTTATAGTGATAACATGGTCTATGTTAACCCAACAGTGCGACCCTCGGGCTGCAGGAAAGGTTTTCATTAGCAGCAAATGACAGGCTCTCAGGCCTTCATTAAAGAACATCGCAGACGATTGCCACTTACAGCCTGCCCTTGTGCGCAAATCCTTCTCTACTTCATTGTAATCACTAACTGATCTGAACTCCACCATTATTATGCAGAAATACTAAAAATGAACACCCAGCCAACTTACGAAGGCGACTGGTGCCTGGGTAAACATAGAAGGCGAAATGGACGGAGAGCTAGTTCCAGAACACCTCGAGAGCCCTCCGTCCTTCAAAAAAATCAAGGCAGAAAAGTATTAACGCCGAGATTGAAACCAACACAAATGGAGAAGGAAAATGAAACGATCATTCTAAGAAACAAGGAAACAAATTTCAGCTGAAAAATCATGGGCATATTAAAGCCCTGGCAGGAGATGACCAAAGTTTCCCCTCGACAGGCCCTAGAAGAAATAACTCAGATAGCCTCACACAAAATACCAAATGAAAATCTTAAGGCTATGGAAATGAGTCATGAAGTGGGTGAAAGATTATTTGAAGACGTTTTCTGTGAAACTAAAAGAAACTAATCTCCATGGACTCCCGTGACTATTAAAGAGGCTATTCCTCAAATAGAGGAAGGCACACTAGAAGCTTCATGAAGTAGACTATCCCCGTGTAAGCAGCTAATTGAGTCAAGCACTAAGACGAGTGCAAGTGCTAATGAGCACCCAGAACTAGTACACACATATAAGAACTCTGATCTTGCTGCTCAACTAGTTAAAGATCTCTCTGTTCTAACAGAGAGAATCTCCACGCAAAAGAGGAGGAGCAAAGCCTCTACCCAAAACAGGCTCTCAGAAATTGAAGCTAATATGTCACGTGAAGAGATGCCTATAAATGCTTCTCTAGACTCAGAGTAAAGTGATTTTAAAGGTGAATTCAATAAGATGCGAGATGGAGAAGTACAAAATGATAACATCGACCTGAGCTCATCAATTAGTAAATCACCTAATTTGAATAAAGATCACTCAGAGATTATAGCATCTAATGACCTTGAGATGAATGAGTCGATTAATTCCTCAAATTCGAGTCAAGATGAGTCTGACTGGAGACCACATAGAAGGAAATAAGCCCCCTTCAAAACAAATAGTGAAGCTTAAGAGTTGCAAAGAATCACCTTGGCTTCTATATCAATCTCCTTGTCCCCATTAACAAAACTATATGAGGCAATCAACGATACGATGAGAGACCAAGGCACACTGATTGCTATGTTGCAATCCAAGCTAGGAGTAGTGGAGAACCTAGCCTCGAAGGTTGAAGCTTGATTAGACAAAGAAGCAGAAATATCTGCCCAATGGCAGAATCGCTTATGCCGTAGAGGATCCTGTGATAATACTATCCTAATGGAAGCAATAATGGAAGACTGTAGGTGTATGAGGTCGATGTGGAAAGGCCTCCAAAACAAAGATCTGCCAATGCAAGTGAACAAACCACCCCCTACTCCCCAGAAGCCAAAGGCAGCAATAACAATAGCAGATTTGGATCATGTTGATCAAGGAAAGAAAACAGCGCCAAATATTTTCTCCATTTTCACAGAGAAAGACCAGCTGGGACCAAAAGGGGATTGAGAGCAAATCCCTGCAAATTCTGTGTTCTTAGAATCCCCTGGAATCTAAGAACACCACCACCTCTGTTAGAGAGCCAATTTCCTAAGAGAGCAAGAAAGTAATTGGCAATAACAGCGTCCACATTGCCTCAGGGGTGAAGAAAAATAACCATGTTTCCAGAAGTGCAGAGCGCAGCAATGGAAGGCCCAAGTCAACCTGAGAATGACACTTGCCTGAGTGACTTGGTAGAAATTATAGAGCAAGACAGAGAAGACGAGAACTGGAACAACTTCTCTAACTCGGAACGGGTGCAAATTGAGCACCTGACCCGCAGTCTACAAATTAATCTTGTCTAAAGCAGAGGAAAATGGAGAACTGAGTAAATTCTACCAAAGCACGAAAATCTGTAGAAGAGAAACATTTCCTTACTATGGAACAGAAAAGAGTGAAGCTGTACCAACAGAAACCATATCAACAAGTCCCCTCTGATCGGGGAATAACAAAACAACCTTATGCCCATCGAGATGAGCTAAAAAAGGAAGCGCTGAAAATCTATTTGGAATGAGTCGTGAGGGGTAGTAATGCCCCCATCTTAAACAGAAAGAATGTCATCAAGTTGTTTCAACATATACCGAGCCTGCGATTTGTTTCCTCCGATGATATCAAAATAGTGGAATTTGTAACAGAACAGTCAACCGACTGGGTTGTTCTACACCAGATATCGCCAGAGACAAAAGTAGGAATCTTGGAACAAAGTGAGAAAATGCTGTCTTTGGGCTACGATCTGAGAGACTATCAAAGACCTCGTTATCCATTAACCTCTCCAGCAAAAAGATACAACTATGGTGATGATAAAAGAAGAAAGTCATCAAACAAATAATAAAAACTTCAAACAAGATGCATTATGTTAATCAATTAGAAAGAACCCAAGACACTGATAAGTCATCTGCATTCCAACGGAAAATTAAAGGAACTACTGAAAGGAGCAACAATCCACCATCGCCAAGTATGGCAAGAAAAAGAGTGATAGGGTCAACCGCAATATTCTATGGGAGATCCTATCCAGACTTGGGTGCCCTTCTTGGTTGGTTGAAATTTTGATTAAGCTTCACCAAAATAATTAAACTCGGGTCCATTTAGACAATAAAGGGAGGTTGTCTGGCCCTATCTCAATCAATAAGGGTGTGAAACAGGGTTGCCCGTTGGCGGCACTGTTATTTAACTTTTATGTTGCCGGATTACTTAGTAGACTTGAGAAGCATGGCCATTGTCCCATCAAATTTCATGACACCAAGTATACTGCATTACTATATGCTGATGATTTGGTGATAATCGATCACACAACTAAGGGCATGAAAGCAATTCTGGAAGAACTTTGTCGATTTACAGCTGAACACGATATGATCATTAGTCTAAGTAAGACCAAAACTATGCTTGTATCGGAACGACATGTTAACAGCCCTGAAATGAAAATTAGTTGGGGTGTAATTGATTACACCACTTGCTATAAATATCTTGGTGTTGAGATGGAGTGTAAATCAGGTTATTCCATCTTGATTGCGAGGAAATCACAGCGCGCAAGGCATATCACCAATTTGGTGCTCAGATTTGCTTTACATTATGCCGGATACACCTACAGAGGCATTGTGCTACTATATAAGCAGTGGTTTATTCCTGTGTTGGTGTACGGATTTGAGGCACTCACACTTAAGAACCTTTCTTGGCTCGACAAAGTAGAAGGGTACTTTTGGCGGACAATATTTAATCTACCTACAGCATGTCCAATCCAATATATTAGAGTGGAATGGGGCCTAACTTCAATTAGAGCTATTGTTCAAAACCAGAGATAGCATTGCTCCCACTGAAAGCTTTCTGTCATCAGCCTAGCGATATGTTGAGGATCATGGGAAAAGGGATACTCAGCTTTAAGCGTGGGGAGATGTCTGAACCATATCATATATTTTGTATGGAGTCATACTGGATTATGAATTGGTCTCTGCAACGGTCTAAATGTGGGAAATGTGATCTCATCAAAAGAGCATATATATACAAGGCCCAAATGAAAGATTGGACTGATAACTTTGTATATATGGAGAAATTGCACAACAATGCCCACCTGGAAGGTATTGTTCATAGGTCCAGTTGTCCTCAACAATATTTGATAAAATGTCCATCTCCTGTGGTCCGTCGATTTAGGCTGTTGATGCGAGCCAACCAATTGCCGGTGACAGAGACCTATGGCGCCCAGTGGAAGCTGGCTGCAACTCAAAGGAATTGTTGGACATGTAACATTGATAGTAACCTTGAAACAGTCCGGCATATACTGAATACATGCCCTAAACTTTCCAACTTGTATAGAGAGATGTATGGCCGGTATGTGCATAATCATGAACATATTGCATCCATAGAGTTCTGGCAATTATGTTTAAATACGTCCTCTGAAAGATTGGTAATAGCTTTATATCATGTATGGCAAACAGCAATGCTTCTTTTCACTTCTGCTATCGGAGTTTAAGATGTTGACTTGAATCGTAAAAGTGCAAGATGAAGTGTGTGCTATTGCAGTGAAAATTGCTGGTGTTTTGACGTTATGAAATGGTAGTATTTGTTCTCTGTGAGAACTTGTATATGAAATATTTTTGGGAGGAAAGTATGTATTATCTCTTGTGTGGACTGGATAGGAATTCCTAATGAAGTATGTGTTTATTTTCTATGTGAATGATGTATTGTTGTAAAAGTTCTGTTTGAACTATGAACAACAATAAATAAATAAATAAATAAATAAAAAGAGTGAATGTTTGCTCCCGATTTTGCAAACCTAAAAACAGCTGGCTATAAGTAAGATCGATCTACACAAAGTTTGCTTTAGCGTGAGCAACATTCAGCATCAAGAGCCTAGTGGCTCATCGGAGGAGTGTGGAAATTGGGGGTGCCTAGAAGAAGCATTGGCACAGAGAAATAAAACATAGACCAACTACAAGGACGCAACCCTGTTGACCTGGTTTGCCTCATGGAACACCAAGGGCTTTAAACCCCTGTTTACGGATGATATGAAGGCCCTAAACAAGTATCAAATCATCTGCGTGCAAGAAACCTGGCTCAGGAAGACTCCATCATGTGACAGCTATGAAGCCTTCCTCAATCCAGCCAGAAAGGGGCTTATGGGAACACCATACTCGGGGTTATTAACACTGGTGAAGGTTGATTCAGAATTTGAAGTAGTAGCCCATTCTACTCCAAATTCCTACATACAAGTGCTACAGCTGATAAAGAAAGTCCATAGTAAACAGGAAAATCTGCCACTAATAAACGCATACTGGTGAGTGAACTCCGTGCAAGGAATTCATTTCGTCCAAGCAGTCAATCGTTTGTGGAGACCTGAATATACATTTACTAGATGAAAAAGGACTCCCAAAAAAAGAGAAATATTTACAAGGAAGAGTGCTGAACTGGAGTCAAGAAATCAATCTGAGAGTCCTCCACATACCAAATGGACAGACGTGAGGAGACACCCTGGCGAAAAGTATGTGGGGAAGAGGAACCAAAGGATTCTGCCTGGATTACTTCTTTGTCTTCGGAAATCTGAAGGACAGAATAATAAAATTGGAAGTGACAGAACAGACTGTGAGTGATCACGACTCTAGTCGAACTATCCTGGGCAAAAAACAGGCTGAAGATAGGACAGAATGAAATTCTGAAGATTGGTGGTTAATTTAAGGAAGCTGTAGAAGCACACAACAAACAAATAGAATACACCTGTATCTTGAGAGACTTCTCTAAACTAAGGCAGAAAAGTGAGAAATCACATTCAGCCCCCAAGAACATCTACAATCCTGTAGTCTGCAGAGCAAAAAAAGATCTTCGTGCAGATTTGAGAATAATCAAAACTCAAGAATCACCTGAGTGGATCCAATAAATTCAGCAACGAAAACAGAGTTTAAAAAATGGGCTTATTTCCACCAGATAACAATGACTGCAAACAGAGGCAGAACAAGTTCTAAAGATCATATGCCAGAAAAACCCCAGAGACCTCTGGGAACTCCTAAATAATGGAGGTTCCATCAGAGCACATAGAATGCTTGGACAAGTCAGTGAAGCCAGTTGGTTGTCCCACTATTCAAGCCTCTTCTCTAATCCTGGAGACACACCACTGATAAAACCCCCCAAGACTCAAGCTAAGTGGGCACTCGATATAAAAAGGGAAGATGTGATGGCCAAGATTAAGGGGCTCAGTTCATCGAGAGCAGCCGGTCCCGATGGGATCTCGAACTACCTCCTAAAAGAGAAACCAGAAGAATGGAGTGGACTGCTGATGCAGATTTTCGAGCAGGTCTTGCGTACAAGACAAGTACCAGCCACTTGGTGTGAGGTGATAGTTGTTCCCATTCAGAAAAAGGGCGATAGAGAGATCCACGAAACTATCATCCAATTGCCCTGTTAGACTCTATGGGAAAGCTGTTCGCCTCTATATTACTAAGAGATCTGACAAACTGGGCCACCAAGTCTAGAAGATTAGATCCCCATCAAACGGGATTTGCAAAAGGCGTAGAAACATCTCTAAATATTTTTGTAATTGGGATTCTTAAGATGACAGCACTGGAGTCAAAGACCTGTGTCCACATGGCCTTCTTAGACTTAGGACAAGCATTTTACTGTGTGAACAGAGTAAAATTATGGGCAAAATTAAAAAAAATGGAATTGCACACCAGACTTGCGAGCTGCAATCCGCGTGCTGTACACTAACAGGTCAATACAAGTAAGATTGATAGGCACAGGAGAGCTCTCAAAGAAAATCCAGATGCGAGAGGCTTGAAGCAGGGCTGTGCCCTTGCTGCTTTCCTGTTCAGTTTATATATAGCTGACCTGGGAGAAACGCAGACAGAGGTAAGGGCCTTCTCGCCAAAAATAAATGGAATATGTATGCAGTGGATCCTTTATGCGGACAACATTGTATTTATGGACTTAACTCCAGTTGGTTTACAGAGGAGAATTAACTGCTTTCTCCGATTTCTGGAGAATAATGATATGAAAATCAATGTCCACAAATCTAAAATTTTGAACATGTCATCGGCCTGTAGACCCCAGCGATTGGATCAAGTCTGGTGGATAGGCGATGCGAAAGCTGAAGTTGTGAATACGATGACATACCTAGGAGTTGTCATAAATAATAACTGATGACTCTGCCGATTACATCGCCCTCAGACTAAAGACAAAGTGCCTGGCTGCTCAAGGAATGTGAATTCTACAAAAATATGGGAAGTTTCCATCATACTGCTTTTGGTATTTTATCGGCAGAAGGTGCTCCCTATTTCGACATATGGCTCAGAAGGAATTTTGGCCATGCCCTGAAAAATATGGGCCCTTCTTGAAGGACTATTCTGGCGTAAGTGCTTACGGTTACCTAATTCCCTTTCAATAGCGATGATACGACAAAAACTAAGACTTAAATCCCTGGAAAGTATTGTACTCTTGAAGTCGATAACATTATATCGAAAAGCTAGATTACCAGAAGTGGGATCACCTTTTGAAATCTTCTAATGTAAGGAAAAATCCAACGATCAAGCTCTGAAGAAATGGTGGAACAAGCTCGAGAGAATAATGGTAGACCGTGAACTAGAAGAAAAAGACCTGCTCATTAATCCTATGAAAATCAAAAATAAATTGCAGGACTGGACTGAAACTGTGCGGCTATGAAATCAGGATACCTTAAAACCATGCTGTGAGAAAGAAAAAAAAAGGGATGAACCAACTCCCATTATATCTGCAGAAGTTCCCCTCTACATTCTACAGAGATTTGTTGCCGAGAGTGAGATTACATATTCTAGACACAAGGGAGGTAGAACTAGAGAGGAAGTTAACATCTTCTGAAAAGCACACTGCAGATATTGTGGATCGCCTGGAACAGTCGAATCCCTTAATCATTAGGGTAACCTCATGCCAAATTCTGCCATGCTTACAAACTAAATACCTCAAATAACATCAAATGAATTGCAAGCTTGATCTCGACCAGAACTGGTGGGAATGGATGCTGATGGCGGAGAGAATTAGCCACTGTCTGGAAGTATGTGGGTTTATTGAAGCCATTTTATCCAAGTCAAGGGAACTGAAGTTTAGCTAAATGTTTTTCTTCATCTTTGTGTTCTCTCATGACGAGATTAGAGAGAAATGCATCCATGGACTCCTAATAAGGAGCATGAGGCCATTATGGGCTCTCTGGTTTTGAACTTGATTCCATTTTGATTCCAAATTCTAACCCCTTTTCTTTTTTAATTTGAGGTGGAGGAAAGCTTGATTTATATTTTAAAGAAAGATGTGGTAGAAAGGAATGAATTAATGTAAATGGTTAGGAAAATATCTTGTTTTATCGGCAGAAGGTGTCATGTTGAATATGTTTAACCAATAAACATTTTAAAAAAAATGTTTTTAAAAATCAGAAATGACAACACTACACCCCCAGATAGCACAGAAACCTGCATTTCCTGTTGTAGTGAGTATGTCACTCATTCTAATGACACCATATCCCTTCATTTCTGCATCCAATCATGAAAAGTGGCGACTTCACCACCTTTCCATTATTGGGCAATCAGCATTAAAGCTGTAAGAAGCATATGGTGGCCTAGCCTCCGGCTCCAACAAGCCCAGCAAATAAATGCCAGGTAGAGCCAGGGGTGTTGTTTTGTATATTTCCTGGATGGATTCTTGAAACTCCGACAGAATTCCTGTATCTTCCGGCAGCTTGCCAAATATGTATCCATAGCTCCCATTCTCCACACCCCCTCGAACACATATATGATGTATGCGAGTATATCGCATATAACCTCGCTGGGGTTTAATTCGTATGATTAAATTAATAATTATTTTGCTTTATTTAAGTGCATACAGTTGAATCACAACTTTTCACACTAACAATTAAACTACACATACAGCCTGATCACGACTTTGGCGGTAACGCCGGCGGTATTAGCCCTACCACCGAACTCCCCGGCGCTAATAGCGCCGGATCACGAGTTCGGCGGTAATGTAATTCCTCACTCCCCATTGAGCCCATTCGGGAATGCCTCATTCCGCATTGGGCTCAATGGGGAAAATTTGCGCTCTTACCGCAGGCGGATTTCCCGCTGGCGGTAATAGCGCGACCGCCGGATTTAAGGGTTACCGCCAAAGTCGTGATGAGGCCCATAATCATAAAATCAAGTCAATTAAAAAGACCAAGTACAGATACCATTTTTAAGTACAAACAAATAAATCAGAATTACATTTAAAACATCCTAACAATGTATATTCCGTGAAAACAGGAATCTCATACTAAAACACCCAATAGAAAACTGTAAAATGCTATATCACAATTCATTATATATCTTAAAAGTGCCTTTTTAATCACAGCATCCAAAATAATGCAGGTAAAATCAACAGTCTTTGTCATCCAAAAGCATAGTGGAGGCCCTAAACCAAACATGGTGTGCTGCGGAAGCCATCACATAAGATTCAACCGCAAAGAGCATACTCCAGAACTTATCTGTTTCATGTGTGATGAGCTGTGTGTCAGCTTTCTCATAACAGTCTCTGAAAGTTGTACAATGCATCAATATGTGATGAGCGGTTTCAATTTGTTGGCCACACAGCCGACAGAGACGCTCCTCCAACGGAATCCCTTCTTATGCTCCACTAATCAGATGGATTCTTGGGAATGCTCCTCCAGAGCCTTTCCTAGTGCTCCCTTGGGATGGCCTGGTTAAGATCATAACCCCATTTTACCATATACATCCATTCTTCCCTAGGCTTCCCGTCTAGAAAAATCTTGTAGAACAATGATATTAGCGTTTTGGACCCTGGTTTGGGTCATTAGGAATGTTTTATGTTCTTCTTCTTGGAGTGTCAAATTGATGATCTCTGATTGATCTAGGTTTACCTTTAGTCCTGCTACTTCCTGAAATTAAACTAAACTATTTACCTTTCCACCACTGCCAGAGATCTATCAAGGTCAGACAGTGTGAGCAACATGTCATTAGCGAATGCCGATACTTTATGGTCCCCTCCACCAAAAGGAATAGTTTCATTTCATCCACCTCTTTCAGATGGAGCAGAAAGTGTTCGAGATACATCGCAATTAAAAGTGGGGATAAGGAGCAGCCTTGCTTGGTGTCTCCGTGCAATCTACTTTTATTAGATAGGTCATCATTGACCGATACGTGTATTAAGGGGAAAATTAAGTTGGCTCACACCATGCGCATCAATTGCTCACCAAATCCCATGCAGTTAAGTTTGGCAACTAGAATGGGCCATTGCACTTGATCCAATGCTTTTTCAGCATCTATTGAAAGCAAAATCGACGGAATGTTCTTTTGCTTGACTTTTCCTATTAAATGAGCTACACTTCTCACATTGTCAAAGTACACATCCCGACTGATCTGGTGGAATCAGAGCCAGGGGCAGAGAGTCCAATCTGTTGGCTAAAATGTTTGTGTATATTTTTGCATCTATATTAATTAGTGCAATTGGTCGGTATGACCCACATTTAGATCGATCTTTATTTAGCTTTGGGATGAGTACTACAATTGCATCTTCTATTGTTATCGGTCCGAGAAGCAAAAAGAGTTAAATAGGGTGGTCAATTTGGGTATTACTAAGTCTTTGAATTTCTTGTAAAAAAGAACCGGTAAACCATCTGGTGACTTATTAACTGGTAGATGATTTATGACTTCCCAAACTTTGTCAACATTTCCCTCTCCTCAGGGCCAATCCGTGGAATACGCACTGTCTTCAGATCTCCCTTTGTGGGGCAGACTCTGGTGAAGCAGATGCATATAGGGCTTCGTAAAACTTGGCATACTCTCTGGCTACATCTTCCATGTGGGTGACTGTATCTCCTCTCTCGTCTGTCACCCTCATGATCATATTGGAACCCCTCGGGCTGCGCAGGATTTTGGCCAGAAGACTGTCTGCCTTATTTGCTATTCCATGGTATCAATACATAGTGTACAGTAGTGCCTTCTCGGCACACCTACTCCGAATCATTTCTAGTTGACCTGCAAATGTAAGGTTAGCCCTGGAAGGGTTTCTTTCCAGGAGTTTCCTTTGTTCCTGCAGTTCTTCCTCTAGGCTTTCTTCGAAGGATCTCAAATGTCTCTCCCTTTGAGCCTTCAGGGAAATCATTTCCCATGTAATGACCATTTTGAATGCATCCAAAGTCAGATTCTGTGATGTCTGTGCTGCTGGATTTTCCTCAAAATATCAATTGATCCGTTCCCTTATCTTCTCATTCAGGACCATGTCTTTAAGGAGGTCCACCGGGAAGTTCCATTTCGATAGCTTGCTGTCTTTTTGTGGTAGGCTAAATTGCATCATGAGTAGGGCATGGTCCAAGAGGGGCATCACTCCTATTGCAAAACCCTCAACTCTGCCCAACAAAGGGATTGAGACCCAACTATAGTCTATTTTTGAGTGTGTCCTATGGACTCTAGAGAAGAGAGTGAATTCCCACACCTGTCCCCTTATCTCCCGCCAAACAACTCTGTGTTTCATCCCATACATTGCCTTTTTTTAGCACTCTGGATGCTACTCGACTCCTATGACTCGTATCCAGGCTTGAAGTCCATACCAGGTTAAAGTCCCCCATCAGGATTATCTCAACTGCAGCCACCCTTCAAGTTGAGCTAGGAAACCCTGCTTAAACTTATCTTGACCCATATTAAGACTGTATATTATGGCTATTGTTATATGCATTCCACGCCTGGTCCCTTTAACTGAGAGAAAGCTGCCCTTCTTATCTTCCCAGACACTTTTTGTCCCCAAGTCTGACCCATCCCCAATCACAAATAGAACTCCACATGTCATACTCAGGGCCATGGTATGATAAATCTGGGTATAATCTTTAAACATGACTTTGCTTCTTGTCGCAACTGAGTAAATGGGTATCCTGTAAGGCTACTATGCCTGGCTTTCGGTTTCTAAGGAGAAGATCCCCTTTCATCCTTTTAAGTGGGGAGGTCAGGCCTCTAATATTTGGAGTTAAGAACATGAATTCTGATCATTCATTGGGTTTTGTCCCTTGGAGTTCTTCCTGATTTTCCAAGTCTCGCCTTTCCCACTTGTGGTACCCTGTCCCACCAGCTCATCCTTAGTAAAGTCAGATCTATTTGTCCTTTTCCCCCTTGTTTTTCTGTACCTGCCCCTACTCCCCCATTCTCAATACAAACCCTAGAAAAACAGTAAAATAAAAACATTTAACCTCGAACTTCAGGGTCCTAATGTCACGACCCGTGACCCAAAACCCCACAGGCATGGTCACATGCCAGGTAGGGTTAGGACTTAGGGTTCACTTGGGGCCCCAAGAGCCTTGCATTATCATTATGGACTCTCCTGGAGTCAGTCCTGTCACCTTTGGCGCCAGGCTCATGTTCAGATTGGGACACTGTCTTGAAGGGACTACTTTTTCTGTGAAGGCCTGCGGCCAACATGGAGGCACCCACACAGTCTAGTGCCTAAGAACCAGACTGTGTGGTGCAGTGTTTTTGGGTGTGGTAGCCCGGACTACTTTACCTGGACTACTTTACAGAGGGCTATATAAACCACACCCAAGCTACAGAACGTGCTTCGCGTTATTCTGCAGCCAGCAGCGTGACGCTCATCATGTTCAGAGACCAGCACCCGGCGATCCTTGAACAGCGGACCTGCAGAGGAGACAAAAGAACATTATTAGCAGTCTCTGCTTACCTGCAACTTTCCATCCATGGATTCCTGCTGCTCGTGGTCTTCCATCCAGTCGGCAGCATTATCAGAGCACCACGCATGCACTGGAACGAAGCACCTGGAGGGAGAGAGAAAGAAGGACAACGTTAAAACAGGTTACTCACGGCATTCACGGCAGTAATCACGAAATCCTCACCTGGCTGGGCATTTCTTGTCCGGTTCTTCTCCGGAAATCTTCACACGCCCAGAAAGACCATTGCGACCTGAAAAGGAATAAAGAATACAGGTTAGCAAGAAAAGACATTACCCCGCCGCACTTCGCCCTTAACCTACCATCCATTATACTCTCCTGTTTCCATCCTCCTGGCAGGAGCCTGATCCAAGTAGCGCACCCACCGAACCTCCGTGCACCTAAGGGGAAACAAACAAAGAAAAGACATTAATAGCTAGACAGGAAAGCAAGGACATTTTAAGACTGCTATAACCAGACTTACCTCCTTAAAGACACTAGAGTGGGTTAGCACCAGTGAAGTTAACTCGGTCGCTCCAACCCACAGAAAACTACGCACCCCTGCACAGAAGGCAGGACGGAGAGCACGCCAGACATCACAACAAGGTGAGGAGTGGGCCATCAGGTCGAGTCCAGGGGGCTGGTGGGAGGAAACGAAATCTGTTCCTAAATCCAGTCCTCCTGTGTTTTCAGGCCCGACCGCCATAGAAGGCATCTTCCAGAATTGGGAAGGCCCAGGGTGAATCCGGCAACCAGGGCATAAGGGCGTACCCATGGATACCAGGTGAGCGTAATACCTGATCATAATGCCACAAAAAGGTCCCAGTGTGTACTAAAGCTCAGGAGATGACTGTAGACCCCAGTCCTGGTAGGGCACTCTGGGGCCCTTGGTATGAAATCCCAGGGTATCCATTAACACACTCCCACCCAATCAACCTTTGTACGCCAGCCCACTTTGTAGAGTGTTGCTCACATTCCCTCACTATGCCCCTTCTTCCCAGCCCACCATGCCAATTCATCCCATAGCTTGTCTGCTGACTTGGGCACCAGTCTGCATGACATGCAGTAACCGGCTGTGAGTATGGGGTACGGAGGCTGTACTTGTATGGATTTGTTGTTATCAACAATCATTCCCAATTTCTGGTCTTCTTCACGGGTCCACTTCTGAGGTCTCTTCTGCCTCTCTCTTCCCCTGCTTCCAGTTGTAATAGGTTTGATCCTTGCATTAGGTCATGATGCAACATTGCACACCTTCCCATGTAAAGAGAAGGCCCATCTATATTTAATCTTTCTCTGTGCAAGCTGCCTCACCACTGCACCCATCTCTCTGAGCTTCTGGAGTATGCTTAGTGCCACGTCTTAATAGAGTTGGTTGTCTGTACCTTTTATCCGGGGTGGGGGTCCCTCCTTATTTCTGCCAGAATGTTCTCCTTTTTATAGGAGGATAATGTGGCAAGGACATCTCTTGGATAGGCTTGGTTCTGCTTTTCCTTGGACCTGTGCGATGCACCCCGTCAATCCGTACTACGCCTGCAGAGGCATCACCTAGGATCTTGTTAAACAAGCCCTGCATGCATGTCTTGTGGTCCTTGTCGGTCACATCTTCCGACAAGTTCTTGATGCAGATGTTGGAATGCCTTGATTGATTCTCGGAGTCCTCGGCTTGAATTTCCAGGTTTTGGAAACATCTATGAAGGTGTTCCAAAAGTTTGCTGTTGCTGCACATGTCTCCTGCCAAGCCCTGCAGGGCTTTCTCATTAATGTCTGTTCTTCCCCTGAGCTTAGCTGCCCCATCTTTAATTCCCGCTTATTATCCTGTTAGGTCAGTTTTGAGGGCATAAAACTGTTCTTGTAAGGAGGCCATAAATGTGTCCAGGCACTGCTGAAGATCGCTTTTTGAGGTAATGTCGCTTTTAGATAGGAGGCAGGAGGTTTTTCTCATATGCAGGGCCATCGTGCTGGCTTGCTTCAGGTCTTCCAGTCTGTCCCTGGGCCTCCATCCATGCTGCAGTGATCCCAGCTGCAATGTGTCTCGCAGGGAAGATGGAGGAGCACTCCTTTAGATTTGCCCTTTGTCATCCGGTAATACTAAATGCAATGTTTAACACTAATGATGAGTTGTGTCTGTGCGGACCTACAATAAATATTTGTTTATGTAGGTCAGTGGGGAGGTGGGGGGGGGGTGAGAGTCACATGGCAGGGACATCACAGAACCCATCTTTCTTGCATTGCATTCTTGGTTTTAGGGGTGGGGTGTTTTCCCAGGCCCCATGGAGGGGTCAAACGTGCCCCCTGCCCTTACTACAGACAGATTGTCCAGCGTGCCACCCTCTGCTCTGCATAATGAGCCAGTGTTATCTTTCCCCACCCCAAACTAGGGGGTGATGTGCTGCCTCAGGGAGACTATGATCAGGGCTTCCTTACTTATCTGAGCTCTCTCTCCCCCCGCCTGAAGCAGCCTCCTCTGCCTTTTCCCAGGTCTCATTGAAGCACCAGATTGATCCTCCAAAGTCCTCACTTGCCGTCCCTGCTTTTATTTGATCAGTGGATGACCCGCGGGGGAAGGGAATGTAGGAAAATTGAGCATCCCCCTTGGTCACCATGCCACGTACCACAGCTGCTCAATCTCTCCCTACTTCTGTGAGGGCCCCCGCTCAGCTTCAGGCATCAAGTCTCTGACTAGCTCCGGTCACCATCTTATTTTCCTACCCAACTTTACCACTCTGCAATTCAGAGCATTTCTCAGCTCCCTGATTTTGTATGGTTGGTGGAGACGAGCAGGGAAGGACGTGTTCACCTGTTTCTCTGGCAGCCCCATCTTTGGGTGGGTTCTGCTCCTTTGTCAGGTATCTGCGTGAAGCAGAGCTCGACAAGTCTACTCCGTCCGTGGCGCCATCTTGGATTTCAAATCTTTGAACCATTTTTTGAAACCCTATCCCTTTCATAAACACATAAGCCTAATCTTCACATTTTGGGATCAAATCATAACCCATTTGGCAGAGAGCCTAAGTGGCACAGAATAATATTTCATAAATAGTTTTAGAAGGAATCTCAATCAAAACCAAATCAGGTCTTGTGCAGTCAATACATTTGATGAGTTCTATATCTCTCGAAGTAATTAACTTGAACGATGAGACCGCATGAAAAACAGCCAGAATATTACTTTGATTTAACAAAAATGCTAGGCCATTGGACAACACAAACTCCAAGATTTAGAGGATTTTTGCTTATTCACTGTAGAGGATCCTATCAGAGCATGAAACATGTCCTTCCTCCTGGAAGGCTGACCCCATTGCCAACTTCTTGTCAGAGAGAACTTTCTTAACATCCCAAGAGATGGAAGCAGGATGTTCTGCTGTGTAGCTTGTCGGTTGACCAAACCGGCAACTTCGTTATAATCTTGTCTGATGGATCTACTCAAGGATGGAACAGACACTTTAATCTGAAATATTGGGCTTGAGTCGATTGTCTTCCTTTCAAGGGGCAATCTGGCTCCATCCGACCCGGTGGATTCAGATTCTTTTTCTTCGTCCCCTTTTTATTCATATTTGCTTGACCTTGAAGAGCATCTGCTAAGACGCATCAGTCCTCTCTCCTAAAACAAAAGGAAGATCATCATCTTCTCCAACAACCTCATCACGTTCCTAAATGGCACAGATCTTAAGATTTGTCTAAAAGATTTTCGATTTATCCCATTATTCATTTTTTTGTTGTTTTTGGGCCTCATTAGGAGTTTGGAGGTAACCATGACACTATTAGCGCCATGGCTGCCTCCAAATCCTTACCGACTCCGCCCTGGTGAATGGAGCTATTACCGCCCCATTCCAAGGTTGGCGGGGGCAGTAATTCCCCATTCACCAGGGCCCTTCCCCATTCCCATTTGAGCCCCCATAAGGCTCAATGGGAATAGGGAAGGCGCTAATAACGGTACTGAAAATTGCGGTACCGTTATTAGCACCAAAGTCCCTTTGCGGGTCCTGTCCTTAACACCTGGTAAAACCGGGCGTTAAGTGAGGACCCGCAAAGGGAACTCGTAATAGGGCGGTAAGGGATTACCGCTA
Source organism: Ambystoma mexicanum (assembly GCF_040938575.1). Classification (NCBI taxonomy): domain Eukaryota; kingdom Metazoa; phylum Chordata; class Amphibia; order Caudata; family Ambystomatidae; genus Ambystoma; species Ambystoma mexicanum. The sequence goes on along the minus strand of NC_090936.1, from coordinate 401,184,867 downwards.
CCGGTAATCCCTTACCGCCCGGTTCGTAATGAGGCCCTTTGTTGCTCTTTTGCTTTGGTTTTTGATACTTCGTCATTGGGACGTCTGTCTGGAGGAGAGGTGTTCACTACTATATATTCTCCAGAAGACATCCCTCCCAGCCTTGCAACTTTTTCCAATAACTAACAAAACGGCAGAGTATCCATACACTCCACTGAAACATTTGGATGCCCTGGAGAAGTAAGATTATACCTGGAAATCAGAGGGCTTCCGGTTGTTTCCAACTTGCACTCGAGGATCACCAGTGGATCTGGGTAACAAACATCCAATTTAGCCTGTTTAATTTAATAAAACTGTATTCAGCTTAACTTGGACACTAACATTATCGTATAATTTTACTAAGGAATTTAGGATGAAATGATGAGCTGTTATTGAGGGAGCACCCAATTCCTTATTAGTCCCTGACTTAAGTGATTTGCGCTCACTTTCTGATGATGTGTTGGTCAATGTTTATGAAAGAGTTATCCGGTGAGGAAAGTTTTGATTGGGTAAAATAAATGCTGTATCAGTGTATCAGATAAGGAGCCTAACATTCTCTGGGCTCTATCAACCCTCAATGGATGCTCCGCATTGTCTGGCCACAGGCTTGGAGTTAAGTAATTTTGCTTTAGAGAAGTCTGGTTTTCAGTACATAAATCACCATTATTTTTTGATTTCACAAAAGGATATTTCAGTACTGAATCGGACCCAACTCTTGTCAGGCCACCTACACTTGCACTTTGAATCTGGAAAAGTCAGTGATTTTTTTATTTGTAGATGTAGATGAAAGTGTATGTTACCGAACGTGATTGGATACAGAAGAGTCCAAAGACGTTGAGAAAGAGCCGGAAGGCGTTTGCACTTTACTGTTTGACAGTGGCTTCTCTAATTAGGAAACATAATGTTATTGTTACATCATATTGTTTAAAGAGTTTACCCCAACCTTAAGCACTACCTTTTCAGATACAAAGTTTTTGCTGTGTAAATTGTACATACTTCTCTTCAGGAATCGGAATTAGGACCCCTGAGGGTTTACCTGGAATGGGTTTGTTTCAAGGCTCCTCCTGATGCATCCAACTGCCGACAACTGCATTCATCAACATACTCTCTGCGCTCTATGCAGCCACTGGGTAGAAAAGCCTTTCCGGCTAGTTTCCTGCTGCAACGCACAAAACCATCCAGGGTCCAAGAAGCTCCACAGCTCAATAAGTCCTACCGACAACTGCACTCCCCAGCAATACACTGTGCTCCATGCAGCCGCCGGGTAGGAAAGCCTTCCTGCCAACTTCCTGGTGCAAAGCACAAAACAATCCAGGGTCCAACAATGCTCTGCAGCTCAACAAGCCCTGTCAGCAACTGCACTCACCAGCACATTGCCACTTACACCAACTATTCTATAGACACTTGCCACACTAACACGCACTTCATACTGCATTATGTGATGATGCTAGCAACATCGCCACTGATTCTCTGGAGGGACGCTTTTCTTACATGGCCAGTAAAAGGCAGAAGCGCCCCGACTGGCCCAGCTAGTGGCTATCTGCGGGAGGATCACACAGGAGTGGACAAAATCCAGAGAGGCAGGAAAACACTGAATCAAAATAAACCTTCATATGTTATTCCTAATTACACCCATGTGCCTATGTCACATGCCTGTATGGCTTCTTGTGATGCAGATAAAGAATTCCCAAATAGATTTGACCGACAACCTTATTTAACCCCCCCCCCTTTTTTTAGTACTGAGACGAGGAAGAGGGATGGAACAATGAGGATGACCAGAAGCAGTAAGCAAACACTGCGTTCTAGTTTTTGGAAATGGTTTACTAATGCCGGGAAGTCTACAACACACACAGCTGAACAGAATATGAGTGAGAGGCAGAGACTGCAGAGGAACGCAGCTAATGCAAACACTGGTTGGAATGCCAAAGGCGAGCACACTGTGGAAGGCAGCACAGAGGCTGATGAGTATGGCATGCAGAGAGACAGGGCCAAAAGAAGCTCACCGCATTATTGTTATAGGCAGCTGGAGTCACCAGAAGCAAAGGAAGATAAAGCAGGAGGCAAACAGCTAACGGGACGCACCCCCAGTCAGCGAACCGTAGGAGAAGACGGAAGGACGCAAGGAACACCAGAGCTGCCCGGTAAGGCACGAGCGATCAAATGGGTTACCGGAGCACTTGAGGGCGGGTGTCGCATATCATTAACAGAACGAGAAAGCCCAATCAAAGTAATTGGAGGAAATTATACAAATACTAACCGTGAAAAGAAAGGGTCAGTGACACAAATCTTGGAGAGATTGATATAAATACGAACAGTGTTAAGAAAGGGTCGGTGACCCAATACTTGGCGAGAGAGGTTGATATGAATATGAACAGTGTGAAGAAAGGGTCTGTGTCCCAATGCTTAGAAAAGGACATTGATACAAATACGACCAGTGTTAAGAAAGGGTTGGTGACCCAATATTTGAAAAGGGGAGTTGATACGAATAAGAACGTTGCTGAGAAAGGTTTGGTGAGCCAATACTGGAAAATGTTACTCACCACTCCTCAACGGATAGGGGCGTAGGTTACGTCCTTCAAAAAGCCAAGTGGATTGAGGTGTAGAGTGAGTAGATGCCTCCCGGAAGCTATTCAGTCTGAATTCCAGGGACTCCAGAATTCTGACCACCTCAACCTGAGGGAACTCTTCTCTACGATCTACCCCACTACTATTCTAGTAGAAAACAGACAGAGGAGTTGATCGAATAAAAGAGAGGTTAACACGCGCACCGGCAAACCAATGCTGCAAGAAGACCACACAGGAGTTAATACCAATACAAGGAAAAAACAGTCAATATTACTTCAACTAAACTACCATAATACCTGTGTAAGGGTCTCGACAGAAGGAGTAGAACTCTCTATAAGGAAGAACACACACATACAAAAAAAATGAACCCTAGCAATAGGCTAAGTCTAAACGAATTTGCTAATAGGAGGACATATTTGTACCTATGGTATGAGATGAGAAAGAAATATGAAGATGAAGGAAAGTCCAAATCAATCAGGAAACAACGAAAGGAGAAAATAACAAACAGGGATGTTAGTAATTGGGTACTAACCCGGACGGAACGAGGGACGCGCTAGTGACGGGTTGGTGCACTAGGCAGCATAGCGTTCATGGTTCATAGATTCTCTTGTTGAGTAAGGGAATAAAGTCTGGATAGTTTCAGAAAGGAAGGCAATTTGAAATACTTCCCAAAAATCGTGCGCTCTTCACGAGAAGAAAGATACCACTAGTGTCTAGTCAATATGAGCTTCAATAGCACTTATTCAGGAGAGTGGAGATAAATGACATCAGTGCGATGCAGAAGAAAGTAGTTCAAACACTAGTTGGAGGGAAACTTACTTATGGCGGTCACAAGTCATCAGGAAGGTAGTCTGTGACAACAGGAAGACTTCAAAAAAGCAGTAGCAAAGAAATACAAAAGGTGGACAACAGCGGAAGGAATGCTGTAATGGGAATCAGCGAAATGGAACGCTGTGGGTTGATGAGGGGTAACAGCCGCTGTGGGTTGATGCGGAATAACAGCAGATGAAGCCACTGTGGGTTTGATGCAGAGTAGACTAAGGTTGGCAAAGAAGGACAGCGGGGTTCAGCGCAAGGATCTGTGTCACTTTGGGTGGTTTAGAAGCGCTGCAGGTGAATGCAGAAGTGGAGACTTGCCAAGTAATCCACCAGGTAAGTAAGATAAAAAGGGGTTGTTTTGCAAACACACTGCGCACAAAAACAAGATGAAATACAATTGGGTTTGGTGTTTAATCAGAACCATTGTAGCCTGACACGTGTTCCGAGCGACTTGCTCTTCTACTGAGGCTACAGATTCTTGTACATTAATAATAAAAAAGTAAACATAGTACATATGAAAGACCCAAACAACAAAGCAAAACAATTAGGTGGTCAAACCAACCATTCAAGGTAGTCATTCAATCCAAGGGTTGTCAACAGAAATGTGCAAAGTGATTGCATTGTGACAAATGAAACAATATTTTGAAACAAAAAATTATACAACCCATATGGTTGGAGTTAATCCAATTCGGTCATTACCAGATGTGGATATAGAGAGAAAGAGTAGGGGAAAACAAAATTTAAAAATGCATTAGCATTTGGAAGCAATGTAGGCCAAGCAGTTGGTTGATGTCATTAAGAAGACGTTATAGAATACCTGAGGTGGAAGTATCCTTAGTTTGAGCACTAAAAGGAAGGAATTGAGGAACAAGCTAATTAGAAAAATGCAGCCTTGTAAATTGTGATCGAGTATGGTAAAAAAGAGAAATTGAACCTAGCACGCACTTACCCATAAATATGGTAAGAAAATGTAGAATTAAAGGCATGGGCTCCACTGCAATTAAAAAGTGCGGTGCATTAGTGGCAAAAGCGAAAATAATGATCAACTCGATAAGCTGATTAAATTAGGTGTAGTTATGCAAAAAAGGTACCTACATACCTGTATTATGCAGTTGCAAGAACACAATAATGAAGGCGTGTTAGCGATATCACTGGGGGTGAAGGATGACGTGAGTATAAGAATTCAAGCAGGCGAGGCCGGCAGTGGAGAGAAAAGAGGAGACAGACACACCAATTAGCTAATCAGCTGCGCGTCTGGTCATTCAATTGAGAGCCGCGTAGACCCCCAGATGCTCTAGGGGTCTACTCGCAAGTCCTGTGCTTACCAGCATCTCCGCTGCGTCTGTAGAGCAGGAGCCAGCCATGCGCGGCTCAAGCTGCCAATAATAAGGGCGGGACCGCAACGCAGCGTAACTACGGACGTGCGTGTGGCGAGTGTGGCCGCCACGATGAGTGTGTTTACTAAGGAACCATATAGTATGCTGTCGGGCTAAAGAAAAAAAAGGGAGACGCCCGGACAATTAAAATGAGAGCGGGGTACCAGAATGAGCAATATTGTGGTGGTAGGCTGTGTACCCCGCCCATGCAGTAAATTAAGTTGTGTAAGGACTAACGTGCATGCCACCAATGAATTTAGACAAGATGTCACTTATAATATATGGGATTATTAATTCAAGGCTAATTGAATTACCGGCATGAACACAGGCCGGCATGAAGGAGATAAGCTAAGGAAATATGATGGACAATGTTGCGCACCGGTGGTACAGAATTGAAGGTGAATTAAGAATGAATGGGACCCCGAGGTGGGGTCTCTATATAACCCAATATTGGGAGGGGTAAATCAATTAACCCAAGTATGTCTGCCTCACGAATTTCAATCTGTTTGGGCAAGCAATGAATATGATTATGGTCAAAATTGAACTAAGTGAGTGGCCAACATTGAGTCAAAATCAACATAGTGAATTGGTATGCAAGAAGATAAAGTGCACCTGTTTTACATGAAACACAACAGAATGCACTTACTCATAGGAATACAGATAATTCATGGTCCGTATTGAGGCCTTGTGAGACAGTACGGTATTGGCAGATGAGGCGGGCTTCCAATTGCCTCAGTTTGAGAACCAGATTTCCCCCTCGTTGTGGCAGGGTAACTTTGGCCATCCCAGCAAATTGAATGTGTGCTTTATCATCCATTTGGTGGACTTGTTGCCAATCTAAAGACAGAGGATATTTGGAATCTACCTGGGAAATGGATGACAAATGCTCCCTTATTCTGATTTTCAACGGACGGATGGTACTGCCAATGTAACGCTGTCCACATACACATAAAATACAATATACACATAATTTAGTTTTGCAATTGATAAAAGAATTGATTCTATGTATGCCCAATTGACCAAATTCAATTGTGCAGGTTTCATATGCAAAAACACACATTGAACATCCCCCACACTTGTGGAAACCATTGTTGCCTCCTTGATGTAACCAGGTAGGTTTATGTTTTGGGTTTGACATAAAGGACGGTGAGAGGATGTCTTGAGATTATTAGCCTTGGTGTAGATAAAATTAGGCGAAGCATCTACCCAAGGACTAATATCTCTGTCTAGCTTAAGAATATGCAAATGTCTCTTGACTATGTTATACAGACTGGAACTATCTGCATTGTATCTGGTGATAAATTTCAATTTGTTACTATGAGTACTGTGAGGGTGTACTTTGGGAGTAAGCAAGTCCTCTCTCCTCATGGATTTGACCTCCCATTGTGCTTTATCAAGGAGGCTGCTGTCATAACCTCTTGCCAGGAAACGGTGGCGGATTAGAGCACATTCCGTAGCAAAATCCTTGTTTAGAGAGCAATTATGTCTAGCACGTAAAAATTCCCCTTTAGGGATATTATTTGAAACTGATTTCTTATGACAACTGGTCGCATGGAGTACTGCATTAACTGATCTGGATTTACGATAGGTCTTGGTTACAAATTTGTTCTCAGAGATGCTAATAGATAAGTCCAAAAAATGGATGCTACTGTAGCTAGCGGTATGTGTAAATTGCCCCATGTGTTGGTATTAACCCCTTAAGTGACATGGGTATTTCTCCCCAGTGCCGGGGCCTTTTTTGGTGATTTCGGTATGTGGCCATTCAATTGCTTGTAACTTTTTTGTTACATGAGGTATCTCGGCCAAATCTGGCTCCTTTTTTTCCCAAATGTAGGCGGTTGTAACGCCACCCAGGAATCCTACGTTGCTGTAGGGGGGGTGAGAGAAAATAAGCAAAAAGGGCAAAAATGTTGGGTTTTTTCAAAAAATGCCAATAAAATGATGTACAAAGAAGCCTGTGGTTTTTTACTTGTAAGAGCTAGGAATTAATGGTTTGCTGTGCTGAATTCCCCAATTTCATGGATTTCAAGAACAGGTTGAGTGGAAACAACAAAAAAAATATTTTGATGTGGTTATCAACCATTTTGTGAGAGGTAGGCGATTTTGGCCATTTTTGCCAATTGGACATGCATGGACGGAATGGAAGAAAAGGGTAGGAAAGCCGAATTGGAGGACAGAAAGGCAAGTATTTCTGAAAAATTGACAAAGGTTTCGGAAGGGATGATTTGCGTAGGTCAGGCAACAACTAGGTAGGGGAAACTGCCATAGATTGGGGGAAAAGCGGGAAAATGACCGAAAAGAAAAGGTATGTGTTGGACATGGTTGGCTTGGTACGGCAATGACTTCTATGAATTTTGAGAAAAGCAATGCTCCTCTAAATTCCCCCGACTCTTGCAGTTAGGAGAGCACACATTTTTTGTAGTGTTTTACAAAACAAGCAATACCACAAGCCAAACACTGAGCCATGGTACACAGGAGTTTTACGCTCACGGCCTGAAAAGACGCACTTAGCATGTGTAAATCGGGAAAACCAATATGGTGAGGAACGGCAAGCATACATTTTTTGAAAGAGCACAGGCAGACCTTTTCAAGAGTAGGTGACTTGTGCAGGTTACAAAAGTGTATGGTGCCTAAAGCAGCGACTAAATGTAGGTCACATTTGGGAAATGAAAGGTTTGTGTGACAAAGGCCACCAGCAAACGGGTCAAAACGTTATGAAAACCACACAAACACAACACATGGCCTACTGTCCCGCGTTCCCACAGGTGTCCCAATGAAAACAGTACCTCACATGTGTGGGGTGCACCTACCTGGCCCCAAGGGGAAAGCCTAAAACACAAGTAACCCCAAGTCTGTTTTCAGACCGGAATTTGAGACGCTCTGCCGACCGGCTCAATATACAGATAAGGGCCTCGGGTGTCCAAGCCACCAGAGAAAACAGGGAACCCCATGCATTTCCAAAAAGAGGACACCCGTGGGAATCCGCAGAGGTATGATAAGCCCAAATCGCCCCAGAATTTATTACGCAGACACCCACGCAAAGTCTGAAATGTGGGGGAAAAAATGCATTTTCCGCATATTTCGCTCGGCTCACCCATCGAAACACGCCCCCAACAACACATGGCCTACCGTCCCGCGTTCCCACAGGTTTCCCGATGAAAACGGGACCTCACATGTGGGTGCACCTACCTGGGCACAAAGGAATAATGCTAAACCACTGCTATCCCCCCAAAGGGTTTGGGGAGCCAACCTACAGATTTAGGCCTGAGGTGTTGCAGCCACCAAGAAAAACAGGGACCCCCATGCATTTCCGAAAAGAAGACACCTGTGGGAATCCGCAGAGGTACGATTTGCGCAAATCGCCCCAGAATGTATTACCCAGACACCCCTGCAAAGTCTGAAATGTGGAAAATAAACGCATTTTCCACACATTTCGCTCGGCTCACCCATCGATACACGCCCCAACAACACATGGCCTGCCGTCCCTCGTTGCCACAGGTGTCCTGATGAAAACGGTACCTCACATGTGTGGGTGCACCTACCTGGCCGCCAAGGGGAAAGCCTAAAACACAAGTAAGCCCAAGCCATTTTTCAGACCGGAATGTCAGACTCTCTGCCGACCGGCACAACATACAGATATGGGCCTCGGGTGTCCAAGCCACCAAGGAAAACGGAGAACCCCATGCATTTCCCAAAAGAGGACACCTGTGGGAATCCGCAGATGTATGATGTGCGCACATCGCCCCAGAATTTATTACCCAGACACCCCCGCCAAGTCCAAAATGTGGGAAAAAAACGCATTTTCCGCACATTTCGCTCGGCTCACCCATTGAAACACGCCCCCAACAACACATGGCCTACCGTCCCGCATTCCCACAGGTGTCCTGATGAAAACCGTACCGCACATGTGTGGGTGCACATATCAGGGGCGCAAAAGGAAAAGGGTAACCCACTGGGAACCCCAAGCCTTTCGCCACTGCCCATTTTGTTCATGTGGGCAACCTACAGATTTGGGCCTAGGGTGTCGAAGCCAGCAAGGGAAACAAGGAACCCCATGCATTTCCCAAAAGAGGACACCAGTGGGAATCCACAGAGGTCTGCCTTGCGCAAATTGTCCCAGTTTTTAATAGCCACAATCACCGACAAATTGTGATATTTGGTGGGGAAAAAACAAAATGTTCACTTTGTCTGGGGTTCTGGGTAATAAATTCTGGGTCGCTTCGCGCAAGTCAGACCTCTGCGCATTCCCACGGGTGTCCTCTTTTGGGAAATGCATGGGGTTCCCTGTTTTCCTTGCTGGCTTCAACACCCTAGGCCCAAATCTGTAGGTTGCCCACATGAACAAATTGTGCTGTGGCGAAAAGCTTGGGGTTACCAGCGGTTTACCCTTTTCCTTTTGCGCGCCCGGTAGGTATACCCACACGTGAGGTACCTTTTTCGTCGGGACACCTGTGGGAATGCGAGAAGGTATGATATCTGTTGTTGGCGACGTGTTTCGGTGAGTGGACACAGGGAAATGTCTCTGAAATTGGCTGGAAATGCAGACAATTCAGACATTTCGCTCTGGCCACCCACCGAAACACACCGCGAACAACACGTGGCCTACTTTTGCACGTCCCCACACGTGTCCCGATGAAAACGGTACAACACATGTGTGGGTGCACCTACCGGGGGCGCAAAAGGAAAAGGGTAACCCACTGGTAACCCCAAGCCTTTCGCCACTGCCCATTTTGTTCATGTGGGCAACCTACAGATTTTGGCCTAGGGTGTCGAAGCCAGCAAGGAAAACAGGGAACCCCACACATTTTCCAAAAGAGGACACCCGTGGGAACCCACACATGGCCAAATTGGAGGGGCGGCCCATCTCATGTTGCCCTCCCCAGGGGCAGATAATGGGGGGGGCTGTCCTGCACTCCTCCCTGGGCTCAGGCGTCCGTTCCTAGGAGCAGATATCTGGTCCGAGGGAGGGCTGCATGACATGGCACCCACTCCATTGCGGCTGGGGGGGAGGGGGTCAATGCCCCATCCCATTAGAAACTTCCCAGACCCTTTGGGGTGCCCCACAGCCCCCCATAAAAAGCGTTCCACCATTTTCCATTTTTTCTTTGTTTACGAAACTTGCCTTGGTGCAGAGGGGCACATTGGTGTGCCAATCTGGCCCTGGGGTGCCCAAACCGTACTGCCCCACCCAATGGGGAGCCTGTCCCACCATTTTTGGGGGCCCTCTCCCCCCTCACCCCAAATCGGTGGCAGGGGCACCTCATGCGGCTGCGTGAGGTACACCCCCCTCCATTTGGGGTGCGGGGGAGAGGGCCCCCAAAAATGTTGGGAAAGGCCCCCCAATGCATGGGGCAGTAGGGTTTGGGCACCCTGGGGGCAGATTGGCACACTAAAGTGCCCATCTGCGCCAAGCGAAGTTGGGTAAACAAAGAAAATAATACAAAATCATAGGCTGCTTTTTAGGGGGGCTGAGGGCCACCCTAAATTGGCAGCAAATGGTATACTGCAACGGGGGGTGGCACTCACCCCCCCACCCCAAATGGAGGGCACCACCTCATGCAACCCTCCCTGGGGGCAGATATCTGCTCCTAGGAAGGGGCATCTGACCCCAGGGAGGGATGCATGAGGTGGGGCCCCCCCTCTCTGACGCCAGGGAGGGATGCATGAGGTGGGGCCCTCCATTTGGCGTGGGGGGGGGAGGGCCATCCCCCGTTACAGTAGAACATTTGCCGGCAATGTAGGGTGCCCCTCAGCCCCCCCTAAAAAGCAGCCTACAATTTTGTATTATTTTCTTTGTTTACCCAACTTCCCTTGGCGCAGATGGGCACATTAGTGTGCCAATCAGCCCCCAGGGTGCCCAAACCTACTGCCCCATCTATTGGGCGGCCTGTCCCACCATTTGTGGTGGCCCTCTCCTCACCCACACCGAACGGAGGGGGAGGCACATCATGCAGCCATTCCTAGGAGGCTCAGGGAGGGCTGCATGAGGTGTTCCCCCCAGCCATTTAGGGTGGGGGGGGAGAGGGCCACCACAAAAGGGGGGGCAGTAGGGTTTGGGCACCCTGGGGGCAGACTGGCACACTAATGTGGCCATCTGGGCCAAGCGAACTTGGGTAAACAAAAAAAAATACAAAATTGTAGGCTGCATTTTAGGGGGGCTGAGGGGCACCCTAAATTGGCAGCGAATGATGTACTCCAACGGGGGGTGGCCCTCACCCCAACCACACCCCAAATGGAGGGCCTCACCTCATGCAACCCTCCCTGGCGTCAGATAGGGGAGGCCCCACCTCATGCATCCCTCCCAGGGGTCAGATGCCCCTTCCTAGGAGCAGATATCTGCCCCCAGGGATAGTTGCATGAGGTGGGGCCCTGCATTTGGGGTGGGAGGGGGGTGAGGTCCACCCCCTGTTGCAGTACATCACTCTTCAGACGAACGCACACTCCTGAACAAGGGATTGTCGTTCTCACAGACTGACTCTAATGAATATGTCCAGATTCAGATAGACCTGTTCAAATTCATCCGCAAAATAAAACTAAAAAAATACCTTGCAACTCAAGTTAAGTACTTTAAATCCAAATCCCACCCAACTCTCCTTTCGGATGTCACATTGCAGACCATGTTGAGCACACATGTGCTCATGTCCCTTGACGAATGTGAACATGATCCGACTGTCAATATGATGGATTTACTGCAAGATCTTAATATACAGCAGCAGAATTTGAAAATAAAGGAGTTGTCAACCAAATCAAAATTTGTGCCTGCATTTCCTAAAATCAACCTCATTGACACATTTCACCAAGCAGTCACTAATGATATCCATAAATTGCAAGACAATGCCAATAGGAAGAATTTGTGCAAACGCAATTTATCAAATCGAGAAAAAACATCCTTGCGCAAGCTAGCATCTAATAAGAACTTAATCATGAAAGTGGCAGATAAAGGGGGCAATGTAGTGATTATGAACAACATTGACTACATTGCCATGGGACTTGAACACCTGAACTCCCCTGGGTGCTATGAGGTTCTGGCATCCAACCCGACAAACCACTTATGAGCAGCAGTGAATTCACTTGTGTCCAGATGGCAAAATAGAGGTTTGATCACCAATGTGGAGAAACAATTTCTTATTGTGGATGGCCCACTGATGCCCACAGTCTACTTTCTACCCAAGATTCATAAAGCCTTTACGAAAATACCTGAAGGGAGACCAATCCTGAGTGGGGGTGGTGGCATTTTTGAACAAATCTCTATCTACATTAATGAATGTCTTGTTCCTCTGGTAAATACCATCCCTACCTTCATTCGAGACACCATGCATATTCTACACAATAGAGATCAACTACCAGTACTATCAAATATGCTATTAGTGACGCTTGATGTGAAAGCCCTATACAGCTCAATAGATCACCAATGGGCAATTGCCAGTGTTGATTACATTTTTCGCGAACATTCAGATTCATTTTTTGAGCACATTGAATTAGTCAAAGATCTGCTATTATGCGCACTCTCTAACAATGTGTTTCTGTTCAACAACACCTATTACAGAAAATTAATTGGTGTAGCAATGGGAGCCAGCTACGCTCCAGCCCTTGCAAATATATTTATGCACAGCTACGAGCAACTGTTTGTCTTCTCTAATGCTATGTTCTCACTGTATATTTACACATGGAAAAGATACATAGATGATGTGATTCTGATTTGGAAATGCTCCTGTGACTCCCTTAATGATTTTGTGTCTTACCTTAATACCAACACATGGGGCATACAATTTACAGATACCGCTAGCTACAGTAGCATCAATTTTTTGGACTTACCTATTAGCATCTCTGAGAACAAATTTCAAATGTAAATCCACATCAGTTAATGCAGTTTTCCATGCGACCAGTTGTCATAAGAAATCAGTTTAAAAAAATATCCCTAAAGGGGAATTTGTACATGCTAGACGTAATTGCTCTCTAAACAAGGATTTTGCTACGGAATGTGCTCTAATCCGCCACCGTTGCCTGGCAAGAGGTTATGACAGCAGCCTCCTTGATAAAGCACAACGGGAGGTAAAATCCATGAGGAGAGAGGACTTGTTTACTCCCAAAGTACGACCTCACAGTACTCATAGTAACAAATTGAAATTTATCACCAGATACAATGCAGATAGTTCCAGTCTGTACAACATAGTCAAGAGACATTGGCATATTCTTCAGCTAGATAGAGATATTAGCCCTCGGTAGATGCTCAGCCTAATTTTATCTACACCAAGGCTAATAATCTCAAGAACATCCTCTCACCGTTCTTTATGTCGAACCCAAAACATAAACCTACCTGGTTACATCAAGCAGGCAACAATGGTTTCCACAAGTGTGGGGGATGTTCAATGTGTGTTTTTACATATGAAACCTGCACAATTGAATTTGGCCAATTGGGCATACATAGAATCAATTATTTTATCAATTGCAACACTAAATGTTGTGTATATTGTATTTTATGTGTATGTGGACAGCGTTACATTGGCAGTACCATCCGTCCGTTGAAAATCAGAATAAGGGAGCATTTGTTATCCATTTCCCAGGTAGATGCCAAATATCCTGTCTTTACATTGGTAACAAGTCCACCAAATGGACGATAAAGCACACATTCAATTTGCTGGGATGGCCAAAGTTACCCTGCCACAACGAGGGGGAAATCTGGTTCTCAATCTGTGGCAATTGGAAGCCTGCCTCATCTGCCAATGCCGCACTGTCTCACAAGGCCTCAATACGGACCATGAATTATCTGTATTCCTATGAGTAAGTGCATTCTGTTGTGTTTCATGTAAAACAGGTGCACTTTATCTTCTTGCATACCAATTCACTATGTTGATTTTGACTCAATGTTGGCAACTCACTTAGTTCAATTTTGACCATAATCATATTCATTGCTTGCCCAAACGGATTGAAATTCGTGAGGCAGACATACTTGGGTTAATTGATTTACCCCTCCCAATAGTGGGTTATATAGAGACCCCACCTCGGGGTCCCATTCATTCTTAATTAGCTTTCAGTTCTGTACTACCGGTGCGCAACATTGTCCATCATATTTCCTTAGCTTTTCTCCTTCATGCCGGCCTGTATTCATGCCGGTAATTCAATTAGTCTTGAATTAATAATCCCATATATTATAAGTGACATCTTTTCTAAATTCATTGGAGGCATGCAAGTTAGTCCTTACACAACTTAATTCACTGCATGGGCTGGGTACACGGCCTACCACCACAATATTGCTCACTCTGGTACCCCGCTCTCATTTTAATTCTCCGGGCGTCCCCCTTTTTTCTTAAGCCCGGCAGCATAATATATGGTTCCTTAGTAAACACACTCAAGATGGCGGCCACGCTTGCCACACGCACGTCCATAGTTACGCTTCGTTGGGGTCCCGTCCTTATTATTGGCAGTAGGAGCCGCGCATGGCTGGCTCCTTGTCTACAGACGCAGCGGAGACGCTGGTAAGCACAGGACTTGCGCGTAGACCCCTAAAGTGTCTGAGGGTCTACGCTGCTCTCAATTGAATAGCCAGACACGCAGCTGATTAGCTAATTGGTGTGTCCGTCTCCCATTTTCTCTAACCTGCCGGGCTCGCCTGCTTGAATTCTTATACTCACCTCATCCTTCACCCCCAGTGATATCGCTAACACGCCTTCATTATTGTGTTCTTGCAACTGCATAATACAGGTATGTAGGTACCTTTTTTGCATAACTACACCTAATTTAATCAGCTTATCGAGTTGATCATTATTTTCGCTTTTACCAATAATGCACCACACTTTTTAATTGCAGTGGAGCCCATGCCTTTAATTCTACATTTTCTTACCATATTTATGGGTAAGTGTGTGCTAGGTTCAATTTCTCTTTTTTACCATACTCAGTCACAATTTACAAGGCTGAATTTTTCTAATTAGTTTGTTCCTCACAATTCCTTCCTTTTAGTGCTCAAACTAAGGATACTTCCACCTCAGGTATTCTATAAAGTCTTCTTAATGACATCAACTAACTGCTTGGCCAACATTGCTTCCAAATGCTAATGCATTCTTTAATTTTGTTTTTCCCTACTCTTTCTCTCTATATCCAAATCTGGTAATGACCGAATTGGATTAACTCCAACCATATGACCCATATGGTTGGAGTTAATCCAATTCGGTCATTACGGTCAGAGGTCATACCATATGGGTTGTATAATTTTTTGTTTCAAAATATTGTTTCATTTGTCACAATGCAATCACTTTGCACATTTCTGTTGACAACCCTTGCATTGAATGACTACCTTGTTTGTTTGGTTTGACCACCTAATTGTTTTGCTTTGTTGTGTGGGTCTTTCACATGTACTATGTTTACTTTTTTTGTACTTTTTTATTTTTAATGTACAAAAATCTGTAGCGTCAGTATAAGAGCAAGTCGCTCGAAACACGTGTCAGGCTACAACGGTTCTGATTAAACACCAAACCAATTGTATTTCATCTTTTTTTTGCACGCAATGTGTTTGCAAAACAACCCCTTTTTGATGCAGAGTAGCAGTGGATGGAGCCGCTGCAGGTTTACCTGTATGAGTACAGATCAGGAAAACCAAGGCGTCTTCACAAAGGGTTGAGAGAGAGGAATCCGGAATACAAATGCTGGGTCAAAAGTGCTTTTAGTCAACAAACAATGCTGGAAATGACTCAATTAGAAGTGCTGTGTAACCGTTGCTGCTGATTTAAATAGAAGAAGGCGGGGCTACACGTGACGCACGATCCGCTGCAAATCACGTGACATGTGTGCTACAAGCACGCGAACACGGATGCAACGTCCATCTGGATAGTCTCCATGGCAACTTCCATTGTTGCAAAAGTGCCGTACATTACGGCAATGTTGTTGAATGGACCGGGGAGCCCAGATCCACCGAGATGAAACAGCATCCACCCCCAAAAACCCCAGCAACCCCTCGAAGGAGTGGAAATCCCTCAGAAGATCAGAATAGTGTAAGTTCACCAGGGGCTCCCAGGTGCTGTCCTCGGGGCCATAACCTTCCCAATCCACCAAATAATAGACTGTGCCTCTAGCTACCCTGCAATCCAAAATACGAGAAACTTTATATTCGTCCTCTCCATCCACCAACACTGGGCCAGGCCGGGTAGACAAACATGTAGAGAGGAGGCACGGCTTGATTAGGGACACGTGGAACGCTGGATGAACACGCCAAGCAGCAGGCAGAGCCAATCTGACCTCCACCGGATTCACAATGGAAGCGACAACGTATGGACCTACATAATTTGACAGTAACGTCTTCTTCCCAGCAATTTTGAGATGGCGTGAACGACAACCAGACCTTCATGCCAACTCGATAGGTAGGAGCTGGTGTGCAATGTGCATCAGCGTATTTCTCGGCACTCACCTGCTCACGAAGCAAATGGGATCAAACATCCCGATGCAACTGATCCATGTCACGCACACAAGCAAGAGCGGCTGGATTATCCTCAGGTAGTGTAGGGTCCAAAGGTAATGTACGGGGATGACAACTGTAAAGTGCAGAAAACTGTGACATCCCTGTAGATGCATGTAGGGAGTTGTTATATGCAAATTCAGCCTGAAATAGAGCAGAAAACCAAGATTGCTGGAACTGAAGGCATAAGCATCGAAGGTACTGCTCCAGGGTAGTGTTAGCCCTTTCAGTTTGACCATCCGTCTGTGGATGGTAGGAAGAGGAGTATCTATCATCTATACGGAGAGAGGTTGTAAGGGCTCTCCAGAACTTTGAGGTGAATTGGGTACCACGATCGGAAATAATAATAGAGGGTAACCCGAAATACCTGAACACATTAGTCAAGAACAAATTGGCCAATTTGGGAGCAAAAGGTAAACCTGAACATGGGACAAAGAAAGCATATTTCGTGAAGTAGTTGACAACTACCCAAATTGTGTTGAAGCTACAGATTTCTGGTAGTTCTACAATGAAATCCATGGACACCATTTGCCATGGTTTTAAGGAACAGGTAGTGGATGCAACAGACCCATGGGTTATTCCTGGAGGTTTTGCATTGCGCACATATAGCACACGTGTTGATATATTCCATGACATCTCGAGACATGGTGGGCCACCGGACCATCGGCGCAATGATTTCAGGTTTTTTTGATGACCAGGATGTGCTGCCACTGCTGAGTCATGAGTCCACTGTAGTGCCATGGTACGGGGCTTGACCGGGAGATATGAATACACAACCTTGAATAAAAGGCAAGCAGTATACAATATCGAGGTTTAAATCCGTCACCTCTTTAGGCCTTGACGTAACCCATTCCTTGATGATGACCCGCATAGGTGGCGGTACTGAACACCCGCAAATCACATGGTTAGGGAGCAACATGAGTGGTTCGGTCTGCTCAGGTGGCTCCACCTCATGGAGATGAGACACAGCATCAGCAGAGAACTGATACGTAGCGGCCGATAGGTAATAGTGAAATAGTATTTTGAAAAAAACAGATGCCAACGCGCTTGACTGGCTGTAAGACACTTCATTGACTGAAAAGCTAATAAGCTCCGATGGTCGGTGTAGACCGTAACCATATGTCGAGCACCCAATAGATGATGCCTCCATTCGGCGAACACTTCTCTGATAGCCAATAATTCACGCTCTGTGATAGTATAGTTTCTTTCATATGCTGTGAGTTTTCTGGAAAAATAAGCAATAGAATGATCCTCCCCAGAGTGAGGACACACTTGGGACAGGACGGCCCCTATGGTATAAACGGAGGCATCAGCTTCAACAAAATATGGTAAATCAGGATGTTTCAAAACAGGGGCGGTAGCGAATGCCACCTTCAGTTGGTCAAACGCTGACTGTGCCTCTGCGGACCATATAAAAGGGACCATACACTTATTAATGCTGTTAATGGGGAGGCGATGGCTGAAAACCCATGGATAAATCGCCTGCAAAAGTTAGCGAACCCCAAGAATGATTGAAGTGCTTTAGTGTTCTTGGAAGCAGGCCACTCCATCACAGCCTTAACCTTGCTTGAACTCATGCGTATGCCATCTTTTGTAAGGTCATCACCAAAGAATTCTACCTCTGTGATATGGAAAGCACATTTTTCCACCTTAACAAAGAGACTGTTTTCAAGTAAATGCTGCAATACCATGCGTACATGTTCAGTTCAAGAAATGGAATAGATCAGTATATCGTCTAAGTAGACCACTATGAACTGGTCAAAGACATCATGAAAGACGTCATTCATAAAAGCCTGAAATGTGGCCAGGGCATTGCAAAGTCCAAAAGGCATCACAAGATACTCATACAGCCCGTATTGTGTCTTGAATGCTGTCTTCCATTCATCCACCTCTCTCATTCGTACTAGATTGTACGCTCCACAAAGGTCTAATTTCGTGTAGAGCTGTGAATACCTTAACTGATCGAGGAGGACTGAGATCAATGGCAGCAAAAATTGGTTCTTCACCATTACAGTGTTCAAAGCTCTGTAATTGATACGTGGTCTGAGATCTCCTTTTTTTTTTAGGTAAGAAAAAGAGCAGTGAGGGCGCCAGAGACTTAGAGGGGCGGATAAATCCCATAGCTAGTGCTTTGTCTATATATTCCTTCAGTACCGCGTCTTCCTTTAGGGTCAGGAAGTATACCCGTCCTGCTGGGACTTTCGCACCAGGAACCAACTCAATTGGACAATCATATATCCAATGAGGAGGTAGAGTCTCTGCTTTCCCCTTGTCAAATACGTCCATGAACTCCTGGTATTCTGAATGAACATGTGGCGTATGAGACATGGCTCCAATATGAGAGGATGTACAAGCTAAAGCACTGCTAGGTTTCCCTGTTGTGATACCATGGAACGCCATACACTGTGTGTTGAACATAGAAGATGGGAATTGAATGATCTTGAGGGCCCAATTTATGGCTGGATTATGGAAATGAAGCCACAGTACTATTCCCAAAATGACTTTATAAGCCGGGGCTTTGATAATATCAAAGGTGATTTCCTCTGAATGTCCTTCGTTGGTACACATGATCAGAGTTGTAGTCTATGTTTAACCAACCCAGAGACTAGAACAGAACCATCCTCTGCATTCACCATCTCGGGCTGGTTCTTCGATACCAAAGAAATGTTAGAGGAGGCAAACTGTTAATCAATGTAATTACCCGTAGCCCCTGAATCTATGATGGCTAAGGCTTTGAAAGAATCCCCGAAAGGAGTAGTGAAGGTTACGGGAAGATGAAAAAGAGTGGTTTATGGTTCCATAAGTGAGTCTGTTAAAAGGTCTCCCGGCATAGGGACTCCATCTACTGCCGTGATTTGGCGTTTCTCGCCTTTCTTTTGGGTTTTTTGGACACTCAGGCAACAAATGATCGAACGCACCACAATACATGCAAAGACTGTTGGATCGCCGATACTCTCTCTGATCCGGGGTTAACAGACCCCTAATCGCACTGATCTCCATAGGCTCAGGAGCAGGGGTTGAGGCACTGAAGTAACTGGGCATACTGGTGGAATAGTTGACCTTTTCTCACCCTGTCTATGTGCTCTGTGTGCATCAATCTGCGGAACTAAATCAAGTACTTCACCAAAAATGGCTGGAACAACGGGGACAGTTGCCAGTGTGTCCTTTAACTCATCAGAGAGACCTTGGTAGGAAATCGCTGCTTTCTTCTCCTCAGGCCAATCAGTTTCTGCAGCCAACTGATTGAAACGGGCCAAGTAGACAAGCAGGTAGGAAATGCCTTGTCTATGTTTGAGAAGCTCCAAATCACTGGCCTGAGTGGTGTATCGTGTATCAAACACTTTACTCATCATGGTGAGGAGGGCGTCACAGTCATATAGTGCATGACTGTTGGATTCCAATAAAGGATTTGCCCAAGCAGCGGCGGTACCACCTAAATTGGACAACACAAAGACTGCCTTTGTGGTGGATGTGGGAAAAGATGCAGGGCGACATAAGAAATGCAGTTTGCATTGATTTACGAATGTCTGATATTGTTTGGAATCACCCAAAAACCACTCCGGAGGAGCCAAAGGAAACTGCGTAGAGAGCAATACAGGAGCAAGGTCTTGTCTAGGATCAGGAAAGCCTGAACCAGAGGTAGATGCCACTGTTTCTACACCCTATTGAGCAGGTGTGGTTACCAATGACTGTATGGCATCCGAGCGCTGACGCAATGCCTCTTGTGCATTGGTCAGATCTGTCTGCAAGTCAGTAACCATTTGCACTATTTGTGACAACGGGTCCAAGGGTTCCTTTGACATGTTGTAGGTTTCTAAGTCTGTTACTCACCACTCCTCAATGGCTAAGGGCGTTGGTTACGTCCTTCAATAAGCCAAGTGGATCGATGTGTAGAGTGAGTAGATGCCTCCCGGAAGCTATTCAGTCTGAATTCCAGGGACTCCAGAATTCTGACCACCTCAACCTAAGGGAACTCTTCTCTACGATCTATCCCTATACTATTCTAGTAGAAAACCGACAGAGGAGTTCATCGAATAAAAGAGCGGGAAACACGCGCAACAACAAACCAATGCTGCAGGAAGACTCCACAGGAATGAATACCAATACAAGGAAAAAACTGTCAATATTCCTTCAACTAAACTACAATAATACCTGTGTAATGGTCTTGACAGAAGGAGTCGAAATCTCTATAAGGAAGAACACAAAAATGGTAAGTCAGGATATTCATGCCATTGGCCTCCCTGCCCAACGTTTTGAGCATGGGACAAGTCGGTTCACTCTAGCATAGCACACTCTTGGGCTTCTTCAGCATGAGGATACAGTTATATTGCAAACAGAAGGGCCTTCTACACTCAAGTCTCTTAAATTATCAAAAGTCTCTTGCTTCAGAGGGCCTGATGAATAAAAAAAAAAATCCTTTCCAAATATTCACATAGGGCGATTCACTCTTCATCCTAGATCCCCCTCAGCTGGGCTCAGATCCCTTCTTCCACAATTCCTTCTCAGATGACTCATGGTTCACCCCGAATATCCATCAGTCAGGCTCAGATCCCTATTACACAATTAGTCTCCCTCAGCTGGGTTCTGACAAATTACTATTTGTATATCTCTTCTCGGGTGACTCACGGTTCACCCCGATTGCCCTCAGTGGGGCTCAGATCCCCGTTTTACAATTAGTCTCCATCAACCTGGCTCGGATCAATTACAGTTCCTATTAGCTATCGAAGACTTTCGAATGTGTACAGGGTTTGGCTTGACACGTTACAGGACCATTTCGATGTTACAGTTCAGAATTTCACACTCTCAGTTGGATACCTAACAGAGACATTCAAGTGAGCACCCACATGGTGCTGGATCACTCTGTATACGGTATCTTGGGTTACTTCCCAAAGTTCAATCACAAAGTTCAATTACTTCTTCAGTTCCAATTATAATTGCGTTGCTCATCGCCAACTCTTCACACACGATTCCCTTTATACAGTGTTGCTGGTCTGCTATCAGTCCCTCCAACTCACTGGCTCTGTTGACTTTACTGGGACTGCTTTGTTATGGGAGCCAAGAACAGTACCACAGCGGCAATTGCTCCTCCCCACCTCGGCTATCGATGCGGGAGAGCCCCGGGCACATTCAACGCACAATGTACCTTTCTTCAGCTTTTATTCCCGGTCTTATGTTTGAAAGTAGCGGTTTTCCTCCGAAAAGGCCAAAGGCAACTTCCTCCTTGCAACTTGTTTTGGCCTTGCCGTCTTTCTGCTTGTATTAACCTGCCATCTCAGAACTGCTGCGTCCTCTTGTGTTTTGCCTTGCTCAGAGTGTGCTTTCGTGCTCCACCTTTTATTCCTTTGGGAAAGAGAAAGGGAAGTTAGGTGTGTGTAATCAAAGTTGCCTGTTATTGCCTGGCCTCAAAATTGGGACAACAGGGCAGGCTTTCATAGGGAGTAATTACCCCCATATTCCTATGGGGATTCTTCCTGTCTCCTAGTTCATTAACCCTCCTCCCAGGAGGGTTTGTAAACTCGGAAGGGTGAGAATCTGGGGATTTGTAGTGTTTGTAGAATGAATTGTAAAAAATAATACTTTGGAAGTTGTTAAGATGGATTTCTGAACTAGGAACTGGAGGGGCAGACGTTCAGAAGGCCAGCCTAGTTTCTTGGAACAGGGTAACCTCTGGACAAGCCAGACCAATCAGGGTAGCAGTGGTGGCGGTCAAGACTAAGTCTCAAGAGAGGTGAGGGTGAAAGACCTCAATGAGCACACAAAGCAAGGACACTTACAAATTACTCCAGACATGTGTTATATTAAAAATATAGACACATTTATTACAAAGCCTTTGTAACATCGACCATAGCAATTAATCACAATAATACTAAAGTAAACCAACACATCACAATCAATACAATATATATACAAGACCGAAGGGCCTAAGGAGTTATGAGCATGTAATATGTAGACCACCTAGATGGGGAGGAAAACAGGCAGTGCAAATAATCATTAGTCCCATTTCGACATCAGAATTTCACCTAACTAGGAGGAAGTCCGAGCCCTACGAAGAGAGGAGCCTTATGCTCAATAGTACATGCATGCGCTTGTGCCAATGGACAAAAATAGGGTCTCTTCAAGGGTTTCTGACTGTTCAGGAAGGTGGATGAAGCGATGAAGAACAGGTCCCCCACTACTCGAGCAAGACCTCCACTTGTGGGTGGTGCCATGGTGAGAGTGCCGGACAGATCCGCTATTTTGCAACATCGGTGGAAGAGAAGTAGGTTCCTGCGGTAGGGGCCACCGGTTGGGGTATGGACTACTCACCGGTCCCCGACGCAGGCAGACCCAGACTTCGCCAGTTCAGTTCACGTTGCTGGCAGGTTCAGGTGCAATGATCAGGACGTCTCGACACCATGTAGATTCCGCGGTAGCAGGATGCAGGGGCGAGGGTGTCCCAAATGCAGTGAACGTGCACAGGTTGTTACCACAGCAGGGCAACATGGCAACCGTGTTTACTCTGGTCCGGGCGCACTTGTCTCACTTCAGACCTGTGAATGCCAGGTGTACGATATTCGGTGTGAGAGTGCCGTGGACAGAGAGCTAGCAGTAGGCCAAGTTTCGAGGGCTTCCCTAAAACGACGGCGGTGACAGAGCAAATGTCCTGTGTAAGCTGGTCAGCCCACTGGTTGGCCCAGGGACACTTTCGAAGAGGCTTACTTGCAGGATTTGGTGAAGGTGCCGGGAATAGTTGATCCCACTATTCCAATGGGTCAAAGCGCCTTCGAAGACCTTCTAGGACGATCAGATACAGAGGGGTCTCGCAGGACGACAGCGGTTCAGGGTGCCAAACCTTCAGCGGGTCCACCAGCAGTTCCTTGGCTCAGCTTCTTGTTGCAGGATACTTGGCTCCTTATCCCTCGTTCGGTGTGAACTCAGGAGATCGACCTGGTAGTGGTGTTTTCAGTCTCCTCTTATCCAAAGTTCCCTTCGCGCCAAAATGGAGAGGACCCAATGGGAGATCTGCTCACAAACACTCACACCATACGTGGACCTACCACGGTGGTCCCAGGCATTCAGGAAACTCCAGACTCTCTGGCACCCAGGATGTGTATTGGGAACAGACACCCCAGACCACATCCTGGAGGCATACACACAAGGCATGCAGAAGCACGCGAAAGCTTTGGGTTTCGTGGGAAAGTGCATGACCAAATAAGGACTGACCCGGCCGGCTCCACCTGGGGAAGGTGAAGGGGCAAGATGGCCAAAGGACAGGACAAAGAACCTCCTAGCATGGCCATTTTGGAGCCAGGCCACTTATTTGTGCCAAACGCGGTAAGTGCGGATAACATGGCGAAAAAGGGTTAAAAACACAAGAGAAACGATAGCTGCCACCAGTCCTGTCCGTGACACACTTGCACAGTTCATAATAAGTCCAGCGAGAGTTTCTAGGGCCTTTGGAATTATTAGAGACCCAAGAGCGCAGCAAAGTAAGTTACAGTGCACTCTTGTTTGATGTTGCACAAAAGCTGCAACATGAGGAAAGGACTAAGGGGAAATGAAGTCTCCCAGTACCGACTGTCTTAAGGGCATGTCAGTTTCCCCATAAGAATTGAGCGAAAGCCCAGAGGAGTGCGGCAGAAGGCTGCGCTCCTCTGGCAAAGTCTAGATCAGGGTGTAAAACAGCAGCAAAAAGTTTGGAGGTTGACACATGGAGGGAAAATTACATACAATCATGAAATCTTTCCTAATAGAGGTCTGTCGAGGGAATAACCAGGATTATTATTGTAAATTGAATAGGGGGGAATTGCGAGAATTGTAGTGTTATAAAAGCAGATTGGGAGTTCGGAAAATAATGATCAGAGGGACAGGGAGACGAAGGACTGGGAGTACTCAGGTAGTCAATAGGAAAATAGGCATTCTGGGAGATGTAGTTTCCCAATGCAACTATTTGGGGTTCCTAATAGTTTTAGCAGATGCAGAGCGGCTGTTGGATTTTCCTTTTGGTAAGGGAAATTCATTGGGTGGAAGGGAGGTTGATTGGGAACAGCCTATAAAATCCTCAGGGACTTCGTCCACCTTGCCTTCTTCCCTGGTGTAACACCGCATCTCATCTGTGGTATTCCCCTGAGCATAACCCCGGGTTCCCCAACCCAGATGATCCTCCGTCCTCCTCCACCCATACGGTTGGGGTAGGAGAGCGTCAGCCCTTCCCTGGCCACCTGGATATGGGATTTGTGGGATCCACCTGGGAGAATACCCTCAGGAGTCTCACAAAGACCAGAACAAACATAGGGGAAGGGAAAACCCCCTTTTCCTGGTGGAACTTTATTCCTTTTTATTTCTGCACCTTAGAACTTTATGTTTGGAAATTTGAAAGAAAGCTACAAGTATGTAGCTTTCAGAAATACCAGTTACACATTATATTGAGTTTAGAGTGGAAGGGTCAGTTTAGAGTTTTGGACACAGGACAGAGTCCACTCTTTTGTTTCACATCCTGACGCAGACATTCCTTAGTTTTGTTGAGGCAGGGAAACCCCTATCACGAATAGGGATAGATAGGATTTCTCACAACCCCTCTTATTATTTTGTGATTAATAAATGTCTATAAGCAACACTTTGCATGCCTCTGTGTCCGAGTCTTACTCTTGATTACTTAAATACCACTTCCACTCCGGAGCCTGAGCCGGAAAACACCTCCACACTCTGCCTGTACATTCTCCCTCTCTTGGTGGCACACCTCCTCCTCCTCTAACCTCATCCAGGTAACCCACACTTCCTTCGTCCTGTTGCCACCTTATGACCCCCTCCCTTAGTGGGTATTACTTCTCTCTACCTGGTCAATCTGGCCCTGTCTTCACCACCCCTGGGGCTTCTTAAAGAAATAAAATGTTACAAGTAGCAGGACAAACTCTGCCCACTTTTTCCATGTGCGTCCACTGCGGAACAGTAATGGCAGCCCGAGAAGGCAAGTGTTTGTGCTCATGTTCAGGGGACCAGTCTGAGTGCCCCTGAGGTAGATTCTATGGGTGAGCGCTGACATCTTTCCCGTCTTAGTCCCAAGTGGTCTTGGGAGCTTGCAGGTCTTTGCCCAGCCTTGCTGGAGTCCTCCAGCAGCCCTGCAAGGTTCTTTTGTCAGCTCTGTCTGGATGCAGCTTCTCCAGGCTGCTTGCTCTTATCCAATTGTGGATCAATGAAGCCAGCGCTGCACATCCGAAGGGTTGTGATAGCTTCTCTTTGTAAGTCTCTGTTTCTCTGTGCGACTGTCTGCTGAGGCGGATTATTAGCGACTGGGGGTCAGCTTTCTCTACACAAATCTAGGGCGCTGGGTCTGGACTTTGATGTTTCTTCTTGGTTTCTTGTTTGTATACTGTCTTCAAAAGAAACAGACACTGGCACGCATCTTATATTTGAGGGATGGCTTCAGACAGAGGAGTACTTCTGAGATACATCCTGGCACAAGGCTGGGGAATTGGGGCCCACTAATTTTCTACTGTCCACAACAAGGGTAGGACTGGCTCTGGGTTGCTCCCTGGTATGCCTCCCATCCACAGCTGAGTGGGGTGCCTGTCCCCTCTTGACAAGGCCAGGGTCCCACTTTCAGTACCACCTCCACCTGATGATGTTCTTTTCTCCACCTCCTCTGTGTCACCCTCTCCCCCTTATGTTGCCTCCCCTTTATCACGCCTGGATTTTCTTCACCTCCTCTTTCCCTTTTGCGTTCACTACCTCCTACCTTACCCTGATTACTATCACCTGCAGCTCATTTTCACTCGTATGTCATGTAATTGTCCTATTGCTGATTTTACCAACTCCTCCTTTACCTTTACTCTCACCAAAATCTGGCTTCCTGGGTGACCACTGACACTCCGTATGGCTCGCATATCTCTCCTGTTCTGCGATCACTTCACTGGCTCAGGGGGTAGAATTCAAGGTCCTGTGTATTCACCAGGCCCTTCATGGTCGGGGAGCGGAATATCTCCAAGTCAAATTCTCACGCTATTTCCCCACCCGGAGTCATCGCTCGGCCACAATGGAGCATCTAATTGTGCCCAAGTACTTCCGCGCTCGGGTAGGGGAACGGGTGTTTTCCATAGCCGCTGCTGTCCTGTGGAATGGCCTTCCGCTGGCCAACAAATAAACCTCCAATTATTTGGAGTTTCGGAAGAAGGTGAAAACTTATCTGTTTTGATCCCCCTGTCTCTGTTCTCTTCTCTCCCAGCGCCATGATGCCTCTGGGCGACCATGCAATTTATAAAAGCTATTAACATAACAAAACCACCTCCTCCTTTCCCTGTTTTCCTCTGATCTTACCATCTCCTCCTTTACCTTTCTATTTCTCACCACCACTTTCTGTCCATTCTTTGCCTGTGATGTTATAACTCCTTCACACTCTTAGCTCTCGCCTCTTCCGCCTGCTCTCCACTCCTGCCACCTCCCTGCTCTACACCATTTGGTCAAACCCTTGTTTTTCCACCGTTCTCCTTCCTCCAGACTTCTCCAAACATGAGCCTCTCCACCTTCCTTACAAATGAGGAACTGGTACGGTGCGATTTTGTAATGTGTTCCCTAATGCCCCTAGGTCCGACATGCACCTGTGTCTTGTAGGTGGATGAGGGATCCGTGTTGTTGCTGTCCCTGAGGAAACGTGTCTGCTTTGGACTTATGGATGGGTTGGTCCAAATGTAGGACTGCTAAGTCTGTCGTTTTGAATGTTAGTTTTTCCTTTCTGAGCCTACTGGTGCTTCCTGTGCTTTCAGTTTGTAAATTAGATGCTTGAAAGAGGCTGGGTATGTTTTGAAAGTTTGTTTCCGTTTTTAGCTTGTTGTGATATTTCAAAATCATTACATATACTCAGACTCCAATACAGACAAACAAAACTCCTACCTCGCTCTTCTTTGGGATCGATGGTTCTGTAATCTTTTGAAGTAATGGGAAAGTACCTAGAAGCCCCTCCACCATCTGACTTCGGAGAGTCCGACAGTGGTGGAGCCTCCAGGGAAAAACCCCTTACGGGGAAAAAACCCTGTGAAGGGCTGCTAGAGAGCGTAGTTTCCGGACTGTGGAAAAGTACACCAAGCTGGGAACCAGAGCGCGCCCCTCACCCCCTTTCTGTCAAAAAATATTTTTGGGCGTCCTGGGTTCCAGAGGTGGCGGCACCAGGGTGACACATGCCCCTACTCAGGAGAGCCACACTGTTGGTTTTCCCCTCTCCCCCCAATTGGGGATTTACACTGTGTAATTGGAGGGTGAGTTGGTTCCTGGCTACTTGAATTGACTACAGCAATCAGAATTCCCTGAGGCCATAATTGATACTAACCATCAACACCTGAACAGACTGCCTGTCCAAAAATAAATATATATATATATATTTTTTTCTTTTTTCATTTAGTTTATTACAAACTTTTGAAAAAAAAAAGAAGCAATAAATTACCACTTAAGGTTAAAGTTATACACTGAAAGGCGCTAGTTCATTTTCGTTTTGTCCAAAGCTACTTGTTGTATATCCTTTGACTTTTTCTTTCAATAAACTTTTCAGACAGCTTCCTTCATCTTCCTTTCGAGCTGTTCAAGAAACAGTGTGAGAGCGAGTGTCAAATTTTTAAAAGTGCTGCTGTGCATTCTTGTCCACCAATCTTCGGCGCTGTAAGTCAAGCCTGTACTCAGCTCCTGACCCAAATAATTGGGTTCTTAGCATTCTTAATTAAGAACAGTGCAAGACCAGGTGTTTTAATGTTTCGTCTTCACTTTGGCGAAAACGGCATTTAAGATCTTCCACTTGCGGGTTTCGCCTTTGTCTTTGTATTGCTTTTGTTTGATATCGATTCAGCCTGAATTTCAAGTAATATTTCCTTAAGCGCTTACATGGGAATACTTCCATGTATTTTGGTATGCTATTGAGACTCTTTGCTTCTGTAGGCGAGTTTTTCATGCATTTATGATTCGCTCTCTTCTCTATTGTTTCAATCCAATCAAGTTGGAATAATTTTTTTTTTTACAGCGTTCGGATTGCTTGTTAGAGTCTTTTCGTCTGTATCTAGATGGTTTAGGATCTCTTTTCATGTTTGTCTCCATTTTTGAAGTATTGGCTCGTTCTTCTGGGTTTTTTGTTCCGCCATTATTTAGAATTGTGGAAGAGTGCCTTCTTCAATTGTCTTACTATATAGTGTTAACATATTCCACATTATTCTGGCGTTCAAAGTAGCCATACTCACTTCATACAGTACGCATGCCTTTGGACATCCTTGGGGAAGCTGTAATATTCTCTTCCAAAAGGTACCTTCACATCTAGACCAAATCTGGTTTGCACAACCGAACATGCTTTCTGCACCAAAGACTAGTGCTGGTACCACTTTGCTCTTATAAAAATGTATAACAGGCTTATACGAGAATTTACTGTATATTCGTTGTATAGTGAAGCCTTGGACTGTCAGTTTTTTGCATTTACCTATCGTTTTTTTCCCTATCGGTTCATCGTTTATACTAGAGTTGATATACATGCCCAATGTCCATCTATTTTTTTCTTTTTGGATGTCCTTCCCTTTAGGCTTTCTAACACCAAGATCTCAGATTTTACAACATTTATTTCTAATCCGTTACCTTCGATGTAGGTCTTCAACACATTTAATTTTCGTTGTACTCCTATCTAGGTCAAATACAAAATGACTATATCGTTGGCATAAAGAATCCAACTGATTTGAGTTCCATTCAACTTTGGAGGGAACGATTTTACTCCGTCCAGGGTCATTTCAACTTCGGATATGTAGAAGTTGAACAACGTTGCTCCCAATGGGCACCCTTGTTTCACTCCTCAAGCCGTTATTATTTCATTGGAAAGATGTCCTTCGTTCTCTAGACAAATCTTGACATGAGTACTTGAGTAAAGTTCTTTTATGGCCAACATCGGACTATGGGGGCATCCTCGGCTTTTAATTTAGACCATAAGATTTCTCGGACCACACCATCAAAGGCGCGGGCTAGGTCTATGAATTCCACATAAACTTTGCAGCCAGATCGAATAGCATCCATTTTTAGAAGATGAGTATAAGGAGATTCAGGCTACAACCTACTCCTTTAACAAAACCCGTTTGTCACACATCAAATACTTTTTTTGTTCTTATCCAGTGCGATAATTGAGCTAATAACAGACTTGCAAATATTTTCCCCACCACGTCTAAAAGGGCTATCGGCCGATAGTTTGCAGAATTCATTCGGCACCCCTTTTTGAAGAATGGTACTATTATTCCTAGCTTCCAGGTGGTGGGCATTCTTGCTTCTTGTATTATATTTTGGAATAGAACATCACAGAACTCAGACCATTCTTCTGGGTTATTTTTCAGCATTTGATTGGATAGTCCATCGGGCCCAGCGGCTCTGGAGGATCTGATCCTTTGAATGAACTTCTGGATATCTATCAAGCTCGCCGTCAGAAAACGCCTCCCCCGACTCCTCACCTGTATCGGCAGAGCTGGTGGTAGTCTTGCGTCTTCGTCGATAATCCTTCTTTTCATGAAGATATGGTCTACCCCGGGAGTTCGTCAACCGTGAACACTTCTGGGAAAAGTACTCCGGTGGCGAATCTGCCGGAATAGCCGAAAGGGGAAAAAGTCGATAAGGCACAAAAAACCCCTGAACATGTTCGTAGTGGATGGAAAGGTGAATTCCGGACGGAAACTTCAGTTGAGGAAACACTGATGACTCGGTAGCAATCGGAAGAGAGGAGTTCAGAAGAAGGATATGGTAGGCAATGGAGTGAGGAGAATCCAACCAGGCACGAAATGCCTCAGCAAGGTAAGCGGGATCCAAAACACGAATAAAGGCAGATCCAGGGAAGGAATGGCAAAGAACAGAGAGACAGCAGGCAGAGAAGGGGAAAGGAACGGCAGGGGGGAAGAGAGGCGAAGACCGCCGAGAGAAGAGAAATGGAACAGGAGAAAAACTGCCGGGGAAGCGGTGCGAGCGGAGGAACGGAAAGGAGGAAACCAGGCGGCAAGTACCGAAGGACCAACAAGCATACACAAGGAAAAACAAAAGGCAGGACAGAAGGGCTCACCTGAGCCAAGAGGAAATAACTGGCACCGTAGAACCCAAAGCACAGAGTGAAAGGGGTTGAAACGTGCCGAGCGCCAGTTCCGACTGCATAAAACTCGGACTACCGGCCGCAATGTTGGAAAAACAACTACACCGCATATTACGTTCAAAAAGAACGTGAAGTCTCAATAATGGTGCCTGAAGCGCCATCTATTCCACACTCGCCAGGTCTGGCGGGTCGTGACAGTATGCCCCCCTCTACCTTCCGGAATCCCAGGTTTGCCCGGGTGGGTAGGATGACATTTTCGAACCAGAATAGGAGCATGGACATAGAAACTTGGTTCCCAGGAATCCTCTGAGGTAGGGTATCCCTTCCAGTGAACCAAATACTCCACCCGGCCCTTGCAAAATCGGGAATCCTGTATCTGAGAAACCTCATATTCTTCTTGTTCGTTCTTCTGATCGAAGGACTTGGCAGATATGGGTCTAGGAGCAGTACTGGAATCAGCCAGACAGAGTAAAGAAGAGTGAAAGACAGAGTGAATCCGACTGAGACTGGGAGGTAACTTGAGTCGATAGGCCACTGGGTTGATGCGTGAAATAATCTTGTAAGGACCTATGTATCTGGGAGAGAGTTTGGATGGGTGTATCCATCTGGGTAAGAATTTAGTGGAGAGCCAAACCATGTTTCCTTCTGCCAGAGGTGGACCGAGAGATCGTTTGCGATCTGCTTGATTCTTTTTTTTTCTTTTTTAAACTTTATTTATTGTTGCACACAGGTACGTCACACACACAGTATATAGCATTTACATAACGTATATATTATTATCAATATAGTATCCAAACATTACACATCTTCGCCTTCAGTTTTGTCAGCTGGGTATTGTTTGTATCTGGCCCATATATTTTTGGGTTTAGTAGCTGGGCTCAGTGTGTCTATGTACATTTCTTCGTTATCGTTTGTCCATACCATGTCTCTGTCCCAATCCCCTTTTGTGAGGCGGGGGGTTTGCTCTTCCATTTCACCAGTATCGCCCTTTTGGCTAGTACTAGGCTAACATTCAACAATTTCCGCCATGTCGGGTTCATCTTCCCTGTAGCCCCCAATAGACACATCATCGGAGTCCATTCAATAGGATGATCTGCCATCTCATCTAATGCTTTGCAAATTTCCGCCTAGTAGTCTCTCAATTGTATGCAGGCCCAAAACATATGGAAGGTGTCCGCTTCCTCACGGTACCATCTCGGGCACGAGCTATCTGCCATGGAATATATGCGTTTCAGTTTAGCTGGAGTATAATGTATCCTGTGAACAATTTTGTAGTGAATCATTTTATATCTTACATTACATGATATATGTTTAGTTAGTGCACATATTTGTGTCCATTGATGATCGCTAATCGGGTGGCCCAATTCTTGTTCCCACTTGGATTTGGCTCCATGTGTCACTGGTGGGCGGGTCTGAATAATGGTTTTATATAGGGTAGATGCCGATATCTTCCCCTGTCCTGCTGTGAATATAAAGCCCAGCTCAGAGTTTATTGTGGGTTCAGCTGGGAATTCTGGCCATATTTTAGCGATAGCGGCTCTCAAATGCATGTATTGCATTTTGTGTGTTGGGGTATCTCCCACCTCATCTTTAAGTTTTTCCCATGTCACAAAGCATTTATCCTGAAACAGCTGCCCCCATTGCACAATCCCTTTGGTGCCCCACTGCGTGGCTAATTCTTTGTCCAGGGTGGGAGGAATATGTTGAGCGCCCCATATTGGCATGCTTGGATGATATAGTGTGTCTGCACCATGTATGTCAACGATTCTGGCCCATGCTGCAGTTGTGACTAGTGTAGGGTTGATGGTGTTGTAACGTTTCGGGCGAGATACCATCAGGCCATGGAGTAGGGTAGCCGATTTCGCTATAATAGATTCAATAGTTGCACCCTTTGGGTTAAGAAAATCTGTCGCCCATTGGGCAGCATAGTGTGCTTGTGCTGCCAAATAGTAAAGTTCCAAGTCTGGCGCAGCTCAGCCTTCCTGTGGGTATTGGTCGGTAAATACCCGCCATCTCAGTCGAGAGTGTCCGCCCCAAGTGAATGCC
Organism: Ambystoma mexicanum; assembly: GCF_040938575.1. Classification (NCBI taxonomy): domain Eukaryota; kingdom Metazoa; phylum Chordata; class Amphibia; order Caudata; family Ambystomatidae; genus Ambystoma; species Ambystoma mexicanum. The sequence continues at coordinate 401,152,538 of NC_090936.1, read as the reverse complement.
GTGCATGCACTTTAAATTTTTGTAAATATTGCCATGCCCGGCCAGACCGGAACGGTACTAAATACATAGAACAGCTTAGAGGATTATCATTTTTATGAGGGCAATCCTCCCCATCATTGATATTGGTAATGTGCTCCACCGTGACATTTTGATGCACAAGGCATTAGCGAGAATGTCATAATTTAATGAACAAGACAGCTGGGCCGTTCTGGCAACATTCACCCCCAAATATCTTATGTGTACCGGACTCCATATAAGACCATGAAGATTGGTTGGTTTTACCGTCGCCTCATTGAGTGGGAAAATTTCTGATTTTTGGGCATTTAGTTTCAGGCCAGAGTGTTCGCCAAACGTTATAACCGCCGATAGGACTTTGCTGAGTGTATGTTCTGGGTTCTTTAAATATAGTAAAATGTCGTCGGCATATAATGTAATAATTTACAGTTTACCCTCTAGCCGCAGTCCGTATGTTCTATATCGGGTCCTGAGCACGTCCGCAAGGGGTTCTATTACCAGCGCGAACAGGAGGGGAGACAGCGGGTAGCCCTGGCGGGTGCCCGCCAGTAGCTTGAATATTTCTGTTAGTGTGCCGTTGATGCTTATCGTACCGTAGGGTCTTTTATAGAGTATCTTGACCCATTTAATAAAGTTGGGTCCAAACCCATAGTTTTGTAGTACCCTAAATAGGAACGGCCAGTATACTGTGTAAAATGCTTTCTGCATATATAGTGAGATTACCACCCCCTGCAGGTCTTTTGGCGTCGCCGTTAGAATATTGTGGCAGCGTCTGACATTCATCGCGGTGGATCTACCCATTATAAAACCCGCCTGGTTCTCATGGACCTTTTAGGACATAAGTGGGGTTGGGCGGGTTGCCAGGATCTTCGCAAAGATCTTGGCATCAGTGTTTATTAATGACAAAGGCCTGTAAGAGCCACAGTCTTCGGGGGGTTTCCCTGGTTTAAGAAGCAGGGTAATGACCGCTTCTCTAGTAGTTTCTGGCAACTCCCCTTTTTCTAAAGCTTCTGACCATAAGGCGTGTAACCTGGGAACCAAGAGCTGGGTGAATTCTTTGTAGAAATCCGCACCAAGGCCGTCTGTACCCGGTGCCTTTCCATTGGGAAGTGCTTTAATGGCTTCCGAGATTTCTGCCTCAGTGATCGGAGTCTCAAAGGCCTCCTTAGTGGCATCAGATAGCAATGTCGTGGGTATTTGGCTTAGATATTGATCTATTTCTGCGTCGGTTGCTCTGCTCTGTGGGGAGTACAACGTTTTATAGAAGTCGTAGAATGTTCCCGCAATCTCATGCTCGTTTGTGGTCACGGTACCGTCATTACGTGTTATGCATGGAATACTCGTTGGGCCGCGTTCCCCCATATCATCCTGGCCAGTAACCTTCCCGGGCGCTCGCACTCCCCATACCGTCGCGCGGCCGCCGGTCTGTCGAAGTAGCGGATCTCTCGATCAGCTGCCTCTCTAAATTCTTCCAATTTAGTCTTAATATCCAAGCCGAGTTGTGGAGATGGAGTCTGTGCATACCGATTCTGTGTATCGGCAATGTCTGCTTCCCACCGGGCTAAATCCCTGCAGATGTCCTTGAGGACCCCAAATTCAGTCGACATCGCTGTACCTCTAATATACACTTTAAATGCCTGCCATAATACGGCCTGGGTATTCACTGTGCCTTTGTTAATATCAAAGTATTCCTGAATGTGTTGGGTCAATGATGTCTTGTAGACCTGGTCTAGTAACGCCGCTGGTTTGAACCTCCAGTGGGGCCTTCCCATTCTTATCTCGGGGATTCGCAATGTTATTTGGATAGGCGAGTGATCTGAGTATGTTCTTGGATGAATGTGAGTGTTCGTAACCCAGCCTAATGCCACATGTGATAACAGCCATACATCTATTCTGGAGTGCATATCATGCACCGATGAATAAAACGTGTACGCCCACTTGGTGTTGTTTAGGGTGCGCCATGCATCTCTGAGGCCCAGGTCAGCCATATGGGTGATGATCGTTTGGGCCGCTTTGGACAGTGCTCGCAGCTGATCGGAAGTGCGATCCAGCTGAGTGTCCAGGATGGTGTTTATATCACAGCCACATATTAAGTGCGCCGTGGGATATTTCGCTAGTTTCCCGAACAGTGTCGCATAGAAACCAGGGTCGTCCACATTTGGGCCATATATGTTTAGCAGGAGCACCTCTGTGTTGTGGAGGGTGCCATGTACTATGACATATCTGCCTTCCGGGTCACATTCCGAATGGAGGCATGTGAATGGTACAGATGTATGTATTATGGTCTTTTCAGCACAATGTTGCAATAAATGTGTTTCCTGCAGAAATACTATCTTGATGCCTAGTCTCATTATGTATTGCATAATTTTCCTCTTCTTTATGTAGGATCCCAGTCCTCGGACATTCCAACTCAATATTTTAATATCCTCTTTGTTCGTCCTAACCATTGTCGCGTTGGATCCCATGAAGATGCCTAACTTGTTGTGTCTCAGTTATTGATATGTCTGACACAAGTATCAGTACCTGTGTGCTTTTTACTGTAACTTCCCCTTTCCCCAACGTTTTCCCTCGCAAACTAGTCCCGCTGCCCTCCCCCTCCCTCATAGTTACCCGAACTTTAACTATGCCGCCAACCCCATCCCCTTTCCCCCTCATAATTCGCTGTGCACCAGCAACATGGGGCTCTGTCGGGACATTCCAGGCCGCGATGCTTGGTTTACTTATCTATCCCGGTCAGTTCTGCATAATTGTTACCCAAACACATATTAAATAGTAGGATGCTATTAACAATAATTCAACTTTGAAACATTACTGACTGTAGAGCACCCCTGTTGGGGGAATCCCGCCCACTCAATATTGTGCTTTCATCTTGCATTCCAGTCGTGAGCTTTCAGCACTTCAGGAGTCTTCATCGTTTGTAGGCTGGAGAGCTGGGAGTGGAATATTAGTTTCAACGAAGCTCATCGCTTCTTCAGGGAACGTGAAGAAATAAGTCTTATTTTGGTACTGTAGCCTTAGCCTAGTTGAGTACAGCATTGCATAAGGAATGCAGCGTTCACGCAGTAATTTCTTAACCCCGGTAAATGAGCGCTGCTCTTGCTGTACTGCCAACGTGTAATCAGGGAATATGCGGATAACATTGGCCTCCCACCTCAGTTCTTGTTTCTCCCTAGCCGCTATCAGTACCAGGTCTCTGTCCCTGTAATTCATCATGCGTGCAATGATGGGTCTAGGATAGGCTCCCGGCTTGGGTTGTGGTGCTAATGATCGGTGTGTGCGCTCCACAATGAACATGGGCGACCAGCCTGGGTCCCCTAGTAGGTTTCATAACAGTTTCTCCACAGCCAGTTCCATGGGTCCCTGTAAGGCTTCCTCTGGCATACCTATTATGCCAATATTGGCATGGGTATGTTTGTTCCCGCAGTACCAAGGTGTTATTAAATGTTCATAAGCGTCGCTCTCGACTCCGTTGTCTGTGACCTGTCCTTAGAATGTAACTAAAGGTTTTCAGGGGTGGGAGCGGGGGGGCCGTGTCCGCCCCAGCCCGTTGTAGTGGGCGTGCCTATTTTAGGTCCTGCTGTTGAAGGAATAGGTCTGTGGTATATGTTTCACACCTCTGCGTGCGGGCAGCTCCTAGTGTACAGCCCACTTGGTATCGCTGGTTCTGTGCTGTGGAACCCCTTGCCCTACGCCCCAGAAACCTTATTGTTTAGGGCGTATTGGCGGATACCAGAAAGTTCCATGACTCTGTGGAGTAGAGCTGTTGCTGTGGACTTTGCCCAGGTCACAGCACCTCTGTGTCTGCTGATTGGAGTCGAGGTCGGCACATCCACTATATCGCTCTGACTTTCCTTATGTTTAGGGTCTTTTCTCAGTGCCTTGATAGTGGGTGTTGGGGAGATCCGGGATATACTCCTGTTCTGTTTGGATCCCGCTCAAACATAACACAGCCCACGATCGTATTATAGCCCAGTGTAATTGAAAGTGCTTTAGTACACGTTCCAAGATGGATCCCACAATGGGACTTCAATGGCCTGCTAGTCTGAGGAGAATCTGCAGTATGTTCTAGGGCTGTGCGAGTGCCATCAATGTGGAAGGGTGTGTTGATTTTTCAATCGCTCGGCATAGCGTTAAGCACCCAAGACCCCCTCCTGCGCTCACTTCACTGCCCTGTTGCTGCTGGGTCACTTGGGTGGGAGCGGGGGCGCAGATTTTTACTTCGTGTTGTGCTACACGTAACGATCGGTTCGCTCTTGGGATGCGGTATCAAGGCAGCCACGGTGATCGGCACACTTAGGCGCTTGGAGGATCCAGTTTCAGGCACATTCTCGCATGATGGGTGCTTTGGTGGTCGCGGGGCCTCAATTGGCTTCAATGCATGTATGCTGCCACGTGGGTCACTGGTTCTGTGTTATTTGTTTATGTGCCTGGGCCAGTTTCCAGTAGTAGTGGGCCCAGGCAGATTAGTGGGCGGACAGCAGTTCCCGGGGTGGGACAGGGTGTTACAGGGTTGAAATAGTCCTTACTGCCGCCCACCTTTCCCTACCTCCATCCAGCGCAGCCGCAGGGTTGCGTTCCTCTGTTTCCCGCTCGGCAGGTTGTTCCGATGGGTCCGCAGGCACTCTACGTGAAACGGAGCACCCGCAACCGTCGCAAAAGTTCTGGGCCGGATTGTTGGTGCAGCGCGCCTTGGTGGTGGGCCGCTCGCCGCCGGGCTCCTCCTCCCGCAGCACTCCAGGAAAGGGTGGGCTGGTCCCGTTGTTTACTCGCTGGTTCTTTTGGATGACGTAGCTCTCAATGTAAACTTCATAGAAAGTCCAGACTCGCTCAGCAATGGCTCAAAGTTATGATGAGTGCCTCTGACAAGTATCGGGCAGAACCGGACCGGATAAGCAGATTTTTAACTCATGCAGTCTGGAATGCCACAGGAGCTCACGCGGATGCAGCCATCTCTCCGCATGCGCAACAGCCCCCCCCGATCTGCTTGCTTCTTCATTGAAAGTTGGGTGTCCTTAAGGTTATTCTGAGCCAGATGATCAGATGATGAGCTTCCGAGATGGTGGTTAGAAGCGTCTCAAGTCACGGAATGTTTGAAGGAGTGGAATGTAGGGGCAATAAGCTGCGCGGGTGAAGTCCATAGGCACAAAAAAAAGGACTCATCATTGTGGCGCAGTGGATAGAGTTATTATAAGAGAATTCCACCGTGGGTAGAAGGGCTACCCAATTGTCTTGTTGAGAGTTGGCGTAACATCGAAGGTATTGTTCGAGAGTGCTGTTGAGACGTTCTGTCTGACCATTCGTTTGGGGATGGAACCCAGAGGATAACGTTCTTTCAATACCCAGTCTGGCACAAAGGGCGGACCAAAAAAACGGGAAGTAAATTGGCTTCCTCGGTCCGAGACCACTTTGTCTGGTAGCCCATGTAACCGATAGATGTACTGTACAAAAACTTTAGCCGTTTCAGAGGCAGAAGATCGATTTGCCAATGGGGAAAAATTGGCTAATTTGGAAAAATAGTCAATAGTGACCAGAATACAAGTGCAAGAAATAGGCAGCTCAACAATAAAGTCAGTGGATACATGACTCCATGGTCTGGAGGGAGGTACGGCTTGTTCTAAAAGTCCGATGGATCGTTGGGTTCGGTACTTGATTCTGGCACAGACTGCACAGGAGCCGATGTAGCTTCTGATGTCAGCTGTCATAGTGAGCCAGAAAAAAGAACAGGATATCAGTTCTACGGTGCTCTTTATTCCTCTGTGGCCTGCCGAAATGTGGTCATGGCACCAGGAAAGGACTTTAGAATGAAGGTTGTGGGTAGGAAGAAAAAGCTTCTGTGTTTGATGAACATCAAACCCTTTCTTCTTTCCGTTTCAGAGAGCAAATGGTTGGGAAAAGTATCTTTGAAGGCAATAGTGGCTTCTTCCACTTCCTTGAGGAAGGAAGATATATGTAGAATGATCCTTTTCCTGGGAAATAAAGGATCTGGTAAAAAGTCTGATGAAGGCACTGGAGTATCTCTCCGTGAAAGAGCATCAGCTAATATGTTCTCAGTCCCCGGCAAGAAGGTGATTTCAAAGGTGTATTGTGAAAAAAAAGTGCCCACCTGGCTTGTCTAGAATTCACACAATCCATCTGTTGCAAAGTCTTAAGATTTTTATGATCTGTGTGTATCACAAAAAGGTAGGAACTGCCCTGAAGAAGATGTCTCCACTCCTTGCAAGCCCTCTTCATGGCTAAGAGTTCTTCTCGATAACTGAATAATTGCATTCGCTGGGAGTGAGTGTCTTAGATAAGTAGCCTATGGGATGTTCCATGCCTTCAAACTCTTGTATCAGGATGGCCCCAGTGGCTCTGGCGCAAGCATCGGCTTCGATGATGAACCTTTTAGTCTGATCAGGCTGACAGAGTATGGGAGCCATAGAGAACAATTCCTTAAGGAGTAGGAAAGCCTTATTTGCCTCGTCGGACCAATTGAAAAGACCACTAGATTTCTTTAGGAATAATGTCAATGGTAACATGATTTCAAAAAAATGGCGTATGAATTTTTGAAAGTAGTTCGCAAAACCCAGAAGTCTCTGAACGTCCTTGACTGAAGAAGGTGCCGGCCATCCCATCACAGCCTCCACTTTGCACGGGTCCATCATAATGCCATCCCCGGATAGGATGAAACCCAGTTAGGGAACAGTAGTCACAGCAAACAGACATTTTTCTGATTTTAGCAGTAATTGGTTCTTCTGAAGAAAAAACCAGGATATCGTCAAGATAGACGATAACCGAATGGAATAACAGATCGGAAAACAGGCGATCCATAAAACGATGAAATATGGAGGGAGCGTTGACTAGCCCAAAAGGCATCACTCGATATTCATAGTGGCCTAAAGGAGTGCGGAAAGCAGTCTTCCATTCGTCTCCCTCTTTAAATCGTAGCAGGTGGTAAGCACTCCTTAAGTCGTGTTTGCAAATGACTGTAGCCCCATGGACGGCTTTGAGGATGTCAGAGATGAGGGGCATGGGGTAGCGATCCCTGATGGTAACTTTGTTGAGCCCTCTGTAGTTTATACAAGGTCTTAGCTCGTGGGAGTCCCGTTTAGGAACACAAAATAACGAGGCCCCTGCTGGAGATCGAGAAGGCTGAATAAGACCATTTTCCAGATGGATGTCCAGTCCAAATATCTTCGAAGAGCATCTTTCTCCACTAAAGACAAGGAGAGCATTCTGCCGAATGGAACTAAGGCATTGGGAACTAAATCGATGGAACACTCTCCCGGACGATGAGGAGGCAACTCTAAAATTTCTTTATCAGCAAACACCGATTGGAAATCCTTCATCTCTGGAGGTAAACAATGTATAGAGCGAGAGGAGAAACTAGCCATGGTAGTGACCTTTTAATGTATCGGCTCGGGCAAACAATGCTGTTTACAGAATGAAGACTGAAAGTCAAGCACATTGGTGGACCAATTGATAGAAGGGTTGTGCTTCCGCAGCCAAGAAATTCCTAGAATGATAGGAAAATGTGCCGCTCTGATAATGTCGAAAATGAGATCTTCTGAATGTTGCATGATGTTAACCTGTAGAGAAGTAGTCGTGTGTTAATTGGGCCGGAACGAAGAGGAGTGCCATCAACACCCTCCACTTTCTGATCTTCCTTCTTCTCCAAACGCTGGATACCAACCTTGTCGGCCCATATGGTATCCATAAAATTACCGGCGGCACCACAATCAATCAAGGCTAAAGAGTCGATGCGTCAAAGAGTCAGCTGAATCTGTAAGGCCACAACCATGAGACTGTCATCCGCCGCCATGGCAGCAGCCGAGATTGGCTGATACTTCCGCGTTGGAATTGGCGACGCAGAGGTAGGGTGTTTTAGTCCTTTCTCTGTGTTTTTGCTTGCGGCTCCACTGACATAGCGCCGCTGGGAGTATTTAATCCTCCTCCTCCCGGCTGGACGTTGCGTTGCAACCCCCACTTGGATGTTTCCTGTTCCGGGTTTCCTCGCTCCCAACTTCTGCCTTTCCACTTCGGTCCGGTCAGAAGTTGCTTGCGCTCCTGTGTTCGTATTTCATACGAAGCCCACCTTCTCCTTAATTTCTCGACCGCTGCCCTGAGTGGTTCGCTTCTGTTTCCTCTCTGGTGGCTTCATTCCTTCGGACACCGCTTTTTTCTCTTCCCTCTATTCTTCCTCCTCCCATTTTTCCTTCTGTTTTCTCTGGGTCTGTGCACCCTTCCTACCTACTACCTCCTCCTGTTCGGCCCGCCTTGGATTCAGCATACACCATTGTATTGCCTCGTCTCCTCTTGCAAGGTGTTATCGACGTCCTGCAGAACTGCGACTCCTTCGCCCACAGCTCTGTTGAACTTTCTACTTGGCTACCTGCATCTTCAACATAGCCCTCCAGCCAGCAGTCCGTCTTGTCATCAGGATTGGAAAAGAGTATACACTCCGCCAAGGGTTTTTTCCCCGAATTCGGGTTTTTTCCTTATTCTGGCTTGATTCCGGAAGGGAGGTCACGGGACAGCTGTTTTTCCAGCAGTCACTGTGGCTTCCCTCCGTGACAAGCATGTTCATCTAAAAAATGGGAGAGACTACCTTGCACAGCGACGCCTACAAGAGACCGACACCTCCAGCAGCTCAGGTGAGGAGAGTGTGTTAGTAGGGGAGGAAGGAACCAGAGTACAAACTTCATCACAGAGACGCATGTCTTCTCTCTCCTCAGGCCTAGTTACTGTAACTGAAACATAGGCTCTCTTTAACGAACCTCGGATACCCGTACCTTCTAGGAACGAGGCTGTTCGTTTCCCGACCGTCTCGGAGGAACATCCGGACAATCCCTAATTATGTGAGTAGAGGAACCACAGTAAAGACAAAGACCTCCATCTCTTCTTCTCTTGCGTTCCTCTGGAGTAAGTGGTGCTCTTTTAGTGCCGATCTGCATTGGCTCATCTTTAGGCGGCTTAGAACCAGAGGAGGAAGGAGTCACAGCGGGAGCTGAAAATGAAAGAGGACTTCCCCTTCTTTCTTTCCGTCAGTCTTTCCCCTATGCGGAAATCAATCTGTAGGACTGCTGAAAACAGATCCGAGAGAGTGGAAGGACAAGGAATGCGTGCCAGTTCGTCCATCAGATCCTCTCGTAAACCACATTGGAAAATGGCAAACTGGGCATGTTCAGGTCAATTTGCCTCAGTTGCTAAGCGTTTAAACTGAGTGATGTATGAAAGTAAATCCGATGTCCCTTGTGGAACATCCAGCAGGTCTTCACAGGCACTGAAACTTATCTCAGGCCATTCAAAAGTCTGTTTCATCAAGGTAAGAAAAGTGTTGTAATCCTGTAAAACAGGATCATTCCGAGTCACAAATGGTGTGGCCCAAGGTTTGACACCAAAAACCCGACTCGAACATGTCCGGAAGTATAGGTTTGAGGACGAAAAGTGAAGTGAAAGGAACATGCATCCAGGAATTCCGTCAATCTCTTGGGTGCTCCGTCATACTTGCCGACAGAAAGAGGCATAGGCGGTAATTCAGGTGGTGGAATTTCTCTCACAGCTGCCTGTTGTCGGCAATGGAGTGAGGAGAAACCAACCAGGCACGGATTGCCTCAGCAAGGTAAGTGGGACCCAAAACAGGAATAAATGCGGATCCAGGGAAGGAATGGCAAAGAACAGAGAGACAGCAGGGAGAGAAGGGGAAAGGAATTGCAGAGGGGAAGAGAGGCAGAGACCGTCGAGAGAAGAGAAATGGAACAGGAGAAAAACACGCCGGGGAAGCGGCGTGAGGGGAGGAACGGAAAGGTGGAAACCAGGCAGCAAGTACTAAAGGACCAACAAACATAGACAAGGAAAACGAAAGGCAGGACAGAAGGGCTCACCTGAGCCAAGAGGAAATAACCGGCAGCGTAGAACCCAAAGCACAGAGTGAAAGGGGTTGAAACACGCCGATTGCCAGTTCCGACTGCATAAAACTCAGACTGGCGGCAGCCATGTTGGAAAAACAACTAGACCGCATATTACGTTCAAAAAGAACGTGAAGTCTCAATAATGGCGCCTGAAGCACCATCTATTCCACAGTCGCCAGGTCTGGCTCACGTTCTATTATTAGGTCCCATGGTTGCTTTGTGGTTAACTGCGGGAACTTTGTGTCAATTTTTTTTCACCAACAGTTTACTGTAATGGGATATCCATTGGCTTTCGTTGACCATGTTCCTCAACAAAGCCTTCTGTGGGTTTTCGATCTCATTTATTAACGACCAGAATTCTCTTGGGTTTCTTTGCGATAAGGAATCGAGTATGGCTTCTGCGTCTCTTTGCTCAATAATTACTCTGTGCACTTTTAATCAATTTTTGTAGTTATTGTTTAATTTCCTTTTTAGCTAATTTTGGTTAACGGTATTAGCGCTATTGATTTTCTTGATTCCTTTTCTTAGTTCTATTTTATTTTGTGCAACTTGCTGGTCAGATTTGTGTTTCCGATATATAGGTTTGCAGGACCCTGTTATTTTAACTTTTTAGACTTCCATGAACTCTTGGTATTCTAGCGTATCTATCTTGTTTATCCCAACCTTTGATCAGATATCTTTGGCTTATGCCGTTATGTCGTTATTGTTCAATCAGTGGCGATTCCGTCCGGTATCAGGGCTATATCTTGTTTCCATTGTTCTTTTTGTGTAAGGTTTGGTTGTTTCCACATCAGAGTTACCAGATTGTGGTCGCTTTGCAGAGTCTTTATAACCTTTAGTGTTGTAATCTTGAGTGCCATTGATTCAGAGATAAAGAAATAGTCAAAAATTGACTTTTGGCTACCTCTTTCCCAAGTTTCCATTGGGGGCATGTCGCCACTGATGTTCCCATTCATCATGTTCATGTTTCGGTGGTTCATTTCCTCTAACCACATTTTTTTGAGCTTCACCTTCTGCTGTGTATTTTTCATCTTTACTCCTCTCTGTGATTGCGTTTCAATTAGTTTCATGTTCAAATCTCCACACAAGACTATTGGCCTCATTACGCCCCTGGCGCTAAGTGAAAAACAATGGCGGTAAATGATTACCGCCATCGTTTTCCGTCAGGTCCGATTCTGACCCGTGACCGTTAACTACGATGCCATTAGCGGCATCGTAGTTAACGCTGCCGCTAACTGCTCCAAGGACACGAGCACGCGACCTCCCATACCGTAATTACCAGCATGGCGGAAAGGCACGCGAATGCCGACCCAAGCGGGCATGCACCTAACGCCATCACCCAGCCCGTTAAGTTCTTTACCGCCATGGTGCTAATTACGCCATCGCGAACCAACCGTAAATGGCAATGTAAAGTGAATCCAGCTGCCACAGGTGCACAGGAACAGCACAGGTGGAGGCAATATAGAGTCAGGAAGTACAAAAAGAGCACACCCCACCCCTTCCCACACCCAGTCACACTCCACAATGATACCAATAGGACTAGCAATGTTGGGGCTGGAGGACCTGATAGCAATGCAAGTGCTACTACAACAACAACAACAACAACAACAACAACAGGCAGCACAGAGGAGACGCAGGAGGAGAAGGAGGGCAAAGCAGGGCCAGCAAGCCCCACAAGCACAGCCAGTGCCACCACGCAGGCAGCCCCCAATCCCATGCATCAGAGCCAGTCCATTCAACCTCACTGCTGAGCAGATCCACACCCTGTACCGTTTGGACCGGGACACCATCACCGCCATAGTAGACATGACACACAACAACATCGTCAGCATGATAGAAACACCAACCGCCATCCCACCCCTACTGAAGGTAGTGTCTGTACTCCACTTCCTGGCCACAGGCACCTACCAGCACACAGTGGGGCACTTGCATGGCATTTCACAACCATTATTCTCACGTACGCTTATCCAAGTGCTCGATGCCCTCCTCAAGCACACAGACTACCACATCTCATTACCACGGACTGCCCAGGAGATTGCAAACACCAAAGTGGGTTTCCGTGCACTAGCCGGCATACCTGGTTGCATTGGTGCCATCGACTGCACCCATGTTGAATTGGTGGTTCCACGTGCCATGGAGGTACCGTACCGCAACGGGAAACAATTCCACTCAATCAACGTGCAAATGGTCCGTGACTCCAACAAGATCATCACACATTGTTGTGCCCGATTCCCCGGATCAACCCATGATTCAATGGTCCTGAGGAACTCCACAATACCACGCTACATGGAGCAACATGCAGGCCCACGATCCTGGCTACTCGGTGAGTCTAATGTCATGACCATGGAAATGTGAAGTGGGTAGATGAACGACGTACCAATGCATACTCCACCTGGCTGAAAGGGGGGAGGAATGATGCATACTCCACCTGGCTGAAAGGGGGGAGGGGAATGATGCATACTCCACCTGGCTGAAAGGGGGGGGAATGATGCATACTCCACCTGGCTGAAAGGGGGGGGAATGATGCATACTCCACCTGGCTGAAAGGGGGGGGGTGATGCATACTCCACCTGGCTGAACGGGGGGGGAACGATGCATACTCCACCTGGCTGAAAGGGGGGGGGGAATGATGCATACTCCACCTGGCTGTGAGTAGCAGAGACAACGGAGCCAGATCATACCCTAAAGCAACCCAAACTACACCCAACACCAGTAAACCCAATACCTGATGTATGCAGCCCTACCATGTGAATGAGGTTGTGTCCCAACCATGACACAACCATCTGCAAGTGCATTGTACCAATTCAGACCACATTGACTTCAACGAAATGCACCTACATGCACGTCAACAAACACCATCAACCGAAAGGCCTGTCCCCCATAACTGCGCACGAAGGAAGCACATGACAGACAGAAACATCAACACACCATTGCACAGACAGCAGGGCGCCCAAAATGTCCCTATCAACATCAGTATTGCTCACTGGGGTCAGGATGAGGCCGACAGCAATGTTGCAATGATGTGAGCATTGACATCACAGGACACGTGCCAGGCCACCAAAACAAACGGCATGAACGAACACAGTGGATGGGCACTCACAAGGCACTCGAGCCCTCTGCATACATTGGTTGATGGCATGCAAAACAGGCCATGAGAGCCATGAGCATATACGGGTCGCATAGTGTGAATCAATTAGTGCATTTAGAAGTGGTTCAAAGTAATATTTGGATGCAAGCCATGGTGGCACATCATGTTCTGAATTAGACGTCATGACTGACACATACATTCTCGCCCACATACAGGTGATGCAGGCTATCCCCTGAAGAGGTGGCTCCTTACACCAGTCCGGAACCCACAGAACCAGCACGAGGAGGACTTCAACCGTGCACATACACGTACCCGTGTGGTCATTGAGCAGGCATTCGGCCTATTGAAGGCACGGTTTCGCTGCCTCAGCAGGTCTGGTGGTGCACTCCTGTACCGCCATGAGAAGGTGGCAAAGATGGTCATGGCATGTGTCATGCTACACAATATGTGCGTCAGACGAAATGTGCCCCTGCCCCCTGATGCAGAAATGCAACCACCTGACGATGAGGATGAGGAGGGTGCAGATGGGGCCGCACCTCATGGAGGAGGCGATGCACAGGAGGGGCGTGAAATGCGTCAAGATATCATCAACCAATGCTTCTAGCACACACGGCTGGTGTGTATAACATGGAGACGGCACTTGGGGCACTGTGTGTCTCTGGGACATGCACACTGTGGACTGTACACCAATAAAGCACACATACACAATGAAAATGTCCACACATTTGATTTGGGAAAAAGGAAAATGTGTATTTCAATTGTAAATTGTTGTGCAACACCCCCTCCCCCTCCCCCCTGAACACCCCAACACACCCCCTCCCCCCTCCCCCCTGAACACCCCAACACACACCCTGTGAGTGGCTAAAGATGCCTGTGACAGTGGGCACACGCTATTGCATGCCCCCTCTCCCGGCCCCCGGGGCACCCCTGCCTGTGGAGCGCAGGTTCCGTCCTGATCGTCGGACAGGGCTGCTCTGGGCAGAACTTGCAGCGGAGGATGTCCCTGGCTGCTCACGGGCACACATGTCCTGAAGGGTGTGGGACAGCTCTGTGAGCACACGGCGCATGGCGGCAAGTTCCCCGCAAATGTCCCTTGAGGTGGCCTCCATTGCAGCCCTCAGGGTCTCCGTACTCCGCTCTATTTCGGCCCTTAGGGTCTCCGTAGATTGTTCTATGGCTGCCCTAGCCCCCCCACATTCCGCAGCATGCTAATTGAGGAGCGTGGACAGTTGTTGCTAACGTAAAACAATCTCCTCAAGGGAAAGTTCACTCTGCTGGGCCATGCCCATTCCAGATGGTGTCGCGAAGGGGCTGCTCCCCTCCTGCAGACTTTCTGCAGGGCATGGGGTGGGAGGCCAGTCCTCTTCTCCTGGATGCCCCTGTGTGGGATCCTCATGGGGGCTGCCCCGGGACAGACAGGGGGAATGAAGCTGCTCAGTGGGGCGTCCTACATCGGGCTCATCAGTGTCAGTGTCTGAGCATGCTGCTATGGCAGCAGTTTCCCCTATGCTGCTGCTCCCTGCAGAAACGGTGCCTTCAGTGGCCAAGATTGTGGGGACGTGTGTTGCTGCAGGTGCTGGCATGCTGCCTGCTGGGGTGCCTGTCAGTGGCCCGTCCTGTGTGCTGGCAAATGATTCTGCCTGCTGCGATGTCTTCCTCACTGCAGCTGAGGTGGAGGGTCTATGCATGGTGGTCCTGGCCCTCTTGTCTGCTTTTGTGGCAGGGGCGTCCTCATCCTCGTGGTTGGATTCGGAGCCTGTGGTGGGGCAAAGGAGGGATAGCGTTATTGATGGGTCTGCGGACATTGGAATGGCAATGATTCACCAGATTTTGGTTACTAGATGAAGCACATTTGAGGCAGGGGCATGCAGGTTGTCTCCTTTCTGTATGGATGACGGATGGAGGTATGTGGGTGTCTGCAGTTAGGGTGTGCATGCTACATGTGTACAGGGTGGAGGTCGCATGTGGCTGTGGGCAGTGTCCAGCTGATGTGTTGCATTTACACTCTAGGGCAACATTGTGCTACACATTAATGGACGTCAGTGACTATAGCATGTCTTGATTTCGGGCACCTACCTTCATCGTCTGATGTCGGAGCTCCTCTTTCCATCCCTCCTACACCTTCGATGCTTTCCATGCCTATTGTGCTGGCACATATTTCCTCCCATGGTTGGAGTTTTATTGGGGAGTCAGATCCTCCCCCGGTCGCCTGGGCCAGGTTGCGATTGGCGGAGATGATGCTTCGGACGCGGAGCCTCAGGTCATCCCACCGCTTCCTGCACTGCTGTGGGTTGCGGGGTACGGTCCCCACCGCGCTGACCTGCTGTGCCACCAGGGCCCATATGGCTTTCTTTTTTGCAATCGCCGCCCTGGTCATTTCGGTGGAGAACACCACCGCCGCATTGTCCTGGAGTGTCTCTGCCAGCATGCTTAGTTCCTCACGGGAGAAGCGTTCCTGGCGCTGCCGATCGCATGCCTTCTTCACGACTTTGGGCATTTTTAGGTAGGTATTTGGGTGTGTGATGGGTTTGGATGGGTCTCAGGGTCAGATGTGGTATGGTTGAGGAGGATGGCAATGGATTGTGTTTTTAAAGATGGCCGTCGTGCTCTTTCCCTTTCCGCCGCGATGACGCTACTTCCGCTTCCGCTTATTTCCGGGGACCGCTAATTGCGGTGACCGCTAATTGCGGTGACCGCTAAAATGGGTGGCGGTAGTGCACCTTGCGCAGCATACGATGCCAGTAGGGGCCGTTTTGGGGTCTTTTATGCCATCGTGTTCTTGACATTACCGCCATGGCGTAATGCTCGTGCGCGATGGGTCGGAATGAGACGCATTTTACGGCATCCGGCCATGGCGTAAACGTTAATTACGCCATGGTGGTAATGTTCAGTACTTACCGCCAGGGTCGTAATGAGGCCCTATGTGTGTGTCTGAATTTTCTACCAAAACAGTGTCGATGAGATCTAACAGTACTTTCATGAAATTTTCTTGGTCAACGTCTTGGTGGTTCCAATAGACATTGATGATGTGAACCCTTTTTTTTCATGGTTCGTACTTGTAGTTGCCTCTAATTTTGTGTATTGGATATAAGGTGAGTGGTTCCGCTCTGTTTTTATGCTGAATCCACTTTTGTGTTTCACCAGAATGAGTTGTCCTAACATTGGTCTTCCCTTCTTTTGTTGTACTGCAGGATTCAAGACTACCTCAAATCCATCTATGCATGGACATTTGGTCAACCAAGTCTCTTGGAGACATATTATATCGCACGTCCTTAGCTCTTCTGCAGGGCAATCTACTAAGTGCACAAATCCTCTGGTGTTCCAGGTGGCCAACACAATTTGCGTGGGCTCTTCTTGGCATTAACTTTCACTTTTTTCATTTAAAGTCTGGGCTACCCAAGCCCAATTGTCCTCTTTGTTTCTTTGATTCAGGTTTGCTGTCGAGCTATTTCCAGTGTTCTTCACCTTTGGATTTTCAACTCTGATTTTTATTTTTCTATTTTTCAACTCTTCCTGCAAGCTAGCTGCATCCTTCTGCAACTCGTTCCTCTCCTCCTCGACACTCTCTCGCACCTTATTGTTTTTGGAGTTAGAGGTTTGGGTGTAATTTCGATTCATGCTGACACTCTACCTTTTGTTTTGTTGATTGGGGTGCCACCTCTGTTGCACTAGAGTTTGTCAGGGCCTTGTCAACTTCGGAAATCTGAAAACCAGCATCCAGCAGCTGTCTTTCGCACATCATCACTAGTTGAACTAATTTTAATGTGTCGATGTGTAACAAAGCTCTATCACAGCTGGAGTCATCAAAAATTTCAACCCGCTGAATTTCGGCACTTTTCACAGCCCTTAGTGCCGGGATGAAATAGAAGAGCTGCAACACCACGTTTCTGTTTATTGGCGGATCACCTTTTCTTGACTCAATTAGTTCCACCAGAATTCTATAATTTGAGCCTACGCTCTTTGCCACCTTTGGGCCTGAGGCTTGTTTATCTTGAGGGGACTGGCCCTGACTTATCTGTTGTCGCTCTACAATTTTTAAAGTTGTTGCTGAAGGAGACATTCTTTCTCGGATGCAATCTTCATTTTTGTTCTTTGCGACAGCTAGATTTGCAGACTGTGGTACGTTTTTATTGTTCTCAAGCATCAGTAAATAGTTGTTGTGGAGGATTCTCTTTAGTTTCTCTTCAATAGTATAAAACGTTTTTGCTTCTTGCTTGTTGGCCGAGATTTCTTCGGTTTGTCCCCCACTGTATTTTTCGGGGGATGATATCATTCTTAACCCTCGTTTTTGGGATAGGACGGCCAGGGGTTTTCCTATTGGGGTACCCATACTCTCCTTTGGTGACTCTTTTACAGAGTCAAGTTGGTTCTGGACTTTTTCGCTCTTTTCCGCATCTCGCATTCCTCATCCGGGGTACTATATGTCGACAATTTTCATCAGGTCTTCATTGCAGCTCTCTTCATCGCTAATCTCTATGGCTACATTTTCTGTTTCCACCTTGTCTGGAAGCTCATTCTTACTTGATAATCTGTTGTTCATTTGGCCTTCCACCAGATTTTTCAAGGTCAGATCCTTGCTCGTTTCCGGGTTGTTGATCGTAACATTGACAGACTTAATGTTTCTAAAATTCTAAAAAAGTTCGAAGCATGTCTTGCGTTTCTATTCTTTATCGCATGCATATTTTTTGTTTTCTTTTTGCATTTTCCTTGTTTTAAGTCAGCTTCATTTGCCTTATTGTTCTTTTGCACTTTATTTAAGGTCTGTGGCTTTTCGAATATATCAAACCATTCTGCTTCTTTTTGATTATTCCTTTGTGGCGGGGTCTTAGACATCACTCTCTCTGCGATTTGGCCCTCCACGTCAGTTGACGTTGATGGTTCTGTAGTCAGCCTTTGGTTAGTGGAGGTTTTGGGTTCTCTCTGGGGGGTCAGGCATGCATCCACGCCCTCTGAAGCAGTTGACTTCTCAATATTTTCTGCCAGTTCATCACTGATATTGCAACTATCTTTTGACACCGACTCTGCAGCTCTACATCCAGGTACAGGACTATGTGAGCTACTCTGACCTCTAAAATTAGAGCTGTGAATGTTGGTGTAATCCTGCTCGTGGCCTGGAACGAGCACCTTCACACTCCGATCTCTTGTATTAGTGTTTTGAGTGTTGGTGTTGTCCTGATCTTGACATGGTTCAGACGCCTTGGCGGTCCGTGGTAGGCTTTTAGAGTCAGTCAGTACTTGCTGGTAAGTGGTTTGTCCTTGCTCTACGGCACCATGAAAACCGAGCATGGTCTTCCTTCTTGTTCCTTTTTCAGGATTGTGAGTGCCTGTCTTGTTACTTCAGCTAGTAATCGTTTATCTTCAATGTTATTTTTGAGGGCTTCTTTCAGCACAGTTAACGAGAGGTAATTCCCTCTCCGCATCATAGTGTTTTGGGCTGTCATTTCCATCACAGCATATTCTAGTTTTATCATTTTGGAATTTAATAGGGCAATCAAGGTGTTTTGGTCCCTATAGTTCTCATTCAGTTGTTCAAACAATTTTGTAAGAGGCGCTACTGCAATTGTGGTTGCAGAGATCAAATTTGGGCGCAGTTCATTGATCACTTTTTCAATTATTGCTGCAATTGGAAGCATTCCTTTACGTTCCTTCCATGCAGGGGCTTTGAGTGCCTGGTCTTTCCCTTTAGGGCTACTTGAGCTTTCAGACTCCGACTCAGATGATGACGAGGAGGCTTCTATTGTGCAATGATGTGTTCCTGGGGTTACCATATTGCTCTCATCATCACCTTTTCGGTTAGTTCTTTCCTCCATGATTGATCATTTGAAGCGCTTCTGGGAATAGCAGAAATCACTCTCTGAGCTTTTTTCAGTTCTTGTCCTTTTTAAGGATGGTTGGCCGCCCCTCTCATCCGGCCCAGTAGCTATCATTATCTTAGAAGCGCCGACTGCACTCGTCGCTGCCAATTTGTCAGCTCAGATCTTTTCCGCCAAGGTCCTGGGAGGGTAGTTTTGTAGTGGTCTACTGAGTGACATAGTCAGAGCCATCTTCGCATTTAATTGTGCAAGATCTCTAATCACTTGATCTGCTATCACAATGGAATTGCGTCTGCTTTGTTTGGAGCTAGAATTCTCTGGCTGAAAGTTGTTGTCACTAGCAGGCTCCCACACTTCCTCATCTCATATATCCTTCGAGCCAGTCCGGGTGAGGGTTTTTCCACTTACCACATCCGGCCACCCTGGGCCCCGAGCGAGGGAGGCATCATCCTCCTGTGTGCTTGTTACTCGCAAATACGGCCCGCTGGACTTGATTACTTTATTCACTATGCAAGAGTCTATAGAGGTTTCTGTGGCAGCGGGTTTGGAAGCGTTTGGATTTTTTTGCTGGTCTACGCCCATGCTCATTTCAGGGCTGGAGCAAGGGGCTAGGCTGCTCCTTCTTGTCTCATATATAATGAAGTGGTACTCTGTTCATACATCTTGGGATGAGGGGCAGATTTTGCACTGTGGGGATTCAAACCTGTGACTTCAGGTTTCTCACAGATCTCTGACACACAATCATTATATTCACAGATGTGTATTCTAATTTGATCAAGAAAACAAAGTAACTAAACGTGTATCCTTATTATAGCAATAGTATTCTACCTTATTATTATTATTATTATAATGAGAGGATTCATTATATCACTTTCCATCTAAGTTTGTTTAATATAAAATTCAATAAATACATACATAATAAATGTTTATGTTTTTGCCACAGTCATGCATTCAATTTACATTCTACACTTAGCTAATTGACATTGACACAGGAATGACGTCTTTGACCTCAGTGCTTTAACAATGGTAAAATATTTATCTGGATGAATGATCAGCTATTTATTATTGGCCCTATTCAGAATGTTCTTCTCAGTTACAAACTGTCCCATCTGAAATGGCCTGTGTGATCTTAAAAGCTAATGTACAACTTCCTTTTTGAACACATTTTGCTAGTCAAATAAAAGTTATTGCTACCGGTTCCATCTGAGCGTTGTTTTCGTTCTACTTATTCATTTTTTTTAATTCTTTTCAATAACGTTGATTTACCGGTTTCTCTTTTTGTAATGATTTTGGGTGGCTGTTTCCTGGTTTGAATCGGTTGGGCTGAGATTCTTCACCTTTGAACTCTCCTAACATTCCCCTTCAGTCTGTGCTGCATCCATGTCTTCTGTCCTAAGCCTACTCTATGTACTCATTTCTGCGCACCTTCAACGTATCCATCTCCCTGTGCTGTTCTCTGCTTGTTCCCTCTTGGCCCCCCCTTACTCTTTACTTGTCGGTGCATTTCTGCCCAGCATTCCTTCAACTATGGTATTGCTGTAACCCAGTTAATATTTTAAGTGAGTGTTAAGTTTAGAATTGTAGTAGTATGGAGTGAGTGATTATATTTTTAGTTTCATGGTACAATTTGTAGTGATGTACAGTGAGTGCTTGTACCTTAACATTGTTATTGCTACGGTTTGTAGACTTTACCTTTGTTAGAGTCACCTGAACTCTTTTTTAAAAATGTTTTTTCCCCTATTTTATTGCAGGTTTTTTTGTTCGGAGTATGGCATGGAGCATACAAAGCGTATAAGTATATGGCATGTGAGAGTATTAGCGTATGCGCATATCACATATGAGCACACGGCATATGAGCATATGCCTATATGTAAATAGTATGAATGTATCTTGTATCAGTGTACTGCTTATAGGTGTATGAGAGTATGGTGTATGACTGAATTGCATTGGAGTGTATGGTGTATGTCGTGTGAGTGTATGGCGTATGAGTATATGTCATCTGTGTTTATATCATATTTGTGTATGGCATCTATGTGTTTGGCATATGTGTGTATGGCGTAGAACTGTATGGTATATGACTTTATGGTGTATGGCATATGAGGTTTGGATGATGGGTTTTTGGCATGTGAGAATCTGGCATATGAGTGTATGGCTTATAAGTGTTTGGTGTGTGAGTGTATGTGTTATGTGTATGGCGAACAAGTCTATGGTATTCAACTGTATGATATATCATGTATGAGTATATGTGTATGCTATATAGGTGTATGCTGTATGAGTGCATGGCATATAACTATGGCTTATGATGTAGGGCATATGAGTGTATGAGTGGCATAAGTGTGAGTGTGCCATATGAGTGGGGTACATAAGAGTGGGTGTCATAAGAGTGTCATATGAGCGTGTGTGTTACAAGAGTGTGTCAAAAGAGTGTGTGACATAAGGGTTCATGACATAAGAGCACATAGCATAAGTGTGTATTGTATAAGTGTGCATGTGAGTGTGTGTGACATAAATGTATGAGGTGAAAGAGTATGTGGTGCAATAGAAGGTGGTGTAAATGTGTGACAGACGAAAACATGGCATAAGCGCGTGTGGCATAGGCGCATGTGGCATTACAATGTGTGCCATAATGGTGTGTGTCATAAGAGTCTGTGGCATGAGAGTGTGTGGCCTAAAAGTGCATTATTTAAGAGCAAGTGGCATAAGGGTATCTGGCAAAATAGCCCATAGCTTAAGAGAAGAAGGAATAAAAGCACATGGCATAAGAGCGGGATGCATAATTGTGTGTGTGGCATACATGTGTGTGGCATAATAGCATGTGCTGTAAGAGTGCATGGTGTAAAAGTGTGTGGCATGAGGGTGTTTGATGTAAGCACACAAGGGGTAAGAGCAGATGTCAAATTGTGTGGGGTAAGAGATTGTGGCGTAAGAGTGTGTGGCATATGAGCATGGCATAAGTGTGCAGCATAAGCGAGTATGGCCTTTGAGTGCATGGCATAAGAGCATGATGTGGAATATGATCACATGGCATGGGTTTGCGTGACATAAGAGTTTAGAGCATGAGAGAATGTGGCACAAGAGTGTGTGGCATAAGAGTGTGTGGCATAAGAGTGTGTGGCATAAGAGTGGGTGGCATAATAGCGGGTGGAGTAAAACATATGGTGTAAGAGTGGGTGGCACAAGTGTGTGCATGGCATAAATGTGTGTATTGTAAAAGCATGTGGCATAAGAGCAAGTGGCATAAGTGTGCGTTTAAAAGTGCATGTTGTCAGTGTGCGTAGCATAACAGTGTATTGTGTAATTGTGTGTGGCATAAGAGTGTGTGACACAACAGTATGTGACATACGAGTGCATGGCAAAATAGCATGTGGCATTAACCATGTGGCATAAAATAATGTGGCATAATAGTGTGGTATAATTGTGCGGCATAAGAGTGTGGTCTCTGAGTGCATGACATAAGAGCACGTTGCACATGCTTTGAGTGTGTGTGTGTGGCATAACCGCACGGGTCAAGAGGGAATGTGGCATAAGATCATGTGGCCTAAGAGTGTGTGGCATAAGTGTGTATTGCATAAGAGTGTGTGCTGTAAGAGTGGGTGCCATAAGAGTAGGTGGAGTCAGAGCACATGGTGTAGCAGCGGGTGGCATAACAGTGTGTAGCATAAGAGCATGCAGTATAAAAGCATGGTGCATAAGAGCATGTGGCATAAAAGCATGTGGCCTAAGAGTGCAGTGTAAGAGTGTGGCCTAAGAGTGCATGTCATAAAGCACATCGCAAATGAGCACATGGAGTGTGTGTGTGGGATACAAGCACAGTGTGTGAGAGAATGTGGTGTAAGAGCATGTAGCATAAGAGTGTGCGGCATAAGAGCATGTGGTGTAAGAGCATGTGGTGTAAGAGCGCATGACATTGGAGCTGATGGAATAAGTGTGTGTATGGCAAAAGTGTGTGTGTGTTTTAAGAGCATGTGGCATAAGATCATGTGATGTAAGTGTGTTTAGTGTAAGAGCGCATGGCGATAAAATGCATTTTGTAAATGTGCATGCCTCCTATATGTACAAACTTTGCATCACCTATACATCTGTACAGCTCACATGTGGCAGCGGTGCGCAGTACAAATCACAATAACATAAAATAGACACATGAAAACGCACATCAAAGTCAGTCCTGATTGTCCTGACTTTTTTTTTAGTTTTCATATACATATATAGTGGTGTGCATATAGAAAATGTCAATCTCCTAAACATACATGTGCATGCGTGAACTATAGATAAGTCTAAAAAAAGGAAATATAGTTGCATAATGATTGCAGTATATGTGAGAAACCAAGGGGTGTATCATCCGCTGGTGAACTTGTCATCCGGGTGGCCAGGCCAGGCTATCGCTTTTGCATCCAGTTCCTGGGGGTGGCCCAGCGTGGGGGATCACCTGGGTGAGGGGTCTTTTTGGAGTAGGGCTGAGACAGCCAATGGTAAGACACTATTACCCCCTTTTTTGTACACCGAACCCATCCCCCCCTTCTTCTACACTTGACTTTAAGTGCATACATCTCATACCAATTAGTTCTCCTCAGGTGGATAAAAGGCGTAACCTAGAGACATACTCTGAGCAAGGTGGAACACGAGTAGGAGCAGAACTTCTGGGGCGAAGGCAAACCTAAGGACCAAGGGAGGAGAGCAGTGGGTCAAGAACCCCCGGAGTTACCTACAGGAGGTTGTTGCCTCCAAAAGGCTGCGAAAGACATGTGGAGAAGGCCAAATCCCAAAGTAGAAGGCTGCATTGTTTTTCAAGGATGCCATCAACCTTCCCGGGTGAACTGCAGAGTTGGGGAGGCAAGGCCTAGCCTGTGGTACTAACCTTGACTCGTGAATGGGAAAACTGTAAAGACATGAAGCAACGCACACAGCCGGTGAGTTGGCAAGTGACCTGAGAGACCGGTGTGTGTTAAGGAAAGATTAAAATTGCAACATTATATCGCAAATGAAGACTGCATGCGTTCAGATGAAATGTGAAGAAAGGGAGACCTGTGAATGAACTTTGAAGTAAGTACAGCTGTGAAATCACTGATACTGAGTAACAGAGTGGCCCAGTGAAAGGAAGTAGCCCACTCAAAAGTCTCCATGAAAGGTACATTGTTTGTAGCAATAAAGTGAATGAACTGTAAAAGCGAAGTGATCCAAATGAACGCTGAGCGGCGAAGGGGGTGATTAAAAAAGCTGAACGTTGAACTTTGAGTCGAAGTGGTCCTGCGGCAATCTGTAAAGAAAGCCACGCACATTTGAAAGTCTTCAACATCCGGAAATGGTCTGGCCTCGAGTGAGGGAGACCCGAAGTGTAATAAGTTTGGGTAAGGGAGCACCCTGCAACTATTGTTGAACTTTTGTTGTGAAAGGTCGGAGCCCAAGAGAGGGGGACCAACATGGACTTTTGTTTTGAAGAGGTCTGAGCCCGACAGAAAGGGACCGGCATGAACTTTTTGTTGAACGTTGTTTGGAACACTGGAAAGCAAGACTTTAACATGGAAGGCCAGATGGGCTTCGATCCACATTTTGAACTGTTCTCGTGTTAAAATCCCGAGCCAGAGTGAGTCATCCTGCATACGGGGACTGCCTTACTCCATGCTGTCTAACTTGGGGAGGAGAGCTGGTTCAGCCATGTTGATCCTTTATGTTATAACACTGATTTTCCTTTACATACACATCTCCTTTATGCACTTTTCGTACAAGAGATAGGGCAGGCATAAGGTATTGTTTGCATAGGCCATTTTGATTTGATAGACATGACTAGGACTGTGTTATTTATTATTTGATGGTCGATACTACTCCCATCCTAGGTATAGGGCAAATTAGGAGTTTTTCCAAACCCAGAAACTTTGATAAAGGTTTTACAAATTGTAACTTGTGTGTCAGTGTCATTCTCGTGATACAATGCCTCCCCTACATATACTAATTACAAATGCAGATAAAGGAGGCCGCATCGTTATTATGGAGGCCACTCAATCGAATATATAAAGGGGCATCTGCCAGCTCCCAGATCTACCCAGGTAATCGTGTATTTAGATATATGAAAACATCAAGGCGAGCCCGGATAAAGAGTGACCCACTCCTGTTTATTGCATATACCACATGTATACAAAAATGTCACTAAACAATTTAATACATTGTGAGTGTTACACAGGACAAAGAAAAATAATGTGGTGCATTACATGTACATAACAATAACAGTTATTGAAAAACACACAATTATAACTCTCATAAATGTGAAACGACCCTTCGCAATGTCTTGGGTTCGTGTTAAACTATAGCTGCCACATAGGTTGGTCAATTCTGCAGAGTTATAATTGGACTCTGCCATTTCGGAAAATTGTTGACCACTCAATAGGACAATGAGGCTCTGAAATTGTTGACTAATCAAAAGCATTATGTTTAACTTAATGGAGATACCATTCATACAATTTAAGATTGGATTTTGACAATTACCAAACGTGGACAGAAAGCAGGGTTCCTTCGCAATAAGAAACTCTCATTCCTGAATCCAAAAAAACCCCTAGAGGCCAATTTTGTACATCTTTTTTGGCAGATTCACGTGATGTTATAACAACAGTGAAGGGCATAACATTGATATTCAAAAATAATTACTGGTTACCCTCGACATTGAATCCCTACATTCCAATATTCCTCAAGGTGAGGCAACAAGAGTTATGAGTGATTTTTAGGATACTCGATTGGCCTGAAAGTCTGTTCGGACTTCTTGTATTCTGGAACTGTTTGATGTAGCACTGAGAAAAAAAGACTTTCGGTTTAAGCAGATGTTTTTATTCAAATAAAGGGTACTGCTATGTAGGCTGCTTAAACCACAACGTTTGCAAACCTCTTTATAGCAACATGTAAAGAGTTACTGATCTTTACTCAGACTAATAACTTCTCCTGGGATATCAGGTTATTTAAGAGATAAATTGATGATATTTTGATTTGGAACAAGGAAAATGGGCAGACTAATGAATTCAATCAATGGATCACACTTTAGGTGTTAAACTAAGATTTACAATGACTAAGGACAATAAAGAAAGAGAGTTCTTAGACTTGACCATAGGAGCACATGAAGACCTATATAGGAAGTCCACTGGATGTAATACGACATTACGTTTCAATTGTTGGCATTCAAAAGCCCTAAAAGTAAATATTCTGCTCCTTAGGGCTAGACGAAATTGTACTGAACTAATTGATTATCAACAGTAGGAAGATATTATCAGATCACGGCTCACAAAGCAAGGTAATCCGAAGCCTCTACTACAACAGTCTAAAAAACGAGCACTTCATCAAGACAGATCCCGATTGTTACAGTTACAAAAGAAAAAGAAAAAGAAAGCGTTAGAGCATTTAGTATGTGTCACAACTTTCAATCAGTACAGTAATGAGATTAAGAAGCTAGTACTAAAAAACGGACACATTTTACAGGTAAATGAACCAGATCTCAAAATGTCATTGTTTGTCTTTAAAAATGGCAAATATTTGAAGCAATCTTTGTTTCACCTGATAGAAAATCAGCTAGACCAACTAACATACTTCAAACACTCTGGGGGTATGGACCAATCAAATGTCATTATCCATGTGAGAACTACAGTGGTGGTAGATTTACATAAACAAAATTAAGCTGTGATACTTACAGGTGAAACATGGCTACTTAGAACCCACATGACATGTAAAAGTAAATATGTCATTTATTTCATACAATGCCCCTGTAACAAACAGATGTCTGATGTTTTTGTGCAGGCCAATTTCACCAAAGCCGAGTTCCCAGAGCCAGTTTTAGCACTGCAAGGAAACATTTCCTCCAAGAGTCCCCTTCCCTGCCCTCTACCACTGCAGGGGGAAAACCTGCAACCTTCATTCTCGCCACAGCACACTCAAAAGCACTGTCTGTTTTCAATGGAGGACACCAGCCCCATGCATGGTGTCCCGATCCCCACACATAAAATATATATACACACCCAAACACCACATACACCCACTCCCGTATTCCCCTCCTTACCTCAACGTCGGATGTCATTCATTCCACTTTTGTTGTCCACTGTCTGGTCCTAGCATATGAGCAGTAAATGCTTACAGTGTTCCCAGACAGGCTGCTTTTCAGCGAAGATAGCCTGTTGGGGGAAAGGTTTTAGATGAAAGTGTGATAAATGCAACACAAACATGTGGGCAAAACTATTCAACTAGTCAATAAACTTATTATCTAGCAACTGTCTAAACTTCATACTAAAAACACTTCTGTGCCTTCAGTGCAAAATGTTATCAAATGTTTGGCAATTGAGAAAATCAAACCCACTGATGGTCTATGTTTGGAAATTGGTTTCCAGAAATCTACCTGAAAAGGATTTGTTGAAGGAATGATGCCAGGTTGACTAAGTCCCCAGTTGATTCTCCAAAATAAGAAGCCACATTTCAAAAGGTAAATTAAGCCCCAGTAAACCCTAAACTGGCCACATAGATTGACCAGGGTAAAATAAAGGGCAGAGAAACCAGGGGAATGTACTTTGAGAACAGGAAGATGGATGCTGGCATTTAAATGCCTGCTGTTCTCCCAATTACATGGAACCAAAGTGGGAGGCAATTTCTTTAAATCACAATATGTTTTGTATTGAGAAACGAAATTTAATACTGAATGCATTTTGGTGCCACTGAATACAGAATTGCCTTTGTAAAATTAAGTTATCATTTAGAATATAATAAGTAGCTTAAGTCAGTCTATAGTCATTTTGGGCCTTAGTGTCATCATGAAACATTGTTGCCTAATGTAATGTCATGCATTAAAGCAGGTGGAGGAGGCCTAGTCAAAGATTAGGGAGTTGCACAACAAAAATAAGTTTAGGAAATTAGTTCTATTCAATAAGGATTGTCCAAAGTGTTAAACCCTTACAGTCCCTTATCTTCAAATGCACAAACAGATTGTTGTGTAATGTGCCAAGAGATTTTTTTAACATTGCATACGTTACTGGGAAATAGTATATCTGCAGCCCAGAAACAAAAGCAGGCTGAAAACTATACACAGGCTCATTAAAAGCTGTGCATGCATACCTATATTGACAGTTACACATGTACATTGACTAGAAGCAGTGAACACACACATGTGTAGTTTAAAGCTGCAACATAACTGTATTGAAAGTCTCACACACACAGACACACACGCACGCACGCACACACACACACACACACACACCCAGGCGTGCGTTCTTTGTTGGTTGACATCAATACCTTTGCTACTTATAAACAGATTTGCTTTCACGCTGCTTTCTCGGCTTCTACTCCCAAATTAAACTCTGACATCCCCAAATGCCCTTAATCTGCCCCGCCTGGTCTGCATCCTCATTCCTTGGCTGCTTATGCATTTGTTTTTGAATCTCATCTGGAACATTCCTTCCAGTTTTAAAAACAGTCACGCAAGGGTGACCAAACTCAAACTGGCAATGCCAGACAAGGTGGAGGTGAAGGGTGGGAGGTGGCTGGGGTTTTCGTCCCAAAATTCAATAAATTACTTTTCTTTGCCATCATTTACAGAAAATGATGAAATAATTGCGAAAGAGATGACTGACTAGGAACTGTTATCTGGCTGTGACACTGCAGTGCCCCGTTTACCTACCACGAAAGAGTCTAACTTGTCGATGGGTGTTTTGTCAGTGGACATAGTCCACAGCCAAAGCATATTGGTCGGCCAACAAAGGGTACAGTCCCTACTGCCCACTTGGCCTTTGAGGGGCATTTAGTGGGCTCTGTAACCAGGGAGTTGCAAGATGTGGTTTCGGCAAAAGCCAATGGTCCATATTCCCTGCATACTGTGGATGGAAGCTAATGATGCATTTGGTTGAGCAAGTATTGGAGAGAAATGTATAAATATGATTTCTAATAAAAAGGGGGTCTCTGTAAGATCGCCTTATGTTCAGGACATTCCTACATCAGTGGGCCCATCTTCACCTAAAGTGGAATTCTTGACCAAATCTCCTCCTACGGGATCTGAGGTGGTCCATGAAGGGCTAGTATGGGGGAAATCTATGAAAGGCATCAACAAGGAACTGACTGCCATCTACGACCAACAAGAATTGGTCTTGAATGCAGTCAGGTCCAACACAGCCACATTGAACATGATGAATGAAAAACTGGTCTTTCTTGAGGGTTTTTTAAGGTTGTTTCATTGCAATAAGAACATGGGATCTGACTTTAGCTCTCCTGTCTGAGCACAGATGGTGATAGCGGACACGCAAATGATTGAAACAGTGACAAAGTCCCCTAATCTTGAGTCAGGATCTTTTGATGAAAAAATGAGGGACAGTATTTCATCTCTTAATTCACTTTCCCCCTTAGTCAATTGTATGGTAAGTCTAATAATGCTGGCGATGTATTTGGATGCATCGTTGTCTTTGGCTATAGGGGGAAAGACTAGTATTATTATTGAACTTTCTTCAATGGAGCACCCAGAGGGCCCCCTTTCTCCTCCGTTCTTAAACTATATAAATAGGAAAAAGAGAAAGAACAGGGTAAAAAAATACGAAACACCAGCCAGCGCCTAAACCTAGAGATGGAAACGCATCTAAAAAACATGTTAAACAATTGACGGCAAAAGACATCGGGCCTAATTACAACTCTGGCGGTAGCCGTGCCGGTAAAAGAGGCTCATTAAAAGCTGTGAAGTCAGGCTCCAGAAAATGTTACTCCCCATTTAAGTCCCATAGGACTCAATGGGAATGGTGGGGACGGAAGCACCGGCACTGTGTGCTACAGTGCTGGTACTTCCATCAAAGTCTGTGAGCGTCTGCCACCCCGCCCGCCATGTTTGACCTGGCGGCTGGCACGGCAGCCGCTCACTGAACTTGAAGTGTGCCGGTCCGGTAACAACGGCGCTGGTACGCTTACCGGCACCGTTGTTACCAGACTGGCACACTCGTAATGAGGCCCATTGTCATTGACCTCAATGATCAAAGGAATGACCATGAAGTTTCTGAACATGTCTGTACATATGTAATTGTAATTGTTTATTTGTAAAGCGCTTATACACAAGTGAAGTACTTCAAAGTGCTTCAAGGTGGGAAGGGAACAAGGGAATACAGTCGTCATTCTTAGGCCTTGAAGATTGCAAATGATCTAACAACAATAACTAGCATACTAGGCTAGAAGCATTTCTACTAGCGTAAGTGTGTGACAAAGAGTGGGGAGAGAAGTGGGGGGAGAGGGCAAAGGACATACAGAACAAACTACCGTACTAGGCCTGGCAACATTTCAGATTGATTGGTGGTTGGTCATCTAATGCTCCTATGCATAAGTTTTTCAGGCACAACCAAGCTAGGGAGGGGAGAAAGAGGGAGGACAGGACATACAACATTCAAGGTTGTGCAAGTGTGCAGACAAGACGTGCGAGAGAGGGGGAGGGGGTTAAGTGCGCCCAGTCCAGCAGGGGCCTATGTTAAGTGCAGAGTGGTTGCCCCTCTCATGAAACGTTTTCCAAGTGCACTAGCGCCAAACAGGGTGCAGAGGCCCAGAGGCAAGTGCAAGACTAGCGGGGAAGCCTGGGACCTGTGAGGCTCTGGAGGTGCACCAGGCGACCAGTCAGGAAACTGAGAAGGTTGGGGAAGAGAAAGAGGAGGGAAGCAGGAGAGAAGAGAAAGTAGGTTAGCAGGGGAGAGGAAGAGAGAAGGAGGAAGAGGAGAGGAAGGCCTTGAGGAGTTTCCAGAATTTAAGGAGGTCTGGCTCAAGACGGAGAGAGGCAGGGAGGCTGTTCCAGAGGGAGGCACCTGCAGAGGATAAGGATCTGTGTTTTGAAAAACGGCTCACCACAGAGAGTTGGATGAGGCCAAGCAGAGGGCTCTAGAAGGAGAGCATTTAGGAATAGAGCATTGTAGATAGTAAGGGCCCCGCCCCAGAAAGCCTTGTGGACTATGAAGAGGGACTTGAACTCCACAGGGAGCCAATGGAGGGATTTCAGTGCCAGAGAGGTGCGGTCCCTGGGCTTAAGGCCAAGGATAAGTCTTGCAGTTCTGTTCTGGATAAGTTGAAGAGGTCGGAGAATAGAAGTCGGAAGATTGAGAAAGAGACTGCTGAAGTAGTCCAGTCTGGAGAGAACCAGGGCTCTGGAGATGGTAAGCCTCTGGGGAAAGCTGAGTAAAGGTAGAATACCTCTGAAGATGTGCAGCTGGTAGTGTGACTTTTTGGACAAGTCCGAGATGTGAGAAGAGAAGGAGAGTGTAGAGTCGAAGATGACCCCCATATTTTTTGGGAGACAGGCCAGAATGAAAGTGGGAAAGCAGAAGCAGGGGTCCCAATGAGGATGATCTCTGTCTTACTGGCATTAAGGCAGATATCATTAGCAACACACCAGGACTGAATTGCGGACAGACAATCAGGAATGAGTGAGGAGGAGGAGGAAGAGACCAAGGGAAGCCTGAAACAGAGCCGTGTGTCATCCACATAACATGGAAAGTTGGAGGTGAAGGCAGAGATCTTGTGGGCCAAAGGGGCCATGTAGACATTGAAAAACCAGGTGGATAGATTAGATCCCTGGGGGACAAGTATAGAGAGTGATAGCGGAGCAAAAGAACCCAAGTTCCACCTGGGAAGAACGGTCAGAAAGGACTAGCCACCCCAGGGCCTGATCTATGATGCCCAGGGTATCACAGAGATGGGAGATCAGCATGTTGAGGTTTACTGTATCAAAAGCAGAGGAGAAGCCAAGATGAATGAGGACAGAAGGAGAGTTAGAGTCAATGTTTGAGAGCACGTCTTCACAGGTGTTCAGAAAAGCAGTTTCCATGCCTCTGGATGCTCTAAAGTCAGACTGATGTTCACGGAGACAACCAACAGATTCAGTGTGGATGGTAAGCTTAGAGATAGCCAACTTCTCCAGGAGTTTGCCCAGGAAAGGAGTGATGGAGATCGGGTAAGAGTTTTCTGGAATAGAAAGGTTGGCAGAGGGTTTTTTGAGCCGAGGGTGCACAAGAGAATGCTTGAGAGAAAACCACCAAAAATAGCAAACAAACAAAACACACTCAAATTAAGACTGCGCCAGTTATGTTTTTTTCACATAGATTTAATATAGAGAACACGAACAAGAAGGCTGCCATGGCAACCTTAGACAACAATATAGATAATGGTGATGCCGTTCAGCGTCCTAACAACAGCCGGCGTGGGAGAATGTGGAACATCTAGAGACGGTAAGAGACCGTCTGAATTTTTCAGTTATTTACAGACCCTTAAACGTTAGTGTTAAGATGCACTGAATATATTCTATATACATAAGAACAGCGTAACAAATCAGTGATTAAGTTTAAAACCATATTTCACAATGGATTTATTTCAACAATATGCCACGAATGCGCTTACATAGTATGATTTTTAACCTAGCCACAGATAGATGGGGCTAAGGTAATTCAAAACTAGCAGAGCAATAATGACCAGACATGTTATGGTGACATATAGATTACTAAAACCTACGTGCTTATGAACCGAGGGCAATTACCCATACGCGCACAAAAGATTTGAAAACAGACTGTAATTCTAGAAGTCACTAAATACACTATTTGCAGGGATCTAACCCAAAAAACTAAATACATGAGGAACAATACACCAACAACAGAAAACAATGGTTAGGCTAACACACCGTTAGTAAACAGAATTTCTTTTTAAGGTACACTGAAACATGAAATACAGTATGGTCAAATGTGTCAGATATATACCAACAGGATGTATCAAACATAATATGCAATATGATTTTTCTAACCAATGACTATCATACAACCAAGATTGAGCTTTATTAATGAGCAAACAGTGTATAATAGTACTGAGAGCATAACATGGAGATACAATTGCGTAAAGTTATCACTTGTAGTGATTTATATAAGGTTTGCAAAAGAACAGACAACTAAGAGAACATGAGAGGGAAACTATGTTGTACTTATAATTAGTTCCTTTCTTTGTTTTCTCTCCGCTCTCTTTTCTCTTTTACTAACTCCCTAACAATCCTCCCCTATTACCAACCCTCACTCTCTGTGACACTGACTAACATTTACTTTAATGAAACAATCTATGGTGAACGCCAACAAACAATGAGGGACTCCAGGCCAAAAGATACACCCGGTCGTGCTTGGAAAGAACATGTATATATATAGAAAAACTAGGAGACCGAGGTATTAGATCTTGTTTAGGTGACCGGACAAAGCTTGACCATAAATGGAGCACTAGCCAAACAATACCACTGGGAAAGTGCAAACCACATCACAAAACAGGAGATGAAAAAATTCAATTCACGTCCTAAATTTAATAGAAATTTTCATTTAATTTAATAAAGTGTATCATAAGAATTCTAAAAACTCCTAATGTATAATAGAACATTGAAGTCATAAAATACAATTCATGAAAAAAGGTTAATACATGATTGTCAAAACAGTTTCTCAAAACAATAAGCAACACATCCAGACCCATACAATTCACCAATCACTCCATTCATACTAAACTCATACATATCTACAATTCATACCACAAAAACAATGGTGAAAAACACGGACTATACATAAACACAGATGAATTTATTGCACATGATATTATAGCATCATGTTCAAATTCCAGTAAGTGGCGAGCACTATATTGCTAGAATATCATTAGAATGTCCCAACATTAGAGACCTTCAAAAAGTCATATTAATTGACAATTTTGGCTACATCAAGGGTGGACAATTCAGAAAACCGACATGTTTCTTTCCATCTTCCTAGTTAAGTTAATTGTGTGGAAATTCATCAGGGTGACTTAAGAACTGAAGTCATCAATGATCGATGGTGCTGGAGTGTTGTGAAGCTCAATAGGCCAGTCTCATCCTGACACCTAAACAAAGAATTGGAGGGACAGAGATTACTCATCTCAAATCGAGCGATTTAGGGAGTACAGTATAAATCTGTAACATGCTCTATCACTGAGCGTGAATACAAGGTCACTTGACCTGTTGAAAACCCCATCGGGGAGTCATAAACAGCTAATGAAAGGATCAACAGGGTATAGTGACTAAATATATTTGGTACCAACCCTATGTACAGTGCAAGAGAGTGAATACAAGAAGAAGAACTATCTAATATGGCAATCTAGTGAAAAACCAAGCAAACCACATCTAGTTGGTAATTCTAAGGCAGTGAACCCAGGGTGCCCCTTGGTAGCCAAAGCTGGTCAAAGCCCGAGAAAAATTATAATAATGCTTGCAGCAGAAGTAATCTGGAATACTATAATGAATATCAATTACATAATTCAATAACTCTGGGGCTAAGGTCAAAGTAACACTTACTCTGCCATATACCAAACGTGGCATACATCCCAATAGTTGGATCAAACAATTAAGACCAAGCGCGATGTAACAAAGCAGAGATCATGGGAAAGCATGCCCTATAGAAATGAAGCATAAAAACAAATATGACAAATGCCAGATCAAAAAACAAGTATCTGGGCTCGAAGAGTATATCTAGTCATATGAAGGCTAATAGGGTTAAGTAAGGAAAACAGGAGCCGAACACCATAAAAACTTACTTCGATGGATAGGTGTCGGCTAAACCTTGTATAGTAGTTTCAATTGTGACGTACACCAACACGTTACTGGAGCCACATACGTGGATGCAGAGATGGTCGTAGTTTAAGTATCCCTTCACAAGCTATTTAAAGCATCTGGAAAATGAAACCATAAGGACAAACGTTGTTAACAATTTAAACAGTCTGTCAGTGTATGTGCTGTATAAATACACATATATTCAGTGACTCCGCACATTATAGTGGAAAAGAATACAATACAAACGGCGCATCTTACAAGTGCAGGGGAACAGCATGCATCCAAAGGACTGTAATAATACAGTGCAGTTCTATGCTGAAGCATGCGTGAAAACCTGTGAGCGGCGCATATCGTTGGTAACAGTCAGTCAGGATCAAACTGAAGCTGACACACAACGTCATCCGTATCACCAAATGTATAAAGTAGTACCGGTGATGATAGAAAAGAAGAATAGAGCCCAAAGAGCTGCACCATGACAGAGGCAAGACGAGCTCATATACAACTAGTATCTACGGGTAAAAGATACACTCGAATGCTTACCGAGTGCGGGAGCCTACGTCGGATGTCCATGGTGGAAACGAACACAGTCTCTTCAGGAAATGGAAGAAGGACTGTAAAATTAAACTAACGGCTCCATATATACTGCAAGGTATCACGGTACTAGTCACGTGTGACAGTGCATTCAGAGTCAGTGGATGCGGCCATATTGGAAAGGAGTCACTATTCTCATAGCAATGTTGTGAACTTTATCAAAAAACAGAACAAACCAAATGGGCGGATAGAATCAATAAAACCATACAAAGTCAATAGATACAGCCATATTGGAATAGAGTCGCTATTCACATAGCAATGTTGTGAACTTGATCAAGATTAACACAACAAATCAAATGGGCAGAATGGTACAAAAGAAAGAAAGAAAGCGGACGATTATACAATAAAATAGAAATGATCATTGTATCTGAATTCAATACTGTATCAAAGAAAGGATTTAGAAAATGAGGTCTAGTTGTTCATTAAGGCCAATTAAATGGCTTTTAGTGAGAAATATTAACCTCATCTCTTCCTTTACCAATATACTCCTACTTGTGTTACCGCCACTTGCAGTACGTACCTTTTTCAAAACAGTCCATTTCAGATCTTCACAATCATGGTTGTTCATCAAAAAATGGCCAACCATGGCGGCTGTAATGTTTTTATTCCTAATACAGCTCTTGTGTTCAGTAACGCGGATCTTTATTTTGCGTTCCGTTTGTCCAATATATAATTTTTGGCAAGGGCACCAAATGGCATATATGACTCCACTTGTATTACAGTTTGTAAAAGTGCGTTGTTGCCAGGCTTTCGCTAGACCGCTAGACAGTTGTGCGTTTGGTGGACAAACAGCATTTGCAATTACCGCAAGGTGAATGTCCACTGGGTCTTGCTAAGCCCCATTGTTCCGTAATGGTGAGCTGAGAGGTAGAATAGTCACCGATATCATTCCTTGTGACCAATTCCTTGAGGTTACGTCCGCGTTTGAATGCGCATCTCGGTACCGAGACTGGATTGTTGCTTTTGGATAACAAATGCCGTTTTTTTCTAATAATGCTGACAATTTTGTGTGACAGCGGTTTGTACGAACTGACAAAAATCAGACCATCTGGGTCAGATGTGGAGGATTTTCGCTTGTATTCGAGAAGGGCTTGTCGATGATTATTCGAGGCCCTTTTGAAAGACCGTTTCACAATTTGTCGAGGATAGCCTCTCTGTATAAGATTGTTACTCAAAATCACGGCTTCCTGCTTAAAGACATTGCTGTTAGTACTATTACGCTTCATCCTGAGAAATTGCCCGAAGGGAAGATTGTCACGGAGTGTTTTGGGATGGAAGCTGTCATATCTCAATAAAGAGTTCCTGTCCGTAGGTTTGTGGAACTGTTTCACTTCTAGCGTGTTGTTAGTGTTATTAACTAGAATGGTGAGATCTAAAAAATTGATTCTATGTCTATCGTAATGAATCGTAAATTGTAAAAAGGGATTGATGCTGTTGAGCCAATCAAAAAATACCAGTAGTAGTTGTTCATCATCATGCCATATCATGGGCACGTCATCAATGTACTTTTTCCATAAGGTCTGGTGCTGGCGGAAGATGTTGGTTTCGGTATAAATGCTCTGTAGTTCAACTGAATTAACATAAAGGTTAGCCAGAGTTGGTGCCACCGCCGAGCCCATGGCTGTTCCATTGATCTGTTGAAAAAAATCGTTATTGAATTTGAAATAATTCTCCGCGAGGGCTAGTGAAGTGCACCAAAGAATGAATGAATTGGGCGTAATGCCAGGTGTACGTTTCATCAACAGTAACTCTTCAATCATATCTAAGGTGGATGATTGTGGAATTTTGGTATATAGTGAAACGATGTCCAGGGTAACCAGAATATCTTCACTGCTCTTAAAGGGACAATGTTCAATAAGATTAATGACACTGGTGGAGTCTTGTATAAATGATTGCATCTGTGGCACAAAACCTTTTAAGAAAGAATCTGCAAATTTCACTAGTGGTTGTAGTAGTGAATTAGTACCTGAAACTATTGGTCTTCCCGGAGGGTTGACCAAGGTCTTATGGACTTTAGGTAGAAGTAAAATTCCGGAAATCTGGGATCACTCTTAACCAAGTATACTGCCTCTTTATTGGTAATCCATTTTCTGTCTCTTGCTTTCTCTACTTTGATTGTGACCATAGCTTTCAAACGGGCTGTGCGGTCATTACGCAAAGGCTTGTAAAAGCTAGTATCAGCCAATTGTCTATCGCATTCAGAAAGGTAATCCACTCGATTAAGGAGGACAATGGCACCGCCTTTGTCGGCACTGCAAATGACAACTGATTTATTGTTTTTGAGTCCATTGATAGCTACATGTTGAGCATTCGAACAATTCTGGAAAGTGCATTTCAATGCTGTAGCAGTAGTTTGTCTAATTCAGGTAGAACTCTCTGTTCGAAGACCACTGACTCAGGACTGTAGCTGGAGATCGGGGGACAAAAGATGGAGGGGTTATGGAGCCCACTGTTGACCTGTTCCATGTCAAATGGATTGTCCTTGAATTATTGTTTCAGATGTATTTTTCTGAAAAGATTCTGTACTTCAAGGCGTGTGTTAAACCGGTCGTAGGTGGCCGTGGGTACAAACCCAAACCCTTTCTACAACACTGTTGTCTCCACTTCAGTAGGTGTATATGTGGAGAGATTTATTAATACGCTGTGTTGCTCCTTGTCAACCTTGGTTCGTAATCCCATGTTGACGTGTCCTGGTCTAAAAAACCAGTTGAGGGACCACGTCCGCGCTGGGCAGAGCAGAAATTCTGAGCTCTCTGTCTGTTGTTGCCATTGCCCCTATTTCTACCTGAGCCTCGTCTCTGAAATCTGTAATTGGGATCCTGTTGGAAACCATCATGGTCTGAGCTGTGTGAGCTATAGGAAGTGTTAGCAAAACGTACATTTTTCTTAGCTGTTCTTTGGGCTCCGTCATATTGTTGATTCGGAACATAACCCTCTTTTGTATAGCGGAAGGCTTTCTCGTGTTTGAAATCAGCTATGTCCCTCACTGTGGATTCTTTAAAGTCATTCATCTCCTTGATGATTTGTTCCAATCTTATGGTAAAGGCTTCCAACGGGACTAGTTTCTTGATTTCATCTTCCAATTTTGCTAATTCTACAGTTTGTTTTTCCGTCATTTCTTTCGCTGTATCTATTATTAAAATCAGCCAATCGCGCCGTCATTTGTTGGCAATATAACTCCATCTGACAACAAACTCCTTGTTGTCAAGAAAAAGTCTGGGTTCGTTATTCACAACGAGTCAATCTGTGATGAAACATATATTTTTGAGAAAAGATGATACAATTGAAACATTGAATCTGTGTCTAATGTATACTATAACACAAGCCCTGATTTCAAAAAGGCGGCCTAAGCCGAAACACGTGTCATCATAAAGGGCAATCTTATGATTTTTCTCTATATTAAACCTATGTGAAAAAAACATAACTGGCACAGTCTGAATTTGAGTTTGTTTTGTTTGTGATCTAGAATTCTCCTCCGGTGTGACAGGTTAGAGGGAAGAGAGAAGGGGGGGAGGAGGTGGTGGGGACGTCCGAGAGGGGCCCAAGAGATGATGGTGCATGAGTGTGTGCAGAGGAGAGAGAGGACAGGATGTCCTGCGTTTTTGTGGTGAAGTGTGCAGCCAGGGCCCTGCAAAGGGCCTGGGTGGGTGCAATAGAGGATGAGGCTGCAATAGGGTTGGTCAGTTCCTTACAGACTTTGAAAAGTTTGGCCGTGTTGTTGGATGCCGCAGAGATGCTAGCTTGAATTCGGACCCTTCTCTTGGACCGGATGCACAGTCTATATTGCCTTTGCAGAAGGCGGCAGGCCAGCTTGTCAGAGGGTGCACCTGAAGATCCCCATTTCCGTTCTGCTGCCCTGCACTTGCGTTTAAGGTCAGCCAGGTCAGAGTCAGACCAAGAGTTGCACTTTTTGGCAGGCTTCAGTCAAACCCTTGTGACAGGGGCAAGGATGTCGAGAGTATTGGAGATGGAAAGGTGAAAGTTAGAGGGGGCTGTGTGAGGGTGGGAGTCAGCCGCAAGGGTATGCAGAGGAGAATAGGTTGACGCAAAGGCAACCACTGAGACTTCTTTCATGGGTCGGATGACCTTGAAGGTGGGAGGCAGTGCAGGGTGTGCCAGTACTAAAGGAGAAGAAAGTTTCAAGTGAGAGGAGAGAAGAGAAAAGAGTGATTAGTTCATGAGAGTGAGGTAGTGAGACAGATATCTGTAGTGATGAGAGCATCCAAGGTGTGGCCAGCCGTGTGCGTTGGAGCAGAGGGTAGAATGGAGAGAGAGAGCGAGTCACATAGGTTGCGGAAAGCTTCTGAAGAGTCAGGAGAGTCAAGATGGATGTTGAGATCTCCCAGCAGGAGGAGTTGGGAGGAGGTGGAAAGGAGAGAAGATGCCAGGTCCGCCCATTCCGAGAGGAAGAGGGTGGACTGGCCCAGCCGGTCGATAGTAAGAGACCAGAGAAAGTGAGGAGATAGAAGAGAGAGAGCCTGCAGACCAGGCAATCGAAGGAGGAATAGGCCTGAGACGGGAATGGTGAAGACAGGGATCCACTTTGGAAAGTCAGAGCATCTCCCCCTCCTGGCCTGTTGAGCCTAGGCTCAGAAAGGAAGGATCTTGTAACTTTCAGGGAGAAGTGTGTGAATACTTGTGACAGAGCGGTCCTAAAACCAGGTCTCAGTGAGAGCAAGAACATCAAGGTCCAAGTGTTGAAGGAGGTCGCAGATGTCAGAGGAATGCTTGACTGCAGAGAGAGAGTTAAGCATGGCAACTTGGAGCAGATTGCCATTTTTGAAGGACTTACAGAGGGTGGCAGGGGACAAAGGCCCCCCCATAAGTGGCGCAGGTGCCTCAGAGATAGAGGCAAGAGAAGGCAAAGGGGCCGAAGGGAGTGCAGGCAAGGGAGCTGGGACTGTGGTAGATGGAAAGGGAGCCAGTGAAGGAGGGGCCACAGGGGGCAAGGTAGTCCCAGATGCGTTAGCAGTGGGTGGCAAGGGCACCAGCGTGGGAGAGGCAAACAAGGTTGTCAGAGCAGAGAGTGTGGGCAAGGGAGCCAGGATAGTAGAAGATGCCAAAGGAGCCATAGTAAGAGAGGTGGTGTAACCAGGTGGAGGCAAGGTAGCCAAGGTATGCCTAGCAGGCAAGGGAGCGAGGGAGGCCATAGGTGTAGTTGTCAAGGGAACCAGTGAGGAGGAATGTGGAACATTGATAAGACAAGGGAGTAGCCTATCAAAAAGAAGGAGGTTGGGTTGAGTCCCTTGTACCAAGATGGTACCATTTCAATAGATATTTATGATGACCCTGAAGGCTGAGGAGAAGGCAAGAAGGACCTCCCAGCGGGTGCCACCATTAATGTGTGAAGAAGAGTAGGGAGAGAGCAGAGTGACCATATGTAGAGTTCATAGGTCGGGAGAAGGAACGACAAAGAGGATGTCGGTGAGAGGCTCTCTGGCTGACGGAAGTCAGCGATAGGAAGTCCTGGGCTGGTGCCAAGTGTGTCCTTCTTAAGTTTCTTCGTGCCAGACTTAGTGAGTGGTGAAGGATAGGAGATAAAGAAATAGTTAGAGAAAATAGGAGAGATAGAAAGCCCCATTGTGAGGGGGCACAGAGTGTGGTACACTTAACCAGGATGAGCAGCTGATGCACAAGGGAGGGAGTTGACAGGAGGGTGCAAGCACACAAAGGAAACACACTAGGAATGAGAAAAAGTAGTAGGAGCTAAAGGGGGTACAGGAAGCATGAAACAGAAACAATACAGAGAGCAAGGAAGTAAGTTGGATTTTAACTAGCAGAACAGAACGATGCAGGATGAGAGCACACTTAAATTCGATTGTTAAGCTAACAGTCACAATCAATGTAGGATGAAAGCACACCTTAATACGATTTTAAACTAACAGTCACAATCAATGTAGGATGAACGCCCACCTAAATATGATTTTGAACTAACAGTCACAATCAATGCAGGATGAAAGCACACCTAAAATCGATTTTTAAATTAACAGTCACACAACCACAGGAAGAAAGCACACTTACAAACGAATATTGTGACACAGGTATTACAGAGCGGCAGTACAGAAGTGTGGGCAGCGTGGTGAGAGCTCAGGAAATGAAGCAATCAATTAAAAAAGGTAAACCATGAAGTACAAGGGGACATAAGTCCACAGACTTGGGCAATGAAAATGCCTGGAGAAGCAGGGGTAAGAGTCGAGGAGAGATGAGGCAGGCAACACAATCTCTTGTGAAAGCCCTAGAAAAAGTAAACATTGCGTAAAAGTAAGTAGGGTTGTTTCAGCTTGTAGGGTGGTTGATCAGACTACCAGCCCTATTGCTGGTGTAAAGAGATAGGCACTGACCCTCATGATTTTGGCCAGCATAATGGGTTTTCGCAGTCTACAAAGAGCTATGATAACCTTCAGGTTGCCTCTTCCATACGGTCACAAATATCAATTGAAGATCTGGTTAAAGGCCAACAGTCAAACATTACTGCACTTTGGTTTTTAAATTTGAAAAACATCCGGCTCTACTACCTCTGCAACACCTGACACAAGGCACAGTCAGATACCAATAATGGTCTCTATTGTTCAAGCCCTAGTATGGCTGCACAGTCACTTGCGGAAGTGGTTTCTCCTGATTAGACTACAGAGTAACCATTGGTACATGTGTAAACCAATCTAGGGTCAGGTACTTCACACTTGGCGATCAATATACAGCCTGCGCCAGTTGACCTCACTATGACCTGTTCCTCTAAGATCATAGGGTGGGACACCCACACATAGAAACATGGTTTTGTAAGACTAAACAGAACGAAGGTACTTGACATACTCACCTTGATTCCTCTCTTAAGATCACTCCATTCTGGAGATATCGAGTTTATATCTCTTCCACTGGCCAATAATAACTGCATGGTCTCACATTTCCACTCTGATATCATAGCAAATATGATCTGTACACAGAGAGGGATTCTACATTGTCCCGATATGATTTTATTGAACTTAAATCCAGTGAAGCAGCAAAGTTGTATCTGGGATCTTGTGAGGGTATGCATAAACTGTCTGTACCAACTGACAATAATGATACGCTTATTTTACTGTCATCACAACCTGATGTACACCTCATGTCTAAACTTAAGAAAGTGAAGGATTTGGCACGGGTGGAGTCCGTGATCAAAACCATGGAGTTCTTAACTCAAAGACTCAATCAGCCCTAACATCGATAGTAATAAGATTATTTCCTGGAATGCCTGTTGAATGAACAATTTCTGGCATATGTGGAATGATTATAGGTTCCTACGAAACTGTTACATCTTGTTCATTCAAGGAACCCTGTGTATGGACAACATTGAACTCAATGGTTTTGTTACATACTCCCTTCTAGCAACTCGATCGACTAGCGATCGACCTAGCGGCGGCCTGGTCATTGCGATAGCTAACAATTTTAAAACTACCTGTAACTTGTGGGTTGCATGTGAGGGGAACTTGGCCGTATGTTTTACTTTCCTCGATTTAGTGGGGGAATATTTACTAGTTAATATACACTGGAACCCAGCCAAACATTCTACTGACACTTTTCAATCCTCACTGCTACAGATGGTTCAAACATGGCTATTGGAGTGCCACCGACATACAATGGTTGTGGGTGGCGACTTCAATGGCAATTGTGCCACTGGTCAGGTTTATAATCTTCTTAGCTGTATTCCGAAAAAATCTAATAACAATTTTAAGTGGGGCCTCGCTTGGGATTCCTTTCTGTTTGACTGGAATCTTCAACCATTAGATACTGTTTCCACTACAGGTGCTGACTTTTATACCTGCTACAGGGGCAATTATGTCTCTTGGATAGATCATGTCTTTGTTTCATCTATTTTTAAATCTATGTGCAGCAATATGATCTCCTTTGATCCTTTAGGTGGAGATCATTTAATGATCTACTTCATCTTGAAATAAAAAATTGATGCAAATAAAATCTGTCCTATGTTGTTTGCTGTGACTAACTAAGTGTCTTTGCCAAGGTGACAAGGTGCACCAGAATGGGCTGGAGCTAGAGGATGGGGTTCTTTCTGAAATGGTTTGTAAACCTCTGGACACTTGCATTATTGAATGCATTAGGAAGGTTTCTTTTGAAGAGGACATTAAAGTTAAAAGAAAATGCACCCTCACTACTTTGATCTAAGAATTAAGGCTTCTAAGGTGCAAAAACCAAAAGGCTGTTAAGGGGAAAGAACCTTCCACTTAATGAATATCTAACTCAGAGGAGGCATGCCTGCCAGCGTTATAAACATTTTGTTAAATCTCAAAAATGTAACCTGTTTTTGAGAGACAATCAGACCATGCTTAGAATTTTTTTTTTTTTTTTAAATTGAATTCTAGACAATGTTGGGCACTTAACAACAAAACTGGGGATAAAGCTCTTTGTGCTGGAAATGTCATTCAGGAATTTGCCTGGGTGTCTTTTTTTTCAAAGAAATTCAGTATTCCCGTAGAGTTTCAGAACTATGTGGATCCTTTTGGGGGACTCGTTATCTATGTTCTTTGTCCTGGAGGATATTGAATGGGCCATAAAAAAAACTTAAACCATCTAGGGCCCACGGTCCTGACGCGCTTCCGCCATTTCTGTTGAAAAAGGAGCCATTTGCATGGGCTCATTTTCTTAAACCTCATTTTTACCACATATATGCAACACACAAGCAACCAGACTCCTGGACATACTCCACCATTATTCCCATTTATAAAAAGGGAGATCTGAATGACCCAGGCATATTATAGGCCAATTGCCTTGATGGATTCAGTAAGCAAGGTCTTTGCTACCTTGTTTCGAGACCTCAGCACCTTCTTGAGTCAACATAACATCTAATCCCCCTTTCAGGTGGGATTTTGATAAAACATGGGCACATCTTTTAATGCTACCATACTTAAACAACTGCTATATAAAGTTAAGCACAATCAAGGGGTAACATATACATGGCATCGCTGGACATGAGAGCAGCATTTGATTGTGTTGTACAACAACATCTATGGAACAAACTGCTCAAACCCAAAATACCAGCTAACTTGATACAACTGAACCCTCTTTTACATCATAAATCTATGTTGAGAGTTTCACTTGAATCCAGAAGGTATGGTTTCTTGGCCGATCCCTGCTAAGTGGGACTTAGAGGTGCATTTTGGCACCTACCCTTTTTAATGCCTATTTAAGCAACATAGTGGACTTATGGCGGAATAGTGACATGGTGCCAGTAAAATTGGGACATTTGAAAATCCACTGGTTGGCCTTTGTGGG
Source organism: Ambystoma mexicanum (assembly GCF_040938575.1). Lineage (NCBI taxonomy): Eukaryota > Metazoa > Chordata > Amphibia > Caudata > Ambystomatidae > Ambystoma > Ambystoma mexicanum. The sequence goes on along the minus strand of NC_090936.1, from coordinate 401,108,315 downwards.
CGATATTATTTTATTTGATAGCACTCTGCAAGACTATTCTATGAGTGTTGCATAAGGAACAACTTGATGGCTACTGGTGCAGAATCAAAGGTGGTTATTTTGTAGAATAACAAAAAACCCGAATCTATGTGGTGGTCTTTGGGGACTGAAGGAGTAGAGCTGGCTTCATCTATTCATTATCTTGGCTATAATCTCATGAACATGTCCTCTATAATCATGTTGAAGCTAGTCTTACAAGATAGACTAGTTCCCTTACTAGCCTTTATGAAATGGATATTTGGAAAACTATGTAGATTCTCTATCCTTCCCATCATAAATGTTTACCTAGGTAAGATTGAGCCAGCTTTACTATGTGGGTTAGATATGGCATTGATAAATGTGGGTCCATACCTTGACTCTCTACAGAGTATAATTTGGAAGACTGCAGTGGGGCTTTCTCTTTCTATTCCTAACCCCATCATACCCCATCATACGTCACAAATTGAATATATAACTTCACTTCAAGCTCAATATCTCTGGCGTAAACTGTCAACAGGTTGTCGTCTCTGCCGCACAATTCATTGTATGTTGATTTAAAGCAGATAATGGTTGATTTCTCGGCAATAATGAGTCACTTTATTTAGGGACGATATGCAAAACCTGTTAGAGAGAATTGGCTCTTCTGAGTCAAAGTTAATATTTAATCCTTACGCGGTGAAGCAAAAACTCTTCAAAGATGATTGGAGACCGACTGCTAAAACTTTATCCAACTATTCCTTATATTGCGGATATGCCAGGTTCCCCTGCAGGAGAGGTCAAATGTCAACTTATCTAAAATATGTTCCCTTTTGAAGAGTCGTGAAATGCATATGAGATTCAAATTGAATCAGCTTCAAAAGAGAGGATGAAAAATTGGTCACTATTCAACCTAAGGATGCAGTGTTGGCTTGCGGTTTTTGCAACTCGATGACCGGTACTGAAAGCCATAAACACTGGATCCCGGACTGTTGAGCCCTGAATGGGATTAGATCTACCTCTTTTGTTAAAGAACTGGATAGTTTCTCATTTGACTATTCTAAGGAATTGTTGTGGGCAAGACTTATGTGGGGTGATGATGTGCCTTTAATTATCGCATTTGTTCATTTGTTCATTTTCTGAATGAAATTGATTTTATTTTCTAATAAATTTGATGGTTCTTAACATGTACTTAAAATGTATGAAATATATTGTTCTATGTATGCTCATCTTATTTGTGTAAGGTTTTTTGCAAACCAATTCACAATAAAAAAAAATTGTAAAAGTGGACATGGCCTATCTTTCCCTAATACTAGAGGGGTATGCCTGCCTATCTAAATAAACTAAAAGGTGCTTGTCAGTCATCAGTAGTGTCCCAAATGAATATCTCCACAGTCCAAAACTAGTTCTAACTTACCCTATCACGATTTTAACTGACTTGAAGCAGATCAGGAGAAAATCTTCCTTCTCCTGATCGTCTCTTATTGAAAGGTCTCTTCTTTACTGGAAGGTTCTCTTTAGTATGATATCTTTAGATAGTCTCTTGCCACCCTCTGGATTAGTTTTTGCACCTCTTTCACATTACAATTGGGTTTTAGTTCCACTTTAGGGACTGGCTTTGGATAGTTCTCCTTGACGCTCTCTTATAGTCCATTCCAGACTGGTGTGTCTTTCGGACTTTTGTATCCTAGACCATATTAGTTTGGGTGTACTTTGCTCTAGTTTGACCTTCCCCCTCTTCTGGGGCTTCTCACTTCAATTATCTCTCCTCTTATCTGCTTCACTTGATTTCACTTCCCAATCATACTTATAGGATTCTCTCTCTGTTTTCCTCCACTCTTTACTTCTTAAACCGTGGGGTACTTTCCCCTCTTCCCAAGGCATTGATGCCCAGTCCTTCACGACTCCACTTTCAGGCTTATTCGTTATTCTCTTTACCAATTTATCACATTTCCACTTAAATGGTTTTAAATTCAGTATCTCGTCAATTTCACTGGGACTAGTTTTTCCTGCTTCATAACGATGACCTGGCGGCCTCCCGGGTTCTCCCGTTCTCCCCGTTACCTCTGTGTCTGCAGGGGAATGCGGTCAGACCTGGATTTTGCTCGGGTTCTCTTCCTCTGCTCTGGATCTCGTGCTTCTTGATATTGCCGGCATCCCACCGTCGGTCTTCTCTCTGTGTGTGAGTGGTTAGGGTTGTGGGCACCAGGGTGTCTCATCCACTTCCGACTTGGATTGTTTTGTGGTAGTTTGATGAGTGCTCGGCCCACCACAATGTTCTTTGATTCCCTTCTCCGCTGTTTCTGTGTCCTCATAAATGCCAGGACTCCACCGTTTTCCTCTGGCATTCAGGACCTCTCTGAAAGTCGCAGGCTCCATGGTTCTCCTTCTCTCTGCCTCTACAAGGTGTGATGAGGTCAGGGCGCTTTCCCTGCTTATGCTCTTCTCTTTCTGCTTTGCTTCTCCACGGTGTGATCTCCCTCTTCAGTCAACTTGTTTCATATAAATGTACATGTCTCCTTTAAGAGACAGATTATTTTCCTTGTGTGCATAGTGATGTATTTCTGCCAAACATCTGGATCTTACAATGTTCTTCACATGTGATAGTCCATACATGCTGCTATGGTGGATGATCAGTGAGTTCCTCACAGGAACGAGAGTCCTTCTCCCCTAAGGGGGGAGTCTCTCCCAGTGAGGTCCCACTTGCTCAGACCCCTAGGGAAGGTCTTGCAGAGCAGGCTCACTTCCCTAGCCGCAAAGGGGGAGCATCCCCCTAGGGGAGAAGGGATGAACACCCTTGATTCGTCACAATGCACACCGTTTATTACAAAAAACTATTGGCATTACTGAGAATCCTCCCCCTGTGCTGGCAGGAATTTCTTTTACTCCTCACCCCTTTATTGTCATGCCTGCACAAAGACTGTTTAATGTTATAGAACATGATTTGGTTGGATGCAGGCAATGTGCAAGGAATGGGAATGGTACATCATCTGCTTCCATTGCATAGAATTCTAGATAAGACATTATGTTTCCCTATGGTAGCAAAAGATCTACAAAGATAAGTGCATTTCTAAGCACTTTTACCATTAGGTTTTGAAATGGCCAGAATTGAAAGGCCGGTCATCTTCCAATTCCTAATTCCAAGTTTTTCACATACCCCAAAGGAAAATGTTTCCCTTTGCTTGACAAAAGTTCTATATCCTGGCAAAAAAACGTGTTTTTGATCAGGGATGGTGTTCATAGTGTGATCATTGGAAATAGGAGCCACAATGTTTAGAATGCACAGATTGACCATGCTAGTGTTTCATGCATCTTCCCAGGGCGCCTACCTCTTCTGACTGCCATACTTCCCATGATGAGTAAAGAATCAAACAGGGATTTATGATGTGGTGTCGAAAAGGCAATAATCAACACCTGGGCAGGTTTTAGCACATGGTAAATTCTATTTAGTGGATTCTTGTTTAAGGAGTTAATAGATGGATAATTACTGCTGAGTGGTTCTTGATTGATTGACATTCTGTGCTGTTACTCAATTAGTAGTTCTGTGCAGAAAGTACACATTGTTTTTCTCAAGGTTTTCTCAGTCGTTTCTTAGTTCCAACTGGATTTTCATGCATCCGTCTGCAATCTTTACTACATTCTTTCAAGATGGCATCAACTCTGTTAATCATTGCAGTAAGAAATGGTGAGCTATTTGTCTCCAATTCTTTAGCTAAGTTTTCAAAGAGTGTATTTGTAGTGGGATATAAAAAAAAAAATTCAGCTAGGCAGAGAAATTTCCATTGGACTCAGTATTCCAATGACAGAAATTCTAATTTGTATCGAATTGAAGGCATTGGTGTTCCCTTTGGCAGGTTCAATACCCTTTTCTATATATAGCCTTCTATTTTTACCCATGGAGAAGGTAGGCACTTTGCATTGACTTCCGCCCCATATATTATGCGCCATGGCCTTTGGCTGTAGGCCGGGGTTGGGGTGGAGCTACAAAGAAGACCTAAACAATTATATTGATGCCGAGGATGCCTATATTTGAGGACTCCAGCCATATTTTACAGGTTTTCTTTCTGCTAGAAATAAATAAATAATTCTAGTTTTCAGATATGGTGCACAAGCGTTCCAGTTTCGGGATGTGGTCTCTTTTCTGATGAACAACATATTTTGTATTACATGAAGTTATCATGGCAAAGGATCTACCCTAAGCCATGTATGTACTGACACCAAAATAACCCAGAAAGTCTACAGTGAGGACATTTATTTTTCAACCACACTAGGACAGTGATTGAGTGTTTTAGATGTCCATTTTAAATCCATGAATACATTTGGCAACGTTTAGACAAACATTGTAGTCCCAAAAGCAGTGTACGGCATTTAAGTTCCCTTTTTGCTGTCCTGTCTGGCTGCTAAACGTAGTTTTCTAGATCACACAGATGCATTTCCAGCACCATATTCTGAGCATTAAACTTGACACCACTGATCCACTACATTGGGCGAATTTACCAAATATGTTTCGGTATCACCAAAATTCTAAATGTAAGATCATCTGAAGCCGTTCACTTTTGAACAGTTTGGCACATTACAACCCATTCTGTGCCAACCACACGCTGTTTTGTTTAACAAATGATTGCTTTTCAGGAGCCGTCTGCAGAATAAGACATTTGTAGAATTCAGCATGACATGGGGCACATCACATCATATACAAGATCTAGTGCATACAGCCGTAAACCATAGACGTGTTATCTTCAAGTATCTCAGCGCATAAACACGATCCATGCATTCAGCCGTAAGTCATTAATATGTTATCTTCAAGTAATGGGGAATACTACTTTCAAAATGGTAACAGTGAAACATATTAATTTATACTCATTTACAATTCTATACATAATATTAACCCTACATCCCATAAAAAAACATGGTCAAAATGACCCAACATGCGAAGGCCTCTTCTAAGTCAGTTTGTTTCTATAATCGATATTTTCAAAGTCTATGTTCACATAGGCCTTTTGATACTGTTTGCATACCTTTGTAAATGTGGGGAACTTCATTCAGTGAGGAAGCAGGATAACAATCCCAAGAATTGGAGTTCAGGAACGTCCCCCTAATTCCTCAAGCTATGGAGGGACAGGAAGGTGGAAATGATCAAGCCCATAAGACTGAATTCCTCCTCACACCTGTGGTCGACGGATCGACAGACAGCATAACCCAGGAAAGCCACGGCCAATGTGAGAAACAAATGGAGCAGAAGATCAGGTGGTGGAGTGTGCAGAAGATGCGAGGACTAGAAGACTCTGACATATATTAACCCACCGAAATTGACAATGTTCTGCAATACCACAGAGCGAAGGGAACGTCATCGATTCACAACGAAGAGAAAAACCAAAAGAAGCAGGAATTAATCCTCCGGTGAAATGACCAAGATATAGGTGAAATAGGAGGAGCATGAAAAGGGTATCCTAAGGAAACTAAAACCCCAATCAAAAGCAGAGCAGACCTGACAAAATCAAAACACAAACTGGTGCAAAAAGAATAAGCAGGATTCAGGATCCCAAGGCAGCCAGAAGAAGGAGTTTGCAATAATAGGAGACATAAAACAGGGTGTGGAGCAAAATTGGGAAGCATAATTGAAAGATGCCATATTTTTCCTGCTACCTTTAAAAATGCTATTATTTTGACATCACTTCCTTTTCTTTCCAAAATGAAGCTGCAGCTATCCAAGTCTCTTATTTTTGATGACCATGTTGGATTAGGATTGTGTGCTAACTTTACCAAAGGATGCAAGCACCAGTCCTTTCTGGGTCCTTTGCTATCTATAATCAGTTATGGGGCCCTTTTACTGATGGTACGTCATTCCAAAGATGCCCACCTACCCACATTTATCGTGAACGTTTTGATGAACCGGTCTTATTAACCTTTGTGGCAACACATTAGATGGCAGTTCCCAACAATGCACAAACAAGGGGGGTCCTGGGAGTGTTTCTCTACCGGCCTATATCCCGTGTTAGAGTCTCAACCAGAGTCTTTAGCTCACCATCCCTTCCACAGAGAAATTTCCACTACATATCAGTCTTTGTCCTGCCCAAGGGCAGTCCAGCAGCAAAATGTGAGGCAATTATCTTCTGAACAAGAGTACCAACAGCAACCCCAGACAATGGTTTCAGCCTGGTTGGGCCTCGTCAGTGAGGTGGAGGTCTCTAACAGTGAGCAAGGGTTCCACGTCTGGATTACCCTAGTAATTTAGGGGGAAAAGTTCCCAACAATGCACCTCCAGACCAAACCCCTTCCATTCAAGAAATAATAGAAGGATTCATTCTTGAATCCAATATTGTATTTATTTCTGAATCCTCTATGAGATCTACAGAGATTGGATGTGTCTGAGGAAATGCTCTGCTAAACATTCTCTGAAAATTGGATCGGCTTGATAAAAGACATGGAGAAACAGATGGATCAGCATATGTCTGGGTAACTTGAGACTTTTTCTAATGGGATTCATTCTGGCAGGATTTTTATATGACCCAATACATTTAAGAAATTATTTTTTGGAGCTTGACTTGATCTTTAAATTACAAGTAACCATACTTTATCCACACTTCCAAGGTCAGCAAACCACCCTCCCTCTTCCTCCTCCTTTCCTCTCTTCTCCCCCGATGAGGTCGCTAGAAAAGTCAGATCCATGAAAGCCTCATCAAAACAGGTCCATCCCTGTTCCTCTAAAACCATTAAGGACCACATTGATACCCTTGCTCCGGCCCTTGCTGATTTCTGCAACCTCTCCTTTGCCTCTGGGTCTTTACCCTCCTCTCTGAAGCACTCCCTTGTGCATCCTCTCCTCAAGAAACCCACAGCTGATCCTTCTTGCCCGGCTAACTATCGCCCAATTTCCATAACTCCCTTTTTGGGTAAGCTCCTGGAAAAGCTTGCCACCTCTCAGCTTAACCTTCATTCTGACTCTGTTGGCTCTCTTCACGACCACCAATCTGGCTTCAGATGCCAGAAGCACGGAAACTGATCTCCTGAACATCCGTGAAGACCTGCTCTCCAACCTTGACTCTAACATTCCCTCTGTTCTCATCCTACTTGATCTCTCCTCTGCTTTCGACACAGTCAACCATACCACCCTGCTCAATCGTCTCCGTGACAACCTGGGTATCAATGAACAGGCTCTGGCCTGGCTGACCTCTTTTCTCTCTGATCGACCCTCCCAGGTACAACTTGGGTCCTTCCTATCTTCTATCGCTCTCTCTACCTGTGGTGTTCCCCAGGGGTCTAACCTCTCGCCCTGGCTTTTCAACCAATACCTGGCAACTCTCGCATACTGCATTTCCATCTTTTGCTCACATTTCCAGTGCTATGCTGATGACACCCAACTCATTTTCAGGCTTCCTTCAGCCACCTCCTCTCCTTCCCTCATCTCTCCACACTTTCCTTCTCCCCACACATCTCTGATGTCTCTAAAAAATCAAATTTCTTATTGCACCTCCTTAGAGGCACTCTTCCTTTCCTCACTTTCCCTCAGAAGCTCACTGTCTCCCAAGCTCTGATTCACTCTAGGTTGGACTACTGTAACAGCCTCTTTCTAAATCTACCTGCCTCTACTCTCTGGCCCTTTACAACTAATCCAGAACAGGACTGCGAGACTTGTCCTTGGCTCAAGCCCTGGGATCGTATCTCTCCAGCTCTGAAATCCCTTCATTGGCTCCCAGTGGATGCAAGGATTAAATTTAAAACCCTTTGCATTGTCCACAAGGCTTTCTGGGCCCTGGGTCCAAAATACCTTCAACTATCCCTCTGTAACTACCTCCCCCCTCTGGAGCCCTTCGCTCCTCTACCTCTAACTCCCTCACGGTCAGTCGTTTTTCAAAGAAACAAGCTGGAGGTAGATCTCTGTCTTCGGCCAGGGCCTCCCTTTGGAACTGTCCCCCTGCCACCTTGAAACTTGAGGAGAACCATCTACGGTTCCGGAAGCTCCTTAAGACCTTCCTCTTCGCTTCTGCCTTTGCCCCGCTTCTCCCTATGCTGATCTGCCTTTTCCCTTGGCACTCTGCACCTGGCCACCTTCTGCCCTTTGAGCCCAGGTACCTGCTCACCCTGCCATCCTCCTGCACTGCCTCCAGGCCACCCCTTGCACTGGGGCCTGTGTCTGTACCCATACAGTTCCCCAACCACTCTTCTTCTGCACTTATCAGATACACCCTATCTGACTAACCTAGCACATTTCCCTCTTACAGGCTGCACTACCACAGCTAACACTCTAATTATTTATGTACTTACTATTTATTTTGTTTCTCTCCTATGCTCTGCACATTCCCCCGTTTTCCCTTCCCCATGCACTTGCGCGCTCTCAATGTCACTGGGCCTAGTAAGATAGTTGTTTTTGCTTCTCCCCTGTTCCCCTCCCTTCGCCTGGTCGCACTCTGAAAAACCTGTGTAGGAGCGCAATATAAATAAAATATCATATCATATCATAGTTAGGGGCCACTCGTTTTCTGAAACATGTTATAGCCTGCTTGGCTGCTTAAATAAGCTTATACACAGTCATCATAGCCCCATGTATGTTTTACAGAAAATGTTGGGCAGTTGGTACAGCCATCCCATTGGAAAAGATGATTGGAAATGGTTTAGGATGAAGCACATAAATACAAAAAATGTGATTGCTTGCTTGTTGTTTAAACATAGCTGTTATATGCAAATTATGTAAAGGATAGCTTCAAAGACCAATCTTCTTCATCCTTTGTACAGAGGAATCTTAAGATGTGTTCTAAAGTATGATTAAGATGCTTTCTGAGGCTGTCAGTTTGCGGGTGGTAACTTGAAGAGAAGAATAACTTCACCTGTAATGTTTGATAAATGGCCTTCCAAAATGTGAACATAAATTGGGCCCCTCTGTCATCCTCTATGGTATCCGGTAATTTAATTTATTGCATATTCGTATGGCGCCTGTGCAACAAATGGTGGTTCAAGGTGCCACAAGACAAGAAAGGGGGGGGGGCGCAAGGGAGAAAGATCACAATAAAGGTCATAGTAGGCCTTGTGACATTCAGATCGTGCAAATGCAATTACAAGGGTTCCATGTAATAATGTCCCCTCATAAATATTGCCATGCAAAAATATCGCTGAAAAATTGCCGTTTTTTGTGGGGACATTATTGCATGGAACATGCGGGGGACACCCCCGCAACCCCCAAAGCCTTTTTCTTTGCTGCCCCTGTCCCTATGTATATGGGTCACCCATATAATATCGCCACAACCTTTTCCCGGCGATATTATATACAGTGACCATATATATATATATATATATATATATATGGGGATAATATTACCTGATACCATTACAAGACGTGCGAGGGAGTGGGGGGTGCTGGTCTGCGTGAAAAGTGATGTGCTAGGGTGGGAAGGGAAGTACAGGGTAAAGAGGAAAGAATGCAATTGAAAAGAGTGGGTGAAGGGGGGGGGGGAGAGGGTCACCGGGATGGTAGGGTGGTAAGGGGAGACAAGGAGGGCAAGTGCCAGAGATTGCATGGGGTGTAGGGTGTGAGGGTCAACATGCTAAGTGCGAGTAGGGGTGGACTAGCTGAGGGAGCCTGGGGCCCTGTAGAACTCGGAGGGAACCAGGCAGCCAGTTACTGCAGCAGACAGGGGTGTTAGCAGGGAAGAGGGAAGGAAGAAGAGAAAAGGAGGGTCTTGAGGAGCTTCTGGAACTTAAGGAGATCTGGCTCAAGCCCGGAGGGGGAAGGGGACCATTCCAGGGGGATCCTCCTGTGGAGAAGAGAGGTCTACCACCCACTCTCTGCTTAGAGAAGCATCTGATCACCAGAGTTGGAGCTTGGCGACCGAAGGGCTCTAGCAGGAATGTATTTAGGGAGCGAATGTTGGATGTAGTGTGGTCCCAGGCCTCAGAAGGCCTTGTGGATGATGCAGAGGGTCTTGAACTTGATCCTAGCAACAACCGAGAGCCAGTGGAGAGATTCTAGGACTGGAGAGATGTGATCTATGGGCTTGAAGCCAAGGATAAGTCTTGCAGTCCTGTTCTGGATTAGTTGAAGGGGGCTGTGAGGAAAGCATGGTATCAAACAGTAAGACAGACATAAGTGACCACAGTTCAAGGGGGTTTATTGAAATTGGGTTTGAAAAACGCCCATCTAATCCTAAATCTAAAGATGGGCACAAGCTACGACCATCAAATAATAATAACGCCATCCCAGTAGAGTCTGTCAAAATAAAAAGGCCTTTACTAACAAACCTATTACCAATCCTTACCTCTAAATACAAATAGTGTGGGAAACAATGTTATGTAAAAGAAAAGTGTTCAAGAAATCATGTGTCAGGATATTCAAGCTGTATGCTTCCCTTCCCCACGTTTTCAGCACGGGACAAGGCAGCACACTCGAGCTCAGCACATTCTCTGGCTTCTCTAGCCCAAGAGTGCAGTTCAAAACTTCAACATCATGGCCTTCTACGCCAAAGACACTTTGCCATTCAAAATCTCTTCTTTCAGAGGGCTTGATGCAAAAAACAATAAAGTTCCTTTCCTTTTAGTATTTTGCATGTACACAAGTTTCTTAGGATTCTCCCGTATCCAATTTCTCGGGTGCTTCACTGTTCACCATGGATGCCCCTCCGCCAGGCTCAGATCTAATTTCACATTCAATCTTCAGTCTCCCTCCCCTGGGCTCGGACCAATTTATCTACTTTAACACAAACTTGCTGTAACACAAAGCTTTCAATTGATCTCCCTCTGCCGGTTTCGGACCAACTTTATCTTCTTTGCCATAAACTTTCTTTATTGTATCAACATCAAAGACTTTCAACTGTGCACAGGATTTTGCTTGACCCGTTCCAAGAACACTTTGATTCACAATTATTTGCCTCTCTTTCACTTTTGCCACCCCTTACAGAGACCTTCGAATGAGCACACACGCGGTGCCAGACCATTCTGTCAGAGGTATCATATCTTGGTTTATTTTATTTTATTTTTAAATTTATAAAGCGCTCAGGCAGCCCAGAGGCATTGAGGTGCTGGTCCAAAGGAAATGTCTTAGTTACATGGTACTAGGATTGCTACTCGTTACAATAAGCGTAGCGGTTAAGTGCAGACAGTACAAACTTTCTTTTAGTTACATGAGTTATTTATGGACACAGTGAGCGGATAGTGAGCACCCGTAAATAGAGGGTGATGGCAGGTTCATACGAAAAGCATGGTCTTGATCACTTTGCGGAAGGCTAGGTTAGGTTTCAAAGTTCAGTCACTCATCTGCAGCTCAACTTTACTCGTGTTGGTTATCACATGTGTTTCAAACAATGTTCGTTCAAGCACTCGCCATACAATGTTGCCACTTGCAACCTTGGCTTCAACACAGACCGGTCTTGTATTGGTCTCCCCAACTCACCGGATGTGTTGATTTTGCTGTGGCACTGCTTTGTTAATGTAGCACAGCCTATTGGTGAGTCTCTCTGTCTTGATTATCGACGCAGTGGGCCCCGGGAACCTACGACACACAATGCTGGATTCTTCAGCCTGGTTTCCTGGTCTTACACTTTCTATTCTTGAGGTTTCCCGAAAGTGACGATTCCTTGTCGAAAAGGTTAAGGGCACTTCCCTCCTTGCGACCCCTTTCTGTCTTTCCGTCTTTCTTCTCTCGTTAAACTGCCATCTTGGAACTGCTGTTTCCTTGTGTGCTTTTTCTCGCTCAGAGTGTGCTCTCATGTTCTGCCTTTTATCCGTGTGGGGAAGTGTAATGGAAATCAGATGTGTGTGATGGTCCGTAATTGCCTGACCTCGCATGGCCATTGTATTGGGACACGTCAGGTATACGGCTCAGGTGTTAGTCTGTTTTCCCTTATCGCTGGCAGTCCATGAGAAAGTGTTCATCTTGCAAAATGAGGGGGGGTTGAGTTCGTAAATATCCTACATGGTAGGATGGTGTAAAGGTGTTAGGGTAAATTCTGGGGTCGGCAGAGCCGTACCTAGGGTCCGTGGACCTCCAGCTTGCAGAAGGCCCTAACTCCTTCCAATGTCCCTATCAAGTCGAGGTTCTTCCATTACTTGTGTACCCTCCGTAGTGCTTCCTCATCCTCTTCTCTCTTACTTCACGCTTCCTCTGTCACCGCTAACCTTAACTCCTTCAGCCTGCTTTCCTCATATTTCCGGGAGCTGTCCAGCAATAACTTCCATCATCTTCAGAATGCCATTTCTTGTTCAGCCTCAATCCTTTCTTTCTCTAGCGTTCTATACCCCTTTGCTTCCGTACTCACCTTACTCGAACCTCCTGTTGTTATCCTCCCCATTTCCTCTCTTTGTTCTTTCTCCAGCAACTCCTCCCATTCCCTCCTATCTCGCTCCTCCCTTTCCTGTCTTGCTAATGCTATCTGCACCTCCCGTTCCTTCTGTTCCAACTGGTTCACTAACGTGTTTCTCTTCTCCTTCAGTTGCTCTATCCTCGCTTCCAAGTTTGCCTCCTCCTCCTCCCGTACTTGCTCCTTTTACGTGTTGTTCATCAGTTTGCTCTTACATCCTTTCTCTAACTCCTCTAACAACTCTAACTCCTTGATTGCTTCTGTTGCCCCTTCTAGTTCTCCCGTGGTGGTTCCTTGTAATTTCAATAGCACATGCACCGCTATCCACTCATCTGGGCCTATCCCTACGAATTCGCTCTTCGCTTATCTCAGCCCTTCTTCGACATCTGGGCTACCTACCTCTGTCCATGTGGCATGCGCCTTCGGGGCGTACGGGGGTGGTTTGTATGTGGGGTTTGAGTATCCTTCCGCTGCAGTTAACTCTCGGGGTTCTGCAAGTTCTTTTAGTTCCCTAATCCGGTATAATCCCTGTTCCTCCTCCTCATCGTCCGAAGCGATGCTGGGAGGTGCAGGAGGCGGGGGGCATGTCTCCCCTCCCTCCTTCTTTGCCTCCTGTAAGTTCAACTCTGAAACACTTGTGTACGAGCGCATTATAAATAAAATATAATTTCATGGTAATGCCCCTGGAACATTCTCCACAGTTCAAATATTTCCAGGCGGCTTGCTAATTTCTTTCCCTTGTATGCGTTGTGTACATATGTGTGTAGTGAATGTAAGGTATCCCTTGAGAAACTGCCATTAGGCGGCCATGGTATTGATGCTTTCCCTTCCGTACCCTTAGTCCATTCTACGCTGTACTCCACTATTTTATCTCAATAATTAGGCAATGTTTTAAAGAGGTGCTATATTGGGTTCAGTACCATCCCGGGCACCCCGTATGATGCTCCTCCCCTGCCCCCGTGGTACATCATTGTCTTTCACTCGTATGTTTTACCCGACCTCAAATTGAGGATTTCAATTTTCCGTTGTTAGAACAAGGATGGGAAAATGTTTTTGTTATTCAGTTCAATATTCTGTTAGTGCTACGTGTGGCTTTTATCAGCCACCCATCTTGCTAGGTGTACTCTCGTACCGCCCTGCTTTTTATGGAGCTGTCGCTGTCCGGTACGCTCCTCCAAAGCCTATGGCCCCCTGCGACCGTATACCTTATGCAATATAATCCACTTTCATGGGTGTTGTCGCCTCCCAGCAAGCCCCTTCAATGTGTCTGGCCCCCTGAGACCAGTGCGGCGTACCCTCGTACCGCCCGCCTTTACTGGGCTGCTGCCGCTCGGCGCACCCCTTGACAACACCAGAGCTGTCCGTGCTGTCGTTAATCCACCTATTCTGCAATTTGAGCGCCGAGTCGCAAGCTCTACACCTGCCGATCAAGCAATATCCTATGCAATGGCCTATGGGCGACATCACCAAGCTAAATCTTCATGCTAACATTTCATACACGTATCATACACATACTCCTACCCTCTTAATTGTACATCCAAAATCCCCACAGCTGTCTTCCCACCTCCCCCGGAGCAGAGTATACATCATCAATCACCTCCTTTCCTTTTTATAGGTGTACTGCACCCGTTACATCGCCTGACGTGTGATACGCTTCCTATACCGGAAACTTAACCAGTCACCTATCTTCTGCAATCTTAAGATAAACTTATACGGGAATTTGACATCTAATGATCGAGCTAAATCACTCAATTAATAGGAAGACCATCCATCGACTGAGCTAAAACATTCAATTAATACGAAAATCACATCTATTCACCGAACTACAACATCGATTTATAGAAAAGCCATATTCTCCCTCCACACATTTGTTCACTGTCCAGACCTGTTGGCGTAACAACCTTTCTGTTTCCTGGGGGACCCACTATTCCACCCCTAAGATGCTAGCCTGCACAAGAAGGGACTACCTCTGCTCCATTCCCTTTACTTATACACATGCCAATCACTACCTTTTTTCTGAAAGTTATAATAATGTGATTCCACCCTACGCACACATCCTCCACCCACCCACACAAAATGTTATTACTCGTTGTGTGGACCACACTTACATTTAGGTGTACGTCTGCAGGCGCCGCTCGGCTGCTTGGTTCACCTCACCTCTTCTGGACCGCGTGCGGACACTCACCAACCGCGGGCAACATACATTTTTTAAGTCGGCTCCCGACGGCCAATCTCCGGTTGCGCTGTCCGGTGGTGTCGCAATTACACGAGGGTCCTGCAGTCCTCCGAGGTCTGACAGCAGAGGGGGCCGCACCTTGCCGAGCTGACGTCGCAAGCGGTCTTGCCGGGGGCTCAGGAGCACATCTCAGCAGTGCCTACAACTTGTTAGGGTAAATTCTGAGGTCGGCAGAGCTGTACCTAGGGTCTGCGGATCTCCAGCTCGCGGAAGGCCATAACTCCTTCCAATGTCCCAATTAAGTCGAGATCCGCACAAGGAGCAAAGGTTAACGGCTGTTTTATTATATCAAACAAGCAGGGACAACATACAAGACATCAAGTTTCATCCGAGCACGTCTCGACAATTTCAGGCTTGCAGGCCCTTTTTGTACACTTGTGACATCACAATTTTCGTCACTTACGAAAATCCTTCCCCGAACCGAACGCCATCCTGGGTTGGCTCCCAGAGTGGTAGGTCCAGTATAGAGACGTAAGTGGTGCTGTGTTACTGGTGAGCACGCTGTAAGGTGGTATACTTGGTTCATCCCTAACAATTGCTACCTGAGAATTGTTACATTGGAACCCCTGATGATTGGCTGGAGATTCCGGCCGCCAGCCCCTGTCCCCACGTGAACTGACTGGTTAGGCTGTGGGCCCCCAAGCCTGGGACCATCGTTGTACCCAGCCCGCGAGACGCCTGCTCTTGTATACTATGTATCAACAAGATGTAACTATGTAACAGTGTGTAACAATGAGGTCTTTGCTAATGCCATGAGAGCAGTCTAGTCCCAGCGCATATTGTAGGTGGATTGTTGCAATTATGTGGTAAGGTTCAGTCTCAGACGTGGGATGGCTGCATCTTCCCAGCTTTCAGGTTTTGGCAACATGTCAGGTCGGCCGGATCACGTGTGAGGAGACCACTAGGGAATTCGAATTACTTCGATTTGATTTGTATTTTAGCTTGAGGTGTCCTGCCCTGTTGCCAGTCTCATCATGGCACCATGAGTGGGGAATGTCAATATGCAACATTATGGCCTTGGTGGTGGCAGTCCCTGCCAGGGCGATTCTGCTCGCTCAGCAGCTTGCAGCGTCGAGATCTCTGCAAAAGGAGTTTAGTGTGCTGGATTGATCCGAGGCCTACTTAAATTCTGGTTATTCTTCCAATATGATTGCTCAAGTTTAAAAGCATGCAATTACTGGTCAGGTCCCTTGAGTGCTCCTGTTCATCCATAGAGTAAATAGCGAATAGCATCTGCAAGCATATACACAAGCTCTTCTGGCATCTTGCATTTCTGCGGTACGATAGCGGGCCTATATGAAAAACAACAAACGTGTAGACAGGATGTGTGTCACTGTCCTCTAACTCATAGAACTGTACGCGTATGTTCTTCATGTGGATTAGTGTGCGAGTGTCCAGATTGTGCCTTTTGCACGTGTGCTTCTTGTCTAACGCGGCTATGTTGTTATGGAGTCTCTAACGACCTGCAACATGGTTTGCGGGGACATCAATCGAGTTGGTCCATATAATCATCTCCAGCTCGGTCTTGGTTACCGTTGGTTGTGTTGGCCAAGGCTCTTGCCATCGTGGGGTTGATCGGGCAGATGGCTGGATGTCTGTCGTGATGTGAGCTTGCGTTGGGAACGGTGGGACTGGGTGTAATCTCTGATAGTCGATAGTAGTTCTGTCGGGAGTGCTTCTTCCGGTTAGGGGCCCCATCAAGAGGGAAGGGACACTCGGATTTTCCCTCTTCAAAGGTGTTACAAGGAAGGCGATACTGCATCACAGAATTCGGTGTCCCACACCCCCAATACCCCTCACCCAGGTGATACTCCCACATTGGTCCACCACCAGGAACTGGATCCAAAAGTGATGGCTGTGTCCTGGCCACCTGGATGACAGATCCCCGGGGACTAGTGGGTGAGACACCTTTGGGTTTCTCACAGGGCGAAGGGAGGATAAAGGAAGATTGAGGAAGAGGATGTTGCAGTAGTCCAGCCTAGAAATGACCAGAGCTTTGGAGACAATGAGTTTCTGGGGGAAGGTGAGGAAAGGGAGAGAGGTGCAGCTGACAGTGGGCCTTCTTGAAAAGGTCTGTGATGTGAGGAGAGAAGGAGAGAGGGCAGTCAAAGATGAGACCAAGGTTTTCTGCCTCGGAAGCGGGTGAAGCGGGGGCCAATAGAGGGCGGCCAGAGAGTAGGAGGGAAGGGGCGAGCTGCGGTCCCAATGAGAAGGATCACAGTCTTACTTGCATTAAGACAGGGATCATTGGCAGCACACAATGACTGAATACCAGTCACACGGTCAGGGGGGAGAGAGGAGGAAGAGGAGGCAGTAGAGTGAAGCTTAAAGGGGAGCTGCATGTCATAAGCATAATACTAGAAGCCATGCAATCTAAAATGTGCACTAAGAAATGTTAGGCTAACAGTCCTGTCTAATGGGATGAAATCTGCCACCTTGCATTAAGGATCCACTACTATCCATAATGAAGGGCCTCCGGGAGTTATCGATGGCTGTAGCAATCGTGCAGGATTCTTATTATCTGCTTTGTACCTTACACATACCAAGCATATTTAAGTGTAGGCCTGGAGATATTTCTCTAATGTTTTCTACCCCACCAGTCTTTACGATACATCCTCTGTCTTCCTTTGACCTGGATGTTCCACTGCAGGTATACCATGACACCATTGTAATCATACTTGTTGTAGCTCTCTGTAGGAGATCCATAACGGCCCTGCTCTAAAATATAAGCCATCAATTTTCCAATGGGGGGACGATTTTACAAAAAAAGTCTACATCGTCCCTTGCTAAAAATTACAAACCTGATGTGAAAAAAAAGACAATGGGCCTGATAGAGAAACAACAAATGAAATAAAAAGGAATGAATTCCTGGATCACCATTTCATTACTTGTGACAGTCACAGTGCAAACAATGCATCCAGTCCTCAGTTCACCTAAGTGTAGGACTGACAGAACCAAACCTGAACTACCCCAACATCCTCTAAAAGAACAACTAATTAGAACCTAACAGGTACCAAAGAACCAAGGTATTTAGGACAACATCTCCCAAAATGCACCCTGTTTAGAGATCCAAAACCCAGAGCAGATTCCGGAGTGTCTTTCAGGACTTATGAGAAAAATACACTAAGGCGAGACACTTGCACATTCCTAGAGACCCCTTCGCGGATCCTTGAAGGGAAATACCTAAGTTATGCCGCCACCCTCAAGCAGCAGTGCATCTAAAGGAGATCGGTTTACTACCTTCCCTGGAGCTGCATCATTTATATAGAGAAATACTTCCTTCCCTCTGCCCAAAGGAAAAAGTTTTTTTGCACAGGTGGGAACTAACTAGAGGTTTGCCTTCCCATTGCGATGGTCCTTTTTACACCAGAAACCCACAAGACAAACGTATGCGCAGGGGTACAAATAGGAGGCAAAGCAAGAGAGGACTAGTTAACAATCCCCAGCTCCATCACTTTGAAGTCGACTCAAAGAAATCAAAGATAGTCTTCCTTCCCCTGGCTTGCAATGGTAAAACAATTATCCTATCGATTCAAAGGTGTTGCCTCAGTCAATGGGTGTCACGATCCCTACCCCTAACGCTCATAGGCAAGTTACTGGAGCCAGCTATGACTCCCCAATATGGCCTTAAAGGCCTTGCCATCTCTTCAAAGACTCTCCTGGAGTCAGTCCTGGCGCCTTTGGTGCCAGGCTCATGCTCAATGTGAGGATAACATGGGACCTGGACTGATTAAATGAGCTTTTGTGCAACATGGAGGCGCCCACATAGCTCAGTTCCAAGAACTGTGCTATGCGGTCTAGTGTTTTGGCTGTGGTCAGACCTTGGAATACCTGGGGCTATAGAAGCCACACCCAGGTAGAGGAACACGCTTCGCGTTACTCTGCGGTTAGCAGTGTGACGCTCACCGTGTTCAGCTCGGTCTCCCGAGTTCCTTGCCTGCCTTCCTGGAGCCGCGTACCTGAAAGAACAGGAACATCTTTAATACTACACTTACCTGTGAGTAGTGTCCTGTTTGCAATCCATCGCTCACCCTGTCCAGTGAACACCTGCATCTTGGTGCCGCATCCATCTCCGGAACACTGCAACCTGGACGGAAGAGAACAAAAACAGCATTAGTAAGCGTTTACATATTTCAATCCAAAAACAGCAAGGACCATCAGACGCTTACATGAATTTGAGTCGCTCTTGGTCAGCATCCATTCCGGACACTCATAACGACCTACGAAAGAGAGGGATCACAGGTTAGTGCATGAAAAGGCAAGAAAACGCCGTTTACAGCGCATCCACTCACCGCCTACTGCTCCTTCAGTCAGCATCCATTCTGGGACGTTACAGCGGCCTATAAGAAAGAAGGGAGACACAGGTCAGTGCAAGAAAAGACAAATAGCGTTGTGCATCGCGCATTCACTCACTGCTTCGTGGTCAACTCCAATCAGCACGACAACACCAACAACCTCTTCCCACACCTAGAGGAAGAAGCATAGACATTATTAAGGGACAAGAGAAAGAAAGGAAGACAGATTATCAAGACTGTAAAAAAAAACACAGCAAACAAAAAAACACAGCAAACTTACCTTAACGAAATGGAGTCACAGCAGGACTTGAACAGGGCCCGCACCAGTGAAGCAACTAGGTCGCGACACGCCCACACAAGTTACGCACCCCTGCACCGAGAAGCAGGACGGAGAGCGCCTCATACAAAAAAGCAAGGCCCAATCCTCGGCCGAACAAATCCAAGGGAGGGGTTTGAGATTGCGCGTGATCCAAACAGGGCTGAGTGGCGCTCCAGTGGATATCAGGTGAGCGTTACAATGGGAGCACGGTGAGGGCATTATAACAGAAGCTAAGAAACATGGGCTAGGAGATGAGGAGAGTTCTCTGAGGAAGCTGGAGAGCAAAAAAGCCCCTTCAGCCCAGAAGAGGGGTGTGCTTCAGTAAAGGGCAGAGGAATCCTCTGAACCCCAGAAAAATAGTGTGCTCCAGTGATAGTCGGATGAGCCCTCCCCTAGCCCCAAAAATAGGGTCTGCTTCAGTGAGGGGGAGAGGATTGCCCTGAAACCCAGAAGAGGGGTGTGCTCCAGCGACGCGTAGAGGAGCCACCCTGAACCCAGTAAGTGGGGTCTGCTACAGTGAAGAGCATTCCCCTTAACCCCAGAAGTGTGGTGTGGTCCAGTGAGGGGGAGAAAGTCCTCCATGTAACCCAAAACTGTGGTCTGCTTCATTGAGGGGGAGAGTAGTAACTTGAACCCCAGAGGAGTGGTGTACTCCAGTTAGGGGGGCGGGGAATCCTGTGAACCCCAGAAGAGGTGTGTGCTCTAGTGAGGGGGAAGAGATGCCCTGAACCCAAAAGTGGGGTCTGCTCCAGTGAGAGGGAAAGGTGTCCGCTGAATCCTAGAAGAGGGGTGTGTCCCTTTGAGGGGTAGAGGAGGCCCCTAAACCCCAAAAGTGGGGTCTGCCCAGGTGAGAGGGAGAGGAGTCCTCTGAAGTTCTGAATAAACCCCATGTGTCCCAAAGTTTTCAGTGAATACACCCTGCATCCGCATGTCCCAATATGCATGTTGCATGAGATACATTGGAAACAGAAATTCCTGTGCGATTCACTGCACCCCTTAATACATTACAATTTTCAGACCTCCCTGAATCCCTAATCCTTATCAAGTACAAATGACCAGACATGAGGCCATAACACAAACACAACTGCAGTAAACTAAATAGGCCTTCCAAACCTAATATCACCCTCCAGCCCCCCGAGGGAGAAAAAAGAATCCAATACTAACCCATGAGGCCACCACAAACACAAACTGCTTATTCAGCAAACACTGGGCTCTAGATGAATTGGCTTTGCTACTCCTCCTAAATTGCTAACCCTTGTATCTGTTGCAGCAACACTACCAGCTCAGGGTCAACTCACCAAAAGTCCTAAAATGAAACCCACAATCCACGTAGATTGCACTACTTTCCAGCATGTACATGCTACACTGCCCCCATTCTTCCACACAAGCCTCCTTGCTCATGGTGTGCTGTTCTCCTGCCGCCCACACCTCCATGTCCAGGCTATTCTGACATAATGACCTCTTGCACCGCAATGCAGCATATTAACATTATTATAGATCTTGATAATTCTCTGCCGGTCCACTGTCAGTGGACACCGCTACCTGCCCAGAAGGTTGATGTCATTCCGTATCATGCCAACAAACACTTCAGTCCCTTGTGACCTACATGCCCGATTCGGGAAGCCACATCCTTACTGGCTGACGGAACCCTATTCCTTACAACGCGATGATGTCTTGCCATGATGTATCTCTTTAAGATGACTTCACCAGTTGGTTTGCAATCTGTGACAAGAGAAGACCTCTCTGTTGCCAGCCTCTGCTAGACGGAATGCTACTCTGCTCCACAGCGCACTGCCACAGATCTATGCTTCGCTGCCCTCACCACTACCCTGCTTGGTGATGGAGGCCCCCTATAACACTGCTTCCCTCTGCATACCCCATAGCCTCCTTGCAACTGCCAAATAGTGCTGACCCCTTGGTGGTGACTCACTACTTCAAAGTCACAACTCGAAAGCCTCAAACTAGCCACTTTCACCTGGTAAACTTAACAATGCTGATCCCTTTTTCCTTGCTTGGAGGGTAACGATTTTGAATGCCCTGTGCTGGCCCTCCAGATGTGGTGCTCTCCGTTAGCACCCCACTCCTTACTTGTTGGAGTGTGGACGGTTGCTCCTTGGGGGTCAGTGGCTATGGAGAGGTTTGCTGCTGCCCCCACCACAGCTTCTTGGTGCCTCCTTAATCCCATACCAGCCCCGGAAACCGTACACCATCTTTGTCGCCAAAATGGTTCCTGTACTGAAATGCCACATTGGATTATTGTTGGTACGTTAGTATTTTTATTCCAGATCCCAAGATAAGTACCTTGGCCATACTTTAGCCAGACAACAAAGACAGACTTGTAAACAGACCACTAGACCATCCACACACCAGCCAGCTCCCACTTCAACTGTCACCATTGTAACACTCCCCCAACACTACACTGACATTTCAGTCTTACATTCCATTCATGAATCCCAACACTCTGATAAGCAAATCTCCACAGTTTCCTTCCTGGGGAATTTCACTTCCTCCCATATAGGGGGCCATTCTGGTTCTCCCTGATCCTAACCAAGGATCGGGAGCTGTCATTTCCCATCTTCCTCATCGAAGCAATAGGAAAGTCTCTTTGAAGGTGTTCACAAGAAGGACAGTACATGCACAGTACTCTGGATATTGTCTTTTGTTCTTCTGACAAGGGTCATCATGGAGCACCTATATGCATAAGTTCTATTTCCTCGTTGTCTTTTGGTGGAAGCATTTGTTTAGTCAGGAATGATGGTGAGCAGGATGTTAAAGACATCTTCTATTCCTGTCTACGTTCTTGAAGGCAATAGACGATTTATAAAACCATTATTATCAGATCCGAGAAGGAAGTGGGTTTGGGAACTCTTGCTAATTCATCCTTCAGTTGGTTCACTGAGGCAGTGATGGTACAATATAAAACAGGCTCCCTGAGGCCATTTGGACTCTGTGGCGAACTCCTTGAAATGGGTAGTATAGTACAGGCATCCTGGAACCCTTGTACAAAATTCCATACGGTCTCTTGAGCAGTATATGTTAAGTCTGCCCTGTCGAAATGCTTGTTAGCGTTGTCATAAACCCACAAAGGTCATCCAGAAGCGGATCTTCCCGATTCACAAAGGATGTTGCCCAAGCCAGAGAACTACTGGTCATGTGAGAGACTATGAAGCCGGCCTTACCCCAGATGGATTGGAACAGTTGTTGCCTAAATGTGAACTGCACCGTGCAGGTGTTAAGAAGCTTATTGAGCGGTTTAGAGTTGCCACTAAACATTTCCATGGTCAAGCCTCCCATAGGGGCTAAAACTGATACAGTATCTATGGTGGCAATAGCCTGACAAAAAGTGGTGTACTCGGCCTTCAATATTTCTTCCTTTGTTGTCAAGGTCTGCACATGACAGCTACCAGCTCCTGAAACTGCTCCATTCATTCCTGTAATAGGTGGAGTCGCAATCTGTCAGTGCTGGTCTCACCTGTTCTGGTCTCTGGGATCTTGGAATGGAGCGGTAAGGTCTTTTCCTCTCGATCGTCCATATCTCCAATTGGTTAGACTAAAGACTGAATAACCAGGAAGGGTAGGGTGAGACTCAAAGCAAAGCCCTTCCCCCACCCCCACTAGGGGGAGAAAGCCTGACAATGGCAAGAAGACTTCAGGATAATCCAGAAAGGTGAGCAGCCAAGTGGAAGTTCCAGCAAATAGGGAATGAACCAATAGGCAGATAGAAGGTAGGTAACCCCTGAGGTTTGGCGAGACAGCATGGGCAAGTGCCAGGAATGATGAAGAACTGGTAACACTAACCAGAAGCGTTGCGATATGGCGTTGGTTTTTCCAGAGTAGCTTAACTAGCGAAGTGACTTTGAGGCCCGGAAGCAGACACTAGACATTGCAATGGGACTGGTGTAGCTCTGATATCAGCATTGCCATAGCGGGCATGCCCCTGCGAGAGGCATTCATGACACTATACTTATTCTTGAGGATAGAAAAGATAGCACCAGCGGATGAAGTAGATGGTTTCATAAAACTCTTAGCTAATTTTTCCTACATATACTCAAGTAAGCTGGTCTTCTATTTTGGTCGATGCATAAGTTCTTCCTGACAGGATGTTTGCTCCAGTAATGAAATCAATACAGCAATCATGAGGTTATTGCCTGGGGACATGACTCAGCTTCTTTTCGAACTTGATAAGGAAAGTTTCAAAAATGCTTCCTAAAATGGGTAGATCCACAGCCACTAACATCAGAAGGTGCCACGAAATCCTGACTACAATACCCTCTGATCAGCAGGCTATAGCCGTATCACTGGACATGCGTAAAGCATTTGATACAGAATCCTGGCCCTTTTTATTTGGGGTACTGCGAAATTATGGGTTTGGCCCAAACTTCCTGAAATGGATACAATTACTATATACAGGTCCCCAGGCCATGGAACTCTAACAGAAAAGCTTGAACTACGAGGGGGCACTAGACAGGGATGCCCATTGTCACCACTACTGTTCACCCTGTTCACCCTAATAATAGAACCATTGGCGGACATATTGAGGGCACGTTACAGCGCATATGGGCTGAGGATAGGGAGCAAACTGCATATTATAAATATGTATGCAGATGACATTTTGCTATACCTAAAAGATCCAGACAGAACATTGGGGAGGGTCCTGGCAGAGGTAGAGCGGTTTGGTAGATTCTCGGGCCTACGACTGAACCCCAGCAAATCAAAAGTATTCCCCATTACTGAGAATACGATTAAACCCTGAGACCTGCATGGCCTACTGTGGTGCCCGACGCATATTCTGTATCTGGGCACGTGTATTGCTAGGACAGCTCAATTATCGCGAGCACTAAACTATAACTTGCTGGCAGATGCTCTATGTATTAAGTTCAATGATGGGTAGGATCGCATTAGTAAAAATGATAATTCTCCCAAAGCTCTTATCTATTTAGTACCGTACCGGTCTGGCCGGGGCGAGCCTTGTTCACCAAGATGTCTAGCGCATGTGTCTCATTTGTATGGGGAGGTCACCCTAGGGTGAGCTGGAGGGTGCTAACTGATCCCTATCCAAGGGGCGGTCTGATGACACCAGACCTGGAATTATACTACTTGACTGTGCAGGCACAATATGCCTTTCTTTCATTATTTCTGAACCCGGCGGGCCCAGTGCCGAGCCAGCCCGAAAAAGAAGCCACAATAGCGCTCCATAAAATTACGAGGCCAACCCCCAAGCATTACAACACTATAAAACCCTCACAGGTGGTGATCACGGCATGGGCTAAAATAGTTGATATATTTGCCACTGTTAAGCTATACCACCCAAGTATGCCGCTCTGGGGCGACCCCCAAACACCCTTCAGTATTTATGGGGAAGTAGCCCGCCACTGGACCTCCAGGGGCATATCACAATGGGGTCAACTATTCACTGATGGGCACTTTATTCAGTGGGAATATATCAAAGATGTAGCTGGGAATACGCACAGGACCAGACAACAATATGACCGTATACAAGCAGTCATACAGAGTATATGCCCCGCCTTTCCTAATGAACCACCGCTGAATATGGGATTGGGATATATGTTCACGGGGGGATCCCAAAAGATCACGGCATCAGCACTGTATAAGATTGTACTCCAGACACGCCCAATAGTGCAACGCACAACTAAATCCAAGTGGGAACAAGACCTGGGGCAGCAAATTGAAGACAACGAATGGTCCCGACTCGGTGCACTTACCAAGCAGATTTTATGTAATTCTAAATACAGGCTAATTCACTATAAGATAATACAAAGAACACAATGCAGCCCTGTAAAGCTCAAACTTATATATCCGACTATGTCTGGGAATTGCCCTGATGCAATGCAGAAGATGCAAACATTTATCATATGTTATGGGCATGTGTAAAACTGAGGGGTTATTGGGAGGAGGTGTGCTTGGCCCTAGATGGGATGGCAGATCAACCAGTAGAATGGACCCCCCGGATGTGCTTGTTGGGGGTAGTTGAGAAAATGAACCCGATATGGCGTAAACTTTTGAACCTAAGTCTGCGCCTAGCCAAAAGGGTGATCCTGATCAAATGGAAAAGTGCAGATCCCCCAATCAAGGCGGACTGAGAAAGAGACATGGTATGGGCAAACAATATGGAAGAACTAAACATAGACTCGGTATCACCTGTATCCCGACCAAAGAATATATGGGAAAGATACAAACTGTACCTCCTGGAAAAGGCCGAGCAAGAACATTCAGACTCAGAAAAGTAAACAATATTGTATAATGTATGAACATATCAGTATTACATCTAAGTGTTTGTATTATTTGTGTGCAACAAAAATAAAGATTTTTTTAAAAAAAAGCTTCCTAAAATGGTCTGCTGTTCAACAGGATTTTGTATCTCTAAAGATTGTGCTTTCATGTCGAAATAGTGTAAACATTGTTCTGAAGTAAATTGGTCTGTGCATTTTTGCCAATTGACATAAGGGTTGGTCCATCGCAGCCAAAGAATACTCAAGAAAACTTTAAAGTATGGAGCATATATGCTATCAAATACAATGCTTTCCTGGTGGTTTGATTCACAAGAAATAGTCAAAGGTGTGTATTTTAACGAGGTTTGATGGCAGAGACGACTCTGAGGCATAGTTACACACAGGATATTGTCTTTAATTAAGTGCAGCTTCAGAGTACAGGCTACAGATACGATATAGTACCATCAGGAAAGATCCAGGGACCAACATCTACCGGAACCATCTCTTTCAGTCAACCCATCTTCAACTGTCACTCTCAGAACACACAAGAGGGAACATTCACTATACTCAACAGTCCATGTCAAGCACATATAACATTCCATGAATACATAGCAGGTTGCAAGGGAAAGGCAAGATACAACACATCTCACTCCTTGAATGAAACTATAAAAATAACTAAGGAAGAAAGAGACATACATGACAAATAAAACCCCAACACCTTTCCAACAAAAACCCAACACATGTCCTACCCATATACATTCCTCAACTTCCATTGAATTCAATACCACTGCCTCCCCAACACCTTCTTCAGGGCAAGGTAAA
The DNA here is from genome assembly GCF_040938575.1 of Ambystoma mexicanum. NCBI lineage: Eukaryota > Metazoa > Chordata > Amphibia > Caudata > Ambystomatidae > Ambystoma > Ambystoma mexicanum. The sequence goes on along the minus strand of NC_090936.1, from coordinate 401,082,132 downwards.
GTCTAAATTCGGAGTAGAGCGGATGATCGGATCACATGGCTACATCAATAGCAAAGCTCCAACTGAGGCTCAAGGTACGTATTTACGCAGCACTTCGGTAGTCACCAGCTGCAGGGACGGCTGCATGCATCTGCCTCCACACACCAGACTAAAACACAATGCACATCATCTCTGCCATTAGAATGCAGCTTTGTCCTATGACAAAAGATTTGGTCTAGCTAGACATAGATCGAGTATCTTGTACTTGCGCACTCTTCTGAGCACCTCTCAGTACCCATCCACATGCCTGACCATGATGGGAAGCTTACTGGGGCTCAACCATCCCAACCTTTTCCAAATGCACACACACATTCTAATCCTATCTGACAAGTTTCCCACACTTTGGACTCAGGTCTCTGGGGGGGCGTTCCGTCGCCGCAAGCGCATTGAGACCCTACTAATGAGATAAAAGAGCTATATAAATGACAAACTACTACTACTACTAATAATAATAATGATAATAATAATAATAATACTAATGATAATAATTTCACACACACAACTCAACTCAGCACAACACATGTAAGGAAGGCATGGTATCAAACAGTGAAGACAGACACAGGTGATCACAGTTCAAGCTTGTTTATTGAACTTCAATGGGTTGGTTGAATGCCTATCTAAACCTAAATCTAAGGATAGGAACAAGCTACGACCATCAAACAATAATAATGCAGTCCTAGCCAACTCTGTCAAAATAAAAGGGCCTTTACTAATAGACCTATTGCCAATCCTTACTTCTAAATACAAAATGGTGTGAGACAATAGTGTATGCAAAATGAAAAGTGTTCAAGAAATAAAATGTCAGGATAGAAGAGCATGTGGGCTTCTTTTCCCCACGTTTTCAGCATGTGGCAAGGCAGCACGTTCGGGTTTCGCACACACTCTTCCAGTTCAAGGCATAAGTATCAGGGCCTTCTGCCGAAGCCTCCTTTCCGATAACAGTCTCTTACTTCAGAGGGCCTGTCATAACAAACAAGTAGCAAAGTCCCTTTTTTATCAGGATTTTCATGGTCTCCCTTGTTTGAGCTCTGCCCATTGATCTCCCTCGTTCGGGCTCGGATATCTTTAGCACAATATTCACTTTTGGTCTCCCCCCTTTGGGCTAGGACCATGTAATCTCACTTTCTACGTTTTCCTCTTGATAACAAAAACCGAAGACTTTTGAATGTGTGATGAGTTTTGCTTAAACCGTTGCAGGACCACTTCGATATACTTCACACAATGTTCTTATCAATCTTCTACTTTCGTTTCTGCCACTCCTTGGCGGGATACCTTTACAGGGACCTTTGATTGAGCACCAAAGCGGAGCTGGAAACTCTGTCACTGGTATTGTATCTTTCTCATTCAATGTTCAAACATCCATCAGCAAGTAAGCTTTCCTCATGTCTTTTATCACATGTGTTACCAATCTTCAATCTTGCGCTCTTTCATACAATGTTGCAGCTTGCAACCTTGACTTCAACACAGACCGGTCTTGCATCGGTCTCCCCAACTCACTGGCTGTGTTGATCTTTCTGGTGCTGCTTTCATCTTAAAGCCAAGGACGGTACCACGGCATCTGCTGTTAATCCCCGACTCGGTCAGCCATGCAGGAGGGCCCCGGGTATCTCGACGCACAATACAGGATTCTTCAGTCTGGTTTCCTGGCCTTATTCCATTTAATCTGAAGGGTTCTGGAAAGCAATAGTTTCTCGCCTTAAAGGTGAAGGGTCTCTCCATCTTTGCGCACCCTTCTTGGTTTGCTGTCTTTTTCCCCTCGTTCAGCTGCTGTTGGGAAACCAGGCTTTGTGTGCTTTGACTCGCTCAGAGTGTGCTCTCGTACTCTGCCTTTTATCACAATGGGGAAGTTTAATGGAAGTCAGGTGTGGATGAGTATCAGTCATTGCCTGACCTTGCCTGACCATTGTAATGGGACATGTCAGGTACAATGCTCAGGTGCGAGTCTGTTTTCTTCCAGAGCGGGCTCTCCATGAGAAAGTGTTCGTGAAGGAAAAGGGAGGGAGGGGAGAGGTTGGGTTCCTAAATATCCTACTGGGTAGGATGGGGTAAAGGTGTTACGGGGAGGGGGATACCGCATTACTACTAAGGCGTGGAGAGGCCCCAAACAACTGAAGAAAGGATACCAAAACCTAGCACTCACTCAACAGGCTTTGAGCCCCCAAAATCACTTCACGCAACTCAGGCATCACCATGCCCTAAACATGAGTTGGGTGCAACCCATTGGGCACGAAAAAATCACCTCAAATCCAAACTCCAAAATCACTTAACATTGCCTACAACCCAAAGGGAATGTAAACTCTACCCCAGTCAACTGAGCATACAACGTTGTGGACCCCAGACATCAGTGCACCACTCTCACACCATTCAATACAAGGCCACTTTTGCTTGTCAAATACCTAGTGGCCTGGCCTTTTTGACAGTACCATTACTTTACAACCACCATGGTATCTCACACCACACTAACACAACATTTAGGTGTCTAACGCCTTAAGTTCCCCAATGTGTCCATCACACATTTGCGTCTGGGTGTCCAACACCCCCTTAGTCCTGGGTGTCCGAACACCCCCAAAATAACACACCAACGGTTGGACTTGTGGGTTAAAAATGCCACAACTCCGGAAATACGACCTAACTTCCACCAACGTGGCATACAAACTGCACACCAACAACCAGGCAGAACACACTAAGCAGGTAAACAAACCCCAAACCCCATTGTACCAACCAACGGGTTCACATATCTGAAAAACTCCGAACTGTGTGGATCTTTACATGAATGTTTTATGTAAAATACAGCCCAATACCTTTAACATTTACATTAACATGGCATACAATTGTATACTGGGCACTAATAAGTCAATGCCCTAACTAATGCTGCTAATGGAGTCCAACATTGTCAGAAAAAGCAATGGTTGAAAAGCATATACTTCAGCATAGTGTACTTGGTCAACACAACCTGCTGATGCCTTACATCTCTCTAAACAGAGGCCACAGCTTCCACAAAACTCAACCAAACTGCAGACCTCAGACATAATGTGCCTCTCCAGGGCGGCTTTCATATCCACACCCATTGATAACACAGGCCTTACATAACAACTAAAGGACCAGTACCATTAATATAGACCCGACTGTATGCAAAGTAACTAACGCCCATAACTAACAGTGCAAGTGTTGCCTTAGCTCAAAGAGCGCACCCAACAGTGCCACTTATTAGCCGGGGCTGCTGACAGCTTGCGGCTTCCCACACTTGGAATTCCTTGGGCTGTGCTCTGACGTTAGCCATAGCGAGCAAAGATATAATCGTAAACACTACCTTATTGACGCAGGCCCCCGACTTCAGCACATTGATCAGGTTCCTGTTGCCCAGAGAATACAGGCACACGGCCTGTGGCACTCCCTCCGACAGCAACAACTAAAACCAACATCTTTTCCTGGTGATCGCTCCACTCTTGCTCCTCTAAAGTTCGGACAGCGCTCCTTCTATAAACACAGCATCTTCAACGACCATTGCCTGTCCATAAAAATAAAATAAGGCACCCAACAACGTGGGCACGCACAGCATGCAAGTTGCCATGGACTTCTGTCCATGCACGATTCCGTTTAGGTCAGTTGCTTCTGAATACACATTCTTGCTATGTTCTAGTACGTAGTGTAATCACTCCTGTACACAGAGCGACCGGAGACAGAGCTACGCAGCTTCTTAGGAGTGCTGTTCCACTACCTTCACAGGCCCTCACACAGCGCCATTTGCTCCTGCTCCCATGCCACTGCTGTCACTTTGCCCCAGGCAGCACCAACGGACAGGGGACTTGGTAACCCTCCATTCATGGCGGCTCACACAAGCAGCCCTGATCTGCGCCACCCATATTCCACCGCGCCTCCTCCGAGAAAGCTCTGACAGGCACAGACCTTCGACGATCCTCTTAGAGCATGCCCTCCACACACCCAGGGGCACTCAACTCCCTCAACAGCACTAGCGCTACACTTGCCTTTTGTCAGAGGCATGTCAGTGTTCTGAAGTACACTTTCACCAGGTCCCAGCAGACTTACTAGGCCCGACTGCCCCTTGCAGCAATGCTATTCGATCCACGGCTGACACTTCAGCCACTGCCCCTTACAGTACAATATCTTCTCATGGCTGAAGCTTAAGCCACTCACCTGGGCAGCCACTGCAGGCCCCCTTTCTAGGCCAGACTGTTCCTTGCAGCCGCTGCTGGCCTTCCTTTGCCCAACTGCCACTTATCTTCAAATGGAAGGGGGTCCTCTGCGTTGGGGGGATGGATGACCCTTTTTCTTGCTGTCGCTCTCTTCTGTTGTCCCAACAGCTCAGCTCACGTAGGTGCTCGAAGTAAGTTGCAAGTAGTGTAACGAGGCTTGATGGCAGAGATGACTGTGAGGCATGGTTACACGCAGTAAGCTTCTTTACTTAATTTCAGCTTCAGAGTACAGGTTACAGATACAATATAGGAAACATCAGGTAAGATCCAGGGAACAACCTCACCAGCACCCTGTCTCTCAGTCAACCCATTTTCAACTGTCACTCTCAGAACAGACAGGAGGGAAAATGCACTCACTCAACAGTCCATGTCAAGGACACATAACATTCCATGCAAACAGAGCAGGTTGCAAGGGAAAGGAAGGATACAACAGTGTGTTAGATGGGTAACTAACTTTTATGTGAGATCTTTCCCATCTACTGCTTTTATAGCCTTTGTAATACTTTTTTCTCCAAATGATATCTGATGTTCTCCAAGGAATAATGGATCCGTAAATTACACACTAAAGCATTAACAGCTAAAACTAAAACTATTCCTCATGTTAGTAAAAGAGAAATCATAAGATATGAATGAGGGGCAAATGGGAGTTATTATATGATATAAGATGTGGCATTTATAACGTGCCTGTACACAAGTGTTTCTAGGCGCAACAAGACAAGGAGGGGGGAAAAGGGAGAACGAAATAACGATCTTACTAGGCCTTGTGTCATTCAGATCACACAAGTGCGGGGAAGAGGGAAGGGGAGAAGGGCCAGGGGGCTTCAGGTTTTGCTTGTGGGGAAGGAGAGATGCACAACCATCAGTTCCTTCCCACAGCTGATGGGCTCTCACATTTCTTTCCATTTTGGAGAAGTTGTAAATAGACTGACGCTCTCGCCACCAATAAAAACGGAGCTCATATAATTGTCTCCTTGCTCTTTCTCCTACTGTCAGGGTGCCTCATACCTCTTCAATTTCCAAAGGTTCAGTAGATGTTATTGAAGTAGGGGTTATTTCTGAATGAATCTTCAAGCCGTTTGGAAAGCCCTGCACCAGCGCGCTGCTCATTCCACAATTGCCACTCTTTGTTCAATGTGTAAAACTATTTACCAACCACAAGGCTGTCAGGACTATACTGCACTGATGATCCCTAATAAGGGTCCTGGCAGCCTTGCAAATGTCTGTCTTGGGTGGATTAAGCTATATATAAAGTAGCACTGCCCTCTTAGACAAAGACAATTTCCTGGAGGAAAAGGTTTACATTTGAGCTCATTTGCATACCCACAATGCCTTGGTGTTGTGGCTCAAAACTGGAGGTGAACTTCTGTCGATGGCTACTAGGTGGCGTTGTGGAATGTGCGACTTGGCTCAAATGGACTTTCCTACTATATATATATATATATATATATATATATATATATATATATATATATATATATCCTTCCAGGGTAGTGAGGGATGGAATGAAATAAGGACAGCATCCTTACATTTCTCTTGTGCGCCTTTACAAAAAAAGAGTGATCGGGATGTCCTCAGCTACTAGAGATCTAAATAAGGCGCATATGACCAAACCTCTCTGGTTCCCTATCAAATGTTAATACATTCATTACAAATTGACTGATGAGGTTTTTGTCTGAAAAATGTGTCAGAAAGCTTTCAGAAATTCCTAGTAATTCTTGAACAGAGTGTCAGTACTATTAATTGAAAGGATAGCCAAATGTATTAAGAGGAAGCCCACTTTTATTTTCCCAGCATTATAGACCTGAGGTTTCTTCCTAAAATTAAGTGTGCACTGTGTTAAGAATTTGTGAACGTTTTTGGATTTCCTGAACATGTAACAGGATTTGTGTGTGAAGGCAGGGAGTCAGACTTTAGATGTGGGAGTAGCTCTCCACTGACTATTTACAGACCTTTCCCTTCTTGAAGGTAAATATACCAGAGTATTTATCTCAGTTTGAAGTGAATTTTATTTTAGTAACAACCTGTAGGTTTTCATTACTATATGCCACTACTTCAGATTGTAAGTCTTGAAAATATTTCATAAATCCTGCAATTGCGCGATACGAGTCAGGGTCATTTAGAGGATTTTGCAAGTTGTGAAGTCTGACAAACAAGAGACTGGATTTCCCGAGACTGTTGAAATTACACGAGGCTGAAAGGAGCCCTGTCTGCAAGAGGAAGTGAAGCAGTGCACTGTGAGAAACCTGAGGCATTTCTCCCAGGCTATTCACAGGAATCCTTTGTTCAGGTGGCCAGTCGAGGGCCATCGTTCTTGGAGCCCAACCCTTGGGGCAGACGAGCGAGGGAGAATCACCTGGGCAGGGGGTCCTCTGGGACTATGAGAGACACGCGCTTGGGCGAGACATGATATTCCTCCCATTCAGATACACCCCTACCTGACATCCCCTCAGTTGTCATGGGATATTGTCAGCAGAGTTCCATCATGCCTCTGTACCTTTCTGTAAGAAAAAGGAGAACATGACCAGGGAAATTAAAACCCAATAGAAAATCAATGTACCCATCACAATACATTTACCCACTTCATCCTGACAACAATCTACATGGTTTTTCCATGATCTCCAGGAAAACCTACAATTCCCACAAATCCCTACTTCAATTCTAGAAGTCCAATTACTGGGACAAAGAAGAGGCAGATGGGAGTCATGAGGATTGCTTATAGGAATCAATGGGCAATGTATTCCTATGGGCAGTCTGCATGTTGTCCCGATAATGATGTCAGGCAGAGTCAGGCAGGGAGAGACAACTACTCACACCTGACTCCAATCAACTCTTTCAAAGAGAATAAAAGGTCAGCCGCCCAGGCACACTCTGAGTGAGCTGGGGTTGCTGTCACGATCCATGCCCCTGACCCCCTCAGGTATAACAGCCCCCTGGCAGCAGTGGGGCTAAAGGCCTTCACACTGGCCTCAAGGGCCTTAAAGCTCTATCAGAAACATACATGGAGTCAGTCCCGACGCCTTTGGCGCCATGCTCATTATCAGGAATAAAGTAATACCAGTTTTGGCCCGTAATCCAACATGGAGGCCTATTACACAGCTCAGTTCTTTAGAACCAAGCCATGAGGTCTAGTGTTTTGGGTGTGGCTGGGCCTGGAACTACTTGGTCTGGAACTACTTTACCTGGGCTATTTAAACCACTCCCAAACAGCAGAACACGCTTCGTGTTATTCTGCACTCCTGCAGCGTAACGCTCACTGTGTCCAGCTCCTGCTCATCTGCTTCTCTGGCGGCCCGATCAGGATTCCATTAATAACCTGGAAGAACAAGAACAGCATTGAAGTAACCGGCCTTGAATCCATCATGCGCTTCGCTTACCTCGCCCATCTCCGGAGTTCGTTGCAACCTGCAAAGGTAAAGAAACAAGGACAGCATTAATAACAATTCTTACCTGGGCAAGCAGCGAGTCCTGGCAGCACCCTGCGCTTCTCTTAACTCGCCCATCTCTGGGTTTCACTGCAACCTACAAGGGAGAAGGAACAAGGTCAGCATTAACAAAGCACTTACCTGGGCAAGCAGCGCTTCGATCGCTCATCATTCCGGAACATCACCACAACCTGTACAAAGAGAAGAGAACACAGGTTAGCAATTAACACCAATAAACACCGCGCATCAATAACTCACGTGGTCTTCGACATCGGCGCAGCAACTCCGAGATCACAACCATTCCTGTGAAAACAAAAGAGACATTGTCAGGGAACAGCGTAGTAGAGCAAGACACTGAGAAGACAGAGAAAATGGAGGGAAAGAAAGAGACAGAATAAAGACGGAAAAGACATTATAACCCACCTGGAAGACAGCAAGCAGAGTCAGAGTCACAGCCAGTCTGGACCCAACATAAGGGCACACGGACCAGTGAAGCAACTAGGTCCACGGAATGCCCGCACCAACCAAGCGCCCCTGCACAGAGACGCAGGACAGAGAGTTCAACACACAAAAACTTAAGGTGAGCAATAACCCCAAGGGAGGGGATTTGAACCAGAGGGAGGTGGGAGTCCACCCATCACAGAACCAGTATCTTAACCCTCCATTCTCCTGTCATAGGCGCTACCCAACATCTGGCACATAACCAAGCAGAGAGGGGTCCGAGATAGCGCTTAGACCTCCATCCAGTATTGTGTGGTGCCCCCGTGGATACCAGGTGAGTGTAACAGTTGTTGAAAGAACCGCGAAGACCAGAAGGAGATGTCATCAGCTGGGGAACCTTGGGAAGACAGAAGGGGGGACAGACTGCCAAGACTCTGAAGCCTGTGAGTACAAAAGGGGGTTACAGTGTGGCAGGGTAAATGCGCCCCAGGGAACGGAAACTCCAGCTAAACATTTCTGGTAGTATTTAAATCTGTGCTTGCTCCCTGGGTAAGTTGCAGAACCCAGGTAGTTGAGGGGCAGGTGCTGGGACCCTGACCTCAAGTGAAACCTCATTGAGGACCCGCTAACACCTCATCACTGAGGGTAAAAGATGGAGGCCCTTTAACTTGAGGTAAGCTAAGGCACAATAACCTGTTGTGTCAAGAAATTTGTGTAAATACCAAAAGCGCCTGTAACTGGCAAAGTGGGAATAAAACCTTGAATGTGCACTCTGGAACTTGGAGTCCAAAAGAGCAAAGCTGTGAAACAGAGTGGTCCGGCACCACATGTGTGCCCAATCAAAGGTCTCTGTTAGGTATCCAGCTGAGAAGTGGAAGAAGTGAAAGTTAAAGAGTTGTAAAGAATTGTAAATCGGAGTGGTCCTGCAACGGGTCAAGTAAAATCCTGCGCACAGTCAAAAGTCTTCGATTTTGATGCAGTAAACAAAGTATGGAAAATTACAGTTGTCCTGTCCTGAAATTGTTTCTTGAACACTTCTTCCTTTTTTGCATAAACTACTGTCCCACACCATGTTTTATTCAGAAGGACTGGCAATACGTTTATTAGCATAGGGCCTTTTATGTTGACAGACTCGACAAGGACTGCGTTATTGTCATGATCTCTGCTTCCAAAAGGTCAGGGTTTTCCCAACTCCCTTGGAAGCAGATCCATAACCCAGGTTCCGAGGGCCAACCAGTCCCAATTGGGACCTTTTGGACCCAGTCCTGGCGCCAGTGGCACCAGGCTCATAAATGTGCCCAGTCCCAGCGCTGGAAGCGCCGGGCTCATGATGCTTGGGTGGACTTACCTGCAGCAGACCATGCTGCTTACTTGCCTGCCAGCTGAGCCTCTGATCCTCTTCTGTTTGGAACTACTTTTCCTGTTGGGAGGGGCAGGAGCCACTCCCTAGATTCAGAACACTGGAACTCTTCTGGAAAGCAGGAACTCTTTTCTTACCTAGGCGTGGCTGTGGAAGGAGACACCTAAGCACTACAGGAGGCTATTTAAACCACACCCGGTGGATGAATCTTGCTTTGCGTTATTCTGCATCCTCTGCAGCAGAACGCTCATCGTGTCTTCTGCATCGGATCCTGGGCCTAAGGAAAAAGGCTTATCATCCTGAATCCAGTCTTCAGCAACACCTATAAAGACAAGAAAGAACAGGTTAGCATTCCGGCATCTGAAAGACAAAGGCTTACCTACTCTTCGTGCGCTCCGGAGGTCTTCACACTGCATTCCGGCATCTGAAAGACAAAAGCTTACCGACTCTTCGCACGCTCCGGAGGCCTTCGGCGCTGCGTCCTGCATCTGAAAGACAAAACAAGGTGCGTTTAAAGACATTGGGGAACTTTGATACTCACGTGCCATTACTCCTTTCCACATCAACCCCAGTGGGTATTCCGGCACCCTGCAGCCGCTCCGAACTCGTACCTGCAAAATAAAAGACAGTTAGAGCGCATCGTGAAGCAGGCAACAAGCGCTTACTTACGTGCTTCCAAGCGCTTCTATTCATCATACGGACTCCATCTTCAACTCACTTCAGCCCGTCATCCGCCATCGCCGGAACCTGCAAAACAAGAGACATCATTGCTAAAGACTTTAAAGACAATAGAATTACTCGAAACTTACCGTTCGTGCAGTAAACGACGGACAGCAGTCCTCTGAAGTCAAGAGGCCTGCGCTACCGATCCAGTGAAGAAACTGGTTACAGCACCCTGCCCCGAGGCAGATGGAGAGCTCGGCATTCACTTACCTAAGGTGAGAGCGTTAACCTTTGGGGGTCTACAGGAGAGCAAAAAAGGGAAGAGATAGGGACACCCCAATAACCCCAGTTCATTAATCCCATATTTTCTGTCTGCAGACATCTTACTCTTGAAGTCAGGCATACAGTGCACAGAGGTCCAGCCCAAAGAGCCAACCGGGTGCTACACATCACCTTTGAAGATACGGTAGTCGCCCAGTCAAGACCGGCGCCTCTGCGAGAATCAGGTGAGCGTTACAGTTATTATTATTTGATGGTTGTCATTTCTCCCATCCTTAGAAGTAAGGTTTAGATAGGCATTTAACCAACCCTTTGAACTTCAACCCTTGAACTGTGTCTCATTTGTGTCAGTCTTCATTGACGATACCAAGCCTTTCCTTACAGCACTCAGTTCGCAACGAGGGAGAGCCTCTTGTCTTTCCTGTTCTCAGTAACATAACAAAGGGAAAGACAATATCTCAGTGGCTCCCTTTTGACCTGTGCTAGAAGTCTGGAGTACTGCAAAGCCACCCACCTCTACTACTGATGACCTGTCTCGAACACTGGCCTTCTAGGATACTGATGGTGACCAAATCAAACCTGAAAGGGTCAGAACCTACAATTCAAAAGGTGGGTCCTTAAGCAAAGAGACACTTCTTTGCAGGTTTCAGAGATAAGTGCAATTTAGCATTCCCTTGTAAATGTGTCAAGAATGGCACTCTGTCAAGAGTGGCACAGGGTACCCAAGTAGGGTTTGGGTGGCTGTGCTGAGGTAAGGTAGCAGATAAGCACACACAGCAGGAGGTTCAACAAGAAAGAAGAGTAGGAAACAGTAGCTGTGAGCCAAAAGGGGCAAAAGATACAAAGGTACAAACAAATTGGATTCCCTCTTGGGGTGTATGCTGAAATGGGAAAGAGTGTTCCACGAACCTTAGGAAACTCCAGCCTTCTGCACAGATTGCTATAACAGAGGCCCACGCAGTATGCTCATGGCTGGGAACAACAGCAGTGGGTGTCTGTAACACTGAAAACGCGACAAAAGAAGGGGCAGAGGTTGCCTGCCAGAAACCAACAGGCAAGCTCTGTACAAAGGGATTACATAAGACACATGAGAAGACAAGAACAGAAATATTCAGCGAAAAGGAAGTCAATGAGCAATCTAGCAGAAGGAAATGAAGGAAAGGCAGTTAGACTGAAATAGATAACCTAAGGTGGAGTACCGAGGACTCAAGGAAGAGAACAAGGAGCAGCAGTCAGGAAAACAGAAGGCTGCAGGAAGCAGGTCAGCAGTCAAGAGTGGCACTAGGTGCAGGAAACTGTATTGGACTGCAGAGGACTGTAGTAGGCTGAAAGGCAGGGAGTCCAGAAGAAGAGGACAGAGAGAGATTAGTAGTAGGCAACAGACAGAGAGCCCAAAAGAATAGGGCCGCTAGGTAGGGAGCCCAGAGGAGCAGGGCTGTAGGCAGCGAAGAGGTGCAGACTGCAAGGTAGGGAGCCCAGGGAACAAGGGCTTGGAGACAGCAGAAGGTTGCAAGCTGCACGGTAGGGAGCCCAGAGGACAAGGGCTGTAGGCAGCCGGAGTGGGGCAGGCTGCAGGGCAGGGAGCCCAGAGGACAAGGATTGTAGGCAGCCGGAGTGAGGCAGGCTGCAAGGCGGGCAGCAGAGGACTAGCACTGTAGGCAGCCGGAGTGAAGCAGGCTGCAGAGCAGGGAGCCCAGAGGACAAGGACGGTAGGCAGCCGGAGTGAGGCAGGCTGCAGGGCAGGGAGCCCAGAGGACCAGGATTGTAGGCAGCCGGAGTGAGGCAGGCTACAAGGCGGGCTGCAGAGGACTAGGACTGTAGGCAGCCGGAGTGAGGTAGGCTGCAGGGCAGGGAGCCCAGAGGACAAGGACTGTAGGCAGCCGGAGTGAGGCAGGCTGCAGGGCAAGGAGCCCAGAGGAGCAGGCAGCAAGGAGTGAGCCCAGAGGAGCAAGGCCGCTGACAGTAGAGGGCTGCAGAGGACTGTAATAGGCTGCAAGGCAGGAAGCCCAGAGGACAAGGGCTGTAGGTAGAAGGCAGCGGAACGTGATCGGCTGCAAGGCAGGGAGCCCAGAAAGGGCACTGGAACAAAACAGGATAATGCAGCAACAGGAACAGCATTCAAAGTAAAGGGTCAAGGCAAACAGGAGCGGGGAGAACTCAAGATGCAAGACACTGTGCTCCTGCAGGCAGCTGCTTATATACAGCCCTGCCCTGTTCTGAGTCAGGCTAATTGACAGCACCTGTAGCAGCACACCTGAAGCCAATCTGCCTCCTCCCTCTCTGGTCCTGAGCAGGTGGAAGCAGCACTGGCTGCTAGGGCTTCTGGGGATTGTGGTCCCAATAACGATGAAGGAGAATAGCCAGGAATTGAGGACTGCAGCCAGGTGCATTATGGTAAATGTAGTTAATTGAATAAAATAAGAAAGAACCAAAGTTGAGCAAATGGAAATAAAAGACCAAGGCGTGAAAAGGAGTTGTTCAAGGAGTATAACTGAGTACCAAGTAGACCATGATGGTTGCCAATGCGTGCGCCAGCGGCGCAGGCATGACAAAATGTAAGGATACTCAATTAAGAGGCAAGATACCTCTCTCAAGGAACTAGAGTTTAGGAACGTTCCAATAATTTCTCAGGTGATCCAGGGACAGGAAGGTGTACATTATGAAGACCATAAGGAGACTAAAATCTTTCCCACACCTCTGATTGACTTATCGATAGACCGTTAGCACAACATAGGGCATCAACAGGCAATGGGAAAAATAAACAGGACCAAAGAGTGGAATGTGAAGTAAAAATGCAAAGAGTAGAATGAGCTGCCAACTCCAGATGTCCCCAAACAGAGAATCGTCTACAATACCAGAATGAAGGGAAGGACATAGATTCACAACCAATACATAAAGCAAAAGAAGGGGGATATATTTCCAAGCGAGAGGGTCAACAAGTAAGAATAGGCATAAGAAAGCAAACATGACAAAGGGATCTCAAGGAAAGCAAAAACCATTAAAAACAGACCATATCTGACACAACCAGAACACAAACTGATACAACAAGAAAAAGCGAGGCTCTGGAGACAAAAGAAGGCCAAACAAGGGGTTAATAAAAAAAAAAGGGCCTGGAACATTGTGAGTAAACACAATGCAAAGCCAGCATGTTTCTATCCTGCTCTCTTTAAATATGGTATCTATATGACCTCACTTTCTGTTGTTTGCAAAATGATACTAGAGTCGGCCAAGCCTCTTTTTCTTTTTTGTTGGCGATCATGGATTGAAAATGGACCCAACTTTAACAAGGGATACAAACGCCAGGCCTTTCTGGATCCTTTGTCCTCCCTGCTCAGTTTCCAGGCCAGTTTACTGAAACCCCTTTTGGATAATCGGTACTGTGAACAGATTGGGAAACAAACTAACCATATAATTCCTGGTTGTGCCAGAACCCAGCACTACGGTTATCGCAATAGGTATTTGAGCCCCCAGGTACTGAAGGACATGGATAGTAATGTGCAGGACGGCTACCTGCTCTGTGTTAGCCAGGGGTTATGAACCCTTTCAGTCTGACACCAAAGGACCATGTTCTCCTAGGAATGGAGTCTTGCGTTTCTCGCAGGTTGAGCTGGCTGACAAAGGCATTGCCTGTTGAAGTGTTCTAAATTGGTGAGGTAAAGACACAGATTGCTGACTGGCCTCTTCCCTGTACCTCAGAGGTAAGTAGTCTCCCAAACCACCCCCATCTGCATAGGCTCTGATATATTCTCAAGGGGTTTTGTTTCATTGTTTCCACATGCTTCTCATTGATTCGGAAGTCATATCAACTGTGTATCCCTTCCTCTCTTTCTCCCAGAGAGCCATTGGCGTACAAGCAGAACCAAATCCAATACTTATGGGTAAGGTTGTAGTGAGTGCAGGTACCACATCCATGATATCTTTCAGTTTGCCATGAAGGCTGTGGTAGAAAACCACGACCTCCTTTTCCTGAGGGCAGGATTTCATGGTAGTCACTTGAATGAAGGAGACCACATACTGCAGAAGACCTTGGCTGTCCAGCTTGAGGCCCATAAATGCAAGGGTCAGTGGACCTTGCTGTATGTTTTGAGTCTAAGTTATCAAAATGCTGAAATATGGGGTTGTTCGATTACCACAGGGGGTTCACGCCCTCTGAGGATATCCCCACTGAAATACAACAGAAGAAAAAACTCTAGGGAAGGGGAATTAGGGAACACCTCAGGGTGGCATAAAAAGTGTAATGTACACAGATTCAAAAATGTATGATAAATCTTCCGGGTATCCATAAAACCATTCAGAAGATGCCAGCAGAAAGGGGGATGAACAAGCGTGAGTGGACTTGATACTGGTATGTGATGGGGAATGCAAAGGGGAGGAATTGTTGGAATCAGTGAGGTAGCAACACCCATCTCTTTGGCTTTGTCTGGTGATGTATTGGCATTAGTCATGTCAAGGCATGAGGCAAAAATGTATGCATGATTTATGCATGATGTCCACAAGGATAACCCCCAAAGACCTTGTCCTCAAAACCCTAGGCAGCAAGAAAATAAAGTTCCGACCAACATAGCAGAAAGGAGTGGAGGAGTGCACTAGCCATCTGATGCCAAGCTGTGGAGAGAAAAGAATTACGAGGTTAATGCAGCTCCTTACATAGTTAACTGAGAATTTGAGGCCTACGTGTGGATTGACAGAGAAAGCAGGAGACATGGAGAATGTGGTGTCAGCTCATGAAGGTGAAATTAATGAAGGTTGCTCTGAGAGGGGCTCCTGCATGGCTACCTGATGCAAAAATGTCAGTGCCCATCTTTTACAAAATTTAATTAAATTGACGAGAGCTGCCTGGCACTTGTGTCAGCTAAATTCCAGTCTGATCTGTGTTCAATGAAGTACATACAGTGTGTGCATTTACTCTAGCTCACCTTCCTTCAGTGAATACACTGATAACGTGCACTAACCAAAGTTAAAATGCATACTGATAAGTTTGAGTCTAACAATGGTTCAGGAGTTAGCTTTTGTTGTGGTTATCTGTGTTCACATGCCAGATCACAGTTCCAAATCCAGGCACAGCACATTTCCCCTTTCCCCCCTCTGGGGTTGAAAAACTTGAGCACTTAATCTTTTCTTTAACAGAAAGTGCTTCTTATAAAAAACTAACATAGTATCATTATGGTGCAGGTCTACAGCTTGCTCCCTACAAGTGAGTGGGGTCAAAGAGTCAAGGTTCATATCCTGGTTTTGCCACCGGACGAAACTGTGATCCTGGAGAGATCAGCTTATCTCACTTTATAGTATTGTGCTGTTTCTGGTGAAAAGTGTTGCCTTCTTACATTGTTGTGGCATTTTTAAGCCAGTTGTCCATCCTTTCTTTTCATTTAGGCCACTTGAGTGGAAGAGTTCCTAGACAGCACTGAGGCAACAAAATGTCACACGCCTCTTGCAAGCTTAACATTTTGCTTGTTCTATTATTTCAAATGTTCTACAGACCAGGAAAAACAATCTGCAACTATGTGTCAACAATTAACTGTAAGCAGGTGAATATATCACAGTGTTTCCTAGGGTGGTTGTACTTGCATCTTAAAATAAAGAAGTGAACCCAAGTTGAAATCTTTTAGGCTCACAACATTTAGCATTCCGGTACTTATAGACTATTATTTGTGTTGGAACTAGTAAGGCTATGGGCCTTCTGATTTTGCTTAAATTGTTTCTATACAGATGTTTTGTAAAATATGTTCATGTTGGTTTATCATTTAGTATTCATAATAGATCATGAAATTCACAAGAACTGGGGAACAATGTGGTCAAGTGCTGAAATTGAAGATTTGGCTCAAATCCCAGCGTTGCCACTTAAAGTGTGTAAGCCTATCCTTGCATCACATCTCATAGTGACTAACCCCTCAGAATTACCAATCCCTAAATATTAGAAGATTTTCAGCCACCGAAAGTGATTTATGGCCTCATTACAAGTACGTTGGTGAAGTGAAAATGGGAGAAGTGCAGTGGTACACTATTTACCCTGAATTACTGTCGAATTACCGCACCGCCGTACTACAACTTTGGTGGTGAGGTGGAGTTAATTCTGCCACCTTACAGCCAAAAATCAACAAAGTGGCAGTAATGGTAATTCTGTTTGGCGGTATTCTGGTGGATTTACTACTGGAATAACCCCAAACTTGAGATGAGGCACTTAGTTCTCATAAGCTCTTACTCATGGTTTACATGGCTATGTTGTTGTTTAATTTATAATGATATTTACCACTGCTATATTTTACACCACAAAGTCATTTGTTTCTTGATGATTCGTGGCAACTCTACTTGCAATCCATTGCCCTCCTCTAATCGCTGTCTACATTCGGATATGTGCACCTTCCAGGCAATTTCTGATCTGTATCTGTTGTCTATTGTGACATGTTCAGTTACCTGCCATTGTCACAAGGGGATAGGAACTCCTCTCAGTCTGGGGCGGGAGGCCTAACAGTGTGGCAACCAGAGCCAGTCCTACCCTAGAAGGGCACAGTGGTAGTTCAGAGGTCCCCAAATGCCCGTTTATATAAAGGCAGTGCCCATTTGCATCACCTAATGCCTCTTGTTACAAATGCTCGCAGGTTCTCCGTTTCTTGTGCTGAAGTTTCACAATCCATCAATGCCCGACACCATCTGCTTTTCAACACCAAACTGGGGGGTGAGGCAAAGGGGGAAAGAGGGAAAGAAAGATGGTGCATCCCTCCCCAGAGCCAGTGTGAACAGCCGTGGCACTGCTACAAACACCGTAGACCACCATGAAAAAAAAAAAAAGATTTCAACCACCAACAAACGTACTTACCTTGGGGCGGCCATTCCAAAAGCCCCTATCATGAATTTATAATCTGTACAATGTGGACCGCCATTGCTATTCCACGATGACCCCATGCAGAGAGAGGGGGCAGAGATTAACCCGCTATTCAAAACATTTTCTTATGGAACACCTCCGCGTGGGGAAGACAGGGCCAGATTGGCAAGGGTCAGACAACAAACAAGAGGATGGGAATGGGGATAAAAGGGACCACAGGTAACAGGAAGTTGTGGGCTTTTTGGGTGAGGTCAGAGGAGGGGGTGGCACACCAAGAGACCAGCAGGAGGAAGAATGGCGAGCAAGAGCTTGTGGGTGAATTTGAGAAAGGGTGAGGTGTTGGTTTGCGAGTGCAAGTGGTACTGCATTGTACATGTGCATGTGAGACTAGTGAGTTAGATTATTAGAAGGAGTCCAGGGAGCAAATGTGAAGTGGTTGGGAGAATGAAAATTGTGTGACTGGGGAGAAGGCCTCAAGGAGTGGTAGTAGTACTGGTGTGAAGGAAGGAGGAGTAGTGTGGAGGAGGGAGTAGTAAGATTGAAGGGTGGCAGCAGTAGTAGAAGGAGTGAGTGAGATCAGCGGGGCAGAGGAGGAAGATGCAGACAGTAGAAGGAGTGAAGGTGGATAGAGTTGGGGGTAGGAGAGTAGAGAGACGAGAGTAAGATATCAAGCCAGGGAAGGAAATGTCTGAGCATAAGAGGAAGTAGTATAAGCCGCACAGAGTGCCTGAAAGGCGCATCCCCAAATCCTCTGATAGCTACTAACAATTTCTTTGTGTAGGGCAAACATAGAAAGTCCCTGGGGGAGCCTAGATAGATAAGGTCAATGGCTTTAGGTTGTTCCATTAAACAAGTCTAGAAATTAAACAGTAGGGGTCAATATTCTCTAGATACCAAGCCTGGGGTTAGGGTGGAAAATTATATTACTAGCCGAGAGAGTGAGAGGGAGAGCTCTAGAACCCTGCTGAACCAACTAATAAAACCCCTTGAACCATCTCTGAGGGTTAGCCTGTTCGTTAAGCCATCTGTGACATTGTGGTATGTTATGTGTACCATCCGTGTTGCTTCCAATCATCGGTTTTCTGAATCCATGCTTGAGTATGAGGCAGCTCATAATCAGAGTGTACTACAGCTCATGTTATTGTTAAAATAGATTTCGACTAAAAGCACAAGCACACTCATCATGGACAGCAAATGTTGCCTTTGAAATGCCACTTGTTTAATATTCTCATTCTAGCATGGATGAAGTGCCTCGGGGGCGTGGGGGTTGAGGGACTTCCCATGCTTATTTTGATTGCTGCCAAGGCAACATATCAAGCTATGGGTCGTGATTACAACAAAGGGGTGGATGTGATAAGAGAATCTTGGGTCCGCCATTTATTTGATTAGCGGTTTGGGGGGCAACGTGGTCTATGCACGGGTCACAAAATCCCTTAAAATGCCTAGCATGCACTAAAAAGAAGGTACTACAGATTGTATTTCTCTCATCGAGGATAGGTTGGAGGTAGGCCTAGCAACAAATCAGCCTAATTGGCAAAACAGTACACTAGGTTTGGTAAGGATAAAAAAAACAAGGTGATAATCAAAGATTCAAGTCTTAGGCTCAAACCTAGTATGCCTTACACGAGGTTCAAGAGATCATCCGCTGGGTGACTCTCACCCTTATGGCTTGTATACCAGTTTATTGGTTGGGCAAACTCCCATAGGATCTAAAGGCTTCAGCTAGAACACAACACAGAATGTTTCTTACTAAATCTAATGATCTGGCACACCATCTTACCCACACCTTTAATCACAATGTGGATACACTTGCACCCAAAAAATCCTGACTAGCTAAACCTACAACTAATAATAACATTTGGATTGACGACTCGATTACCTGTCTTTGGCGTCTTAAACAAAAGGCAGAGAGAGAATGGCATACAAATCCTACTCCTACCCTTCACATCACCTGTAAACAATCAGTCGCTAATCTTAAACATGCTATTATTAACATCAAATCCCATAGTTTTAACGCTAGGATCTCCTCTGCCAAATCTAATACGTGTGAACTTTTTTTCAATTTTAAAGGAGTTTGAAGGTAAATCCCCCACTGAAACCACTGTACATAAGGACGCTGACTGGTGCCAGTCAATACATAATGAATTCAACTCTAGAATTTCAGATCACAAAAATTCTATCGCTGCACAGTTAAGTCTAGACCCCCCTGCTTCATCTCACTGTCTAATTTCTTGAATATCTTGTCATGATGCCTACCCCCAGGCATCCGGACCAAGCCCATCAGCCCAGGAGCAGGCATCTAGACATTTAGTAAAACCTCAGCAGCCCCGGCTAGGGGCTATCTGGGTTCAGTCCTGGCGCCTTAGGCCTAAGGCGCCAGGCTCATAGTCATTACTTACCTCAGGCAAACCATGCTGCAAATGACTCCAATCCAACATGAAGCCTGAAAGGGACTATTTTTCTACAGGGAGTATTTTTTACTCTGGTTGGTTCTAGGGACTTCTTACCTGGGAATACTTTTGAGGCTATTTAAACCACGCCCGACCGGCAACACATGCTTCGTGTTATTCTGCATCCAGCAGCGTAACGCTCACCGTGGCTGCAGCCTGCATCCAGTCTTCTGCCACGCCTGCCCCAAATCCGGAGCTCCTAAAACAAAGAGGAAAGAAAGGGACAAGGTTAGAAAATGAACTTATTTCTATTCCACACATGATTCTGGATCCATCTCGCCTCCAGACCTGTAAGGAACATCATTTCTGCACATGCCGCACCTCCAGCTGCAGCGCCGCGCCATACTCACCAGTCTTCACAGCATCCTTCGGGTCGGCGCTGCCTCCATCATTTCTTCGCCGAACTTCGTCACCTAGGAGACAAAAGAAAACCACAAGGTGAGCCGAGGGAACCAACAAATATATTTCTTACCACCATAGACTTACCTGATTTACCACCGAAGGCATCCTTTTGTGACTCTCCATATTTTCACGTGCCGCATCCGTAAAGAGAGACAAAACAACACGTTTTCCACGTGCAACATTTACCGGACAGTGCTGGGTAATACAGACTCTTACCTGAGCGCCACCAGCTGCCACAAGAGCATCTTTTCACGAGCCAGCTGCAAGACAAGAAAGGAAGGGGGGAACAAGAGTGAACATCGGACATATTGAACTCTATGAACTTAATACTTACTGGTCCTCACCAGGAACCTCAGAGTCAATACTCTCCGGAACTCTCCCGAGCCTTCAAACCAGTGAAGTAACTGGAATCGACGCGCCCCTGGAAATCCATGCAGGATGGAGAGCTCATCTTTCAAGAATATAAGGTGAGATTGCTGTGAGGGCATTTCGGAGGTGATTAGTTGGGGAGGACTGTGGGGGTGCCATCACTTGAATCCACAAGTGGCTAAATCCATCTCTCCACTTGCAGGAGAATATTTCTACGGGTTAAGCAGACAAGATTAGGAGGGCAGATCCAGTCAGTCATCGCTGCACTACGCATCACGTGGGTGGAGACCTCAGCTGTCCGGGTCCGACCGACGCCCCTGTGGGAGCAAGGTGAGCATAACAGATCTCTGCATCTCCTGTATATTTCTTTTTTTGCCCTGCTACGAGGACCAAATTTGCAAAATTGTGTCAAATATGAAACTCACCTCTTGTATGGGGCCCAGTTGCCCTTCCAGCCTCTTCAAAGCTTGTATTGACACCCTCAGCTACTTGGGTGACTCACCTTGTCAATCTCTCTTTCGAGGAAGCAAATGTACCTGCAGCTCTTAAAGAGGAGTGGATTACACCCTTGCTGAAAAAGAGTCCCCTATATCATCTCATTGCCAGAAACTACCAACCAATCACTAATGTGCTATTTTTACTAAAGATATTAGATCAATTGCAGGACTTCAGGAAAAGTAACAATCTTCTTAATCCCAGGCAATCCGGCTTTAGGTCAAAACATGGTACTGATACTGTATTGCCCGATCTGAAATCGAACATTGCAAGCATTGTCGACAAAGGAAAACCAGCATTCCTCATGCTGCTCAACTTGTCTGCAGCGGTTGATTTAGTTGATCATTTCGGCTGGTCACTAGGTTAGTGGATCAGATGCTCTGTTCTTCTGCCACGGCTCAGTGGATTGCATCCTTCCTTGAACCCAGATATGCCAGAGTGGTCATGGACAATGTTCGCTCTACTCCCCCTTTAGTCACCTGTGGTACCCCTCAGGACTCCTGTATTTCGCCAACATTGGTCAACATATACATCATGCCTCTTCTCACTCTCCTGGATGACCTGGGTGTCCAATTTACCAACTATGCCGACGACACCCAGGTCATAATGAATTATCAGGGTGCTATACCAGGGACACTAATACTGTCAACTCTATACATCAAGCCATCCAGGATTGGATGGTTACCAACTTGCTTGCACTTAACGCTGAAAATAACTCACTGATTATTGCGTCTAGAAATAAAATAAAAAAATTGCTTCCCGACTACAAAGAGCTTTTTTTATAGCTACTAACAAATTAAAGTTATCAAATCTGTGAAACACTAGGTATTACTCTGAACGCTGAGTTACAACGAGGCATCAAGTTGCTCAGATTAAAGCATCCTGCAGCTACATGTCCAAACCTCTGAACCACATACGCCCTTCTATTTCCTTACAAAATAGGTTGTTGCTTGCTACGGCCTTGGTCAATTTACGTCTTGACTATGGTAACAGCCTACTGGCCAGAACTTCAAATGCCAATCTTCAAGTTCTGCAAGTTACAAAGAACAATGCTGTCAGAGCAGTCTTTGGTCTTTCTCAAAGGGATCATGGGCCTCATTACGGGTTTGGCGGTAGCCGTGCTTGTAACAAAGGCATGGCTGCCGCCAGACCTGTGATTTTACCAGCACCCGCGAATGGGCAATTACCGGGTCATGCCGAGGTCGGCAGACCTGGTAATTGCCCATTCGTGGGTGCCAGCAATAAGGGAATCCCCATTCCCATTCGGCCCCATAGGGCCGAATGGGAATGGGGAACTTGGATGCACCAGCACCATTAATAACGGTGCCGGTGCATACACGAGTTGGGCTCGTGGGTGCCGCACTGCCTGCTAGGTTGGACCTGGCGGGCAGAGCGAGACTCGCGAGCACAACTCGTAGTATGGCGGTATGGTAGCAACGGTGCCGGTAGCTTTACCGGTGTCGTTGTTGCCTTACTGCCATATTAATAATGAGGCCCCATGTCTACGAAGCCAGACGAGAAATTCACTGGCTTCCTATAAAACATTGTGTCGCTCACAAGATCTTGTCACTAACCTATAAATGCTCTAACACTGACACACACAGTACTTATCAAATCGGTTGTATCCCACTTCATCAGGACACTCTTTGCGCTCTTATGATCCCAGCAAACTGGTACAGTCCATATTCAAGCTCTTGGGATTTAGTGGCACTATGTTCGATGTACAAGCCACTTTGGCCTGGAATAAGCTTCCAAACCACTTAAGGCAGGCCTAGACCCATCTGTTTAATCTCAACCCAGACTAAGCTTTTTTACCATCCCTGTATCACTCATCTGGATTGTTTCTGTGTCGTCTGTCTTGTTTGTTGACTGTGTGCTTTGAGACAGTGTCAAGAAAATGGATATCTGGGCACTGGTCCAATCTAAGAGAACCTAGTGTCCTAGTCCAAGTTCACACCCCTAGCTCCCAATAAAATTATGTTCTGGGGATACAGACCCTCCTCTGGCTAGTCCCCAAGTCATTCATAGTCACAGGGTGTTTATGGTGTCTGAGCACGCTTTCTCTGATTGGCCTTAGGTTGCCACCCGAGTGCGATACTTGCTTTGCTCTTAAGCTCTGATATTTTATCCCTCTGGGTGCTCATCACCTACCTGGGATCCAAAAGTGTATGCCTGAAACCACACCTACGGGGCGATGAACTTGTCACTCCCTCTTTACCCTAAGGGCACCCAATGCGATTACCAGTATGAAATTCTCCTCCTCAATAGGGTCCTACCAGACTGAAGTTATTATATCCCAGTAGCTAGCCTTTACCCTACTGGGATTAAGATCAATGAAGGGTCTGATCTGCTTTGATGTCCCAGGTGACTTGCTTGGCACTGGGATGGGAGCCCCTTACAGGCTTTGATGAGGTGTAGTCTCCCTTTGTTCACTGATCCCTGCCAGGCTTTGGCGATACCCCCATCGGGCTTACAGGCTTGCAAACCCACTTGCAATCAGGCTCACAATTACAGGATGCTGAATAGATATCTGGATGGTCGCAGCTAAAGCAAATGTAACAAAACCAAAATTCTCTCACTGCAGCCATGACATGCAATATAGCCGTCAATAGGCTCTCGATGAGATTTATTTATTTTTACATTTGTATAGCGCACAGGCAGCCCTTGGGCATCGCGGCGCTGCTTCTTGTAGGGTGCTTAGTAATATGACAAAGGCAATATTGTACATAATTACACAAAATATACGACAATATACATAATTAATTACACACAATACAGAGTGGGCTTTGTCAAGCAGGTATAATACTTGTCTGTAGAGTAGGATAAGATGAAGGTTTTCACTGCTTTGCGGAATGCTAGGTGGGAATTCCATGCTGCACTACCCAGCAGTCTGCTCTCCTTGCTCCTATCTGCATTTTCCTTACTCTCAACAGCTCTTAAACTATCCTTCCTAACACCCGCGCTGTATGTATGCTTCTGTCTCTTTTTATACTGAAGCGTACCTGTAGAGTGTTTCAATATCATTAGGCATTGGCTGTCTAGTTTTCATTAGTCCTGGGTTACCCCGTTGATTAGGGCTTCTAAGCTCCACCTCCTCTACATGTGGACCATCTCCCCCTCGCGTTAGCCCCATGTTAGGGGAACTTCCTAATCGTGATGTTTAGTATTTGCATCATCGAAAATGTTCATGCAGGGCGAGAGCTTAAATGCAGCAGCAGCCATCTTGTGGTCAGGCGGCACTGTCACAGCAGCATATACCATCACAACAGCAATCCGAGTCTCTGTCTTCCTTTACTTCTTTGCTTCACTGCACTCATGTTGATTGCGAGCGTCCAGAAGTTTCTTCCGCCTCCTGTTTATCAGTGCACGTAATTGAAGCCGTGTGGGTTGACTTGCAAGCCCCAAACCAAGTCTGCAAGTCTTGCCTCATGCACGCTGGTCTGGGAGTCTTGTGCTCGCTCTTATCTCAAATGTTGTGATTGATGGTGTGTGTTCTGCTGTAGCCTCTGCACTGCCTGGGAACTTGTTATGGATGTGAAACAATCAAAACGGAGTTTAATTGAAGTACTCGATGGAGTCCCATGTTTTGAGGACAAATATAAGTATGGCTTCTTTACTTTGACATAATAGCAGGTGGTGTCATGAGGAGACAAAAATGGAGTGGGTATGAAAAGGGAAATTCACTCAGGAGCCACGATACATGCACTCCAACACATAGGATGTGCAAGTAGAACGCGATACAAATATATGAAAAGGAATGTGGGGCAAGCCCTCAGAAGCTGCTTATGATTACAAGAAAAGTCACACACATTGGACATGCAATGACAACGTTTGTGAGCTGACACCCTCAGCGCTATTATATTGGGTAACTTAAAGACACTATTCATAAGGATGAAAAATACCACTTGGTATGTCAGGGATACTCACTGTAATAGCAATAATACCAAAGTGAGGATAACTTAATACATAAGAGTCTTGACAAGGAACAAGTAGGAATAATGCTTACAGGATGGAGAGAAAAATATAAGCATTCACAAAGATGTTGGAAGAAATAGCACACTACACCTAACAATCAGCAAGGAACCAAGGAAGGAGTACATGAGTAAAACACCCCCTCCCATTCCAACCAGCCCCCCTACCCTCACCCAGCGAAGGAAGGGAAAGGGAAAAGGAAATAAAAACAAACCTTCCCTCCAAGAGGGAAGTCTTAGGCATCAAGTAGAACAAAAATAAACTGTGGTGCTGTGCTGCTGGATTAGGAAAGCACTGCATAGTGCTGGCCCAAAAAGAGAGGAAAGCTAGCAAGGCAATTCAGGAAGCAGGAAATACCAATAAGCAAACATAATTTTAAATCCAAGGATTCCAAAAAAGGAACATGAAACTAGGAACTAGAGGCAACATTTATTAAAAAAGTAAAAGCAAGTTGTTTGTGCTGCGAGGAACTAGAAATAAAGAATCAGAAATAAGAGACCGGCCACAAAAAGGAACACTGCAAAAATGACAAGCGCTAGACTGTAGTAAACTGAGCATTTTGAGGCTAACAATCACATGCCTCAGGTGTGGTGTTTGCTAGCACCTGCCAGTCACAGTTGTCCCTTTTCCACCACTCAATCTTTTCCCACTAGGATGGGGATGTAGCAGTGGGCAAAGCATTCTGGGAAGCATAATCTTTTGAATATAAAAACATACTTTCTGCCAAAAATCTGAACTCGATCTGGAAGGCAAGTAAAGCTGAAAATAAGATGTTAGAGCTACCACATCACCACAGCAAGGTGTCATACGTTTCAGAAGGGAAGAAGGTACTGGTGAAAGGAAATCAAAGGATTTTTGAATTAAGAATAGAAGTGGGACAATCCCCAGGTCGTGGGTCAATGAAAATAAAGGGTAGTCGGACTGGGATTGATAAAGCTGATTATTTTAGTTTTGGAAGTATGAAGGTGAAGGTTATTGTTGATAGTCTAGTGTTGCAGTCTTAGAGGTCATTTTTAGAAGGGTATGGGAGTCATCAGAACACAATTGAAAGGTTGGAAGGAAAAGTTCTACAATGTCTGCCATTGGCTTGACATATATATTGAAGTCCTAGGATGAAAACTTGAGGAACTCCAAATTTCAAGTGCTTAGTGTGAGCGATGAAGCCACAAATCTAAACTTGACATACGAAATCCTGTAGGTAGCTGGAGGTCCAAATGAGAGCAACACCAATATCATCTCCTGCTTCATCACAAGACCTCATCTTGCCCTCTCGCCTCCTGCTACGATTCTCATCACCTCTATCACCTCTTTCACCCTCGCTCATTTTGCCTCCACTCCCCAGCAGCACTGACACCCATCCTGCTGTCGGCCAACTCTTTCCATACTCCTCTGGATTCCTTTGCAAACCAAACCATCAATGAATTAGCACTGATTACCTGCTGTGAGGGGTCAGAAATGAGAGGCAGACACAAAGTTGTAATGTTCTCAACATTAGTAATTTTTTTTTTAACAGAAAAGAGTTTGGATAAAAGCCCATCTTTCCCCATCCTAAAGAGAATGTCCCTTCCTATATAACTACAGCAATCTGTCCTTGTCCAAAATATATTTGACCCTCACACTAACATACACAATCAAAAGGTGTAAGGCAAATGTTTCAAATTCCAATTCAACAAAAATTTGCAAACACCTGAATATATAACTTCAACAAAATAATCGTTGTGTCAAGGGGTTGATTCCCTTCCCCTGAATTAGTTCAGGAATATTTTTCAAAAGGTCTATTAAAGGCAATGAACATGTCTCTTTCACCTAATACTTTCCTCGATTTGGCAAAACAGATATATGATATGATATTTTATTTGTATCACGCTCATTGTTTCAGAGTTCAATGTCTTTTCCACAACACTGGTTGGAATATAGCAAAAGAAAGGCTTTCCTAATTTTCAGGATATGATATGATATGGCATTTATAACGTGTCTATACACAAGTGTTTCAAGGCACGATGAGGCAAGGGAGGGGAACAGAGGGAAGACAGAGACAACGATCTTACTAGGTCAGGTGATTTTGAGATCGCACAAGTGCAGGGGACGTGGGCAAGGGGAAAATGTGAGGGGGAAAGGGAGAGGGGAAGTGCAGTACATCGGATAACTGTAATCAATGGAACACAAAATAGGAACAATGAATAAGAAGTGCGGCCAGCTGGTGGCAGGTGCAAGGGTAAGTGCAGACATCAGGTGTCAAGTGCTGGTAGAGGGCTGTAGGGATACAGAACCAGCTCCAGAGTGCAAGGGTTGCCTGGGCGTGGTGCAGGTGTGCAACTGGTGGGGAGGGAACCTGGGCCTGGGAACAGGGGGTGGCCAGGTGACCAGTGCAGTTTCGGTATCAGCCAGGAGTTCAGCAGGGGAGAGAAAGCAGAGGCAAAGAGGAAGGTCCTTATGTGCTTCTGGAACCGGAGATGGTTCTCCTTAATTTTCAGAGAGGGAGGGAGGCTGTTCCAGAGAGAGGCCCCAGCCAAAGAAAGAGATCTACCACAAACTCATTGCTTGGAGAAGCGACTGACCCTGAGGGAGTTGGAGGTGGATGAGTGAAGTGCTCGAGAAGGAAGATATTTAGGAAGAGCGAGTTGAAGGTATTTAGGCCCCAGAAGGCCTTGTGGACAATGCAGAGGGTTTCGAACTTAATCCTCGCAGCCACTGGGAGCAAGTGCAGAGATTTCAGTCCTGGAGCGATACGATCCCTGGTCTTGAGGCCAAGGACAAGGCTTGCAGTCCTGTTCTGGATGACTTGCAGAGGGCGAACAGTAGAGGCAGGCAGATTTAGAAAGAGGATGTTGCAGAAAATGAGTTGAGCGTCATCTGCATAGCACTGAAAGTTGGGGTAGAGAGCGGCAATGCAGTGGGCAAGAAGTGCCAGGTATTGGTTGAACAGCCAGGCAAAGAGGTTAGACCCCTGGGGAACACCACAGGTCTAGATAGAGATAGAGGAGAGGACAGACCCAAGTTGGACCTGGGAGGGTCGATCGGAAAGAAGTCAGCCAAGCCAGGGCCTGACCGTTGAAACCCAGGTTATCACGGAGACGGCCGAGCAGGATGGCATGGTTGTCCGTGTCAAAGGCAGAAGAAAGATCAAGTAAGATGAGGACACAGGGGGTGTTGGAATGAAGGTTGGGGAGCAGGTCTTCACGGATGTTTAGGAGAGCAGTTTCCGTGCTTCTGGCAGCTCTGAAGCCAGACTGATGGTCATGGAGACAACCAACAGATTCAGTGTGAAGATTAAGCTGGGAGATGGCCAGGGGTTTGCCCAGGAAAGGAGAGATGGAGATTGGGCGATAGTTAGCCGGGCAGGACAGGTCGGCAGAGGGTTTCTTAAAAAGAGGGTGCACAAGGGAGTGATTCAGGGGGGAAGGGAAGTCTCCATTGGTGAAGGAGTGGTTGCAGAAGTCAGCCAGAGCAGAAGCTAGGGTATCAATGTGGTCCTTGATGGTTTTGGAAAACAGGGGTGGACCTGTTTTGAAGAGACTTTCATAGATCGAACTTGTCTCGAAACTTGTTTCAAGAACAGGAGAAAGGCAGAGAAGGAGGGAGGAGAGGTGGCTGAAGAAAGGCCAGAGGAAGAGCAGGGAGTAGAGGGAGGAGGGGGAGAGGAAGAGAGAGAAGGCAGGATGTCCTAGGTTTTAGAGATGAAATGAGAAGCCAGAGCCGTGCAGAGGTCCTGGGAGGGGACAGGAGGGGTAGAGGCTGTGACAGGATTAGCCAGTTCCTTGCAGATTTTAAAGAGCTCAGCAGGCTTGAATGTGAGCTCTCTTATTGGTACAGACAGAGAGCCGGTATTGCCTTTGAAGCAGGCGACAGGCTAGTTTGTCAGGGGATGTGCCAGAAGCATGCCATTTCCTCTCAGCCACCCTGCACTTACATTTGAGGGTGATGAGGTCTGAGTCGTACATAGAGTTGCACTTGGCTTTGGGCTTCAAGCGGATCCTCATGACAGGGGGCAAGAACATCAAGAGTTTTGCTCGCTTTTTGCCCTTCTTGTCTCCAGGTGCAGTGTTGTTTGATGATTGGTCAGGACTTGACCACCAATCTGCATCCTTGCTACATGCTGATTCGCAATCCCTTTTTTCAAATTAAGTATGTGAGCCCCTGCGGCACGTCTACGTACGCTCAGAATCCTGCATACTTGCTACATGCTAATTCTGAAGTTGTTTTTTTCAATACAGTATGTGAGCCCCTACCGCAGCTTTGTGTACACTCAGAATCAAACCGCTTTACAGTTTTTCTAATAATTTGCCTCCTTTCCCAAACACAAATCCTTTTCGAGCACACTGGAACAAAAAAGCCCTTTGTTTTTTTCAGTGTATGAGCACAGAACGCTGTCTGGCATTCGTGTTACCATGGGAACTCCCATTCTCCCATTACAGCACGCAGCTGCATGTAATTGACGTAGGACAATGACGTTGCTCAAAACATGGGGTTGCCATGACAACACCCTTGACACACCATTTTCCAACTTTCCCAACGGCGAGCAGCCGTCCTTTTCCTCCAGGTACGTGCGCAGTCGGGCTGCAAGAACGACTGCTTTCGGTTTTGCAATACAATGCCGGTTACCCGCGGCATGTAAAAAACCTTTGCCTTTTCTGGTTGCTTTTTTTAACAGCACTTCATATGCTGGGAGGACTTGATGCCGTGACTTTGCATTCCGATCCTGACCCGGCACACAGCCCAAGTTAAATCGCGCACAGCGTTTTTCTTTCTTTCTCCACCTGCATGTATTCTTTACGTACAGACAAGTTAAGTGTCAAATATGACACACCTTTACAAACCCGTTTTTGGGCATTATCTGGAACTTTTCTGTATATGTCAAAGACAGCGGTTTGTTTGAGGAGGTAACCCACCTTCTTCTGCCCCCCTCTCTAGCTTCGGCTCCCTTGCGCCAGATATACTTTTCCATCGCGGACAAGACACACAGTTCCCCCATGTCCCGGCAAGCGCAACTTTGCCTACCAATCATGTTTGGTTCAACGCAGATGCCCTACAATCTGATTTCCACATAAATACCACCACAGGTATTGTATTCCATCCTTGTATGAACATTACATTTTCAACTTTGGTCTTTTTGACCCGTGCAATCAGAAACCTTGTTTTTTTAATACAAGGTCCTCCCTTTGTTTCCTTCCACCTCCTGTTTCCTTCTTGAATTTATTATATAGTGACTTTTGAGCACACATGTGGTCTAAATAACTGATGTCAGATCGAGAACTGAAAGAATCCCAACACACTTGGGAAATGCACCACAGACTCCTCCTGTCCTTGATCTAGATACAGGGTGAGTAGTTTGCAGACCCCAATTTGGATCAGCAGGATGATTCAGTGTTTTTCCAAAGAAAATGTCTTGATGTGTGTTTTTCCTTTTCCTTTTTGATGCATCAATATTGTTTAATTTTTCTGCTCACTATAGGGTGGTTCACCATACCTGCCCTGAGGAAGGCTTAACCATGGATGCCATATGTACTGGCACGCCGAATCGTGTTTCCATAATTGGTTCATTTACTTATAGAACAGGATTGCCAAATGTTTTTGATTTTACTTACACGTAGGCAGATAACAAGGCCATGTTTATTAATCAACCATGCCAATACTTTCCACTAATCTACCAGGGTAATTTTTAATACACCCTGGTAGTCCCTCTGCAGTAGCATCTGTCTCCTGCACAGTACCCCGCCAACTTGGCTAAAACCATTTTTAATTGTTCAGTAACAATGGTTTGTCTTTTGTGATTCATGTTTATTTTGAATGCTTTGGTTTTTTTCTTTTTTTCCAATATGTGTACTAAATTTATGTAAAAAAAGTTTTATGATTTCAAAAAAAAAGTTTTTCTTTGCATTTAATTAAGTTTGCACGCTAAGGACTTCTCTTTGGTTTCTATGTGACTCCTAAAGCACATTCTTTCTATTGAAGCGCTTTGAAACACTTTGTGTATAGGCGCTATATAAATAAACAATCAATTAATCAATCAATCAATTATCAAAAATAATTGGAATTCAATGGCAAGAGTGATGATTGTCAGAAGCGTGAGCATCTCTTTGTGTGTTTAAGAACACCAAGAGTATCAGATATAGCAGAATGGAGCATGGAAAGGGCTGTGTCCGGGAGTGAGTCAGCCAAAGGGGGAGAGAGGTGAGAAAGTGGCAGTGAAAGTCACAACTAACACACGCTTCATGGGTCGGATAACCGAGAAGGTGGATGGCAGTGCTGGAGTTGGCTTGGCCTCTGGGGTGGAGAGAGTGAGCTGGGAGGAAAGGAGAAAGTGATCACTCCAGGAGAGAGGAGTGGTGAGAGGGATAGAAAGGGGAAGGTCTGTAGAGATCAGAACATCCAGAGTTGCCCTGCAGAGTGAGTCGGGCCAGAGGGGAGAATAGAAAGAGAGAGAGGGAGAGAGAGAGAAAGAGAGAGCGAGAGAGCGAGAGAGAGAGAGAAACAGAGAAACAGAGAAAGAGAGAAAGAGAGAGAGAGAGAAATAGTCCAGAGGAAGGACAGGAAGCATCCAGGTGGATGTTAAAGTCTCCAAGAAGGAGGAGTTGAGTGGTTGAGACCAGGATGGAAGAGAAGAGGTCCACCCATTCAGAGACAAAGGAGGAGATCTGACCAGGTGGCTGATAGATGGTAGCCACAGTAAGTGAATGGCAGGAGAGAGAGAGAGCCTGCAGATAAGGCATTTGAAAGAGGAGTAGGGCTGCGTAGGAATGACAGAGGCAGGAATCCACTCTGGGAAGATCAGGGCTACACCCCCTCCGGAACAGATGGCCCTGGGCACGGAGAGAGGATCTTGTAGCCATCAGAGAGGAGAGTGTCAAAGCTTGTGAGAGAGCTGGCTGTGAACCATGTCTCAGTGAGCCCGAGAACATTGAGGACAAGTTCTTCCAGGAGTTGGCAGATGTCAGAGAATTTTTTGACAGTTGAGCAAGAGTTAAGAGTGGCACTATGGAGAAGGTTGCCATCCTTGAAAGACTTCCGGGAGGGGTACAGATCAAAGGTACACCCTGTGGAGGTGTAGAAGAAGCCCGAGGGGGAGCAGAAGAGGAAGGAGGATAGGGCAAGGTAGCCAAGGAGGAGACAGCAGGGGGTGACAAGGAAGCCGTGGAGGGAGGAGAGGGGACATCAGGAGAAGGAAGGAAGTTGATCAGGCGTGGGAAGCGTCTATCAAAGAGGAGAAGATTGGCCTGAGAGCCTTGGACCAAGGTGGTACCATTACCAGAGGGCAAAAGAAATGTATTTTCTCCAATAATGGTAGAAGTATGGCACAAAGGAAATTTTCCTAATTTTCAGGTTGGAGAATTGTTCAATTTAAACAACAACTTGATATGACAAAATGTCTCTTTAACACAACAGTTAAAGTTTGCATTTCCTTGTATACTCTCCTGCCCGGGAAACGTCTCAACTGAATCTCTAGACATCCTGGTTTACTCCCTTACTAGAAATATCTCCCTTTTGGTTGATGCAGATCCTCTGCTGTACTCACCTGCCAGGTATCTCTTCCTGAAAATGTTCACTAACTCATGTGCATCTCTCAGCAGGTCTTTTTGTAACATTCACATTCCTCTTGCGTATAACATAGTTGCACTTCAATAGTTAAACTTTGTTGACATCAGGTAATACTTGTTCCAATTTCGCCTATACTGACATCCCATACATGAGGGTTTGTTCAAGCTCTGTCTGTCAACTTCTCTCTCAGTATCTCTTGGCAATGTTTGTTCTGGGTTTCCCCAAATTGACATCTCAAATTAGGAGAATTGTACAACGTTCGCCCTTTTGTTTCTTCTGTAATGTCTTTTGGCTTATGGCAATACTGGTTCCAGGTTTCCCCCAATCTATTTTTATTTATTTTATTGAGCATTTGTTAGGCGCCCATACAACAAAACTGTCTTTTCAGGTGCCACAAGGCAAAGTGGGGGTGGGAGGGGAACAAGGGGAGTGAATAACATTGGTGAAAATAGTAAATATACAATGTGGTCCTACTACGCCTTGTGGCATTTGGACGTGCAATTGCAGTGAAGTGAAGTGCAGGAGATAGGGATGGGTGGAGGGTGGGGAGCAAACACAAGTGCTGGTGTGGGCCCTGGAGGGAAGTGCCAAGGGAGGAAGTCTCAGGCTAAGTGCTAGGGCAGGTGAATCCCAAGGGTGGGATGCACAGCCGCCATGCAGGGGCCCCGCAGAGGGCAGTGCAGTGGGGTGGACGATGCTGGTGTCGACTGGGTAGAAGGCCTGGTATCCTGTGAGATTCAGGAGGACCAGGCCTCGGGTCTCACCAGCAGTGGGGTGATTAGTAGGGAAGGGAAAAAGAGGTTGAGGAAAGCAGAGTTTTGAGCAGTTTCCAGAATTTAAGGAAGTACGGCTCAAGTCTGAGAGGGGCAGGGAGGCTGTTCCAAACGGAGGCACCAGTTGAGAAGAAGAGAGATCTGCCCCCAAATTTCTGCTTGGAAAAACATTTGGCAATCAAAGATTGGAGTTAGATGAGCAGAGGGCTCTAGAAGGGGAGTTTTTAAGGAGGGAAAGTTGGAGATAGTGTGGTCCCAGGCCCCAGAAAGCCATGCGGATGATGCAGAGGGTCTTTAATTTGATCCTTGCAGCCACCAGGAGCCAGTGGAGAGACTTTAGGGCTGGAGAGATATGGTCCCTGGGCTTGAGGCCAAGGATAAATCTTGCAGCCCTGTTCTGGATTAGCTGAAGCGGGTGCAGGGAGGAAAGAGGGAGATTGAGGAAGAGGCTGTTGCAGTAGTCCAGCCTAGAGAGGCACAGAGCCCTGGACACATTGAGGTTCTGGGAGAAGGTGAGGAAAGTGAGAATGCCTCTGAGGAGGTGAAGCTGGAAGTGGGTCTTCTTGGTAAGGTGCAATATATGAGGGGTGAATGAGAGAGCGAATTCAAAGATAACCCTGAGGTTTTTGGCCTCACAGGATGGTGGGGGTAGAGGGCCCAAGGAGGGTGGCCAGAGGGTAGGAGGAAAAGAGGGCACCGGTGTCCCAATGAGAAGGATCTCCGTCTTACTGGCATTAATACAGATCATTGGCTGCACACCATGCCTGGACGGCGGACAATCAGGGATGAGAGAGGAGGTAGTAGAGGGAAGTTTGAAGGAAAGCTGTGTGTCATTAGCATAGCACTGGAATTGAGGAGAGAAGGAGGAGATCAGATGAGCAAGAGGGGCGATATAAATGTTGAAGTGCCACAGTGATAGGATAGAGCCCTGGGGGACGCCATGGGTAGAAAGTCTGGTGGTGAAGCAGAAAGGGCCCAGTTGCAACTGGGAGGGGTGTTTATTGAGGAAAAAGGCCAGCCAATCCAGTGCCCGGTCAGTGATGCAGAGGGTATCACAGAGCTGTCCTATGAGGATAGAATGCTTGACTGTGTCAAAGTCAGAGGAGAGATCAAGGAGAATGAGAACAGCGGGAGATTTGAAGTAGAGATTTGCAATCATAACTTCACGAGTGTTCAGGAGAGCAGGTTCCGTGCCTCTGGACGCTCGGAATGGATATTGATGGTCATGGAGGCAACCAACAACTTCAGTCTGGAGGGTCATTTGGGGGAAGACCAGCTTCTCCAAGAGTTTACACAGGAAGGGCTTAGTGGAGATAGGGTGATAGTTAGCCGGGCAGGAGGGATCAACAGACAGGTTTTTTTTTTTTTAAAAGATGGTGCACAATGGAGTGCTTGAGGGATAGGGGGAAGGAGCCAGTGGCAAAGGAGTGGTCACAAACGTCAGGAAGAGCTGGGGCAAGGGAGGAGATGTTGTCCTTAATGGTCCTGGAAGAGCAGGGGAGCACCTTTTTTGGAGGAGACCTTCATAGAGTAGACAACTTTAGAGACCTCATCCGGTGATATGGTCAGGAGGGAGGAGAGTGCAGGTGGTGGAAGGAGGGGAGCCAAGGGAACCGGAGTGGAGATGGGGTGGAGGAGAATGAGGGCAGAATGTCCTGAGGTGGAAGGAAGGGAGGCAGGGGAGCAGGAGTGGAGATGGGGGTGGAGGAGAGCGAGGACAGAAGAATTGTACAACTTTTGCCTTTGCTTTTCAATTCTGTTTGGTCGATATTTAAAAATGCTTCCCCAGTGTTCATTAAATGTTGGCACGTCCCGTGGCCCCCTGCTCTTTTAGGTTGACTCACTGCTGTAACGTGCAGCTGGGACAAAGGCTTTCCCTTGGGCAGGCTTTCCCTATCTGGCAAAGGCATTTTAGGTTCCCGCGTCAGGCTGCTCTCCCTTTTCCCAATGGAACCCTTGCCACTCCACAGGAGCGTGTCTCCTGCGGTCCCGCAACAAGTACTATGTTCATAACAGTCCCGCCTGGGCACTTTCTATGGCTGCACCATAGTTCCTCTCCTCTGGTATGCTAAGCCTGCAATTGGTTCCCTGTAAGCGTGTCCTTCTTTGTTCACGGCTTGTCTCTGTGTGTCTGCCTCTGCCTCTGGGTCCGCTTCGCACTCCACGCTCTCTGCAGCTCTCCTCCCTCCTTCTCCGATCTGATACTTGCAGGTGATTTCCAAGTTTAAATGTCATGCGAAGACTGAGTGACTGACAACTAGACTGCATGTTGGCCTTAGCATTTCAATCACTCCACATTGACTCCTTGCTCCTCTTCTTAGTCTCAGTACTTCAGGCTTTCTGGAACTTGGGGTACAAAGGAATTTTCAGATGGTTTTAAGTTACATTGCTGGATAGTTTTGTTTAAATAACAACCATCATAAACATTAGATGTTAAATGTGTTTTAGATTTGTTATGTGTTAAGATGGATTTCTGAACTCTGACCTGGAGGGGCAGAGGTTCAGAAGGCCAACCTAGTTTCTTGGAAGAGGGTAACCTCTGGACAAGCCAGACCAATCAGGGTAGCTATGGCAGGCGGTCAAGACTAAGGGCCACATTACACGGATGGCGGTAGGGATTTACCGGTACCGGTAAAATACCGGTACCGGTAAATCCTTACCGCCTTACTACGAGGTCCCTTTGCGGGTTGGGGGATTTAACACCTGCTTTTTGTAGGCGTTAAAATCTAACCCGCTAAGGGACCTCTGAGCTAATTACGGCACCGCAAAATTGCGGTGCCGTAATTAGCGCCTTCCCCATTCCCATAGAGCCCTATGGGGCAGAAATGGGAATGGGGAAGGGCAATGGTGGAAGGGGGATTTACTGCCCCTCCAACCTTGGAATGGGGCGGTAAATCCCCTTTCCGCCAAGGCGGTGCCGGTATTTTACCGGCATGAGCCATGGCGCTAATAGCGCCATGGCTCACCGCCTACCGTGTAATGGGGCCCTAAGTCTCAAGAGGGGTGAGGTGACTGAAAGACCTCAATGAGCACACAAAGCAAGGGCACTTACAAATTACTCCAGACAGGTGTTATATTAAAAATATAGACACATTTATTACAAGGCCTGTGTAATATAGACCACAACAAAGAATCACAATAATACTGAAGTAAACCAACACATCACAAGCAACACAATATATATACAAGACCAGAGGGGTCTAACGGATTAAGAAGCGCGAAATATGCAGACCACATAGATGGGGAGGAAAACAGGCAGTGCAAGTAATCTTTAAACCCAGTTCCACATCAAGAATACACCTAACTAAGAGGCAGTCCAAGACCTACGAAGAGAGAAGCCATATGCTCAATAGTACATGCACACACTTGGGCCACTGGACAAAATAGGGACTCTTCAAGGGTCACTAGCAGCTCAGGAAGGGGGATGCGGTCGATCAAGAACAAGTCCCCATTATTCAAGCAGGACCTCCACTTGCGGGCAGTGGCAGGTTGAGAGTGCGGGTTAGAGTTGCTATTTCGCAACAGCGGTAGAATAGAAATGGTCTCCTGCGCTAGGGGCCACCGGTTGGGGTATGGACTACTCACCAGTCCCCGATGCAGGCAGACCCAGACTTCGCCAGTTCAGTCCACTTCACTGGCACGTTCGAATGCGACAATCGGGACGTCTCGACACCGTGTAGTTTCCGCGGTAGCAGGCTTCAGGGTCAAGAGGGTCACAAGTGCAGCGAACTTGCACAGGTCATTGCCACATCAGGGAAACACGGTAACCGCGTTTAACCCGGTCCGGGCGCACTCGTCTCACTTCAGACCTGGGAATGCCAAGTGTACGAAATTCGCTGTGAGGGTGACGTGGACACAGAGCAAGCAGGATACCAAGTTTCGAGGGCTTCCTCGAAACCACAGCGATGACAGAGCAAACGTCCTGCATAAGCTGGTCAGCCCACTGGTTGGCCCAGGGACACTTCCGAAGAGGCTTACTTGCAGGGTTTGATGAAGGTGCCGAGAGTAGTTGGTCCCACTATTCCAATGGGTCGAAGCGCCTTCGCAGACCGTCTAGGACGATCAGATGCAGAGGGGTCTCGCAGGACGACAGCGGCTCAGGGTGCCAAACCTTCCAGCGGGTCACCAGCGGTTCCTCCACTCGGCTTCTTGTTGCAGGATACTTGGCTCCTTATCCTTTGTTCGTGTGAACTCAGGAGATCGACATGGTAGTGGCGTTTTCGGCCTCCTCCTATCCAAAGTTCCCTTTGCGCCAAAACAGACAGGACCCAATGGGAGATCTGCTCACAAACACTCACTCCATACGTGGACCAATCACGGACCACAGTGGTCCCAGGCATTCAGGATACTCCAGACTCTCTGGCACCCAGGATGTGTATTGGGAACAGACATCCCAGACCCCATCCTGGAGGCACACACACAAGGCATGCAGAAGCCCGCGAAAGCTTTGGGTTTTGTGGGAAAGTGCATGACCAAATAAGGACTGACCCGGGTCAGCTCGACCTGGGGAAGGTGAAGGGGCAAGATGGCCAAAGGACAGGACAAAGAACTTCGTGGCATGGCCATTTTGGAGCTAGGTCACCTATTCGTGCCAAACGCGATAAGCGCGGATAACATGGCAAAAAAGGGTTCAAAACATAAGATAAACAATAGCTGCCACCAGTCCTGTCCCTGACACACCTGCACAGTTCGTAATAAGTCCAGCGAGAGTTTCTAGGGCCTTTGGAATGACATTGCACTCTTGTTACATGTTGCACAAAAGCTGCAACATGAGGAAAGGACTAAGGGAAACGAAGTCTCCCAGTACTGACTGTCTTAAGGGCATAAGGGCATGTCAGTTTCCCCATAAGAAGTGAGCAAAAGCCCAGAGGAGTGCGGCTGAGGGCTGCGCTTCTCTGGCAAAGGTTAGATCAGGGTGTAAAACAGCAGCAAAAAGTTTGGGGGTTGACACATGGAAGGAAAATTACATTCAAATATGAAATCTTTCCTAACACTATGCACATATGAAGAGTGAATAGAGTTTTGTTTGAAATATTTGACAAAAGTAGGTTCAATTATAAAGACCTGAAAAGGTTCTGAATAATGACAACATGCTATCAAAAACTCGGCAATTAGGGGATCTTCCTCACAAGATAGGGAGGAACACCACTTCTCTCCTGTTGGAATCACCACTCCCCACCCCCAACAGCCATCTCCTCCCATGTAATCTACCCTCAGAATACCACCCCCAGGGTTACAATCAGGTAGCGGCTGCCTTCACGTTGCCACATGGGAGGAGGCTTTAGGCCTGGGATCAGTGATGAATCCACAGGATTTATTACACTGCAACTACATCTCCCATGTTTTTACCATGTCTTTTAGAATCTTCCCACCCTGTTATATGGTAACCATTGCCCACCCCTCCGAAAGATGGTATATGGCTAGCCTTAATAGCACTGTCAAATACTGACCAGTGTCCCTTCTCCTTTATTAGTCTAACATCCTTGAGCATGTGGTGTTCAACCACATGGCAACTTACTTGGAGTTGCATGAACTCAAAGACCCCCTTCAGTCTGAGTACCTTAGCCACAACCGTATGAAAGCAGAACCTACCCTTGACTCACACGTTTCCTCTATCCCCATCCTCCTTGATCTCTATAGTACCGTCCATGTGGTCAACCTCTCATACCACTTCCAGGATCGCTCCCATCTCAGCTCCTATGGTACTGCCCTTATCTGAATTGCTTCCTGCTTGTCTGGTTGCTCATTGTCCATCTCTGGGAATATTGTAACTTCCTCTCCTATCTCTCTGGATTCCCCAAAGGTCAACACCTCCTCCCTTGGCAAGCTCACCTCCTCATCTGGGTTCCCATAGCGTAGCTTTACTGATGACATCCATGTCTTCCTCTCCTTCCCCTCCTTTGCCCCAGAGACTTCCTCCTGCATCACCGACTGGTTAACCTTCATCTGCCACGATGGTCACTTTCTCCAAAACTTAAGTAATCTACCTCTTAGCTGCCATCACCTCTCCTAATTCACACTCTACTTTTTCTTTTCCCTCTGATACCGCCATCTGTGAGTTAACTTTCGCAGTGATATGAAAATGCAACAATTCATCACTTCTAGCTCTAGGGCTTCCAGTAGGATGGCTGTCCATACAAAATTGCTCCCCATTTAAATTCCTTTCACAAATCTATCCATGCGCTGCCTCCCACCTGGCTAAATCTATATCCTGCTGCAGGCCGCCATGTACCTTACAGTCTCTAGCTCTCCTCAACCTCTGTGTTACCCACCTTCCCTGTCCTACCGATCAGTTTTGTTCCTTCACACTACTCACCCCCACCACTAGAAATACCTTCCCTCTGATATCCAGATTATCCCACTCTGTCAGGCCACACAACAGTGCTAAGTAGGAATTGCCTCGAACTAGAAGAAGCATCCAGAGCTGGCAACTGGCACTCACCTTTTCCCTTGATAATTGTCTCTTGGCCCATCTCCCATATATAAATGCATGTATAGTCAATAAAAAAGGATAATCTCATTAATTCTCCACTGTACATATTAATCGGTGTGCAGTCTTTATAAAGAAGAACGCAATTAGTTATGTTTTGTTGTAAAATTTGCAGTATGTGTGCATTCATTATACAATTTGTCGTTATAAAGACATGAAACATAATTAATTCCCACTATTAATATTGTGCATTTTAGTCCTATTGTGCCTGTCCTGTTCCGTCTCACTGCCATTGCTTCCCTACTGCACCCACTAACTGTATCTGAACTTCAAATCTAATGCAAGCCATCTTGACAACAGAATGCCCAGATTTAAGTCAACCAAAGCATGGGGTAATTCCTGTCAGATGTGCTTTGAAGTGCATAAGCATCAAGGAACGGGGAATCGAGTGTGCAACCATCAGGCTAATTGGGCTTCAGACACTCCCCCACCGAAATATTCTGGGCTGGCGCTCATGA
This sequence comes from Ambystoma mexicanum, assembly GCF_040938575.1. Classification (NCBI taxonomy): domain Eukaryota; kingdom Metazoa; phylum Chordata; class Amphibia; order Caudata; family Ambystomatidae; genus Ambystoma; species Ambystoma mexicanum. Next base: position 401,041,946 of record NC_090936.1, on the reverse strand, counting down.
GACTTCCCTCGCCTCCAGAGCAGAAGAACCCTCTGATAAGCAGTGTTAGTACACCCATAGCCCAGCCTCCTAAAAGAGGCCGCTACAACATTTTAAATACCTCTCTTTGTTGCCAGCAGCACATTCTGATATGTGTGATTGTGTAGGTGATTGGCACTGTGATGGGGAAAATGTCCATCAAAAAGCCCATGACCCTCACTACAGGTCTGCCAGTGTGGTAATAAGGTACAATATTAACGCATACTGGCACATTACCACACCAGCCAACTACGAGTTTGCCGGTGAGGTGACAGAATTGCTAGGCCGTAAAGACCCCTCATATTGAAAATAAGGCACAATCACCATATGCTAGTGACACGACAGACACAAGATTAGTTTTTCCAAACAAGTCTGGTTTATTTCAAAGTATTCTCAGTGGGCCGACTGGGGTCTAACGTCTCGCAACGTGTGTACCCAGACCTCGTGAGACGCAAGAGAGCGAGCAGCGCTCAAGCAGCAATATTTATACATGACATGAAATCTTTTAGAAGGCAATACAAACCGCCCATAAAGTATCTTTTAGGCTAGGGTTCGATGATTGAGAATCATGACAATTATGACACGTTATGACAAGTCCTTATTCAGTCTAAATATACTTATTCTAGCAATAGTAGCAGAGACAGTTCTTTGTTATGGAGAACATAGATCTCTTACTACAGCAAGGATATCATGTTCGTAGGAGAAAGACATTCTTTAGCACACTATCTGTGTGTTTCTATTCATGTACCAAGGGTCAGACAGTTCTGAGGCAGAAAATACCATTCTCCACGAGGGAGTACCGCTAGAAAAAATATAATTCATGCTTTAACTGCCTATTGCTACAGAGTTTTTGAGACAGGCCGGCACCTGGGCCGCTGATTAGATGCAGTTTCTGCTTGCATCTAAGGACGTAGTGAGGGAGGAAAACAATGTATTTCTGTATCGTCTGACATTCCTGTCTGTGTTGGTCTTTCAGCATTCAGGCTGTGGCCTCGTGCCGTGCATGAGCTTGAAGTATAGAATACATTTTGCAAAGCGGTTTTACAGAAAAAAGAAAAAGCAAATGGTGGATATTTCACAAAATGGACGCCCTCTGGTTATTCCCAATACGTTGACGATTCTGTGCTAGCGATGTATGGTACATGATGCAATTGGTTTCTGGCCAACATAATATACGTACTATACATACCATGTGTCTAATTCTGAACTACCCATACTACTATCATCATCATGAGAAATATTAATTGCCATGAATTCTTTGATTGTTTCATTTTTGTGTTGTGCACCTTTATTTACTACGTGCAGAGGTTTCAATTCTGTGGCGTGAGCACATTCATTTGCAACCTGGGAGCAGACGATTGGAAGACAGCAGAACATAACGATTCCAAATATTGTGATCAAAATTGCAATTAGTTTCCATCCCCATGATCACAATGATTCCCAAAACCATAAACCTATATTCAGATTCCATCTGCTGTGGGGACATGAATATCAGAACCTAGGACATGCAATTTCTTTATTGCTTCAAATATTTCAGGGGAAGAGTCACTTACAAATACGCAGCACACTGACCCCACGATTTTGCACACACCTCCACGGTCAGCCAAAATGATATCAAGGACCATTCTATTCTGAAGTGTCATTAACCTTACTGCTTTCTCTTCTAGTGTCATATTATAGAGTATATCTGTAGTTTCATTTATTGTTTTTTCTAACACTCTGGACAATGTTCTTATATTCCATGAATTTATTGCTTGTCCCCAAAATAGTATAAATGATTTTGCTACATCGCTTATCAGTCCTGCAGTATCATCACGCCGAGGCCTTGATCTGGATAGTTTTGATATTTCAGAAGTTTTGGAGATAAATACACCAGGGAAAAGTATACCCAAATAACAGGTACCTTCCCAATTCCTAGTTAACCATGGATAGGCCTGGTTTCCACATATAAAATAAACAGAACCTCCTATATACAATGGTTCCCCTTCTTTTATTAGTACTGCAGTATTCATGCATCTAGTAAATGTTTCCATGGGATAGGAGCCTTTTTTCCGCAAGCAAAATGGGACAGAACGTGGACTGTAATTGATAGTATAGGAGGGAGGCACAACATCCTTATTCCCTACTGGAGCCATGTTAAAAGTAATTACCGACTTGTGAGGCCCAAAAAGTCCATCTACTTGTTTCGTTGTAACCGTTTTTGTTTTACCTGCGCCTCTAAATATGGAACAACCCACCGGTTCCAATACCACTCTTTCAAACTCATATATGTTTGTTCCATCCTACTGACCAGTGTCACCATCGTTCCATTTCTCGTCAAACAGAGCTCTTAATTATGCATAACATGCAGTATTAAGCAGCAAAGGTTGTACCTACCAACCCATTCCTTTTCCACTGTGCTGGGGTTAATGAGAGCAGACCCAACAGTTGGACCTGTTCAAGATAGCATGTGCCATATTCATAATCAATAACAGTGTATTATTATCATAACCTTTTCTATATTTCACTTCTTGTGAGGGGAGAGTGTAAGAGAGCACATGTACTGGGCTGCTGGTAGTAGGAGCATTGGTAGTAGGCAAAAGAGAATTCAAAGGATGTACAGTTTCCAGATACCAGAACATGAGGACCAGTGTAATCAGAATGCAAAGAGGTATCATAATTAATAGCATATTTTTCCCAAACCAGGATTTTCTAAGAACAGGTTTAGTCTCTATTTCTATAATATCAGCGTAGGTGCAGGAGGGAGCAGGAGTAAGTGTATACATTGCCTATATCGCTTATCTCAGGAAAAGTTTTCAATGTCCGTCGCAGAAAAGTTCTCCACAGCAACACACGTAAACAGTAAAGCGTCCAAGAAACAGCAAAGCGTTCAGGTCAGTTCAGGCTAGCCTGCTTAATAAAAGACAGCAAGCCGGTGTAATTTCACACAGAGCTCCAAAAAGGCAGGAGCAAGCATCAATTGTGTCGGTACCATATGCCCCCCCGCTTGTCCGCACAGGCTCGCACTGGTCCTTCACTTTTCAAAGGTAGCACCGGGAAACCGCGTTTCAGCGTTTTCAATTTGATGCAGATTGATTCAGCTCATACGCTCCATTTGCCTAGGTCTCCGTTTCCCACTTCATCCATGTTGGGAACAGAGGCAAAACAAACACGTGGATAACTTTTGATTTTGAGAACGTAGATTGTACCTTATTGCTCCAGGTACTGCGTGATCGATGAACAATGCACTCTCCTTTCCAGATGCAGGATCAGTTCCAGGTTGCGATGCAGTGAGTGATGACGCGGCAGCAATCGGACAATGCTGAAGCACCTTTGACCTTTCCGTCTTTGTTGCAATTTCCCCAGGCCCTTTCTCGGGCTTAGTAAGTACTTCTGGCAGAGTACCGGCGATCGTATCTTTGTGGTCAAGTGCAGCTGTATTTCATTCGATGTCAGGGTCAGGCAGCTCTTTCAAAGGAAACAGAATTATTTTCGTGTGCGTTGCGTGGATCCATGATTTTCGGCCGTCCACGCGGACTGCAGTCTGTGTAGCCAGGAGCACCTGGTAGGGCCCCTTCCAGCGCGGTGCGAGCAAAGATTTTCTCCCAAAGTTTTTAGTCAGTATCCAGTTGCTAGGCTGCAGACAATGTCCTGGACCGGTATATCTGACAGGAAGAGCCTCCTGCACCTGCTGATGAATTAAACGCAAGTTTTGAGTTAACTGTTTACAGTAATTAATAAGCAAAGGATATTCTATATCCCTGAGACGTTTTGGCTGTGGAGCATTCCAAACATCCGCTGGTCTCCCCCTGATAATTTCATAGGGGGAGAGTCCAGTCCTAGCCTGTACAGAGGTTCGCATACACAACAGAGCCAGCGGCAAAGCATCTGGCCATTTCAAATTACCCCCCTCACAAATATTGCTAATTTTATTCTTCAGATTACCGTTATGGCGTTCCACCAAGCCGGCACTCATCGGGTGTCTGGCCGAATGGAATCTCTTGTCAATTTGGAGACCTGAACAAATTTGTAATATCATGGCTGCAATAAAATGCAGGCCGTTATCTGACCATATGACATGGGGTAGGCCAAAATGGGAAAAGTACTCTTTTAGCATAACTTTAGCTGCGGACATGGCTGTACAATCTTTCAGGGGATATGCCTCTACCCATTTGCTAAATGCGCAGACCACCACGAGGACATACTTGTAGTTTTGGCATCTTTCCATTTCTATGAAATCAAAATGATGACTTCAAATGGCATAGAGGGAGGGCCAAAACTTCCTGCTGGTGTTGGTGTTGTTCCCTTTCCAATGTTATGTTGTAAACAAGTCATACAGTATTGGACCAATAGGTCAGCAGTTGTTCTGATATTGGGATTCTGCCATACCGTATCTAAATGCTGAATCATTTTTCTAGCACATATGTGTGTAGGACTGTGGGCCATAGTGACCATCACCAGTACATAGACATTTGGCAACATCCATCTTTTGTTCTTTTTGTCCACCCAACAACCTTCAAAGTCTAATTCTGCTGGACCCTCAGACCATGCTTTTATTTCCTCTGCAGTAGCTTCTGCTTGCATTTCCTTAACTGTGGCAATCCCATTTTCTATCATGCAGGGTATATCTTTCATTGTTTCAACGAACATTTTTGTGTGTAGATCAGTGGCAGTTTGTTTCGCAATTTTGTCTGCAAATGCTTTTCCCTTTCCAACGTTACATGATAATTTTTTATGCGCTTCGCATTTCATTATTGCTAATCGTTTGGGAAGCGCAAGTGCAGACAGCAGTCTCACTGTCAAAGTGCCATGTTGGATTTTAGTTCCATGTGATGTCAGGAAACCACTTTTAGCCCATAATCGACCAAAATTGTGTACCACCCCAAATGCATACTGACTGTCAGTATATAGGTTTACATTGAGGTTTGCAGAAATTTCACATGCTCTAGTTAACGCTATCATTTCTGCGGCTTGTGCCGAGTTGTATGGGATTCTTTTGCTTTCTACAATGCTTTTCAGTGTAGTGATGGCATATGCAGCAGTTGATGTAATATCAGGTAATTTAAAACAAGAACCGTCACAGAACAGTTCTCCATCTGGCTCTTTCTGTGGGATATCAGTTAAATCAACTCTTCCTTTTGTCTCCTGCTCAGTAACCATTATACAATCATGGAGGAATTCTTTCTCACCCCCTTTCTCATTGGGAGGGGGCATTAACTCGGCTGGATTTAAAGCGCAACACCTCGAAATTTGAATATGCAGAGCAAAAAGGACAATTTCATCTGGCTGATGTAAGGTGTTGCATCTCTGTTCTATTTAAAAGAACATCCAGTGCATGGGGCACCATGACGGTTAAAGCGTGACCTATAACCATACCCTTGGTTTGTTTTACTGATGCGGCAGCTGCAGCAACAGCTCGCAAGCAGCGGGGCAAAGCGCATGCGACAGGATCCAACGTGGAAGAGAAGTAGCCGCATGGTCTATTTCTCCCTCCTTGTTCCTGAGTCAAAACAGCCAAAGCACATCCATCATTCTCATGCACAAATAACTTAAAACTTTTGTCATAATTTGGTGTTCCCAAAAATGGAGCTGAACATAATGCAGCTTTGAGCAGGTCAAATGCTTCTCGACATTCCATGTTCCATGGCAAAGGTAAGGTAACTTCTTTCCTTGTCAATGCCACTATTGGTTTCACAATCAACGAAAAATTGGCGATCCACTGCCTACAATATGAAGCCATGCCAATTAAAACCTTGACTTCTTTCTGCGTATTTGGAATAGGCATACCAGAGATACTTTCAATCCTTTCTGGTGTCAATCTTCTTCCCTCCTTTGAAAGGAGGTAGCCTAAATAGGATACCTCCTTTCGACAATAATGTTCTTTTTTTAGCGAAGCCTTGTGTCCATGCATTGCCAAATGTGTCAATAGTGCAACTGTACTTTCTTTACAAATTTCTTCCGTGTCTGCTGCTATTAACAAATCGTCTATGCATTGTAGCAAAACACAACCTGCTGGTAGTTCTAGCATATCTAGTTGTTCTTTTAATGCTCGACTGTAAATGCTCAGACTTTCAGTGTAACCATGTAGGATTCATGTGAATGTAAATGAACGACCTCCTAGGGTAAAAGCAAATAAATATCTGCTATCTCGATGTGCTGGAATGCTGAAAAATTCATTTTTCAAATCTACAACACTGAAATACGATGCAGACGCTGGGATCATAGGGTCACAATCTGAGAGCCACGAAGTTTGGTATACCTCAGTTCCCAAGCACCAGGCAGAGAGGTATAACAGAACTCGCTGACTGGTTATTGAGACCACAGGTGGTAGGAACAGGAAACACCGGATCCCGGGTGGCTGCAAGAAAAGCACCAGGTTAGACAAGCAATAGTGTACTGGCTATAGACAATGTATGTTAGGAAAGCTAAAGACACCTACCCGTGGGAAGACCGATGTTGCTCTACACCTAGTCTTTTCCCCTGGGAGTGTAAGGAGATGGGAATACCTCCACCAGGGCCCACCTGAGGAGTACAGTTCTTGGTTCGTGGTTCTTGGGTACAGATGAAGAACAAAAGAAGGACAATCTGTAGAATTGATCCTGAGGTTCGTAAGAGTCCAGGCAAGGAATTTCTGAGTTCACCAAATCCAAAGGGGCAGGCAAAAGCAGTCCAAGTTCAAAGTCCAGAGGTAATTGCCGGGAAAGCAAGCAATCCTAGGTTAACAAATCCAACAAGGGTAATCCAAAATCAGTTCCAAGGTCAAAAAACAGGTTCCAAAGTTATAGTATCCAAGAAAAGCAGGTCAGGAGCAAAAAATGGCCACGAGCCGTTTTGAACAGCTGAGAAGCAATTGAATGAGATTGTGTGCTTTATGGTGTATTTCCTGGTAATATGACCTATTTTGGCTTGCCCCTGACTGGTTTCGGGCTCGCATCACGTGACCAACGTGTGAACGTACTTTGTAAATACTACGCGTGTGGTCACGTGAGCGGCCGTGAGGAAGGAAGGTCCAATGGGTCAACAAGCGCCATGGTCACCCCAATCCATGCCGGCGCCACGAAAGCCGCAATGCTGGAGGGACAACATGGCGCCAAGCCGCCGAGGGCAACAGCTGCCCGCGGCCAGGCGCGGTGACTCCTGAGGGCAGGTGCAGTTCCCGCCGATGTCGAGCCAGACCACCCACGCACCGCCATCACGAGGTAAGTGTGGGTGGGGGGTGCATGACAGAGCCCCACCCCCAAAGGTCCATGTGCCCATGGACTGAGAGGATAGTTTCTATGAAAATGGGAAATCAGAAGCGGTGCAAGAACCTCGCTAGCAGGTTCCCAGGACCTTTCCTACGGACCATACCCCAACCAATCCACTAAGTAGTAAAGGCGTGCCCTGCAAACACAAGAACCAAGAATACCACTAACCTCATATTCTACGTTCAAACCCTTCAAACCAGGAGACGGGGGCAGGACAATGTGCATGCTGTCAAGGCAGGGTTTAAGGAGAGATGTGTGGAACACTGGGTGTATGCGCCATGTACCAGGTACAGACAACCTATAAACCACAGGATTGATGACTTTCGTGACTCCGTATGGGCCAACGAAACGGGGCAGCAGTTTCCGGTAACCTGGTATAGGCAATTGTCTAGTAGAGAGCCACACTTTTTCCCCCACAGAGTATGCGGTAGCTACGGATCATCTTTTGTCGGCTGCCTGTCGCATTAGGTATTGAGCCTCTTTGAGGTGCATCAAAGTTTGGTTGTGGATTGCCTTCATGTCCCTGATACAAGAAGTAACGGCAGGCAGTGGAGTAGGTGAGGGTTCCGGGAAGGGTAGGACTCGAAAGTGTTGTCCATACAGACAGTAAAAGGGGGAGAAGCCTGTGGATGAATTGGGCATTATTATAGGCAAACTGGGCCACATGCAGGATCAGATGCCAGGAGCACTGATGTTGTAGAGACAGACAGCGGAGGTGTTTCTCCATAGTCTGGTTGACCCATTCTGTCTGTCCATCCATTTCCAGATGATATGATGAAGAGTATCGGGAATCGATGCCTAGTAATTGTGTGAGGGACAGCCAGAAACGGGAAGTGAACTGTGAACCCCTGTCTGATATTATGATTGAAGGTAGACCAAAGAGACAAAACACCTCACTCTCATGAAAGCCAAGAAAACCAAGCACACTAATGCCTGGTTCTCCCAGGATCTGCTCCATATGCGTGCAAAAAAACGAGCCGCCCTCGCAGCTTGGAAAGCCAACCCCAACGACACAACCAAACTAGCCTTCAAGACAATATCCAAAGACTATAAACTAGACATAGTCCTTGCTAAGGCAAACTCCTTTAACACCAGGATAGCCAGCCCCAAATCTGGCACCAAGGAAATCTTCGCCATTTTTAGGGAGCTGGAAACCCTTTCCACCCCGCCACCTACCCTCCTAAAGGATGAAAAATGGTGCAACGACATCCAATCTGCCATGCTCAACAAACTAAATACCCTACAAACAAAAATCCTAGCTCACCAAAAGGCCCTTACTCTCCAAATTGCCACTCAGAATAGTAAACAGAACAAAGAGACCAAAATCAAATCCTGCCCGGTATTCAACTTCAAAGACATGACGGAATCCGAAGTCCTCTCCCTCCTAAAAACCATCAAACCATCTAACTGTAAGGGCGACGCCTGCCCTGCTCAGCTCATTAAGGACTGTGGCGCGACACTTGCCCCCTTCCTAACAGCATTCATCAATGCCTCCTTTCAGTCTGGCCATGCCCCTTCTGACCTCAAGGAGGCCTGGGTACGACCGCTCCTCAAGAAGCCTTCCCTTGACCCTGCAGCACCAGGAAACTACAGGCCCATCATCACCGTCCCCTTCCTGCTTAAAATTCTGGACAAAGCAGCCTACCTGCAAGTCCAGAAATTCCTGGAGGACCACCACCTTCTGGGCCTTAGGCAATCTGGCTTCAGGCCGAGACACGGCACCGAAACGGCCCTCCTCAACTTAAAAAATCAAATGGACGACATCAGAGACGCCGGCAAACCAGCGCTCCTTCTGCTTCTTGACCTATCAGCCGCGTTTGATCTCGTGGACCACAATACTCTCTGCCATCACCTCTCCATTGCTGCCAACTTCTCCCCTAATGCATGCGCATGGATCACCTCGATTTTTACAGGAAAGGGCCATGAAAGTCTTCTTCGACTCAGCATGCTCCACCCCCAGTCACATCAAATGTGGGGTGCCTCAGGGCTCCTGCATCGCGCCCACCCTCTAAACCTATTTACTAGGCCCCTCTTCAAAGTTCTTGACACTTTGGGCATCTCATATACCAACTATGCTGATGACACCCAGGTGCTCATTCCCCTCACAGGTGACTATGAGGCAGATAGGATCCCCCTGAATTCCATCTACTGCACCATCCAAGCGTGGATGGCTGAAAATTGGCTGTGCCTAAACAGTGACAAACCGAGCTTTTGCTCATTGGGTCACCAACCATCCTGGGCAACCTCGACAAGAACTATCACTCCTTCACCATCGATAATATACTCATCGCTGTGTCCTACACAGTTAAAACTCTGGGAGTCTACCTAGACTCTAATCTCACCATGAATTGGCAGGTCAACGCCATTGCCTCCTCATCGGCATACTTCTCAAAACTGCTTAACGCAGTAAGACCCTTCTTAACCACACAGAACTGCCTTACCATCGCTAGAGCCACTATCGGCTCAAGACTGGACTACTGTAATGCTCTCCTTGGAGGCACTTCCACCAAAAACATTGCCAAACTCCAACTTGTCCAGAACAACGCCCTTAGGGCTGCCACTGGATTCCCTAAAAAGGACCACATATCGGACCTAAGAAAACAGAGAATCATTTTTAAAATTCTCTCCATCACTCACAAATGCCTCCATGATCTGCCACCCCCCTACCTTGCCCAGTGCATCACCTTGCCCACTTCCACAAGACCATCTAGGTTAGCCTACACCAACATTATCACCAAGCCCAAAACCTGCAGAGTGTGTGCAGGGGGCTCCAGATTCCCAGCTATCGCTGCCACCCACTGGAACGCACTACCCTCACACATTAGGGTAATCGACTCCCACCTGGCGTTCCGCAAAGCCATCAAAACCAGCCTATTTGTATGAAATGTCAGTCCTCGCTCTCACTTTGTACTCTCTGAAACCGTATTGTATGCCCAGCTGTACTCTGTAACCTAGCACATACGATGTAACCAAGTAACCGCATGTCCTATATGTACTCATGCCTACGTACACTTTCATGTAAACAGCGCCTCAATGCCTTTGGGCTGTAGTAAAATGTAAAAAAAAAAAAATACATGGCAAAAGAACAGGTCCGCTAAGATCGTTGCTGTTGGAATATCGGTACAGGTGACAAAACGTGCCATTTTTGAGAAAGAATCAACCACAACACAAATTGTATCAAATCCACCCACCTTTGGCATGTCAGTAACAAAATCCATGGTGATGGTGTGCCATGGTCTAGTAGGTGGTGGTGGTGGCTGTAAAAAGCCTGTCGGCCGGATCTTTTTGTTCTTACATTGAGCACACACCGAACAGGAGGCTACTTATAACACTGTGTCTTTGTGCATTGATGGCCACCAACATCAACGGCAGAGCAGAGCCACTGTACGGGTTTGGCCAGGGTGCCTATTAAGGATAGCATCATGGGACCACTCAAGGGTGATCGAACGTGTGTCAGGCGTGGGAAGGTATAATTTGTTCTGGATAAACGGTAAGCCATCGTGTATGGTTATATCCCATTCTAGTAGTTGTTCGGAATGTGTGGTAACCCATTGACGGATCATGGCCATGAGTTCAACAGGGGGTGTGCACAAACAAATTACATGTTTGTTTTCTAGGAGTGTCTCAGGGAAGATCGAAAGCACCTATCCTCCAGGGATGCAAGAGAGAGCATCTGCTTTACCATGGGTAGTACCCGGACGGTGTTTTATCACAAAATCGTAAGCAGAGAAAAACAAATGTCATCGGACCTGCCGAGTGTTATTGCACTTGAATGTGGCTAGATCCTGGAGGTTACGGTGATCTGTGTATATAACAACCTGATGTTTAGCCCTTAGTAAGTGGTGTCTCCAGATCTGAAAGGCATCCTTTGCTGCCATGAGTTTTTTCTCAGTGACGGTGTAATGACTCTCAGCTGGTGTGAATTTCCAAGAGTGAAAAGCCACAGGATGTAGTAAACCAGTGGTCAAGCAGGATTGCAATAGAACGGCCCCTAAGGCATACGAAGAGGAGTCTACTTCGAGCACATACGGAAGATCGGGGTTGGGGTGCTGGGGGATAGGGGCAGTGGTAAACTATGTTTTGAGGGCTGTGAAAGCATTCTGCTGCAGTGAAGTCCAGATAAACGGGACATGGGGGCTCGTGAATTTCATCAATGGAGCAACGACGGCCGAGAACCCCGCGATGAAGCGCCTGTAAAAATTGGCGAACCCAAGAAATGACTAACTCCTTGATAGTTGTGGGGACAGGCCAATCCAAGATGGCTCGGACCTTAGTGGTGTTCATAGTCAGTCCCCCGGGAGTGATGTGAAAACCCAGAAAGTCTACTTCTTGGGCGGGAAACAGACATTTTTCAGGTTTGGCGTAAAGACAATGAGAACGGAGCCATTTAAGGACTTCCCGCACGTGCACAATATGTTCTTGTAGTGATTGTGAAAAGATAAGTATATCATCGAGATATATTACCACATATGTGTCCATGATGTCATGGAAGATCTCATTCATGAACCTCTGAAAGGTAGCCGGGGCGTTGCATAACCCGAACGGCATGACGGTATGCTCAAACAGGCCGTATCGGGTACAGAAGGCCGTTTTCCATTCGTCACCCTTTCGGATACGTATCAGGTTATACGCACCCCTGAGATCTAGTTTAGTAAATATCATAGCATGGGTCAAGCAGTCTAACAAAGGCATAATGAGGGGTATAGGGTATCGGTTCTTAATAGTAATCCGATTCAGGTGTCGGTAATCTATACAAGGGAGTAGGTCACCTTCCCTTTTGGGCACGAAAAATATAGGACTGGCAGAGGGGGATTGGGATGATTTTATGTGCCCTAACTGTAATGAATGTTGTAAGTACTCTTTCAAGACTGCGTCCTCTGACGGAGACAAGGAGTAAATGCGCCCACATGGGATCGGAGCTCCTGGGACCAAATCGATCGGGCAATCATACGGGCGGTGTGGGCGCAGGTGTTCTGCTGACCTTTCGTCGAACACTTCCGAAAAATCGTGGTATTCGGGTGGCAGTTCGGGAGTAATGAGACCGACTATATGTCCCGGGGTGTCGATATCCATTATCTGTGTTTTGTATAGGGACAAGCGTGCCAGGGCCCCCAGAGCCTGGGCAGGAGTGGTTGCTGTTTCTGGGGCGTGAAGACAGTGTTCATGACAAACGGTGAATCGAAAACAATAGATCCCAAAACCCAGTTAATGACAAGATTGTGGGTCTGCAACCACGGGATACAGAGGATCAAAGCATATTGCGGGGTGGTGATCAGATCAAAAGAGATGATCTCTTGGTGAGTGTCCTGCAGAATCATGGTTAAAGGAGTGGTTTGTTGCCTGATGGGACCGGAAACTAGGGGAGATCCATCTACTGCCTGTACAGGCTCAGGGTGTCTTTTATTCTGTAAGGGTAGATTCAAGGAAGCTGCCAGTGATATGTCAATATAATTCCCTGTGGCTCCAGAGTCAATGACTAAGTGGACTTGGTGCTTCAGGTTCTCTGTGGGACACAGGTATGCTTGCAGACTCAGGGGCCGAAATGTCTCAGATAGCGCGGGGGGGCATGGGAATGTACAGAATGGCTCGTCCACATCCCCTGTTCTAGTGACGAGCCTTCGGAAAACCCGCGGCCTTCAACTTGGGTCTTCTGGGACACTCCTTCACGAAATGACCAAGGGTTCCGCATTAGAAATAAGCGTTGGCTTGTCTACGGCATTCCCTTTCAGCGGGTCATATGGGACTACGAATAACCCCGATCTACATGGGTTCACTGGATTCCGAGGATGTTGGTGTTGTGGAGAACAGGGGAGTAGTTTTCCTGGTTTCTGTCTTTCGTTCCGTAAGTCGAGCATCTACTTGGAGGGCAAGATCCTCTAGCTCTAGGTATTGGGTAGGTAATGATGGTACCACTGCAAGGGCGTTTTCCCTTGTGCTAGTTCGAGTAACTCTAGGTCACAGGTTTGGGCTTTATGACGTGTGTCAAACACCCTGGTCATTTTGGCTACCAACTGATCATAGTCATTGAGAACAGGATTGTCGATTTCTAGTAACGGATTCGCCCAGGTGGCAGCGATCCCGCTTAGATGGGACAAAGTGAAGGCAGCTTTTGTGGTAGAATCAGGGAAGGCCTGAGGACGACATAGGAAATGCAATTTGCATTGGTTGAAGAACGTGCAGAATTTACAGGGGTCGCCCTGGTACTTTTCAGGTGCAGCAAAAGGGAATGGGGTAGGTACATATATTGGGGTTGGAGCCACCGCCGCGACAGGAGGTTCAGGCTCAAGAGCAGCGTCCCCAGATTCCACATTGGGGGCAGACAGGTCTCTCACTTTGAATGGCGTCCAAACCCTGGTGTATTGCTGCTGTGGCGGCCGTCATGTCTGCCCTAAGGACTGTGATAGCCTGGACTAGAGCAGCCACCAGGTCTCCGGCGGAAGTATCCATAACCTCGTGGAAGAAAGGCTTCTCAGTCTGTCACGATCTGAGATCCACGAAATTTGGTATACCTCTGTTCCCGAGCACCAGTCAGAGAGGTATAACACAACTCACTGACCGGTTATTAAGAACACAGGTGGTAGGAACAGGAAACACTGGATCCCGGGTGGCTGCAAGAAAAGCACCAGGTTAGATAAACAATAGTGTACTGGCTATAGACAATGTATGTTAGGAAAGCTAAAACGTGGGAAGACCGATGTTGCTCTACAACTAGATGTTCCCTCCTGGGAGTATAAGGAGATGGGAATACCTATACCAGGGCCCACCTGAGGAGTGCAGTTCTTGGTTCGTGGTTCTTGGGTACAGATGAAGAACAACAAAAAAAGGACAATCCGTAAAATTGATCCTGAGGTTTGTGAGTGTCCAGGCAAGGAAGTTCTGAGTTCACCAAATCCAAAGGGGCAGGCAAAGGTAGTCCAAGTTCAAATTCCAGAGGTAATTGCCGGGTAAGTAAGCAATCCTAGGTTAACAAATCCAACAAGGGTAATCCAAAATAAGTTCCAAGGTCAAAAAGCAGGTTTGAAAGTTCTAGTATCCAAGAAAAGCAGGTCAGGAGCAAAAAACGGCCATGCGCCGTTAAGAACAGCTGAGAAGCAATTGAATGAGATTGTGTGCTTCCTTTATGGCGTATTTCCTGGTCATATGATCTATTTTGGCTTGCCCCTGATTGGTTTTGGGCTCGCATCACGTGACCAACGCGTGAACGTACTTTGTAAATACTACGTGTGTGGTCACGTGAGCGGCCGTGAGGAAAGAAGGTCCAACGGGACTACAAGCACCATGGCCGCCCCCATCCCTGCCGGCGTCACGAATGCCACAATGCTGTATGGACAGCACAGATCTGAGCCGCCGAGGGCAACTGGCCAGGCGCGGTGACTCCCGAGATCAGGTGCAGTCCCCGCCGACGTCGGACTGGACACCCGTGCACCGCCATCGCGAGCCAAGTGTGGGTGGGGGGTGCATGACACATAGGGCCTCATTACGAGTCCGGCGGTAACTGAGGTGGTAAAACCACCTGGTTACCGCCGGACTTGTATTACCATTCCGCCTCCGTGATTCCCGGAATTACCGGGGCATTACAACCCCGGTTTTCCGGGAATCACGGAGGCGGAATGGTGTTAATCCCATGGGGATCATGGAAACACCGGCAGCATCTCGTAATGCTGCCAGTGTTTCCTCGTCCGCCTGCAGGCGTGCGGTGTTAAACCCGCCAGGTCAAACCTGGTGGGAACATCACCTCCCGCCTGCAGGAGTCGGGATCAGGTGGTCCGGAAACAACGGTGGCGGCGGGTTTACCGCCACCGTTATTTCCGGACCGCCTGATTTGTAATGAGGCCCATAGTCAAAATTGTAGTCATATCCAGGAGTAATGGGAATTGCGGATGAACAACTTTATTCATTCTGCGCAAATCAATTATGAAACGGTACAGTATATAATTACCTCCTTTCTTGTAAACTGGAAGAATCGGACTATTGCAAGCGCTACCAGAAATTTCTTCAATTACGTTTCTTTTAATTAAATCCGACACAATGCATTTTAATGCTTTCTCCCCCTCAGCCGAAATTTTATATTGTGGAATAGGTGGCTAAGTGATTCCTTCTTTTAAAATAACTTTCACTGGCTCTACTTTTAAACAACCAACATCATTATCGCTAACCGCCCATATACAAGCCGGTACTTTACACAATTCAGTCGGTAACGGTTTGGATAAAAATTGTGACACAGGGGTCTTTTGTGGCAATATTGTCAAATGCACTCCATCAGGATTACAATAAATAACCGCATTCAATTTCTTCAGCAAATTTAATCCCAACAAATTGTTGCCGCAATTTTTCGTCAAAAGAAATGGGAAAGTTTGGTAAATGGACCTACTGTTATAGGGACTGATTGTGACACTGGACTAATTGCTGGTGTACCTGAGAACCCTACTGAGACATTGTCATGCCCTGACGGTGGTATATCTGGAACCTGCTGATGGTCAATCGAGCATTTCTGTGCACCTGTGTCCACTAGAAAAATGTGCTCCCTATTCCCAACCTTCATTTCTACGTAGGGCCCTTTCTGGTCTACGGGAATAGATACTGGTTCCAACCCCTGCCCTGGGCTGTCCTAGTAAAACAACACATCATCAGATGTATATTCGCCAGTGTAATATGCATTGGCCTGATTATCAAAAACGTTTCCATCATTCGTGCTGTTTCCCTGCTGTTGATTCTGATTCTGATTCCCCTGGTTATTCTGAAATTGTGGTGCTCTTTGGTTTCTATTTTGTCCTTGTGTTCCCAGCCGGCCTCTATTCTGTCTTCTCAGGAAAGTCCCATTTCTATTCTGTATCTGCGGGCACTGTGCTCGCCAATGGCCTTCTTGTCTACAATAGGCACATTGATTATTAATCCCTATTGGACCACCTTGCATGTTGGGAAATTGGGCTCTAAATTGTGCGTTCCCGCCACCTCTATTATTGTTCGCTACTTGCTGCATTAATACTCTTGTTTTCAAATTCCCTTTGTCTCTTATTTCTTTGTCCTTCCCCTGCATTTACTCTATTCTCATAATACTGAACCATGTGTAATACTTCACTTTGTGTTTTTGCTTGCCATGCACTTTCAGATGTCATTATTAGATTTTGAATTTTCGGTAACAACCCTCGCACAGACTTATCAACAAACAATCTTTTGCCGGGTTCAGTACTCAAATATTGACCACTAAAATCTGCAAATACTTCTTCAAATCTATTAAAGTAATCCGTTGCTCCTTCATCTTTGCCCTGTAAACAAGTAGTTAATTTATCCCAAACTATTCTCTTTTCCGGTACCAAAGTTTTAAATTTCTGTACTATTCGCGCGGGTAAGGCCAACATGACCGGCGGCGGTTTTTCAACAGCCTTTCTCTCGCCATCAATTCTAGTCAAATTCTCCCATGTGTCACCTAACATCGTTGCATCATTTATATTTCTGACCTGTTTCCATATATCTACAGGAAGAATCACGGGAAACAATAAATCAATGTCACTCAATGTAAAGACAGAGGAATTCAAAACAGATTCAATTTCTTTATAGAATCCTGACAGATTCTTCCTAATATCAGGGATTGTCTGCTTGATATTATTTACCTCTTGTCTAGAAAAAGGGACATGCACAAACTGTGCGATATAATGGGCTTCTATTGTTCGCGCTGCCACCATTCAGGTGGCAGCAATTTCTACTTTCGGGACGAACGTGGGAGGCACTTCCCTCATGGGTAGTTGCAAACTAGGTGTTTCTACATTTCCTCGTTTACTAAGCAACAAAGCTAAATCAAGAGAAAAAGCTGTCACCCGAGTTTCAGGTGAAAATGCTCTTTTGTAAATTGTCATTAAATCAGCGGGACAACATGGCATTTTCTTCATACATTCATCTTGCAAATACTCAACCATGACCTGTAATACCTTTCTCTGCATGTCTGGTGTATACTGAGTGAACATATCATGCACTTCAATGGGGAAATGGCGGCATCTGAAATCCATCTAAGCGCATCTCGCGTACAAATCCTCATCTCTTCACTAACAGGTTTCAACGGTGGACAAAATCGCTGGACATATGACATATGCTGTTTATCTTTCTTCCTTATTTCTCTAAAACAATTGATCAAGCTTGTACTTAAACTCAAACATTCGGCCTACATGTTCTCGTACTTTCGATGCATTATCCCGCAAACGAGAAAGAACAAACAAATCACGCAACTCTTGCAGTGCCAATGTGTCCGTTAAATCACTCAATTTTTTCACAAGATAATTCCCCATGCATTCCAACAATACCTGCTGTTCAGCAAGGCCTCTACAATAAGATATGGAACTTTGCACAGCTGCTTCATCGCCACCTTAAATATACATTTCAGCCCAAGTTCTCAGCTCTTCTTTCCCATCATTGCTAACCGTGCTACGAGTCACTCTACCGCTTCCTTGCGCATGCCCCATCTCTGTAGAACTGCCCACAAAGGCGGCTAACTCATGCTCAGAAGGCGGTGGAGGAAATGGTGTCACAGGGGGAGGGGATGGGACTGATGGAACTACGGGAATGGGAGGTACATACGGAGGAGGTGCTACTGAGTCAGTACTACTTTGAGATTCATTTGTTCGCTCATTCAAGATTTTGTTTATTAACTCGTATGATGTATGAAATCTGATTGGAGGGATGTAGGGAACTCTTGTTGTGGATATATTTTCTGTACACCTAATTGGAAAGCTCTTTCCAGTCTCCTAAGGTCCTCTGTCTGGTAATGCTGGTCAAGCTCTAACGCTTTTTCTGCATTCATTTTATGTCTGCGCGCATGTTTCTCTCTACTTCTCAAACGGAGATTAGCTTCCTTTCTCCAATCTCTTATGACGTCAAACTCTGCTGGTCGGGCCTTCTTACATAGCAATACTGATTCTAGGTGTTCTGTATGTTCTAATTCAAAGCTCCCATTAGTAGGCCACTGCAAGTCTTCTACATGTCCGGTTTGCCTATGCCAAATCGCGTTAAACATTATTGCCCGAATACCATACTTCACATACATTTCATATGCCGCCGACTTCGCGGGTGGCGCAACCTGGCCAGTTTCCAAAGATTGTCTACCGCAGTGGAAAAATCCCACTAAACAGGAAGACAATTTCCCAGGCATAATTAATCCTTACCCTTCTCTTACGCTGGGCGTTTGATCTTGCAAGAGCAACACTCGATCAATATCAGGACGTTTTAAGAATCGGGGCACGACTCACCTGATCAATCAATTCGTCACTCTGGATGCAATTCATCCATATACAGACGCAACCAAGAATCGTTGTGACTGCAGGTCTGGCTCAATCTGCCTCGTTTCAGGACTCTCGCCTCGATGCTCTCTGGCCGCTGCTCGTCGATCAGGGATCGACTGTGTACAGATCTGCAAAGGAGTCTCTCATCACTTCTACAGGGGCGCCCCGAGCACCTTTCGATCCCGGCTCTACGGCCTCGTCCTCGACTTGTTTTTGCCTTCTTCAAACTGAACGTGTACGATGGAGCAAAAGGGGGAGGGTCCCTATTCGGGTACCATATTTGCTAGGCCGTAAAGACCCCTCATATGGAAACTAAGGCACAATCACCATATGCTAGTGAGACGACAGACACGAGGTTTGTTTTTCCAAACAAGTCTGGTTTATTTCAAAGTATTCTCAGTGGGCCGACTGGGGTCTAACGTCTCGCAACGTGTGTACCCAGACCTTGTGAGACGCAAGAGAGCGAGCAGCGCTCAAGCAGCAGTATTTATACATGACATGAAATCTTTTAGAAGACAATACAAACCGCCCATAAAGTATCTTTTAGGCTAGGGTTCGATGATTGACAATCATGACAATTATGATACATTATGACAAGTCCTTATTCAGTCTAAATATACTTATTCTAGCAATAGTAGCAGAGACGGTTCTTTGTTATGGAGAACATAGAGCTCTTACTACAGCAAGGATATCATGTTCGTAGGAGAAAGACATTCTTTAGCACACCTATCTGTGCGTTTCTATTCATGTACCAACGATCAGACAGTTCTGAGGCAGAAAATACCATTCTCCACGAGGGAGTACCGCTAGAAAAAATATAATTCATGCTTTAACTGCCTATTGCTACAGAGTTTGTGAGACAGGCCGGCACCTGGGCCGCCGATTAGATGCAGTTTCTGCTCGCATCTAAGGACGTAGTGAGGGAGGAAAACAATGTATTTCTGTATCGTCTGACATTCCTGTCTTTGTTGGTCTTTCAGCATTCAGGTTGTGGCCTCACGCCGTGCATGAGCTTCAAATATAGAATACATTTTGCAAAGCGGTTTTACAGAAAAAAGAAAAATGGCGGATATTTCACAAAATGGACGGATATTTCACAAAATGGACGCCCTCTGGTTATTCTGAATACGTTGACGATTCTGTGCTAGCGATGTATGGTACATGATGCGATTGGTTTCTGACCAACATAATAGACATACTATACAATCTATAGGGTTGTTTCTGGACTAACAAACCCTCCTTTTGGCTGTAAGCCAAGAGTATCATCCATACATTGCATCTTCATCTGACCATGTGTCTAATTCTGAACTACCCATACTACTATAATCATCATCAGAAATATTAATCGCCATGAATTCTTTTATTGTTTCATTTTCGTGTTGTGCACCTTTATTTACTACTTGCAGAGGTTTCAATCCTATAGCGTGAGCACATTCATTTGCAACCTGGGGGATTGGCAGGCATTGTATGCAACAACAGCAGAACATAGCGATTCCAAGTATAGTGAGCAAAATTGCAATTAGTTTCCAGCCCCATGATCGCAATAATTCCCAAAACCATAAACCTATATTCAGATTCCAGCTGCCTGTGGGACATGAATATCAGAACTTAGAACATGCAATTTCTTTATTGCTTCAAATATCGTGGGGGAAGAGTCGCATCCAAATACGCAGCACACTGACCCCACGATTTTGCACACACCTCCACGGTCAGCCAAAATTATATCAAGGACAATTCTATTCTGAAGTGTCATTAACCTAACTGCTTTCTCTTCTAGTGTCATATTATAGAGTATATCTGTAGTTTCATTTATTGTTTTTTCTAACACCCTGGACAATTTTCTTATATTGCATGAATTTATTGGTTGTCCCCAAAATGTTATAAATGATTTTGCTATATCACTTGCAATCAGTCCTGCAGTATCATCTCGCCGAGGCCTTGATCTGGATAGTTTTGATATTTCAGAAGCGTTGGAGAGAAATACATCAGGGAAAAGTATACCACAATAACACGTCCCTTCCCAATTCCTAGATAACCATTGATAGGCCTGGTTTCCACATATAAAATAAACAGAACCTCCTATATACAATGGTTCCCCTTCCTTTTTTAGTACTGCAGTATTCATGCATTTAGTAAATGTTCCCACGGGATAGGAGCCCTTTTTCCGCAAGCAAAACGGGACAGAACGTGGACTGTAATTGATAGTATAGGAGGGAGGCACAACATCCTTATTCCCTACTGGAGCCATGCTAAAAGTAATTACCGAATTGTGAGGCCCAAAAAGTCTATCTACTTGCTTCATTGTTACCGTGTTTGTTTTACCTGCGCCTCTACAACCCACCGGTTCCAATACCACTCTTTCAAACTCATATATGTTTGTTCCATCCAACTGACCAGTGTCACTGTCGTTCCATTTCTCGTAGTTGGCTGGTGTGGTAATTTGCCAGTATGCGTTAATATTGCACCTGATTACCACACTGGCAGACCTGTAATGAGGCCCATGGGCTTTTTGATGGACATTTTCCCCATCACAGTGCCAATCACCTACACAATCACACATATCAAAATGTGCTGCTGGTAACAAAGAGGTGTTTAAAATGTTGTAGCGGACCCTTTTAGGAGGCTGGGCTAGGGTGTACTAACGCTGCTTACCAGAGGGATCTTCTGCTCTGGAGGCGAGGGAAGTCTCATGAGCGCCAGCCCAGAATATTTTGGTGGGGGAGTGTCTGAAGCCCAATTATCCTGATGGTTGCACACTCGATTCCCCTTTCCCTGATACTTATGCACTTAAAAGCACATCTGACAGGAATTACCCCATGCTCTGGTTGACTTAAATCTGGGCATTCTGTTGCCAAGATGGCTTGCATTAGATTTGAAGTGACAGATACAGTTACTGGGTGCAGTAGTGAAGCAATGGCAGTGAGACGAACAGGACAGGCACAACAGGACTAAAATGCACGATATTAATAGTGGTAATTAATTAGGTTTCATGTCTTTCTAACGACAAATTGTATAACGAATGCACACATACCGAAGAATTTGCAACAACAAAACATAACGAATTTCGTTCTTCTTTTTGGAATGCACACATACCGAAAAAAAAACTTTGCACGAAAGGGAGAGTCTTTGAGTAGCTACTCTCCATGGCATGCGCTCCATACGTTTGTGATCTAGGATCTAGAGATTTTGTGATATGCTGTGTGGTCTGTACCTTTCTAACTTTCTATTTCCCTCTTATAGAAATGCTCCTTTCCCTCATGACCCCCCCATCTGCATAGCTCTCAACCATTTGTGCTGCAAAGGCGGGTGAAATCACCAGATTTTGTTTTTGGCGGGTGAGATGCCCATTGGAATGAATGGGCGTGCAGAAGGCTTGGCGGGTGATTCAGCCCTTTACAAGGCGGGTGACACCCGCCAAAAGTGTGTGAGTTGAGTGTTATGCGTCTGACACGGACGATTTTCACAGATGTCCCACTTCCGGGTAGGTTACTCCGCTCAAACGTTCCCTAAGGCAACGCACACCAACAACGTACCCTTATTAATTCTCCCTTCTACATTCTCCCCTCAGTCGCAAATCTTCACCCGCTACAGACCTGCACAGAACATTTCACTCCTACACCATACCTCGATATCTGTTCTCTGACCTTTCCGAAGGTTTACAAACATTACAGCCGACACTTCGCAAATACTCTTATAGCACCATCATTTACCTACCAAGTCTGCACCTTCTTCCAAGACAGTAAAGGTCACAAAGTAAAGCTCCTCTTGTAAACGCTGTAGTTTATATCCATCATGACAGTAGTTAGACAAGAAAAATAATTCTTGCTTTTTTATAGCAATTCAAAAAATGTTAACACTGTGTGCCAAACAATGATAGAAAGGTGACTATATCAGTGTCTTTTATTGTGCGACTAAAAAGGCATAATCTCCCCAGATCCTGAAAATCCATCATCTGTAGATTTTGGGTTTTGGCATGTGGAGAAGCAGGATGCCGGACATGGGTCATGTTGTGGCGGTTGGCATGCAGGACACAATTGGCCTCATTACGAGTTGGGCAGTGATGACAGTGGTAATTCCACTGGATGAAATTACTGTTACCGCCATGGTGTCTGGCAGAATGACCATCACATTACAAGCTGTCGGGAGTGCACACACACACACACCATCAGCAGTAATGGAACATTTTGTCCAGCGGAAATATCCCTGTAAATGAAGTTAAGGCAGTAAATCCGCCCGGCATCAGTGGAATTACAGTTACCGCCAGTCAACTCAGTGCTAATTTCACCGGTGGGATCACCTCCGTCGGAATTAGTGGGACTAGGAAGTCTGGCTGCGGCCAGCTTTAAAAAACAAATCTGCCCTGAATCTCCCATTTGCTGTTGCCATCCGAAGACAGAAGTCCCAGGGAACATGACACAGAAAAAGGGCAAAGGCAAGGTGCTGGACATGAGGCTGCAGAAGTTCAAATTCAGCGAGAGTTAGCTTCCGGCGATTGCCGATGAGGTGGTGGCTCATGCTTTTGAGCTCTATGGTAGCAGACACAAAGAACTCTGGCCAGAGGAAGGCTGCCATCTGGGTCATGATGAGGGACAAGTTTGCAGCAGTGGGCAGGGTCCCATGAGACAGCGAGGACTGTCACAAAACTTGAAATTACCTGAAGGCCAGGGTCTGCAGCCTCATTGCGAAACACAGGCATGAGAGTTATGTCAAAGGAGGCAGCACAGTCAAGCTCCTTGTCCTGACCCCATGGGAGGAAATAACATGCACTATCGTCCACATGGAATGGATAGAGGGCTTTGGGAGTGCCGAAGTGGGAGCCAGCAGCCAAGGTGATGCTGGCAAGTATGAACGTTCCCTCTCCCATGAGAATGCACTGGTCATGAATGTTACCCCAGCATAGATGGGCCAATGGACAGTGTAATGGACAACTACATGGCAATGTGTACATAGGAACTGCTACCACATGCGTGTGAAAGGGAAGGTGTAATACTGTGCCAATACACAGCCATGGTAGGGGAAATGTGCGTGTGAGGTCATATAACCAAGAGAAACACTCATGTGTGCTGTGAACATCCTGCACAACCATATGTACAAGGTATATTGTGAGTCCAAGAGTCAATGGGGCCAGGCCTGTGCCATCTACGCCCTCAACAGACACTACTCCCCCCTTGCATGAGCCACTCACATTGGCCTGCAACCATCCCCGCCCATCAGAGAAAATGTGTGTAGGATGACTATGCATGTTGCGTGAGTGGTAATTGTGCATATTGTATATATTGTGTATATTGAATAATGCAGGTGCACACCGTCTTATTAGAATAGTTAGAGACACAAATAGTACTAAATGTTGAAACAATCAGGGTGCAGAGGAGGTAACAACCTTCACACGAGGTTGGAAAAACAAATATTAAAAGATATCAGATTCTCCTGGTCTCTGCACATCTAAATCGCTGAATAGATCAGCCAAAATGTAGATAACAATGTTACAAACAATTCTTCAATCAAATTTCATGCATTTTATTAAAAATATAGTCCAATGATACAATTCAAACAGAAATCCAATTTGATAAAAAGTTATTTCTTTATATTTGTTGATTTCAGCACAACGTGTTTCAGGAAAACCCTCCCTTCATCATGTGCAAATTCAAAATTCTACAAAGTAATTGGCAATCCATCAGTTCCGTATGTGGTGATAGGTTTTGACATAACATACAATTTGATTCTATATATAAAGAAAATATAGTGCTCAGTACATTAGCTGTTTTAGAAATAAATTATCAACACAAAGGTAGCACAGCCCCTGATACCTATTCCAGGGACTACTAAACCACAGGCCAAACTAGAAATGCGGAATGAGGATGAATTTGATAAGATGACTAAACAATTCTTTATTCAATTATTCAATATTTCTTTTAGAAAGCCACCATAGCTGGCTATTAGAAACATCGAACATACATGTAACAAAACAACACACAATAATACACCATTAAGACAATGTTGTCAATTTTAAAATTCATCATAATATTCATACATGTAAACCAATCATAAAGTGCAATGTGCAATGGTTCTAATCATGCATTCCACCACAGTCCAACCCTAAGCTAGTGTGATGCAATGCTAGCACATACAATTATTCAACAAACATTATATGGACTCAAATTCTACAGGTATATAAAAATTATTTTCATTAATGTGACAACAACCATCATCACAAATGGAACAACTACAAAGTCTACTAGTCGAGACAGCTGAAGCACGGTCTTCACATAAATGTGCTTCTCAGAAGGGTAGCAAAACATTCCTTCGTCCTAGTTGCAACAACTGTTTTCTTGAGGACAACTGTATCCATTTCTAGACATAAAAAACAGCACACAATGTTGAACAGCACGGTTATTATTCTTCCAAAAATCATTTCACGTAAAAAAAAACATGTGTAGAGGAGGTTCCAGACATGGCGTGCACCCCTTCCCCTCATTTCGAGGTACCAGGAACAGACTGGCCAAGGTATGTGACGTATGAGGAGCAGATGAACCAACAAAGAACTGCACTGGGACTCTGCCCAGTGTACATCAGAAGATCCATACCGGTAGAAGTGCCATAACCAGACAGCCCTGGGCAGCACGGTACCCTATCAGACAGCCGTACCAGACGCTGAGACGAAATGAAGAGCACCTACAGACGGTCCATGAAGAGACCCAAAGAGCTGTAATGGAAGGCCAGTGGAAATGAACAAGGGCCTGGACAGACTCGTGAATGAACGAAAGCAGCTATCGAAGATAGCACACCAGTGCAAGTAGCTATGAAAATAAATGTAATGGACACAGGAAAGAGACGATGTTAAAACGTGAGGAAACGTTGCTATGAAACAAGATGGAAGTACCCAACCAGTTGAACGCATGTAAATAGGTTTGGAACGCAAGAAGCTAAGAAAATGATACTGCTTGCAATGCTCAGTAGAAGAATAGAGCGGCAAGCGCCAACTATATTTTTATTTTTTAATTTTTAAAGCGCTCACACAGCCCGCAGGCATCGAGGCGCTGTTACAGGAATTGTTTGGTTTTTTTAGTGGCGCAATTGTTTTTTTTTGTCTTAGTTGTATTTATAAGGCGCTTAAACACCCAGAGGTTTCTAAGCGCGGACCCGGGGATCGAACTTGTGTTGCTTCGTGTCGTCTTGCTTCCAAGGCGGGCATGCTGCCGTTAAGCTATCCTCCTGGGACAATAAGGCACGCTTTACAAGTGCGACTCCCTGTGTAAAAGCAGAAGTATGCCCAGGCGGCCAGAGGCCCAACAGGCCTGGTTTCATATCCCAGCCAAAGCCAGGAGAAGGAGCGGAATCGAAACTCAACAAAGAGCAGCTCTTGCCTGGGAAATCGAGGTCAACCAGAGAAAGGGAGGAGAGAGTCAGCTAACAGGAATCGACACTTCAGAGCATACAAGCCTGCCCCGTGAAGGTCAAGATAAGGGAGGCCCATGCAGGTAGTGAGGCCGAAAACAGAATTAAATATACTAAAAGCTGGAAACTGAAGTTACTTCATGGTGAACAGACATGTGACCAAGACAGGCGCAAAGAATTACCAATGTCTGATGTCACCCAGATCCAAGAGTGCCATAACTTCTCCAGATAAGAGGCTACAGTTTCGAGGCCATGCCCAGCCAACTAATTGACACATAGCCCCAAGATACTGATTGATGGAAGGGAGGCAGGGTGAATCTTGGGACACCAGGCACCTGGGTGTCCATTCTGCATGCTGCAAATTAAAAGTGGAAATTTATGTCTAGGGGTGTAACCTGCCCAATCACAATGGACCAAGTTATCTAGGGTCCTATAGATAGTAGAACCAATAGGACGTTGTACTTGTAGTGACGTCTATCACGTGTGATGTAGAGGCAGGGGTGTAGATGCCCACCCGATAAGAATTATCCAATCTGCATGCTCTATTATCATATACAGATATAGCACCTATACTTACGTTACCTTTCCTAACCAATTATATTGCATGTCGAGTTTTTTGTAGAATTAGACGTCATTGATGATGTGTTTTATGCATAAAGGTTGCTGTTCAACTGAAGTTCGAGGAAGTCGGAGGGAGACAGGTGATCGCAACGATCCTGATTCCCAACTGTTTCCCTGTTTGATGTACTTGTCATTAAACGGACTTCCCTTTGCCAAATTACTGAGTCCTCTTTATTGAGTCGTGTTGGAGTAAGTGAATCCTGCACCCCATCCCTCACATGGTGCAGCTGTCTTGTCTTACAAGTACTAGAGGGTGGGCACTGACCTATGGGCCCGTCGGTGGATATCTTGTCCTCTTTTACACTTGGTAGTGTGAGGATGGTTTCGGCCATCGATTATGAATTATTGATTAATATAGTTATAAGACACCCATAGACCGAAGGCACGAAGTAACTCTAGGCCTTCGGCAATATCAGGAGTCCTTTCACCATTCCGGCTGAGTAGGCTGAGAAGCTTCCCATGGACAATGATAGTGTAAGGCCATAAAAAATCTGCAGTGGGTCTGAGGGAACCCGCCTTTCCAAGCATAACCCTTCTCATTCCCACGGGCAGCCAATCAGACGAAAAGACCGCAAGAGGCTGAAGAGGAAGGGGCAGTGATCCCGAAGCTCCAGAGAGGAAAAAGATGCGATCGGTGAGTAAAACAACAAACTTGTTACTTTGGCAAATGTCTTGTAGGCATTAGAACAAGCAAGGGAAAGGTAAAGAAGGGTGGCAGAGAAAAATGAATAGTCAGAAGTAGAGAAGACGATATATAAGGGGTAATGACTCGAGTATAAGAGAAAAATGTAAGGATTCTGGGGGGCACCCGAGAGAAAAACGTAAGGATACCGGGGGGCCCCCCCCGAGAGAAAAACGTAAGGTTACCGGGGGGGGGGCACCCGAGAGAAAAACGTAAGGTTACCGGGGGGGTACCTGAGAGAAAAATGTAAGGTTACCGGGGGGCACCCGAGAGAAAAACGTAAGGATACCTGTGGGGGACCCGAGAGAAAAACGTATGGATACCAGGGGGCACCCGAGAGAAAAATGTAAGGTTACCGGGGGGGCACACGAGAGAAAAACGTAAGGTTATCGGGGGGGCACCCGAGAGAAAAACGTAAGGTTACCGGGGGGGCACCCAAGAGAAAAACGTAAGGATTCACCTTGTTCCTGCGCTTTAATACAGCGGTCAGAAGAAACGTGAACTCATAGCCCATATAATAAGGGACAATTAGACTACGATGACATTTAAAGACGCATTAGAGGAGTTTGTTTAAACTCCATGACGGGGTATTGATTACAAGGCAGGTATATGTATGACCAGCTGGTGTCCGTCTAGTCTGTCAAGTGTCTGTCCTATGTGTTCTGTTGTGTGTTGAATGCAAGAGAACCGTATTGTTGATTGTTTGAGATAAAATTGGGTTTTACGCGATTCTGTGAAGAAGAGGGAATCGCCAATGAATTGATGGTTTTGAGTCAATTGATAGTATACATTTTGGTGGGAAAAGATTGGATTGGAGCTTGTTTATCTGGTGCTCGCTCATACTAGTAGAAGGATATCAAATTGTATAAATATTGTTGGTAATATAATTGAAAATGGAGGAGGTCACCCCACTTGCACATCTATACAAGCAACTACCTAAGCATGCACCTAAATTAAAAAAGTATAGCACAGAATGGGTTAACGGTACCACCCACAAGATGTTTATGCCCTGGCCACAGAATGGATACCTATCAAAAGCCGTCTTACAGCACATGACGACTTATCTACATGCCACATATACAGGCAAGAAGCTAGAGAAACGTCTTGCTGTTCTAGAGCTTTGGAAGATGTTTGAGCAGACGAAGGAGGAAGAGCCTCCTGCATATTGGATATTAAACGTATGCACGTAGGGGGGTGAGATGCCTACCGCGCCGCCAGCCCCGCCGGAGCCAGCCATCGAGGAAATAAGACAGAGGGGCTCTACCCGCTAAGAGAACTAAAGGCAGCCACGGGGTATAGCAACCCTGCATATGAGTCGCTTACGTATAGTAGCTAATGTACCAAGAAATTAATATTGCCTCTGCAGTCCTGAGGGACAAGGAGGGACGCAATGACGTAGGAAAGGATCAGGCACAGAGTTGTGCATCCCTCGTTAAGGAGAGAGAGGGAAAGAAACGAAAGGAAAATGAAGATAGAACTGATGAGATAACATTCGCAAAAGACGAATGGATGGGAGGGCAGATATTGCTGAAATTAGATGGAAAAGGAAGTGATGATGAAAGGCCAAGAGAGAGGTCTGATGAGACGCCAAGGAGAGAGAGAGAAAAGGAAAAGGAAATAAGGGATGAAAGGACAAGAAGGAAGGATAGGCTGAAGCGAGAACAACTATATTGCGAAGAGCAAGAGAAACAGCTTGATAGCAAACAGAAGGCAGCCTACGACCAGCACACACAGAATAAGCAAAGGTTGGAAGAAGAGAAAAGGGTACGTGAGAGGAGAGTGAAGAGAAGAGAACATGAGGAAATTAGAAGGGCAAAGGAACGTAGAAACGAAAGTATGAGGGAAGTAGACAAGGCTAGAGAAGAAGCGAGGAAGCGCAAGGAAATAGATGAGGAAGCAGAATGTAAGCAAAGACAGAGGGCACGAGATCTTGAATATTTGGAGCGGGAAGTTAAAAAACCCAATCCTGTTGTAGAATGGGAAGAAATAGAAGAATTCCTTCCTGCACATGACTCGGTACCAGGTACAAGTGGGACAAATATTGAGGATGACTTCGACACCAGAAGCATCGGGGAAACGATTGATAAGATATACGATGAGATGGGGCTAGAACAGAGATCCCATGGGGGAAGGGAAGATGAGCGCCTGGAGAGCACTCAGCTATAGGACACTGAGGATGTCACCCGAAGTAGTGGGAACAGGGGACTGTCCCTAGACAGACTGGAGATTGGGCAGGACGAAGAAGATGCATTCCAATTCCCGCTACTAGAAAAAGGGGGAGCAAGACCACAATATATTCCATGGCCACACATGAACCGAGAGAACCTAAAAAATAAGCTTCCAATGCTGACATCCGGAGCTGGGAAGTGGATACATGAGTTAGAGAAAATGACAGGGGGTGTTACCTTAGCTATAGGGGACATTAAGGGCCTCCTAATTGCCATACTTGGTGAAAGAGCAGACGATGTATGGAAACGGGCAGCCTATCCTAGGGTAACCCTAATTAACACCTCACATGTCGGAGCACCATTTAATAATATTAGAGCAGCAGTGTGGAAAGCACTGCGAACGCTATACCCAGACACTTCCGATATGGGAGCTATAATGACGCGGAAAATGAAAGAGTCAGAGGATCCTTTGATTTATATCCAGAATTTTCAGGATGCGTGGGTGCTCGAAGCGCATGAGTCTTGGACGAAATCTATCCCTGTATTCTACCATATATTATGCCAAGGGTTGCCCGAGCCAGTGCAAAAACAACTTAAGAAATTGGTAGGAATAGAAGCCAAACCATGGGCTGAAATACAGTTGACAATTGCACATTACTGTAAATTGTTGCAAGAAAAGAATCGGAAAAAGGAGGCAACTCGTAAGGGTGAGGAGGCGAAGTTGTGCAAAAGAAACTCTCAAAGTATGCTCTCGAGGGAGCCATGCTGACAAGCCCAGCTGAACCACCCGCACAGCAAGCGATTAACCCAGTGCTGAATAAACAGGGTAGCGCAGGATTTTACCCAAGGGGAAGGGGTTTTGGAGGAAGAGGATGGCAGAGTAATCCGGGTGGGTTTCGAGGTAACTAGGGTGGCTTTTGGAATAATCAAGGTGGCTTTCAGAACGCGCAGATGGGCAGTCCAGCTACGACAGATGGACAGATGGCCCAACCACCGCCAGTGTGTTGGCTGTGTGGAATGACAGGACATGTGGCGCGCATGTGCACAAGCCAAGGCATGTAGCAAAGCGGCCAAGGAATGGGTATAGGCATGGGGAATCAGCCTGCCGTCCCATACCAGGGCAGTGCACAAAATCACACAGAGCAACAGCAGCCGTCAGTCTTGCAGCAGAGTGCGCAGCAAGTGGTTCAACCCTCGCAATTGGGGAACGTACCGCAGGGACAATCCCAGCAGGCACCGCCGCAAATGTCGCAGGGCACAAGCTCCAGAGGGGGAGTCAACCCTGGAAATGGGGGAAGTCAGCAAGTATACAGTGGGCCGAACTTATATATGAAATAGGACAGCTCACAGGGGACTCTGATGTGTTCTAGCCTATCAGTAACACCAGACCCTAATAGGGAACCTAGGGTGAATGTCGTCATAGGGGGTAAAGAATATTCCTTCTTAGTTGACATGTGTGCGACGCGCTTGTGCATATGAGAAGGCAGGTTTTCCTTGTCCGGCGAGGCCATAGATACTCAGAGTTTCACGGGAGCTCACAGTAGAGTTCCCTTTACAGACACGCTCCCAGTCTCTGTGGGCGAGTGTGAAATGAATGTACCCTTATTATATTCACGTCAGACCCCAGTAAATATCCTGGGTCGGGACTTAATGACTAAGTTGAATATGACAATCTAGTTTACCGAGAATGGTATAGTGTGCTCCACTCCAGGAATGCATTATTCGAATGTGTGCAAAATGATCAGAGCATACTCCGGACGTATAGCCATGAGAGCTATACCACTAGAGCCAGAAGTCTTCGAATATCACGTGCGGGTGCTCATGGCAGGATTGCCAGGCCTCGCTGATAGAACTATGAGGACACCCGATGAGTACCTATTCAGACCAAGAATACCTATGCATGAAGAAGAGGGACAAGTATTTCCCTTAATGATACAATCTGCTGCAGTGCGAGGGAAAGTGGTATTGGTCGAAGGATATGACGACGAAGGCAGACAATGGTGTGCGATTATCGCCATCGAAGAATGGTATCGAGTGACTGACGTCACCGATGACGATCTGTTCGAAGAACACCCTGACCTAGAAGAGACAAGGGTGGAAGTGAGTCTCATATTTTGGGTCAAAATGATCAAACGTGAGGTGCCACAGAGAATGATGTTGGCGCTGATACGTCCGGAATACTTTGATGACGACATGGCCCAAGTGCCTGTCGCGGTATGGACTACAGGGCCCTATGACGTAGGCCTCCTGAAGGGGGCAGGTGAAGTGAAAATTAAACTGAAACCAGGGGCAATTTTACCAAGAGCACAACAATAGCCTATGTCCAGAGAGGCAGATGAAAGGATCGCAAAGACAATTTCCGCCATGATGGAGCAGGGCCTCCTAGTGACGTCAGAATCACCTTGCAATATGGTGATTTACCCTGTCAAGAAATCAAAGGGAGCGTCTTGGCGTTTAATCCAAGATTTAAGAACATTAAACGATATAGTTGAAGCCGAGTTCCCTCTAGTCCCTAATCCTTCCACAATTCTATGCAACATACCGACTGAGGCAAAATATTTCACAGTGATTGACTTGAAAAATGCTTTTTTCTCAATCCAGTTGCAACGTGACTCTCAAGATCTGACGTCATTTACTTTCAGGCAAATGCACCTGAAAAGCACGAGGCTGCCACAGGGGTACTGTGAATCTCCATCCATTTTCAACAGAGTCCTGCAAATGGACCTAAGCAATATTGCAGTAGACAGTGTTGTTTTGCAGTATGTGGATGACATTCTAATCTGCAGCGTCACTGAGGAACAACGCAGGCGCGACTCTGTCCAGCTACTGACTATCCTGAGAAAGGATATAAAGTTGACAAGGAAAAGCTACAATACTGTCAGCGAGAGGTGCTGTACATAGGCCAGCTAATCTCACACAAAGGGAAAAAGGTAACCCCAGAAAGGGCTGAAGCTATCAGGAACACGGCTAAACCACTCACGATAAAACAGATGCAAAGCTTCTTAGGCCTGTGCAATTATGTCAGAGCATGGGTCTTCGACTACAGCTTGTATACCAAGTCCTGGCTTCAGGCCTTAAGGAAGGCCCAGGCGACAAGGAAAAAAAAATGGAATGGACCGAGACGATGGAAAAGGGGTTTGCAGAACTCAAGGGGGCGATTTGTAAGGCCCTAGTTCTCGGGATTCCTAATTATGCAGAGGGATTCTACCTGTTCTCACATACCGATGGCAATTTTATGACGGCAGTGCTCGCTCAGCGAACCTCACTGAGGTACAAGCCCCTAGCATATTACAGCAGGAGTCTGGACCCGGTCATGAAGGGCCACTTCCCATGCGAACAAAATCTAGCTGCTGCCGCGTTTGCCATTGAAAAGGCGTCATCCATTGTGATGGGGTGCTCCATGACATTGTACGTCGAGCACTCATTATTCGCCATACTAGAGTAGCCAAAGTGCACACTGACATCTCAGAGAGCATCTGCATATGAAGTGATTATCTCTAACCCATCGATCAAGATAGTGCGATGTAAAACTGTGAATCCAGCTACTTTTATAGCTGAACCAGTCACAGAGGGAGAACCCGTACATGACTGCACAAATTATGAGGAATTCTATGATGAAATCCCCAGGGTAAAGAAAAATACCCTGGCAGGTGGTGAGATCGTGTTTATTGACGGCTCGTCAAGAATCGACCAAGAAGATGGACAAAGATACACAGGCGTGGCCGTGATAAAACACCTAGCGAATGGAGAGTTCCAGGTACTCGTCAGTGCACGAATACCATCTCACTAGTCTGTGCAAGCTGCAAAACTATTGGCGCTGATACTCGCCATTGAAAATCATGCAGACCAGGAAGTAACGGAGTACAGTGACTCTGCCTATGTGACATCTACCGTGCACGCAGGCTTAGCATGCTGGAAAAGGAGGGGCTACCTCCGAGTGGACGGCATGCCAGTGCAACATGCTGCCTTATTGGACAGGTTGATAAAAGCACTACAGCTCCCAGTGGGCATAGCGGTCGTGAAATGCGCTGCCCACACCAAAGGGACAGATTTCGTGTCACGTGGAAATCATGAAGCAGACACGGAAGCCAAGCGCATGGCATCCAAGGATGAAGCAATCATGGACGTGGAGGTGGCATGTACCCATGAGCATATGATGGTAGCACGAGCCACACCAGAGGCCTATAGCAACATGGGACAGACTCAGCTAATGGAACTCCAAGGGGAGGCACCTCAGGAGGAGAAAAATGTGTGAAACGTCAAGGGTGTTCCTTAAACCCCTCTGACGGTTTGTGGAGGCAAGACAGCACTGGTAAACCAGTAATGCCTGTCGCCCTCCTGAAAGTAGCATTGGAGCAATTACACTACCCTATACATATGTCAAAAGAAAATCTCGCTGCAACGCTCACAGAAGACTGGTTCACACCGAATTTATCAGAGCATGTTGCGTTCTTCATGGTGAACTGCATAATCTGCCAGCAATTCACCACTGGGCACACACTAAAAGTAGTAAGAGGAGTTATCCCCTGGCCAAATAGGCCATTCCAGCACTTGCATATCGACTACGTCGACATGATTCAAGTGTGCAATGGGTACAGGTATTTAATTGTGGTGGTGTGTCCATTCTCTAGATGGATAGAAGCAGGTCCCTGTGCACACCCAGACCTGTGCTGCCAAATATTTAGTGAGGGAAGTGTTCCCTAGATGGGGGTGTGCGAGGTAATGAGGTAAGACAATGGGGCTCACTTTGTTAATGCGGGTTTCGAGCAGATCAGCTTGTTGCTTGGTATAAAGCACAAGTTCTCATCGGCATATTACCCGGAGGGGAATGGCATTTGTGAACGGCTCAACGGCTTGTTAAAGGAGAGGATAGCCAAGCTGGAACTCACATTGAAAAAGGGATGGCTACACTGTCTACCACTGGCATTGTATGCACTTCGGAACCAACCAGGCTCCGACCATCATCTCATGCCGCACAAGATAGTCACAGGCAGAAGGATGAGGGCTCCTCTTACCCCCCCTGAGATAGAGCTAGATGTGATGCCCAGCCAAAAAGTGAGGTCTTGGGGACAGAGATGCAGGAGTACTTGAATTGTAGAACATCCAGCGTCTCTGTCATTTCAGGCCAGCTGCAGCGACGGCGAAAAGGGTGCAGCACAGTACAAAATACAGCAGGAAATGCTGAAACAGATGCCGCGCAAGTTTTAGGCGTGCCTCTCATCTTCCCTAGGGATGCAGTTCTTATAAGAAACTTTACAAGGAAGAAGTGGGATGAGTCATGATTCAATGGCCCTTTTATCATAGAGGACTGCACTCTTCAGCCGTCAAAGTCCAGGGCAGAAGGGCATGGCTCTTCCTGAATGACATTAAACCTTATATAGGATAAAAGCCCTCCAGCTGCATCCAACCACAAAGAAGCCACAGACAACGGGGAAGAACCTCAGCACGTGTAGACAAGATCTATGGCGCGGAAGAAGGATGCATGAGCAGCAAAATAAAGACAAAGGAACTCTGTTTTAAATTGTGGCTTTTAAACAAGACATTTCCTCAAACCAGAGAAAGGTGATAAAGAACAATAATACAGACACTCTGTGCACCACAGTTGCAGGGTGAAGAAGAGAACTACACATACAAAGCCACAACAACATTGATAAAACAAACTTTTGAAATCAAGTCACACTCAAGTAGTATAAGGAATCAAAACACTGATACCAGCAAATAAGACATTTTCTGAGAGCGTAACACAGTATCTAGAGAAACCAGTGTCAAGACTTTTTTTTACAGAATTTATGGTAGCTCCCAGCAGAAACCTCACGTGGGATGTGCTCACCTACTTCCAGCTGATGGTGATATCATATCCGTCACTCATAGGGAGAGAAACCAATATCACAGACTTTATTCAAGATCCTGCCAACAAGAAAGTAATCTGGCAACTACTGACCGTCATCGCGGAGGCTCTCGCCGAGCTACCAGAGCACAGCGAAAAGGACACAAATGCTTCCACCACCGGTAGACATTGATGAACGCACATTCACTTTGTTCTTTCAAATAATCGAGAAATGCCCAGGACTTGTCGGGAGAACAACTGACGCACATACTTTCATCCGAGACCCAAGAAACCTAGCCCAGTTGAACCAGCTGTGGACTAAACTAAAGCACCTTGTGGCAGTCCACGCAACAGGAAGGTGCCAAGTCTGTGCTAATCAAAAGGAAAGCTCATGACCAGGACCCAGCCAAACAGGACAAATGTCCCTATCACCCGAGGACACCCGGCTGGTGCACAAAGTCCTGCTTAGACTAGTCACAGACTATCCGGAAATGGTGGGAAGGCCTGCAGATGTTGAGGTCATCACCTGATGGTAAAACAAACAAGATAAAACTAAATGTAATTAGCAGTGATTCATACACACTTGAGGTAATGAATGAAGCAAAAGGCTGGAGACAGGGTCAGCACGGAGTGAATGAAAATGTAGCAGTGACCACTGCACACACACACACACACACTGAACACACACAAACAAGGGCAAGTGTCAATGGCAACAGGGCCTCAAACAAGGGCAACAGAGAAAGGGAAACTGCCTACAGAACGAACAGCTCCAGAAAATAGTGGAAGTAAACAAGAGGAGTCAAGTGAGAAACCAAAGGGAGACGGCATAGCAAAATCCCTCAAAAGAACAGAAGAAGCCACAAAGGAACTCACAGAGAAAACACAAATGTTAAATGGACCATCTGTTCTCGTTCATAGTCAGAGCTAAAAAACTACACGAGGAACTGAAAACTAGAACTACAGAGGCTATAACAGTAAGCACGCCAGCTCAGACGCAAGGAACAAGCACCAGACCTACGACACAGCCAGGCATTGGGGAGTTGGTGAGCCAACGGCAGTTAGAGAACATCTATGAAAAATTACAAAAGGAAAGGAAAAGAAACGCAAAACCTTCTCCTACCACAGCGATGCAGGTAATGAAACCCGCTCCGCTAACAAGCATGCCCAAGAATCCTCCAGCAAGAAAGAGTCATATAGACGCATTTAGAGACGTGGTTATAGCTAACTACAAAAGAACATTGAGGATAAAGAGAAACCCACATCAAGACAACATTGGGCCTCATTACGAGTCTGGCGGAAACCAGCCAGTTTTTCCGGCTCGGTTACCGCCGGACTCGTATTACCATTCCGCCTCCGTGACTCCCGGAATTACCAGGGCACTACGACCCTGGTGTCTCGGGAATTCCGGAGGCGGAATTCGGTAAATCCCCATTCCCATTGAGTCCTATAGGACTCAATGGGAATGGGGAAGTGGAAACACCGGCACCATCTCGTGATGGTGCTGGTGTTTCCACATCCGCCTGCAGGCGGGCAGTGTTAAACCCGCCAGGTCAGACCTGGCGGGAACGCCACCTCCCGCCTACAGGACTCGAGATCGGGCAGTCTGGAATTAACAGTGGCGGCGGGTTTACCGCCACTGTTATTTCCGGACCGCCCGACCCGTAATGAGGCCCAATGAACTCAATGATTACCTGGACAGCACAGCCCATCTCGGAAACAACATATGGTATCAACACATGAAGGAAGTAGGACGAAGACAATCAGAAGGAGAATGCTTCGTCTGCGCGCTCCTACCGTATAGCATGGGAAAATCCAAGATCTTCGTGGCTGTAGAATATGATGTCCCCATAGCACACTGCATGTCACACGTAGCAATGTGCAACACCAGATGACAATTTATGGGAAGAGATGCTTCACTGATATGGGCCACCGAAAAGGACTACCCAGATGAAGATGGCTACGTCCAGGACATTAAAACAAGAAACAGGACACACACCAGGAATCACGAGATCAGATACGAGAATCCTGACGTCAAAGGATCAGGAACACGATGGGTAAAAAACCCGAGACTGAACATTCAAGGAAAAACTGCAGAAGAGGCACAAATCTGGAAGAACAGAGGCCAAATGCAGATCTGGGGAACAGTGGTGTCCCCAAATGGATGGGAAGAAGGAGTAGTGATCTGCCGAGCTTGGATGGTCCTTGGAGCCTGCAAGGAAGCAATAGAAAACTCTCAAAAACTGTGCAAACCCCTATGGCCAAAGCTAGTAAAGTTACTAACATGGGTCGAAGATAGAGGGGGACCCCTGCAGACACTGAAGAGCCCGAAACTATGCTTCAGAAACAATGGCACAAGGAAGATGGGAGAGAATCTAAACTGCGGACAAATCTTTGAAGCCCCAGGAATGACGCAAGGGACTACAGTAATTATGGACCATTACTGGGCGTGTGGATCCAAAGCTTACATAAGGTTGCCGAACAATTGGGGAGGCATATGCACCTTAGTGAACATCCATGTTCCTGCACTATTGATCCCGAAAAATGACCTGAGTATTGACAGTTTCCCGAGGGCAGATGCTCATCTAAGAAAAAGGAGATCTGCGGAACTGGTATCCAGGATGAAAAGGGAGAATTAATTTTCTACCAAATCAGAAGAGGCATTCCATGCAATCCCATACGAGCACAGACTGTTTAGCCTCACCTCAACAGTAGTCACAACACTACTCCTGCCCCACGTCCAAGTTGGTGTAAATACAAAATGGTTGCAGATAACGAGATGGGAGTTATTGCAGACCATCAACTCTACTATAAAGGGATTTAACACGATCAAAGAAGAACTAAGAGCAATCCGACTGATGGCCCTCCAGAACAGATATGTACTAGACATGATCACAGCAATGGATGGAGGTCTTTGTGCAAAAATCGGAGAATCATGTTGCACATTTATACCATCGCACGAGGAAGAAAATGGAACCCTGACAGAAGCCATAAGTATGTTGACAAGCCTGAAAAACCAGATGATCGATGAAAGTGCTGAAGTGGACGATGACAGCTGGTTTGGAGCCCTGTTCTCATGGATCTCACAATGGATGGCAGATATATTCAAGTTTCTGGGAGCTTTACTAGTAATGGTACTGCTAGGATGCTGTGTTATCAAGATAATCACTACACAGTGCCAGAAAACGGTGAAGAAAGCCATTGGGATGAAAATAATGGTTGATGTCGAACCAGAATGGAAACCCAGAGACCTGACTGATGAAGAAATAAGAGACTTTGTGAAGGTCAAAAGATTTGTGCCAGAAGGAACAAGGTTCACATATCCTAAGAAACGAAGAAGGTATGAAGGAAAATGGATCTACTGCAGTCCAAATGGACAATGTCAGCTAATGACATGGAACAAAGACGAACACATGAAAACAGCAGGGAGTTTGAAAGGGGTGATAAAAATATGGACTCCAAAGACTCACACAATCACACCATCATGTACAAACCCTGAAGACGATGAACATAACACCGAAGAATCAAAGGAACTAAATGCAAAAGAGATCGCAGAAGTGGTCGATGGACCGACCAGAGGGGGGAGTGCAGAGGAGGTCCCAGACATGGCCTGCACCCCTTGCCCTCATTTCGAGGTACCAGGAATGGACTCGCCAAGGTATGTGACGTATGAGGAGCAGATGAACCAACAAAGAACTGCACTGGGACTCTGCCCAGTGTACATCAGAAGATCCATACCGGTAGAAGCACCCATAACCAGACAGCCCTGGGTAGCGCGGTACCCTATCAGACAGCCGTACCAGCCGCTGAGACGATATGAAGAGTACCTACAGCCGGTCCATGAAGAGACTCAAAGAGCTGTAATGGAAGGCCAGTGGAAATGACACGGGCCTGGACAGACTCGCGAATGAACGAAAGCAGCTATCGAAGATAGCACGCCAGTGCGAGTAGCTATGAAAATAGATGTAATGGACACAGGAAATAGATGTTAAAACGTGAGGAAACGTTGCCATGAGACAAGATGGAAGTAACCAACCAGTTGAACCCGTGTAAATAGGCTTGGAACGCAAGAAGCTAAGAAAACGATACTGCTTGCAATGCTTAGTAGAAGAATAGAGTGGCAAGCGCCAACTATATCTACCTCAATAAGGCACATTATACAAGCGCAACCCCATTTTGTAAAAGCAGAAGTATGCCCACGCGGCCAGAGGCCTTACAGGCCTGGTTTCATATCCCAGCCAAAGCCAGGAGAAGGAGCAGAATCGAAACTCAACAAAGAGCAGCTCTTGCCTGGGAAATCGAGGTCAACCAGAGAAAGGGAGGAGAGCGTCAGCTAACAGGAATCGAAACTTCAGAGCATACCAGCCTGCCCCGTGAAGGTCAAGATAAGGGAGGCCCATGCAGGTGGCAAGGCCGAAAACAGAATTAAATACACTAAAAGCTAGAAACTGAAGCAGATTCACGGTGAACAGACATGTGACCAAGACAGGCGCAAAGAATTACCAACGTCTGATGTCTCCCAGTTCCAAGGGTGCCATCACTTCTCCAGATAAGAGGCTACAGTTTTGAGGCCATGCCCAGCCAACTAATTGACACATAGCCCCAAGATACTGATTGATGGAAGGGAGGCAGGGTGATATTTGGGACACGACACCAGGCACCTGGGTGTCCATTCTGCATGCTGCTAATTAAAAGTGGAAATTTATGTCTAGGAGTGTAACCTGCCCAATCACAATAGACCAAGTTATCTAGGGTCCTATAGATAGTAGAACCAATAGGACGTTGTACTTGTAGTGACGTCTATCACGTGTGATTTAGAGGGAGGGGTGTAGACGCCCACCCGATAAGAATTATCCAATCCGCATGCTCTATTATCATACGCACATATAGCACCTATAATTAAGTTACCTTTCCTAACCAATTATAATGCATGTCAAGTTTTTTGTAGAATTAGACGTCAATGATGACGTGTTTTATGCATAAAGGTTGCTGTTCAACTGAAGTTCGAGGAAGTCGGAGGGAGACAGATGATCGCAACAATGCTGATTCCCAACTGCTTTGCTGTTTGATGTACTTGTCATTAAACGGACTTCCCTTTGCCAAATTACTGAGTCCTCATTATTGAGTCGTGTTGGGGTAAGTGAATCCTGCACCCCCATCCCTCACATGATGCAGCTATCTTTTCTTACAAGTACTAGAGGGTGAGCACTGATCTATGGGCCCGTCGGTGGATATCTTGTCTTCTTTTACACATGTATACCAACATAATAGTTAATTATTAAGCTTACAATTGACCAAATGTTCAAGGCAAATCTGAGTTCTTTGTCCCATGATCTACCAACAACTAACAGACCAAAAAAGCAGGACACACCCATTGGTGGTGTAGTCTTCCACTGCCTGGTATAAACATCCAACTGTGGTATTTTAATAAAAAGTAAAAAACAATAAGGGAAACGTACAGTATACCCATAACATCAATTGGCACTTGTTCTCCTCAGGGAAGTTCAAAACTGGGGAGAAAACTGTCCCCCAACAGATGTTCCCAGATGCATACTCTAGACAGGCGCAGTCATGGAGTTTTCTTCCCAACAGTACAGATGCTGAGCTGTCAAAGCACAAAGAATAAAAAAGGAGAGACCAATCAACCATAATTATAGAAACATGTGCCCAATGTATTGGTTCATTCACATTTGAATTCATGCAACCCATGTCCTGGCTCCAACATAATAGATGACAGCCTACTGTATCTAATGTGACGCAGCTGGAAAGCAGTGTACCCTCAACCATGGCTGTGAGCCTACAGTCTCAAAATTCAAACAGGATCAACGTGACAAATTCACTCCCTGCTCTGAAGGCAATCCACACACTGAGGGCCTGATTCATGTAAGTGTTTTATAATGGTGCAATCCCATAGGAAAATGTTCCATGAATCAGGCCCTATATCTCTATGGCAATTTAAGGCCAACTTACATGTATCAAATATATTGCCCCTGGGCAGCAATAGACTCTCTGTCATATCCGCAGGGCACAACAGTCCCGAATTTCAAAAAAGGTTAGCGCGACAAAAATCATTGCCAGATCTAATAACATGTGAACCCCTGTATCTGTCTGGCAATGTGAGGTCAAACGTTTAAATGGTGAAAGTGTTTTTGACCCTTTATTCATTTACGTAGACAAAGTATTACAGTCTCTTGTACAATCCACTGATACATACCGGGAAGATACAAATCACTTTCTAAACTGTCTGGAAGATCTTAAGATATCACAATACTCATATATACTATTCGCCCTAGATCTGGGTAGTCTCAATACATCTATACCCCATCAAGAAGGACTTGAAGCAATTGAATGGCTCATCCTTAAAAATGACAGCATAAGGGCTAACAGAGAATTTATAATCGAATTATAGTTTATCATTCTACACAACAGCTATTTCAGATACAACAAGTACACTGCACAAATCTCCGGCACCTCTATGGGCTCTGCAATGGCACCTGCTTATGCTAACACCTTTATGCACTATTTATGTACTATTTTGAGAAGAGATACATACTGGATAACATCAACTAGGCCAAACACCTAGTCATCTGGAAGAGGTAGATAGACGACATCTTGGGAATCTGGTCAGGGACCAAGGCACAACTAATGGAATTCAACAGCTATTGCAATGAAGTTTACCCACAAATAAAATTTACCATCGAAATTGAAGAACCATATCTCCATTTTCTAGATGTACAACTAAACATTGCGGCGAATGGACCAGAGACTGACATCTATAATGTCTTACACTATGTCAGCTTTCACCCGAGACAGATGATACAAAATCTTCCATACAGCCAATTCCTATGCATAAAAAGAATAATCACAAATATGGATTCCCTACAAAAGGAATACCCGGAACAGAAGATTAAATTAATGAAAAGAAGATATCCTTCATATATTGTTGAAGCAGCCAAAGAAAAGGCTGCCATCATAGATAGGAAGACATTGCTTTATCCCACACACAAGGAGAAAAGCATTCCACTTTTGTTTATATCATAATTTTCCAGGCAAAGTAATCATCTACGTAGGAAAATATGCAAAAATTGGAAGTACCTACACCATGATGCTTTTCTCAAGAATCTTTTCCCAAGACAATAGATGGTGGCCTACAAGAGAGGATGATATTTCAAGGACAGACTAGTTAAAGCTGAGAAAATTAACAGAGAGACACAGAGACCTTTACCACAAAGAAGAAAGGCACATTCCCATGCCTCAGTTGCAGCAATTTCAACAATATTATTAAGGGTAATAACATTCTACATCCACATACTGGTCAGCAAATTGCACTACAACACTATTTTTATTTATTTATTTATTTATTTATTTATTGCATTTGTTACTCGCCCAAACCCTTAGGTACCACGGCGATGTTACAGACAGCTTAGTTAAAACATTTCTTGGAAATTG
Organism: Ambystoma mexicanum; assembly: GCF_040938575.1. NCBI lineage: Eukaryota > Metazoa > Chordata > Amphibia > Caudata > Ambystomatidae > Ambystoma > Ambystoma mexicanum. The sequence goes on along the minus strand of NC_090936.1, from coordinate 400,999,293 downwards.
CCAGTCGGGCGCAGTGCATGTGAATACAAAATAATCATACATGAAAACTTTAAATGCAGGGCTTAAATACAATGATATTTCCTGAAGCATGGAAGAGGCTTTTAGTCTTGGTTAAATAGCCACGTTTTCAGAGATTTCTTGAAGCCTGCGAACGTTTGCTCATTTTTGATGGGGAGGGGAAGAGTGTTCCAATATGTGGGTGCGAGATATTGGAAACTACTGCCTCCTGCCTTGGTAGTCTTGTATCGGGGGATGGCTAGGAGTAGTTGACTGTTAGATCTGAGGGTTTTCTTTGATACTTTTTTGGTGATGGCGTGGTTGAGGTAGATGGGGACACATGAGTGGATGCATTTGTATGTGACGCACAGGGCTTTGAATGTGACCCTGGCTTTGATGGGGAGCCAGTGATGGTTTCTTCTAATATTTGAGATATGATCTGACTTCCTTATTCCAAGGGCCGCCCGAAGGGCTTTATTCTGAATAAGCTGTAGTTTGTTTAGATTGGCTTTTGAGGTACCCAGGTAGAGTACGTTGCAGTAGTCGAGTCTGGATAAGATTAAAGCTCTTGCCAGCGTGATACAGTTAGTGGGTGTCAAGAATTGGCGACTGTGAGCAATAAGTTTAGCGGTGTAGGAAGTAGAGGAGGACAGGGCGTTAATGTGCTTGGTCATGGTGAGGTTGGCATCAAGGTAGACACCTAGTGTTTTGACTTGTTTGAGTACTGATATGTTTGTGCCATCAATGTTGATGGATGAGTAATCAGGATGTAAGGCTTCTATTTTGGATTGGGAGCCCACAATGAGAACCTCAGTCTTCTCATCATTGAGGCAGAGGCTATTTAGTGCCATCCAATTTTGGATTATGGCATATATTTTATTGATAGTGTCGGTGTCTTGAGTGTAATCTCCCGATAAAGGGATGAGGATCTGGGTGTCATCTGCAAAGTTGGTGTAGATGACACCCATGTCGTCTAGCGCTGAGAAGAGGAGTTTAGTGTACGCATTGTATAATGTTGGTGAGAGACAGGACCCTTGGGGGACACCAATGGGTACTATGATTGGGTTGGGGGCTTCTTTACCTATGGCGACCCTGGAGGTGCGGTCAGCAAGAAAAGATTTGATCCAGGTAGTAGCTTCGGTGGAGAAGTTAAAGTCTTTCGCTAGTGTGGCACACAGTTTATTATGGTCTACTAAATCAAACGCTGCGGAGAGATCGAGTAGGAGGAGGATGCAGAGTTTTCCTGAGTCTCTGATGGAATCCATCTGGATTTTTAAGTCAAGGAGCGCCGTTTCTGTGCTATGGTTGGGGCGGAAACCTGATTGCCTCGTGCCAAGGAGGTGGTTTTGTTCGAGGTGAGTTTGGACTTGGTTGTATGCTAGTTTGTCCAATATTTTGAGGAGAAATGGGACAGTTGTTATTGGCCTGTAATTAGTGGGCACCGTAGGGTCTAGGGTAGGTTTTTTCAGGAGAGGGGTGACCCAGGCTTCTTTGATGCTAGCTGGTACTATGTGACAAGCAATAGCACTGGGGTCATTTATGCTATTAAATGCCCATGTTGACTGCGTTGGACAAACAAACAGATCTGCATGATAAAGATGGTTGGAACACAATTCTAACATCTGCACTCAGAATCCCAAATCACTTGTGTCCAGGAACTTCAGGGTACACAGACACAATCTGGCCCAGATTAGGTTTGTTATACTGGGGGTGGTATGGCCATCAGCCTGAGGGGCGATAAAACAAAAAAACAATTACAAAGAGCGATGCATTGGATTCATCTCCTAGGCACAGTTTACCCAAAAAGGAATTAACAAAGAGTTCAACATTCATTGCTTTTTACAAATGAGATTCAAGCTTCTCTTCGGACGACTTCATTACCATCTTTTAATCTCATAATCCTAGACATTGATCCACCAAAAACATGTTTATGAACACTATACCAGTCACACAAATGCCATGATATTGTGTTCCTATTTTCTTACCATTGTTAAGATCACTACTCCTACATAGTCCCTTCTTTTAGGATTTACCACTCTATCTGCTAATAGATATACTCTACTTGGTTGCATTTCTGTATTCCACCAAACCTGTATTTCTATTCTCAACAACCATTCTGGTGTGGTCTCTATACTTTACTTTGACTGGGAGTGGCTTCCATTCAGGGTTCTGCCTACACAATGGTGGTCCTCACTAAATACATTTCTGAAAACCATAAAAGGCATGTCCAATGTATTTATGAAAACACTTAATGTACTGACCACTATATTTTCTTTATATATAGAATCAAATTGTACTTCATATCAAAACCTATCACCACATATGAAACTGATGGATTGCCAATTACTTTGTAGAACCATGAATTTGCACACAATGAAGGGAGTGTTTTCCCCAAACGTGTTGTGCTGAAATCAAATATAAAGAAATAACTTTTTATCAAATTGGATTGTGGTTGAATTGTATCCTTGGAACTATACTCTTAATACAATGCATGACATTTGATTGAAGAATTGTAACATCGTTATCTAAATTTTGGCTGATCTATTCAGCGATTAGGTGTGCAGAGGATGGGAGTATCCGATACCTTTGGATTCTTTTCGTTTGATGAGTGACTTGCTAGTCTGGGTACAAGTATGCACGATGACTGACAGCATGTCATCTCCCACCCAACAGGTTCGCAGTCTGCTTTGGCTGATGAGGCGAGCCCACTACTTCCCAGGGCACCTCCGCTGGTGGCATTACATCAACCTCCACCCCTGTACAGGCCAGTCATGGCAAAAAAAAGGAGCAAGAGCAGGAGCAAATACACCAGAGCCAGAGCACAGCAATGCCAAGGCAGCCATGCAAAGTAGTAAGACAGGCACAGTCCACACAAGTGTGCCCAGTGGCCCAGTGAACATGGCACAGCTGGCACAGCACCTAATGGAGACACACCACATGCAGCTTCAGCACCCCCAGCAGCTACAACCCCTGACTCCCCCTCGTCACCTGAAGCAGGACATTCCTTCACAATGCCTGGGTAAACTGGATAAAGGGAGTGATGGCAGTCGTACATCGGAGCCAGATGACACTAAGTTCAGGCCCTCCTGCTTCAATCACGGCAGTCTCCATACCCCACACGCTGTGCTGCAGCATTATATAAATGCCACCTAGAGGAAGCTGTACACCATGGAGCACTGCCAGATGAAAATCGAGAACGTGGTGAAAATGGAGGTGCAGCATCTACAGGCCATAAGGGACTCTGCACAGGGCTCTTCAAGGTGAATAACACGATCTTTGGACCACCAGTGCTGCCAATTATCAATGGCAACTGCTGCAAGCACAACTGTGGCCCAGAGGGGGAGGGAGCTAGTTCTAGGGGAGGCATAGTATCACAAGAATGACACTGACATAATGGATACAATTTGTAAAACCTTAAATGAAGTGGTTGGGGCTGGAGAAGCTACCACTTTGCCCTATAACAAAGATGAGAGTAGTCTCGACCATCAAATGATAAACAAAACACTCCTAGTGGAGTCCGTCAAATCAAAATGGCCTTTGCTTACAAAACCTAATGCCTGCCCCATATCTTGTACAAAAAGGTGTATAAAGGAGAAATATATGTAAAGGAAAAATCAGTGTTCAAAAGAATAAATCTGGGTGGGGGCGCTGTTGCGCACAACGAAGATGGCCGCCTGATTTGTGAGCTCCCGCTCCATCAAGAAATTCTGGGACTATACATCCTGTTTGGAGCCACCTGAGGTCCTATGAATCATGGCACAGATGGCCTGAGTACCCGACTGCAGATCCTAAAAATCCTGGAAAGCGGCGTTCGTGTTAGCTGAATTTCTGCCTGCCATAGTCTGGGCCGGCCCATGTTGTGGGCGCGATCCGCATGACAGCTCCTTGTGGAAACCACCCATGGCCATGGATGTGAGGAGGCTGAACGCTTGCCTGCGGCTGGGCTTGGTGCCGCACTGCGTCTATCAGAGCCCCGCTGGAGGGATTGTGTGTGGCCGGCTCGCGATCGAGGGACGAGGCACTCCGGTTCAAGTAAGGAGGTCAGGGGTACGGCGGTGGGGGTGAAGGAGCCCATTTACCTAGTCATATACTCTTGAAGATAATCTGGACCCCCCCACCCCACTGTCCAACGGCCAATTGGGCTCGGGCCAGCACTCCTACAGATCCCGACGCGTGATACAGTCTTGACCCGTCCCGAGGGACTGCGCGCAGGGGTGCGGGCCACTGGGCCACCCAAATATCACAACAGGAACTGCATATCTCCTAACTTCAAACGATAGCAAATCATGTATTGTGGACATCCGCCTTAAACGCTCCGGAGCAACAACTGGCCCGTGGTCATTGGGGACATACTGTGTCGGGCTCTTTCGGGGTACCTAGCCTGAATCCTTAGGCACCAGGCCCGAAGACCCCCCAGAGTGTGTGCAGCGGCGCCGCGTTGCAGTGGTACGCAGGGTGGCGATATCTGCCTGTGAATAAGACGGCTGAGAAGGGGGAGAGACACCATCTGGAAACTATCTACGTGCTACTCTGACGGCTGCTTCGTGAAGCTCCGGGCCTACTCGCCCTACTGGACACACGCGACCTCTGTTTCTGAAACACGCAGATGGGCAGCGGGATTGCAAGCACGCCTTCCCCGGGTTCAAACCTATAAGGAGCTCACACTGGTCGCCCAGCATGATCTGAGCGCTGGAATGCAGAATTAAGAAATAATGGTCTGGGCAGCTCCATCCAAGGTTATTACTGGAATGCTGGGGCCAAATTGGCGGTCATGTGGAGCAACATGTTCACCCACGGAATGCTCCATGAGTTAATGGGGGTACATCATCGAGTTGGGCGTGATGATGTGGGAGGGAGGGAGGGGAGAGGGAGCGGAAGTTGGTTTGTTGGACGGTTCACAAAGGTTGATTGTTTGGTTAATGGAAAAAACGTGGTTACTTGGAGACTGATCCTGACCGAATTGCATAGATATTGCTGCTCCGATAGACGTAATGCAGTCAGGATTTCCCTTTCCTTTTCATGGGTGATGGGCTAAAGATAAAATTGTTGACGTGGAACGTACGAGGATTGAATAACCAGATGAAGGTCAAGAAAATTGTTAATTATGTCACTAGGCATTGCCCAAACATCCTAATGCTACAAGAAAACCAAGAGTTTAAAAAAAAAAAAAAGAATAAATCTGGTTGAACCAGCGCTCCTCCCCAAGTTAGACCTCATGGAGTAAGGCTGTTCTTGTAGGCAGGATGACACACTTTGGCTCAGTTTTCAACACAATAAACAGTTCCAAAACGTGGATCGAGGCCCGTCTGGCCTTCCACGTTAAAGGCTCTTTTCCTGGCTTCCAAATAATGTTTCAACAAAAAGATCACATATGTCCCACTCTGTTGGGCTCAGACCTCTCACAACAAAGTTCATGCAGGTCCCGCTGTCGGGCTCAGAACTTTCACAACAAAGTACAACAAAAACTTGCAAGGGGGCTCCCTTCACCAAGCTTTTTACACTTTGGGTGTCCCTCTGTCGGGCTCAGACCACTTTCAGATGTTGAAGAGTTTGAAATGTGCGTGGCTTTCTTTATAGACCACCGCAGGACCACTTCAACTCAAAGTTCACGGTTTAACTTTCACTCTACATTCATTCACTTTATCGCTTCAAACAATTTATCTTTCACAGAGACTTTTGAGTGAGCTACTTCCTTTCACCGGACCACTCTGTTACTTAGTATCGCCGATCTCACAGCTATCCTTACTTCAAAATTCATTCACAGGTCTGCCTTTCTTTGCACCTTATTCAAACGCGTGTAGCCTTCACTTGCGATATAATGTTGCTACTTAAAACTTTAAACACACACCGTTCTCTCAGGTCACTTGCCAACTCACCGGCTGCGTACGTTTCTTTTTTGGTTTTACAATTCCAATTCACAAGTCAAGGTTAGTACCACAGGCTTGGCCTCACCTCCCCAACTCTGCCGTTCACCCACGAGGGTCGCTGGCGTCCTTGAAACACAATGCAGCCTTCTGATGTGGGATCTGGCCTTCTCCACATGTCTTTCGTGACCTGTCAGAGGCAACGACCTCCAGTAGGGAACTCTTGGGGTTTTTGACCCGCTGCTCTAGTCTCTTGGTCCGTCGCTCTGTTCCAGTAGGTTTGTCTTAATCCTGTATGTTCTGCTTGTACTCATGTTCTGCCTCATTCAGAATGGTCTCTATGTTCTGCCTTTTATTCATGTGAGGAGAGCTAGTTGGTATCAGGTATATGCACTTTGAATCAAGTGGCTGACTTTGCCTAACCCGATTAGTGGGACATGTCAAGTACGATGTGTGAAAGTTAATGTTGTTACTCTCAGTCACACTCTTCCTCAGCCCAGTGTTTGTGCAAAAAGGGGGGTGTAGGGGAGTTGGGACCTTAGAAATCCTAAAGAAATTGGAGGGGTTAGATAACCAAAATAGGGGGGAGAATACCCCACTCCCCGAAGACCCCTCACCCAGGTGATCCTTCTGCACTGGTTCACCCCCAGAGTTTGGATCCAAAGGTGATGGCCGTGCCCTGGCCACCTGAGAGAGATCTCCGGGGAATTTTGATGTTTGCCGAATCTATGCGCGGCAGCATGCTCCTCACCCTACAACACCTGGGCCCAGGAATCTAAGACTTCCACCTCAATAACTCCTCATGGAGGGGTCATTGCCTGGAAGCCCAGGGTGCCTCTCCTTGCGCAATTTGGCCCGTACACTGCACAAGCAGGCTGGCAAGGGGCCACGAAAATGAGTAATTTCATCATTACACTATTTCACAAGGCACAAGATAGATGGGTGGGCACGGATGTGGGGGAGGTGGTGGGTCGGATTGTTGGGGATGGGGATGCGTGTTGGAGATGGATGTTTTGCATAGTAAAACATAAGTTTGCTTGAACAAATGTTAAGTTATGTTATGTTATCAAAACTTGTATAGCACACGCTCGTCCGAGGGCATCATGGCACTAGGGAACTCAGAACAGTTTAAATCAGAGAAGAGAAAAAGAAAGGAAGAGCTAAAAAAAGTAGCATGTTAAGTTTTTTCGTCAGAAAGAAAGATGATCAACAACCTTCCGTAACTCAATGGGGAGCTCATTCCAAGTCATACTTCACGAACTTTGCTTGTAGGTACTCAGCTCCCGTGCCATAGAAGGCACGGGGAACTATACACATCTATTTAAATTTCAGACGGGCTGCCACAGGGAGCCACTGAACTTGCCTCAACAGGGGAGACATGTGTACACCAAATGGCGGGCGTAAGACCGATCTAGCAGAAGCATTTTGAAGAAGTTGCAGTCGCCTAAGTAGGTACAGGGGTTGGCCCAACTAGAGCGTGCTACAATAATCAATTCAACTTAGGATCAGGGCATATACCACAGGTGCCTGAGATGCAGTGGGAATGCAAGGACAATTACTTTTTTGTGAAGGTGATATATTCGAAACATGACTATACAACTAAAAATGAGAGGCAGGTGAAAGGTAGTGTGTCTAGAAATAATTGTCAATTAGTTCTTGCCACACCAGATGTCCATCCCTCCCTTCCTCACACTCAATGTGTGGCACAAACCCATCTGCAGACAGTCCATATTTTTTGTTGGGGCAGGCATGTCCTTATCATGGGGAAGGGGGACATTTCGACTGAGACAAATGTTGTGTAGCATGGCACTGGCAGCCAATATTTGGCCAACCTTCTCTGGCCTGTACATCAGGGCCCCTCCGGTCCAGTGGAGACACTAGCAACATCCCATCAGCAGGCCAAAGGTCCGCTCTATGCACAGCCAGTCCTGACGTGAGGGTCAGTCGTCGCATTCATGGCCTGTGATCTGATTTGCAATGTGCATGTTGTCTGTGTTGGGCCTCGACGTTGCTATCATGCATGTGCCCTGATGGGTGACCGGTTGTTCTAGTGCATGTTTGGATATCTGCGATCCTTCCGTTATGGTTTCACATACATGGTTTGGAGATTAAATGCCAGCACTGTCTGCCAGTGTTGTATTGTCATTGTTCAGTGTTGAACTGTGACATTGGCTGTGTAGGTAGGTGTGCAATATGCATTGTGGTTCCTGTAGTCCACAGTGTATTACTTACTTGTAGGGGCAATATGCATTTCAGACATACTACTTCATTGTCCTGCAGGTCCTAGTCCTGTGGGTTGGTGGATTCATGTGCGGGGTGAGAGGACAGGTCCTGAATGTGCATGGCATTGACAGGGCATGCATTGATCAGTATTGGTAATGCCCCTCCTTTCACATAGCATACTTGTGCTGCAAGATTATTTCATGTGATGGTAGCTGCACTCCCCATTATCCATGTCTATTGGCCTCTTTGGCTCTCCATCCATGCAGGCTGTGTGTTGTTCCACAGGAACATGGCGTCATGTGTGGAACCTGGAAAGCGGGCGCAGCAGTGCGTGATCATGAGGTCAGCATCACAGGTGACCTGGACATTCATTGAGTGATACTACTTCTTGTTGCGGTATGCATCTTCGGATGTCTAGGGGGCAACCAATTACACATGGGTGCAGTTCAGAAAGGCAATTACATTGGGCAGGTCGGCTGCTGCATAAAAACATGCCTTTGTGGCATTCATCTGGGGCGGGATGGTGGGCAGAGAGATGTGCCGAGATGCATGGCGAAAGGAGTGCTTCTAGCATCTGCCCAAGCACAAATAAAAATGTGGGCCGAGACATGCAGCACTGTGCTGGTAGCTGCCAGTTGCAAAACAATGAAGCACTGACACAAACTTTAGCAGCAGGGGAATGGTAGGTCTAATGTTGATACTGCTCTGCATGTCGTCATGGATCAGGAAGAGTGGGTATACAATGGTCTCCCTGCTCAGCAGATACAGGTTTATCCACTGGACATCAATTAATGCCCAGGGTGAGGGCGTGATCCGAGGAATGGGCCCTCGCCTTGCATGTGTCTTCTACTCTTCTCTGCTCCATGTGCTCTGTGGTGCTGTTCCTGCCTGTGCACCTCAATTTGGAGCAAGAGGTGCTGCATGTCCCACCTTGCAACCGCTAGTGGCAGCATGGTTTTGGAAAGTGCGTTTATGCAGGTGTGGGCCTTATGTACTGTTGCAGAGTGGATTGGGTGCACCTGTGACTTTATTTTAATCACATGTATGCATTTCCTGCCACTTTTTGGGCAGAGGTAACCGCACTGTATTTTTGTCGGAATTACCACCCATTTTCAGCTGTATTTCAACTTGTAATACAGCAGAAATATCATTTTGCATCTTGGTGTTATTTCCGCTGGTGTAATTAGCACCGTAGCTAATTTCACTGTATGTTGGTGATAATTCTGCGCATCGCTACTTCCGCTGGTGCTAATTCTGCCGGTGGAATTAGCTCCCGCCCCTAATTTGGTGCTATGGTAAAAGTGGCGGTCAATTTTACTGCATACTGTCCAACTCATATTGAGCCCCAATGTATTGGTTTTGTGTTGGGGGGGGGGGGGCAGTGATGATACCAGTTATGGGAACTGTGAGGAAGGGGAAGCAGTATGTCAAGTATGGGTGTGGGCAGGAAGACCACCACGTCTGGCTCTTGTGTTTGGGGGCTGGGGAGGCAGGACAGCATGGGTCTTTTGCCAGCTCAGCTCAGATTTGGATCTAAGAATCAAATCAGATCGCCTGGCTAAGTTATAGCTCAGTGCCATTCATGAATTTGCAGGCTCCCGCACCCCTCTGGTGCTCCAAATCCATGGCCACGGTTTGGGAGCCTGGACCTCAATGAGGGATAAACCAATAGTAGCAAGGGTCATAGTGTTGGAAGCAAAGGAACAATGGCAAGGGTCTAGCTTTTACTGCTTAGTGGGCATGAACATAGGCATGGGTGGATTTTAATACTTTGGAGGTAGGTTGATGGAAAAGTATGGATTAATGAATGAATTAATAAAACTAATCATGAACTTAAACTCTATAATGCGCTCATTGTAAACTAGTAGGTACAATTAATGAATAAATGAATGAAACTAATCATGAACCTAAGCCTATATAATGTGCTCATTGTAAACCAGTAGGTACAAACCTGTTCACGTTCTCATCTCTCTCCACCTTACACTACTCACAAAATCAACCTTGTCACAGGGCAGCAAGCTGCCTTCTCATACAGCACATTAACAGAGAAATACCACCACTCATGCTTCAAGCCCTATCACTGCACCCACACACACAAACACACATATAAACACCAGCAGCCAACCAGTTCCTTAAGGTCCTGATGAATTAATCAACCTTTGACTCTCCCTTCTGTAGGAAACACATACCCAAGGTCATATGCTGGTGTACCTCCAATGTAGAATCACATCAACACTTTCGACCTGCAGGCATCTACACTACAGGATTCAGACCTGCCTTCCACTCTATCACACTAACAACCCCACCATCCCGCTTTTCCTGCAGAGCCACACAGAGTGATGATACCAAAATAGCATTGTTGTGCTATGCAAGACCACTTTGCATCACAGTCGAAGAGTAACATGAGAATACATTTAAATGCCTGGTGGAGGTTGTATGAAGGGTTCATTTAAGCACAGTGATAATGGGTGCCATGATTATTAACGAGAATACACAGGCAAACAGTATTATGCACATAAGTTCCATTCAGGGTCCGGCCTAGGCATGGGGAGACTGTGCTCATGCCCCCTCTGCTCTGCAGGCACCAGCAGAGACGTATACACCAAGTGATAAAGAATGTATGCCCGGCGGGCTGTACTTTCTACATGTCCTGGTGAGGCTGTGCTGTCATCTTCCCATCCCCTCTTACACTCTAAAGACAAACGCCCACCTCCAACTCCCCAGACGACTATGCCCAAAGTATTCTACTACTACTTATCACTCTCTATGTTTTTAAAGAACATTTAAAGTGGAAGCTATGAGCTATTTAGAAGTGATGGTTTATTTAAGTGCACATTGTTTTGGACAGGACACCTTAACATTTTGGTGACCTGAACTGTAAAAGGGCCATTTGTATTGTGAAAGCACACGCAAAGCACCAGTTAACTGCCCAAACCTATGCTTTATTCGAGGACAATTAAAATATGTGACATACACAACGTTTTAAATCATCTCCTTCATGTTCATGTGTTCTTGTTTAAATCATCAAAAAGTGTTTAATTTGGAGAATGTTGCATTTTTCTCACATCGTACATGAAGCACGCTTTTGTCAAACAATGAAAATCAACCAAGCTACCGATTCACACATTGGGGGCCATTTGCCAGGTGAAGCGGATCACAGAAAATGATGTCAAATGTGTTAACTGGCCTTTTTTCCGATTTTACTCACAATTTTCAATTTGTATGGTGGAGATGGGGAGCTCAGGGAACTGAACCGGTTCGCCTCCTTTTCCCAATTCACCATACAAACGCTGGTGAATTAACGCCAGCAAGGATTTCCATGCTTGCATAAATGCAATTGATTCCTATTACATCTTCTGAAAATACCACCTGGTAAACTAGGGAGATTAAATAGGAGTACATTGCAAATGCTGTTTGCTGTGACAAGGCCAGTAATCTGGCCTTATCAAGAGGGATGGTAGCCCCTCTCAGGGGGGGTGGCAAGAGGCCTACCAAGGAGAAATCCCAAGCCAGTCCTACTTCTGAGGAGGATGTGTCAGTCAGTTGAGAGGGTCCCAATTCCTGCCCCACATGCAAATTGCCAGTATGCCTGTGTACCAAAATGATGGCAGAGTGTTCCCGGTTACATGTCTTTTCATTGAATTTTTTACCCTTGGAATTTTTCCCCGAAAGATTTTCATCTAAAACATTTCCATGAAATCACTATTAATATAAGTAAAAGTGTACATTCACTGAAAATGATTCATCGAAATTAATAGCGAGTTCGATGAAGCATAGGAAGGTATGAGTAAAGGACATCTTGAGAACTGACAGTTGATAGTGATGATTGCTTGTCATTCACCAGCTGTCCTGTGAGGCAAATTCTATGAATACTGAAACCGGGTCAATTTCAGTGATTACAAAGTAATACAGGTTAGTGAAAATTCAGAATAGTAGTAAATTCAAGAAGTTTATTAAATCAATATATATAGCAAATAGGAAACATAAAATATGTACCTTACACTAAAGCATGTTTCTGTATCGTTTTATAGTGTGTCAGAATGTCTGAACCAATGGAGTTTGTGGTTTCGAAAAGGGGGAAAAAAGCAACTAGTTCATAAAGGATATACTTACGACAAGGAAAAAGAATTGAATGAAAATATACACTGGAAATATTCTGATATATAACAACAAATGTAAAGGAAGGGCTGTAACCGTTAGAGAGAACTTAATTCACAACGTGGAACACAACCACCTATCAGATAGTGCAAAAATGTTAATTAAAAAGACGTAACACAAATGAGAGAAATAGGTGAACAAAATGTGGATGAACTAGGTGGATCTGTGATTAAACGTGTATGCTCAAACTCCCATTCCATGTTGCTGGTCAGATGCCTCACATGAAAACATTGCAAAGGCAATTATATAAACAAAGACAATCAAAAATACATTACCCCAAAACACCAGAAAACATTGGAGGGATAGAATTACCACCGGAAATGACAGTAACTGATAAAAATGAAGGGTTTGTACTGTTAAATAAAGAAATCAATGACCAAAGATTACTGATTTTTGGAACCTCCAAAAATGTGGATTACTTAAAAAACTTGAAAATATGGCATGTTTATGCAATGTTCAAAGGTTGTCCTAAGCCTTTTACACAATTTTGAAGACTGATTAATTCCTTTAATATAGGTCCTTATGCCAAACAAATCGGAGATCAATACAAATATATTTTTAGATTCCTTCGTGAGAACATTTCCCCTAATTCACCAGAAATCATTGTTCTTGATTGTGAAATAAATCAAACTAAAGCGATTAATGACATTTTTCAATCATGCACAATCCAGGGATGTTTTTTTCATTTTACACAATCAGTGTGGCAAAAATTACAGCAGAATGGCATGCAATCGAGGTACATCGATGATTTAGAATTCCAGAACAACATAAAATTACTGTTTCCATTAGCCTTTGTTCCTATTGTTCATGTTGAAGAATATTTCGAACATTTGACCAAATCTGAATTTTTTTTAAAATCAATGAACAATACTGGATAGGACAGTTAACTAGAAGTGGATCAGGGATACGAGCGAGATTTGATACAAAATTATGGAATTGTTATCATGCAGTAGTGAAAGGACATGCAAAACACAACAATAAAATAGAAGGATGGCATAATGGACTATGTCAATCATTCAAAACAAACAATCCAGACTTGTGGTAATTTCTTAAACATTTAAAATTAGAACTAGCACACCAAGAAATGCAAATTACACAAGTGATAGCACGAGAAAAAACACAAACACAGAGAAAAAAATATCGAGACACACAGGAAAGATTGAAAGAATGCGTTTTGTAATTTGAAAAACATGACAAAATGAACTATTTGAACAGCATTGCATTCAATATAAAATGTTAAATAATCCAAAAAATGATTTACCACTGCATTCAGGATACCACGAATCGAGTATTAAATCTACAAAATCAAGTAAATCCACAGGAAAACCCCAAAAAAGAAAAAAAGAACCATAAAAAGTACCTAAAAAAGGCAAGGCATCCAACCAGAATTCCAAAATCCATTGAAAAACAGAAATAAATGATCCAGGGAAAATCCACAGTGAAAAAAAAAACAAAAAGGAAAGAATCCAAGTAAAAAAACTGTCCAAAATCCATGAAAAGTTCAGCAAAGCAGGTAATCCAAAGTCCAAATAAAAACAAGAAAAGAAGAAAATCTGGTGAATCCACCCAAAAACAAATTCCACCATGCAAGCATCCATGGAAAAATAACAGATACCAAAACCAGCATCCACAAAAAAAAAAAAAAAACTTTAAAAAAAACCAGGAAACAAACCAAAACAGGAACTCCATAGGAAACATCCGATCTCAAAAAGTGTAAGATCCAAAATGGCAAACACGCATTAACGTCAATGGAAACGTATTGAAACAATGGACCGACCAGCGACACCAAGTGGCGAAATAACATCTACATGAACACTACTTTAATTTTTTTATTTAAAGTTAATATATTACGAATATGTTATATGATATGATATTTTATTCATATCGCGCTCGTACACAAGTGTTTCAGAGCACGACCAAGCAAAGGGAGGGGAACAAGGGAGAATAAAAAATAAAAACGATCTTACTAGGACCAGTGACATTAAGAACGTGCAAGTGCATGGAGAAGGGAAAGGGGGAAAGTGCGTGAAAGGGGAAGAAGTGGAAAGTGCAGAACAGAGGAGAGAAAAGAATATGTTAAATAAATGAATAAATACAGGCAATGAAAAAGTGGTAGTGTATCCAGCAAGTGGCAAGTGCAAGATTAGCCAGATCGGGTATATCTGATAAGTGCAGAGTAGGAGTGGGGGACTGTATGGGCACAGATACAGAACCCAGTGCTATGGGAGGCCCGGAGGCAGTGCAGGAGAGAGGCTGGGTGAGCAGGTACGTGGGCCCAAGGACATAGGGTGTCCAGGTGCACAGTGCCAAGAGAGAAAAACAGGTCAGCAGGGGAGAAGAGGGGCAAAGGCAGAAGCGAAGAGGAATGTCTTGAGCTGCTTCCGGAACCAGAGATGGTTCTCCTCAAGTTTTAAGGTGGCTGGTAGGCTGTTCCAAAGGGATGTCCCAGCCGAAGACAGAGATCTGACCCCAGCTCGTTTCTTTGAAAAATGACTAACCCTGAGGGAGTTAGAGGTAGAGGAGCGAAGGGCTTGAGAGGAGAGGTATTTGCAGAGGGATAGTTGAAGGTCTTTTAGACCCAGTCCCCAGAAAGTCTTGTGGACAATGCAGAGGGTTTTAAATGTAATCCTTGCATCCACTGGGCGCCAGTGAAGGGATTTCAGCGAAGGAGAGATACGATCCCAGGGCTCGAGGCCAGGGACAAGGACAAGTCTTGCAGTCCTGTACTGGATTATTTGTAGAGGGCGGCGAGTGGAGGCAGGTAGCTTTAGAAAGAGGCTGTTACAGTAGTCCAACCTGGAGAGAAACAGAGCTTGAGAGACAGTGAGCTTCTGGGGGAAGGGGATGAAATGTAGGGATCCACAAAGGGTACCTGGTATATGGTTATGGTCCTCCAGGTGAATATGCACAATAGTAATAAAAATTGACCAATAGACAATGATGACAAGATTCCATATGTATAGGTCATGCACTTTTTACCAATACAAAATCTTTATTTCATTTCATTATAATAGTTCATCAACTTGATCACAGGCCCAACTCATATTCACTCTCCCATTAAACTATTCTTTCATAAATCATGCTTAGCATATTCACACTCGAGAATAATCATATACTGGCATAGAAGTCTATTGTAACCCAAGCCAAAATAAAAACACATTTCCTAAATTTCACGGAAATATTTCCCAGGTCTATCCCTCTATACACATATAGGGGAATGGTTGTTTGTCGACACATGTTTCAGTTGTATTTTGTGGGAGCAGATTGTCTTGC
Source organism: Ambystoma mexicanum (assembly GCF_040938575.1). Lineage (NCBI taxonomy): Eukaryota > Metazoa > Chordata > Amphibia > Caudata > Ambystomatidae > Ambystoma > Ambystoma mexicanum. Next base: position 400,983,778 of record NC_090936.1, on the reverse strand, counting down.
CCCAGTTGTTTGGCCAACCATCCTCAGGATGTCATCTCAAATAATGTGCAATTAATGCAAGCTCAGAGACTAATCAAAATTATTACCCATATATGCTCACCTAGGACAAGAGGTTCCAAAGGTGACACTATTAGGTGGATGTACTTTCCACCTACTTCTCTCTTGTGTACACGATGCAATGCACCCTGTCCTGAAGAGGGAGAAACATAAAAACACCATAGCCTGTTTTAAGGTCACTTTCTTTGCAGCTATTAGCCAATTTGTGTTCTTGTCAAGAAGGCTACTTACTGATTCAGGATTTTTCAGTGTGTCTGTGTCGTCTGGCTTCCACAGATACTGATCTCTCAGGATTGACATACACCATCTTGCTGTGATGTCGAATGATTTGGTTACATTGATGCCGGGCAACAATTCACCTATCCAATGGGACAGAGAACGCTGTATTAATACATCTAGTGGGTGCTTTATGCCTAGAATATATTGTTAGGTAACAGCCTGCACTTGCTTGCTATAGATATGCATGCTGTCTGGATTGCATGTGGGGGGAGAGATACATCTTCTCACTGGCATGTGCCAGTGTCCTTTGGATTCGGATAGGCTAAAATAGGGAAAAATTATAAAAGATCATTTGAAGAGGGTGGCCAATACAAATAGACAGATGAGTCTCACTAAGAAAGAAAGAAGCCCCAATGACCGACTGATGTGCGTAACCACGTACAACCCAATCAGTAACAATATTAAAAAAATCATAAACCGGAACTGGAGTCTAGTGCAGAACCCTGGGAGCCTATCCAAAAGGCCAATGTTCACGTTCAAGCGAAATAGTAACTTGCGCCAAAGGCTGGTACACACTTACCGAGATGGACCAAAAGAACGAACAATCCTAAATAATTGGGGTCTACCGCCGATAACTGGACAGCATAGATGCGGCAATTGCGTAGTATGTCCTGTGGGATGTTTTTACCCATGCATCCAAGCTCTACCATAAAACTGTGCAGTACTGGCATGGAAAACATGATGATGGCCAGAACCCCCCAGAGAGTGCACAGGGAAAACATGAAGAATAGGCTGCCACCCATTTTTGCCTATGTGGTGAGCACAGGAGGGCACTGCCTAAAACCACCATTGGGCTACACACACAGTAGCCTGAAACCATTGGGAATGGCAATGCTGATTGCCAAAAAGCAACTCAGAACTGTGGGGAATTCATTTTCTTAATCCCAAAAATGGTTGCATTACCAGTACTCACCACTATTAGAAAGCCAGCGTTTTAAAACCACCAGACTTTTGTGTAAAACTGAACAAATGAAACAAAACCAGACCAAGGAAAGACTTGCTAAGAGGTGGATACAATGTAAAACTATATTCTGAAATGACTTGAAGGAAGTAATTATTTAATGTATAGGTAAAAATTGTCAGTTTGATTTGAATGTAGAAAACTGGGAACAAAAAGTGACATTTAGCTGAAACATGGCTTAATGAAACTGAATTCTGCCTGACAACTACCCCCGACAGGAGTTGAAACTGGATCAACAGCTGTGTTCCCAGGCCTGGCTGCATCCTGAGGTCACATGGCCCTGTTGATTGAAAGGGGAGTGCAGCTGGGGACTACAGGGAGTTGAACAATGCAACTTCCTTGACTCAAGCAAATATTACATTGGGGGTGTCGTAAAATAGCTTCCTCTTGGGAGAAACTGGGGGGCAGCTGTGCCTCTGTGAACAAGCTGGCTTGGGGGAAGTGGATTAACCAGTTATTCCACCCTGTGATGTGGGAAGCCACACCCCTTTTTGACTAGAGCATAATTTTAAAAAGATAGATAACTCATAGTGCGGACTTGTCAGAATTATATAAGTAATATAATTATTTTTGTGATTTTTCTGTGAACATTTTAAGAGGCGTTAGGACCCTGTGGTGTATTCTGGGGGGTTGCTAGCGAAAAATAGGGTCTCACTCCAAATGTATGCATGTGAAAAATCTGACACTTTATCATCTCTAACCCATATCCCTGGTGCACATTTGTGTAAAATCTGGAAAGGTTTAGAGGTCGTTATCTGGATGAAAAGGGGAGAATTCTGTCATCAGTGGACACGACATCGTACAAAGACAGGGATCGGATGGTTTGGTGCTACAGAAAATATGTTAACTGGACCTATAATATTAGAAAAATGGTACATAGATAAATATGTATTTGGGTCAGAAATAGATTTGTGTGCAATCTGACAAGGGGAGGTTCCTCTGACCATAAAACCTACAGCATCACTCTGACTCACATTTCCTTCCCCCAATCAAGGGAGAGAGGAGGAATGGGCCAATGACAAGTAGAGAGGGGCAGGCTTAGCTAGGCCCAGGCACACACCCATTTTCAAAACACATAAAAAGAGACTGCTGGGACAGGTAGAGACATTCAATTCCATTTGCTGCGGAGCATGCTGACCGACGACTTCACATCCAGAGATCCAGACTTCAAATCCATCAATCTCCAGAACCTGTAGCAGAAATTAACTCCAGAATTTGTAGCAGAGAGGCCTGAATCCACCAGCTGAATCCTCTTCAGCAGGCCTCAAAACTAACCAAACTATTCAACAGCCGGGCGAGCTGTTTGAAGTTCTGCTGAGAATTTTTGCAAGAACCTGTAGCAGTACCCAGAAAGCAGTGTTACATCCAGAATCCAGAGAGGCTAGACCAGCAGAGCAGAGCTGACCCAGATTGCTGTGAGCAGAACCGGTGCCTGATTGACCCGCCGAGCAGACAGAACCGCAGCCGGACGTGTTGACCAGATCCGTGACGAGGCCTAGTTCAAATTTATATTGTGAGTACCTAGCAGAACTGTGCAGAACCAATCTGTTAGTTAAAATAATCTAATCCAAACTATTTTAACCTACGTAGAACTGCCTGCTAGAAATCGTGTCATCTGTCATTTTTAAAGCTGCACAACTGTCACCTGTCAATTCTGCAGCTGCAAGCTGTCAACTGTCATTTTGAGTTTACTTTAAATCTGAAAAACTACCTTTATTTAATCGTCCGTATTTCTGGAACCGTTTGGGCTAGGAACGAAATTTAACTTTCATCTGAAAGCTTAGAAACTAGGCTTTCCAACGAACCTAAAACCGACACCCTATACTTTTCGTATAATCGCGAGACACGCACTCGCGAAATTTACCGCGATCTGCGATTTGGCCCGATTTCTTCATCTCTAGAAATCAGCAGCTTTTTGCTTCTCTTTGCTAAAATTCGTTTGCAATCTGCTAATCATTCATAGAGTATTGTTAAAGTGAGCATGAACTAATATAAAGTAGCCATCACCTACCCTGAACCTCTAGAGGGTATTAAAAGCAATTTTAGCACCTTTTCACTTCCTTGCAAACCACATTAAAGTAATTCGCCTGTGTTTAAAACACATCCCTGTTTTCCCTAAGCTTGCTGGGAGAACTGGAACTGTGTATTGCATTATAAAGTGTGATTTGTTGGGATTCTTGAAGACTGTGTGCTCTCCTTCCATTTCTGGTATTGCATGGGGGGGGGAGTGAATTGTCAAAAGAAAAAGTGATCATATTACCTTTTGCTAAAATCATAACAAGTTATTTCTGTACTGTATTTTATTCCACCTTGCGTTTCCTTGAACCATATAAAGCATTCTTTCCCACCTTGTTCTTCTGTTCCTATTCATAGTTACCTCTTGCTGATTACTGCTCATATTCACAAGTTTAATATCCATTATCAATTTATTTATAGAAGTGTGATATATATATTGTTTACATTTTCAAATAAACCCTTTTAATTTGCAAAACAAACCTACTTCTTGGCTCAGTGGGGTCAGGGGGATTCTAAGAGGGGGGTGTTATACAAGGGTTGTCATCCAGAGTACTGAACTGGATATAAAAATACATCAATAAGGGTTTTCCTCAGCATCCCAGACTAGGCATTGACTTAGCTGTAGTGTTGATTGAATATCGCTTACAAAAGTGGGGGCTCGGAGCCGGGATATTCTGGGTTAGATTTACCACTTGTGCAGATTAATACAGTGTGCCAACTGACCAGATACACATATCCGGTTAGATCACCACGCTGTTTTACACTGTGAAAGCATCCCTCAAAGGAACGCTCTAAGGTCTGTTTTGCAAAATAAAATACAAACTTCTGTAAGTCAGGAAGGAACTCAAATTCCAGAATGACGACCTTGGTAGATATGAAAATAGCCAGAGAGCACTTCTTACATAAGCTATTTGTGAGAGGTGAGTGGACTCATCAGGACCAAACGGTCTGGTTGCAGACAATCGCGCAACAGGTCACTGAAACAGGGTCAGATATATGGGGAGATCAGGGTCCCCTACATGGGGCCCTGAGTGAACTATATATGGCCCTTAAAGCCAAAGATGAACATAATAAGATTGCCAGGATAGCGGCATATTTGTATCTATATATGGGAGCCATGCAGGACAAATGTGCTGAAGGCCAAGATCTGGCAAATAGGCAACAGATGGTGTTAGAGAAGGCCCAATCTGATCTGGACTCTTCTGAGCAGAGGCTGCTCAGGAGCCAGGAGTCAGAAAAGGACAGCAGACAGTACATCACTAAAATAAAGGAGGATATGGATGTGGTGCAACAGGAAAAGGCGGACCAGGATACCAGATTTCTGGCCTTGCAGAAGGAGTACCAAGAAGGTTTGGACTCCCTACTGCAGAGCCAGAAAAAGCTGGAGCAACAATTAGATTTCAATAGGGCATGTGCCGAGCAGGTAGTCACCCTGCAAAGCCACCTAGAGAGGGAGAAGGCAGAGAGCAATAAACTGATTTTGAAAGATCTCGATACCCAGGCAGAGTTTGACCAGGAGCGCCAGAAAGCTGGTGCCTTCCAAAGGCAAAGGGACGACCTGGCGGCACAGATGCAGGCTCTTAGTCAGGAAAGGGATACCTTAGGCCAGGAAGTCTGCCACTTAAAAAGGAAAATGGAAGAAAATAACCTGGCCCTCCAGGGACTGGGTGACCTCCAAAAAGAACACCAGAACTTGTTAGAGCACACCAGGAGGGTGGAGGAGGCTCTGGCAAGAAAGGAGCAGGCCAGTAGGGATGGGACTCAAGAGGTAACCCTCCTGCAGCAGAGACTGGCCCAGTACTCCAGGACCAATCAGGAGGCACAGAGAGAGAATGAGGCTCTCTGCCAGCACAATGATAGGCTCCAGCAACAGGTAGCCATGCAGGAGAGACGGATAGAGTCTAGTAAGGCCTTAACTGAGGAACTGAAAGCGCAGGCTCTTGCATTGCAACAGGAAGCAGGGGCGGATAGAGATGAGCCTGCTGCTGCCAAGGTGGCGGAGGTAAAGGTTGCCCCCGTTTTAGATTTGGAGATGGGGGGCCTAAAAACCTGCCTGCACCAAATAATTCACAGCCCAGAAGGCCCTCGTGCCAGTCACAGACAGGGAGTCGAGGAGGTAGTCCCACAAATGGGGTCCCCCGCTCCCCTGACTATGTAAGTCCCCGCTACAAGGGAAACCGACCAATCCTGGGTTATGTGTGGACTCCTCCAGCCCAAGGGGGGGGATCCAGCCAAGCACCTGACCCGGGGAACTTCCCTCCTAACTTCCCCCAGGAGGGCAGAAATTCACCAAATCCTGGGCAGAACTTTTTCCCCAGGTATCCACCCAATTTCCAGCCCCAAAATCATCCATCCTTCTTTCCCCAATTCCCATAGCCCAGACAACCTAATCCGGGAGAGGGGAGGCCAAGGGTGGAGGGGTACCAAAATCTTCCCAACCAGGGGTACTACCAGAGAAGGGACAACTACCCTTCCCGGGATCAGCCCAGGGGAGAAAATAGAGCCCCGTATTAGCCTGAGCGGGTTTCACAACTTGAGCGCTATGTCCAAAATATGGCACGAGATCTGGGTCACATACTGAGGGCTCAACAGAACCCTCAGATGAGCATGCCACCGCAGAATGCCCCAAACTCGGGACCTGGTGCTCCAGAACAATGACGGGGGCAGCACCCCGATAACCCACCAGTTTCCAGGGAGGAGGCACAAGGGGAAGGGGGGTGTAAATCCTTGGAGGAAGCTTCCTTCCCAACTTGTAAACAGCCCCTGGAAAACCAGGAACCGGAAACAAAATCTCCTACCCCTGAAAGCCTGCCTCCCAAGGAGCAGAGGGGGGTAGGAGAAACAAAGGACCCAAACAGACCCACTTTGTGGAGGAGGTATAGGTCTTCCAATTTGAGGGAGAGGGATCCTCAGAAGATCCTGGGAAAAGGATCTTCTCCTTCAGAGATGGGGGAACTCCTCCCAAGGAAAAATGGGTCCCAAGGGATTCCAATCCAGACTGGGGAGATGTGGAGACTGAGCTACCGCCGCCCATCATCTCATCCCAGAACCGACAATACCAAAATCCCAAGGGTCAAACCCATCCTGATGACTGCTTCCAAAAAGGGCGGTGCGGGCCAGAACCGGAACCAGGGGAACCCACAATGGCTCTGATCTCCAGTTGCCAACTTTTTCTTTCAGATTCCCAAGGCTCTCCACAGAATTCTGCCCAAATCTCTTCGCTAGCAATGTCCAAAACCAGAAAGTTAGCCCACCAGTTGTCCAAAAATGTGCATTATCTGTGCCCCCTTGAGGAGAAGGAGGGAAGATACTATGCCCCGGTACAAGTACAGGGGCAGGGTACAATTTTGGCACTGGTGGACACTGGATCCCAAGCTACCCTTCTGTCCAAAAGGGCCTTTGAGGAACTAAATGCAGGAAGGGGGGAGAATTACCGAACTCCTCTCACCTCTCTTCCTGGACAACTGCAGAACTTTGACGGGAAGGAAATTCCCGTTGAGGGGACTGCAGACTTGGACATTAAAATTGGGCGACACAAGGTGAAACACCGGTTCATAGTAGTGACTCCAGAGGGCACCTATTGTTTAATAGGGAATGACCTCCTGAGAAGGTTGTCACCCCTAATAGATTGCGTAAACAAGGTCCTCTGGACCCAGACTAGCCGACCAATAAAATTAAAACAGAGTGTCAACCATGTTAGTTTAAACGGCACCTGCCACATGGTTGAACAAAAATCTGACCAAGTAGAATTTCACTTCCAGAACAACCAAACTCCAGACGTGACAGTAATAGCAGTAGGACAACAGACTGGTGATGGGGGGTCCTCTCTATTTCTGAAAATCAACCTTTCTTCCAGTTTAAGGTGGTATTCCACACTGGAAGGAAGCACCCTGAAATTCTTTACTAATCCACAATCAGAATCTCCAACTCCTATAATCCAGAAAGATGTGAAATCAGCTCAGAGCCTGGCTGATATTCAGCAAATTGGAGAGTAGTTGTTCATCCCTGTTCAGTTAAATGATGGGAAGGACTCTGTTCTCGCTCGAGTGTGTGTGAACAACGGTAAGAGCTTCATCAGCGAAGCCATGTTCCGCCAACTCCCAAAAGATCCAGCCATTCCCACATTCAAACTGATAGACAAATGGGAAATGGACCTGGAAGCACCTAATTCCAAACATCTCCTGCCAAGCAGGTGTATGCTCAAAATCTCCATTGGCAACAAGAGCATAGTCCATAATTGTTGGGTCGTGCGAGACGTCACTGCCGCCTTTTACTTAGGCAGTGACATTCTCAATCGCTTTGCCATTAGTTTGGACCTAATAAACTTCAAAGCTTGGTCCCGATTAGCGGATAATCCCATGGGCTTTGATGATCCAGAAAAAGCATTTAGGTCAGCTCAATTGCTACCTTATGCAGTTGAAATTCAGATCAAAGAGGAAGTCACCATCCCAGAAAGGACCCAACAATTCTCCCTGGAAGTGAAAGTTAAAAGAGGACAAAAATTGAAAAACCCTGATGCTTATATCCATCTAAATACTTCTCTCCAACAGCAAGGGTTAGGGGTAAACCCAACACCATTAGTCAACATAGAACATGACACCATTCCAATAGAGGTGGATAACAGCGACTTACGGAGTATTACACTAGCCGCAGGCACCATTATTGGAATGGCGATTGATGACCGACATTTCTCCATTGATTTATGAAATGAACTGTTAGGACCAATCCCCAAGGACTGTTTTGACAGTGACAGTGAGGACAATACAACACCAGACAGGATTTTCACCCGGCATGGGGGGAACTTCCTGGTGTACACTTCTTGCCCTTTTGATAAGGAAGATGTGACTTGTGACTTCAGGAGGGATGAGGTGATTTTCCAGGTCCATGAGGGCTGCCTTTCCCACCTGAAGCCTCCAGTCCAAATCAGCACTCTGACCAGGGACTTCTCCACCCAGCTGGAGGAGGCCGCTGAGATAGCCAAACCAGAAGTCTTTCCAGGCTTCAGTCAGATGGTGGAAGAGAGAGTCAACCTAGTGGATGCCTGTGTGACTCTGGAACAGAAGCAAAAGTTGAAACAAGTTTTCTTGGATTTCCAAGATCTCTTTGTGGTAGACTCATATGACTGTGGTCGCACCGACATCCACACCACAACAATTCCCACGGACCCTGGAATGACTCCAGTGTTTGTGAAGCAATATCGCTTGCCTCTCGCATCCATGGAGTCCCTTACTGAAATAATTAAGAACCTTGAGTCCCGGGGAATAATCCGTCCAGTCCACAGCACTTTCAATAATACGGTGCTGGGAATATTGAAGCCAAACGGCCAGTGGAGACTCTGCGCAGACCTTAGGGAGCTCAACAAATGGGTCCATACTTCCCGATGACCTCTGCCCTACATTGACCAATGGCTGGCCCAGATTCAGGGGTCACAGGTATTCACAGCAATAGACCTGACCAATGGATACTGGACCGTGCCTGTCAGTAGGGAGGACCAATACAAACTGGCTTTTACCTTTGGGGGCCAGCAGTACACATGGACCCGGACTCCCTTCAGATACCTCAACTCCGGCAATGAATTCAACATTTTCCTACATAAGGCCATGCCCGACCTGGGTGCGAGGGGTAACCTGGCTTATGTAGATTATGTCCTCATCAAAAGTTCATCTGTGGAGGAACACATAGCGGAGATCCGTTATGTTCTGACACAGTTCAGGGCCGCCGGAGCAAAACTTTCCTTTCAGAAAGCACAGTGGTTAGAACCCGTGTTAATTTCTTGGGGCATGAGATTACTCCTCAGGGTCTCTGTCCCCAAGAAAAGAAAGTGGAAGCACTCCAGAAACTGAAAGACCCCACAACTCTGCGGGAACTAAGGAGCCTCCTTGGACTGACTAATTACAGCAGAAAGTTCATTGAAGGCTACGCAGAGATCACTAGACCCCTGATTCATCTCTTGAAGGGGGGGGTCAAGTGGGAATGGGGTCCAGAACAATCCGAGGCGGGAGGACAACTCAAAAGAAGCCTCTCACAGACGCCTTGCCTAGCTTACCCTGTCAGAAACAAGGAGTTCTTCCTGGAGACGGGGTTCTCTAATACGTGCTTGATGGCAGTATTATACCAAAAGCATGACAAGGTCAATAAAGTAATCTCCTATGCGAGCAAAACGTTATCCTCTGTGGAGGAAAAATTCAACGATTGTGAGAAGGCACTCCTGGCAACAGTGTGGGCATTGAAGAATTACCGCCCGTTTATCCAGGAGGAACACATCATAGTGGAGACTCCACACCAGCCTCTGCAATATCTCCAAAGTGACAGAATCCGGGCCGGAAATGTGAGTAATTCCCAAATTACTTCCTGGATTCTGTCAATGCAAGGCTTTCCTGTGGAGGACAGATATGGCCAAAACAAGAAGAGTCCCCTCGCGCAAGGTCTGGCTGACTTGCATGATTGTGCCAGAGAAAACTGTCTCGAGGACGAAAGTCTAAAAATCAAGGACAACATGGAGGCATACCTTAATTCCCCACACAAAGTCTTTGAAGAAGAAAAGTGTGAGGGAATGCCCACTGTCTATGTGGATGGATGCTCTTACCACGTTGACAACGACGGGGAGAAAGAACTGGTGGCTGGCGTAGGGAATGCATGGGTGAAGGAGTTCCCAGAACCCTGCGCTGGATACAAAATTGGTCCCCGAAGTAGTCAGGTGGCAGAATTGATGGCTCTGCATCAGGCCATCCTCACTGCTGTCCAGCATCAACTCCACGAACTGGTCATAATCACAGATTCGGATTATGTACGGAACGGGTTCGTGGAGCACCTGGTCAACTGGAAAACCAGAGGCATGTTATGCGCTAATAACAAACCCCTGAAGCATGGGAAGTTAATCCAAAATATTGATGATCTGGTCACATCGAATGGGATGACCATCTACTGGAAAAAGATCAAGGGTCATTCCAAAGTAGAGGGACCAGACAAAACTGGAAATGACTTAGCTGATCAGCTGGCCAAAACCGGGGCCATCCAAGGGGATCTAATAGAAATAGAGTCCCTATTGGGGGAAATCCAGGTCACTGCTATCACTAGGTCCCAGACAAATGCTCACAATGATCTTTCAACTGCACAATGGAGTAAGGAGACCCCTGATGCTGATTTAATTACAGCTCAGAAGGGGGACCCAATTATTGGTAAGTTTTACCAACACCTTGAGGTCACTGAGAACTTTCCCCTGACGGATACCGATTACATTGGGAAAGAGGACCTAAGAGTGTTGATGAAATGTCCAAAAAGGTTCTGAATCCAAGACGGTTTGTTGGTAAGGAAATCCCAAGCTGGCCATGATCAGTGGGTGGTCCCTACCTCATTCCGAAGCCTGATGTTAAGTCACGCCCATGACGCGGCCACCGCCGGTCATAGGGGGTTTCACACAACACTGGAAATCTTAAGAGAGGTTGCATACTGGCCACACATGGGGCAAGACCTCGACCAATACTTGAAGGGGTGTCTTGTGTGTGCACAATTTCAGCCATCATCCCTCACACACTGTGCGGCTCTCCAAAAGAGGGGGATGACACTGCCATGGTCAGATTTGCAAATCGACTTTGTAGGCCCTGTAATTCGCTCGTCTAGAGGAAACAAGTACATGTTGACCGTTACATGCTTGTTCACCAAGTGGGTGGAATGTCTCCCAGCCCCAAACTGCAAGGCAGAAAAAGCAGCTGCCCTGATGATTAACCACATCTTTTCCCGTTTTGGTATACCTCAAAGGATTGAGTCAGACAGAGGTAGCCACTTCACCAGTGAAGTAATGACAAAGATGTGGGAGATACTGGGGGTTAAAAGGAAGCTACACATTGCTTACAGGCCAGCTTCTTCTGGAGCAGTGGAGAGATATAACCGAACCATTGTGAGCATCTTAAAAAAGTTTGTGGCAGATTCTGGGCCAAGTTGGGATATCCGATTACCTCTGGTCCTAATGGCCATCAGATCTACCCCTTCATCTGCAACCAAAATGTCACCATTTGAGTTGATGACTGGACGCAAGATGGTGCTTCCCCAGCATTTGCTCTACAGAACCCAAGAGCAAATGTTGATAAATGCCTCCACAACTCATGAGTATGTGGAGAATTTAAGAAAACACCTTCAGCATGCTTTTGCCTATGCTCAGCGGAATCTAGAAAGATCAGCCGAGAGCATGAAGACCCACTATGATTTAAAAACTACCCGAAAGGAATATAAGGTGGGTGATCGGGTCTATCTATACAATTTCCAAAGCAACCAGGCCAAACAGCGAAAATTCTTGCCTACATGGAACGGACCGTTTGAAATTATAGACAAGATCTCCCCTGTTGCCTATAAGATCTGCATCCCCAAAGGCAGTCTGGCGGAAGGGGAAGACAAGTGGGTACATATAAATCAGCTAAAGTGTTGCCACCCCAGGCACACTCTGCAACAACTGGAGGAATCCACTGCAATCCCAGAGGGGGCCGCTCCAGAGTAATTCAGTTCCAACCCTAAAATATTCCACATATAGCATATAAAATTCTGTGATCCTTGTATATATATATGTTCTTGTCTCCTAATTAAAAAAAGAAAATGTATATGTTCATATCTTCTGATTCATAAAATGTATATGTTCACCACACCATTAATAGTGGTGAAGAAATGTCTACGAATAGGTATTGCCGCTTTGCTTCATCATCCTAGGAGAGCTGAAACCATGGACACTGACCAAGGAGGACGACCGGGGACCGGGAGCAGAGACCCGAGGGGCCCGGGGTACCGCCCAATCCTCCCATCAGGACCAGCAAGGAGAACTGATTGATCGACTGGAGGGAGGAAAAGATGCTGAACTGTGCCATCCATGGAAATGGAAGAAGAGGAGGCGAACATCCCAGATCTTGCGAGTTCCATCAGCGAAAGGACAGAATGGCCATCGCAAGAGGGGGGGCTTGTGGGATGTTTTTACCCATGCATCCAAGCCCTACCATAAAACTGTGCAGTACTGGCATGGAAAACATCATGATGGCCAGAACTCCCCATAGAGTGCACAGGGAAAACATGAAGAATAGGCTGCCACCCATTTTTGCCTATGTTGTGAGCACAGGAGGGCACTGCCTAAAACCACCATTGGGCTACACACACAGTAGCCTGAAACCATTGGGAATGGCAATGCTGATTGCCAAAAAGCAACTCAGAACTGTGGGGAATTCATTTTCTTAATCCCAAAAATGGTTGCATTACCAGTACTCACCACTATCAGAAAGCCAGCGTTTTAAAACCACCAGACTTTTGTGTGAAACTGAACAAATGAAACAAAACCAGACCAAGGAAAGACTTGCTAAGAGGTGGATACAATGTAAAACTATATTCTGAAATGACTTGAAGGAAGTAATTATTTAATGTATAGGTAAAAATTGTCAGTTTAATTTGAATGTAGAAAACTGGGAACAAAAAGTGACATTTAGCTGAAACCTGGCTTAATGAAACTGAATTCTGCCTGACAACTACCCCCGACAGGAGTTGAAACTGGATCAACAGCTGTGTTCCCAGGCCTGGCTGCCAGGCCTGGCTGCATCCTGAGGTCACATGGCCCTGTTGATTGAAAGGGGAGTGGCAGCTGGGGACTACAGGGAGTTGAACAATGCAACTTCCTTGACTCAGGCAAATGTTATATTGGGGCGTCGTAAAATAGCTTCCTCTTGGGAGAAACTGGGGGGCAGCTGTGCCTCTGTGAACAAGCTGGCTTGGGGGAAGTGGATAAACCAGTTATTCCACCCTGTGATGTGGGAAGCCACACCCCTTTTTGACTAGAGCATAATTTTAAAAAGATAGATAACTCATAGTGCGGACTTGTCAGAATTATATAAGTAATATCATTATTTTTGTGATTTTTCTGTGAACATTTTAAGAGGCGTTAGGACCCTGTGGTGTATTCTGGGGGGTTGCTAGTGGAAAATAGGGTCTCACTTCAAATGTATGCATGTGAAAAATCTGACACTTTATCATCTGTAACCCATATCCCTGGTGCACATTTGTGTAAAATCTGGAAAGGTTTAGAGGTCGTTATCTGGATGAAAAGGGGAGAATTCTGTCATCAGTGGACACGACATCGTACAAAGACAGGGATCGGATGGTTTGGTGCTACAGAAAATAGGTTAACTGGACCTATAATATTAGAAAAATGGTACATAGATAAATATGTATTTGGGTCAGAAATAGATTTGTGTGCAATCTGACAAGGGGAGGTTCCTCTGACCATAAAACCTACAGCATCACTCTGACTCACATTTCCTTCCCCCAATCAAGGGAGAGAGGAGGAATGGGCCAATGACAAGTAGAGAGGGGCAGACTTAGCTAGGCCCAGGCACACACCCATTTTCAAAACACATAAAAAGAGACTGCTGGGACAGGTAGAGACATTCAATTCCATTTGCTGCGGAGCATGCTGACCGACGACTTCACATCCAGAGATCCAGACTTCAAATCCATCAATCTCCAGAACCTGTAGCAGAAATTAACTCCAGGATTTGTAGCAGAGAGGCCTGAATCCACCAACTGAATCCTCTTCAGCAGGCCTCAAAACTAACCAAACTATTCAACAGCCGGGCGAGCTGTTTGAAGTTCTGCTGAGAATTTTTGCAAGAACCTGTAGCAGTACCCAGAAAGCAGTGTTACATCCAGAATCCAGAGAGGCTAGACCAGCAGAGCAGAGCTGACCCAGATCGCTGCGAGCAGAACCGGTGCCTGATTGACCCGCCGAGCAGACAGAACCGCAGCCGGACGTGTTGACCAGATCCGTGACGAGGCCTAGTTCAAATTTATATTGTGAGTACCTAGCAGAACTGTGCAGAACCAATCTCTTAGTTAAAATAATCTAATCCAAACTATTTTAACCTAAGTAGAACTGCCTCCTAGAAATCCTGTTATCTGACATTTTTAAAGCTGCACAACTGTCACCTGTCAATTCTGCAGCTGCAAGCTGTCAACTGTCATTTTGAGTTTACTTTAAATCCGAAAAACTACCTTTATTTAATCGTCCGTATCTCTGGAACCGTTTGGGCTAGGAACGAAATTTAACTTTCATCTAAAAGCTTAGAATCTAGGCTTTCCAACGATCCTACTCCCTATACTTTTCTCGTAATTTCGAGACACGCACTCGCGAAATTTACCGCGATTTGCGATTTGGCCCGATTTCTTCATCTGTAGAAATCAGCAGCTTTTTGCTTCTCTTTGCTAAAATTCGTTTGCAATCTGCTAATCATTCATAGAGTATTGTTAAAGTGAGCCTGAATTAATATAAAGTAGCCATCACCTACCCTGAACCTCTAGAGGGTATTAAAAGCAATTTTAGCACCTTTTCACTTCCTTGCAAACCACATTAAAGTAATTTGCCTGTGTTTAAAACTCATCCCTGTTTTCCCTAAGCTTGCTGGGAGAACTGGAACTGTGTATTGCATTATAAAGTGTGATTTGTTGGGATTCTTGAAGACTGTGTGCTCTCCTTCCATTTCTGGTATTGCATGGGGGGGAGTGAATTGTCAAAAGAAAAAGTGATCATATTACCTTTTGCTAAAATCATAACAAGTTATTTCTGTACTGCATTTTATTCCACCTTGCGTTTCCTTGAACTGTATAAAGCATTCTTTCCCAACTTGTTCTTCTGTTCCTATTCATAGTTACCTCTTGCTGATTACTGCTCATATTCACAAGTGTAATATCCATTATCAATTTATTTATAGAAGTGTGATATATATATTGTTTACATTTTCAAATAAACCCTTTTAATTTGCAAAACAAACCTACTTCTTGGCTCAGTGGGGTCAGGGAGATTCTAAGAGGGGGGTGTTATACAAGGGTTGTCATCCAGAATACTGAACTGGATATAAAAATACATCAATAAGGGTTTTCCTCAGCATCCCAGACTAGGCATTGACTTAGCTGTACTGTTGATTGAATATCGCCAACAGTCCACTCACTGAGACCAAACATGTCTTTGAGTATGGTGACATCAAATGGGATGTAAAAAGCCACACAAATTGCTGGACAGAAAATGGCATCTACATTATCTCGTGCCCCTGTAATCTACTATATGTGGGAAAGACGATGCGAGAGATCAAAGTCAGGATAGGCGAACACTGGTCTTGTATTCGCAACAATGTGAGCGACAGGCCTCTGGTCGAACACTTTAAGAAAAAAGATCACAGGACACAGATTTGAAATGGTTTGCGCCACAAACCAATCCAGAAGCAGAGAGGGAGACATGGCAACGGCATTGCATAAACTGGAACAACGTTGGATTTATTCTGTAAACACAGTCCATCACGGTCTGAACATCTCCGTAGTGTGGAATGCTTTAGTGACTCACTAAGCCTGTAGATGCAAAACAGAGAGTGGGGCAATTGTACTTATTTCATGTACAAACAAGAGATTAAGACATCAGATGGTTCCCCCTACTACGTTAGTAAAAAGGATTGCACTATCTGTGCACACTAGACTACAACTCCCATAATAACCTTCAGGTTTATCAAAAACTACTGGAATGGCTTTTACACCGTCCAAATGTAAGAAGATACAAGGATATCAACTTCCATAATGCCCTTCAAGTTTACCAAAAACCACTGAATGGGTTCACTCTGTTTAAATCTAAGAAGATACAAGGATATCACTAGCCACATATACTGGACTACAACTCCCATAATGCCTTGCGCGCATAGAAATATGAGAAAACAGAGTTTGGGAATAGACGAAAGATGTCATAATCCCCCCCTATTGACAGTGGTGGAACATAAAGTAAATTATGCCCCGTCCAAATAATGACATTAATGAAAGATGTACTTCGCGAGGATTTGGTCCTCTTTCTATGACCATGGGCGTAACCATGCTGCGCAATGTATTATACGAGCACCAGAGGCGCGTACGCTCAATGCTGTTTACATCAGACAAGAAGTCGGACCAAACAAAGAAGCGCACATGAGAAAGGTAAGTAAGGCAAATAGAAATAGCGGGCAGAGACTATACAACCTAGTGAATATAGATTAAATAGCCCTGGACATTATCTATACTATGTCACACATGATGGTGTGCACACTGGATCATCCAATCTAGTGTGAGATACACACAGACTTGTTAGCCTGTTTTGCGACTATCAGTAGAACAAACTAACCAATATGTTACACATGACGATGCCGGATCCCGGCAACCTATATTAGATTACATATTACATGCAAATTATCCCTATGTCGTTACAGAAATCACGTGCCTATCCGAATCCAAAGGACACTAGCACATGCCAGTGAGAAGATTTATCTCTCCCCCCACACGCAATCCAGACACCATGCGGATCTATAGCAACTAAGTACAGGCTGTTACCCAACGATACATCATAGGCATAAAGCATAGTGTTCTCTGTCCCATTGGATAGGTGAATTGCTGCCCGGCATCAAAGAAACAAAATCATTCGACATCAAAGCAAGACGGTGTATGTCAATCCTAAGAGATCAGTATCTGTGGAAGCCAGAACCAGACGACACAGATACACTAAAAAATCCTGAATCAATAAATAGCCTTCTTGACAAGCACACAAATTGGCTAATAGCTGTAAAGAAAGTCACCTTAAAACAGGCTATGATGTTTTTATGTTTCTTCCTCTGCAGGACAGGGTGCATTGCATTGGGTACACGAGAGAGAAGTAGGTGGAAAGTACATCCACCTAATAGTGTCACCTTTGGAACTTCCTGTCCTAGGTGAGCATATATGGGTAATAATTTGATCATTCTCTGAGCCTGCATTTATTGCACATTATTTGAGATGACTAGGTTCCCATAATTCATTATAATGAATTTATCATTATATTTGTAGATCCCGGGGTACTCCCCATCTGACATAGAGGAAAACGACAGTCACCTGTAATCATCCGTCCTGAGGAAGGTTGGCCAAACAACTGGGGCAAGACAATCTGCTCCCACAAAATACAACCGAAACTCGTGTCGACAAACAACCATCCCCTATATATGTATAGAGGGATAGATCTGAGAAATATTTGAGTGACGTTTAGGAAATGTGTTTTTTATGTTGGCTTGGGTTACAATAGACATCTATGCCAGTATATGATTATTTTTTAGCATGAATATGGTATGCATGATTTATGAAAGAATAGTTGAATGGAAGAATGATTATGAGTTGGGCCTGTGATCAAGTTGATGAACTATTATAATGAAATGAAGATTTTGTATTGGTAAAAAATGTATGACCTGTACATTTTGAATCTTGTCATCATTGTCTATTGGTCAATTTTTGATTACTATTGTGGAAGGAGAGGAAATGCAGAGTACCTCTGAGGAGGTGGAGTAAGAAGTTTGACTTTTTAGAGACGTCAGAAATGTGTGCAGAGAAGGAAAGTGTGGAGTCAAAGATGACCCTGAGGTTCTTGGCCTCGCAGGTGGGGATAGGAGGAGGGCCAAGGGAGGCCTGCCAGAGATTGAGGGGAAAGGATGGTGAAGGTGTACCGATGAGGAGGATCTCAGTCTTTTTGGCATTTAGACAAAGATCATTGGCAGTACACCAATTTTGAATGGCAATTAGGCAATCAGAAATGAGGGAGGGAGAGGAGGTGGCCGAAGGCAGTCTGAAAATGAGTTGAGTGGCATCAGCATAGCACTGGAGGTTTGAGCAGAACATGGAAATGCAATAGGCGAGAGCTGCCAGGTATTGGTTGAAAAGCCAGGGCAAGAGGTTAGACCCCTGGGGAACACCACAGGTAGAGAGGGAGATCGATGAAAGGAAGGACCCTAGTTGTATCTGGGAGGGTCGATCAGAAAGGAAAGGGGTCAGCCAGGCCAGAGCCTGATCAGTGATAACCAGGTTGTCATGGAGACGGTTGAGCAGGGTGGTGTTGATTGTGTCGAAGGCAGAGGAGGGATCAAGTAGGATAAGGACAGAGGGAATGTTAGAGTCAAGGTTGGAGAGCAGATCTTCACGGATGTTCAGGAGAGCAGTTTCCGTGCTTCTGGTAGCTCTCAAGCCAGATTGGTGGTCATGGAGAAAGCCAATAGAATTGGAATGAAGGTTTAGCTAAGAGATGGCCAGCTTTTCCAGGAGTTTACCCAAAAAGGGAGTAATGGAAATTGGGCGATAGGTAGCCGGACAAGAAGGATCGGTTGTGGGTTTCTTGAGCAGAGGGTGCACATTGGAGTGCTTCAGGGAGGAGAGGAAAGATCCAGAGGCAAAGGAGAGGTTGCAGAAATTGGCAAGAGTCTGAGCAAGGGTATCAATGTGGTCCTTAAAGGTTTTAGAGGAGCAGGGATGGACTTGTTTTGATGAGACTTTCAAAGATGGGACTTGTCTAGCGACCTCATCAGGGAATAAAAAGGGAAAGGAGGAGAAAGAGGGTGGGGGGGTAGCTGGAGGAGGGACAGCAAGCAGAGACTGAGAGGGGAGAGGAGGGGGAGCAGAGGAGAGGGTGGACAAGATGTCATGGGTTATAGAGATAAAGTGAGCGGCAAGGGCATTGCAAAGAGCCTGGGAGGTGAGAGGGGGGTGGAGACTGCAGCAGTGTTGGCCAGCTCCTTGCAGATTTTAAAGAGTTCAGCTGAGTTGTTAGATGTCACAGAGACACGGGCTTCAATGTGGACTCTCTTCTTGTTGTGGACAGAGAGTCTGTATTGCCTTTGGGGCAGGCGGCAGGCCAGTTTGTCAGAGGATGAACAAGAAGCCCTCCATTTCCTCTCAGGCGCCCTACACTTACATTTAAGTTTATCTAGGTAATGAAATGTACCAATGTATTAGAAAAAGTAATGAAAACGTTATGAAATAAGATTAATACACAAATTCAATGGAAATAAATTCAATTAATAGTCATTTCGATGAAAAACCATTTCAATAAAAAAAAGAAATCGATGAAAAATCTCTCTATGAAACTTTTTGGGGTGAAAAGACTGTATTCCAGTGTTCCCTTCTAATTTCAGAAATATGGGCAAACCCACAAATTAACTATCGAAGAGAAAAGAAACCACAGCACCCCACGCACAGTTGCGCGATGAGAAAGAAAAACCCCATGCAGCTACCACCAAGTCCCCACGCCCCAGCATGGCAGTAAGAACAGAGAGCGCAGCATGAGCTCCTCTGCGGCAGAGCAGTCAGCCGCACATTACATGCCAGTCCCCGGACAGACGAAGGAGAATCCTTAATGGGGCCCTTAAACCACAAGAGACTTAATCAAGAGGAGAAATCCCCTAGTGGAACTTTGCTTACCTTGAAGGGAGGCAACCAAAGGCCCCCTAACACAAATCTGGCCAATGTGCAATGCGGGCCACCATTACTTCCTCATGGCATTCCTGCTCAGAGAAACAGGGCAGGGCTTAAACTTCCATTTACAAGTTTCCTTGTCTTTAACACCTCCCGAGTGGGGAATGCAGGGCCTAATTAGATAGGCACATTCTGCCAACCCGAGAACAGGAAGGGGGATAAGAAACACCCCAGGAAGCAGGAAGTTGTGGGCTGTTCGGGTGCGGTCAGACGGGCTGGTGGTGGCAGACCAAGAGACTAGTAGGAGGACGGATGATGGCGGGAATGGTGGAGGTGATTTTTTGGAGGAGATGAAGCATTGGTTAGTGAGTGCAAGTGGTACTAAATTGTGAGTGTGCATGAAAGAGTAAGGTGATGGAGTGACTGCACAGTGTTTGTGACTGGGTGAATGGAGTGTGCCTGCATAGGAGGTGGGTGGAGTTGTAGTAGAAAAGTGGAGAATGGATTAGTGTGGAGGAGGGAGTAGTGGTGTGGAGGAGAGAGTAGTAGAGTGGAGGAGGGAGCAGTACTGTGGTGAATCGAGTAGTAATATCGAAGGGTGGCGGTGAAAGGTAGAAGGAGTGAAAAACATCAGAGGGACAGAGGAGAATGATTTAGGGAACAGAGAGAGAGGCAGGGCGAGAGTAACAAGAGAAGAACACCGCTAGCAGAAGGGAGAGGAAGACATAGGAATGATAGAAAAGAGGTTTAGTCAGACACTGTCTAGCACTCCCAATTCCCCATATAGGACCGCTAACCACTTGATAGTGTAGGAACAGTCTAGAAAGTCCTGAGGTAGAAGGTATTCATCTCCAGCAGGAATTAGAATTTAGGAGGGTCATTATTCAGGATCTACTAATCTGGGGTGGGAGATACTTGGCTTCGGGAGGAGGTGCTTTATTGATATGATGTGGCATTTATAACGTAGGATTTATAAACGCACCTGTACACAAATGTATCTAAGGGTGCCAAGACAGGAGTGGGGAAACAAAGAGAGGACAAAATAATGATCTTACTAGGCCTTGTGTCATTCAGATTGCATAAGTGCGGGGAAGAGAGAAGGGGAGAAGTGCCAGGGCACAGGGGAAGGAGCAGGTGCAGTTAACTCACAAGTGCAGCCAGCAGGTGGCTCATAAGTGCAGAGTGAAGGGACTGTAGGGTTGCAGATACAGACCTTAAAGTCTGGGGAGCCCGGAGGCAGCGTGAGGGCAACTGGACATGCAGGAGCCTGGGGCTGAGTTCAGAGGGTGACCATGTCACCAGTGCAGTGAGCATTCAGGTGCATCAGCGGGGGAGAGGAAGAGAGAAAGTGGAAGCGAAAAAGAAGGTCTTGAGTTGCTTCCGGAACCAGAGGTGGTTCTGCTCAAGTTTGAGAGAGGCAGCAAGACTGTTCCAAAGGGAGGCTGCTGCCAAGGAGATAGATGTGCCCCCAACCATCTGCTTGGAGAAGCGTCTGACCCTCAGAGAGTTGGAGGTGGATGAGCGGAGAGCTCGAGAAGGAAGATGTTTGGGAAGAAAAAGTTGGGGGTAGAGTGGTCCCAGGCCCCAGAAAGCCTTGTGGGCAATGCAGAGGGTCTTGAACTTGATCCTTGCAGCCACTATTAGATGTGAAAGCGAGGGATGGCCATAGGGTAAATTGGAAAACAAACAAAAAAACGTGGAACCGTCGCAGAGTGTCAATGTATTGTGCGAGCTGTCTGTGACACGGCAAAGCTTACTTTTGCAGCATACTTTATTTTCCACCATAGTGAAAAAATAAAGGCTGAAATCATCTTTGTTCATTCCTTACTTTTCCAGAACATGGGGGAAGGAGGAACATTTAACGGCGGGGACGCTTTACAAAAAGTGCACAGGGAAGCAGGCTGCTTCTGTGCAATGAATGTGGTTACGAACATAACCACCAATTTCTTTCGCTGTGAATCTTTAAGTCCATTTACAAAAGCCACAGGCAATTTGTTTTAGCCTTCCTGAATTGCATTGTGGAATGTGATGTCTTCCATTCAAGATAAGGGAAAATAATGCTAAAATTCATACTCTTTTTCCTTAACATAAAATGATTTATATATTTGACCAAGTACTTTATTATGATGTGTTATCAGTATCCTACCCACCTGCCACTCAGCACCACTACAGGCACACAGAGAGTCTGTTTATGGCATAATTGCGAAGTTAAAACCCACAAACTGCCCCTGCATTAATTTACTTGTTTTATCACTACAGTTTTGGACCAATCTAATTTCATGTCCTATTTTGGGTTTTGGGTAAACCGGATGATGCATTCTGGTATATGTATGCTGTCCATGAGGCAGAGGACTAGAGGAGACATGCAAGGTACCCATGTTTGCAGCAAGCTACTAAGAGCTGGAGAGGCCCTCGTTGCATTCACCTGTTCCAGGCTACTGCAAGCTAGGCTGCTGAAACATAGAGACCTTAATTACAATCTACGACTATAAGCTACTGAAGTCACGACTGGGCTTGAATGAGCACAGCTGCCTGTGACTGCAATCAGAGCCACCCTGTTGGGCTGTGGGCTTGAAGGGCCTTTATAAGCTCGCTTTGAACAGAAGCAGTTGTTCAGTCAACTGCTTCCACTGGGAGTTTGTGCTTTTGTGCTCCTGTGACCAGTTTTTAAAACTTTCCTGAATATCTGCCTTGAAACACCATTTGTTATATAGGCACTTTGTAAATACCCCAAAAATAGTAAAAAAATCCTGATTTTGGCTTCTGAATCCAGTTTGTTGTTGTTGCTTTGCAGGGCCTTTTACAGTCTGCCTTTGCAGCCGGCCTGTTTCTGATGCTTTACTGGATTTTCAGCTTTTGACTTCTGAAACCAGACTGCCTTAGCTGCTGTGTTTCTAACCCTGTCCTTTGCGAGGAGCCTGGAGTGAGACACGGACACAGATTGTGGTTACACACTTTTATTCAAATGAAAAAAGGGATTGGAAAATGCCTCACTGTCCCTATTCTAAGAGGTATGTCCCTACAACATGTGAAGCGTCCGTTTGCAAGATAAGGCTTTGTTAAAATCAGTGACTTTTAACACCACTTTACTGCACAAAATGCCCTTGAATTTATCAAAGCGATTTTGATCTTCTGTGCTCCATTTTATCGCTTGGGGTTAGGCATTCTTCAGCCTGTCTGTGAGACAGGAAGTGATAGTAGAATAGCTAGGGATGAATCATCTATAATACCCCACTAAGCCTAGGAATGCTCTTAAATCTTTCTTAGTTTTAGGGATTGGTGTTTCCGTAACAGCTTTCACCTTCTCATTTTGGGGCTGGTCAAGTACATTGCCTAGAAAAACACAACACAAAGATGCAGCTTTATGATAAATGCACATAACACAGGAACGCAAAAGAATACTTTAGTGCAAAGCAAGCATGCATTCGCTGAAAGAGCATCATTTGTTTGTTAAAAGGATATTTTCCAATTGTAATTTAGTTGTCCATTGTATTACTACTACGATCTTAAAATGCTAGGAAAATAAATAGGCCTGTGTAAGTTGAACAGGCCTGTGTAAGTTGAACGGAAAGAAATCATTCCCCAACACACAGTGTGCGGTTTCTGACAGCTCAGTGCACACAGCTCAGAGAAATGTTTCTGAACTGTTCCTTCATGTCCTGCAATTTCATCCATGCAGATAAGAATGAAAAGATGTGTTCAGATTTCTGTCAAGTGAACTGCCCTCTGCTCTCAACTGGTGCATAATGCTAATAAATGCAAAAATAAATACAAAAAGGTGCTGTATTCACAAGATCTTTCGGTGTAGAAGGGCCTGGTACGACACTTATCTGGAGACCTGGCAGCTGTCCTCCTTCAGCACCTTGAATCCTCGTGGCACATCTATTCTATATCTGCATTTGTCACAACACTACTGTGCTACCCCTGGAGAGCGAAGATACCTTCCCGCGGCGCCAGCGCTTCCTTTAGGGGTGACCGCCCCAAGCGACCCCACCCGTCATCAACAATCTCATTGCCAAAAGCTCAATTCCCTTGTGATGACAACCACCATGTGACAGCCCTACCCTCACATAAGCCAATACTATCAAACAGAACCCCTCTGTGCTCCTACCCCCTACAGACCCCACCTTGTCCTCTTGTTGAGAAAGTTTTCCCCTTTTTCATTGAACCTCTTAAACTCAGTTGAATGAAGGCCATCATTATACCTGAGCCAGTATGGCCATCCATGCTAATACGACCTTGGTTACCCGTTACATGACGCTAATCAACTAGCAGTGTAGGCAGACGGTCTCACCTTCTATAGCACACTCCATCCATACAGCAATCCTACGTAAATTGCTTAGCAGATACTGACTGCTGCGCCTTTGACCTATGGTCCTAACTTCATCGTAACCGCTCACCCATGCCCATGAAAAACCTCCCATAAAGTTTAAATAATAGGTGCACAATGTAAATTCGATCCCATAGTGGCCAAAATAAATGCCGAAATACACGGATCTATGACCAGAGGTGTTGCTAGGGGGGCTGAGGGGGCTATAGCCCCGGGTCTTTTGGTTGTAGCCCCGGATAGAAGCTCAGGGGTTACAACCAAAAAGGCTAGCTAGCCCCCAGTCCCGACAGCACCCAAATTAGTGTAGCCCTGGATCTTTTCCAGACCTAGCAACACCCCTGTCTCTGACACTCTAGAAAGTCATCGCTGTTGGCACAACATGCAACCTACATGTCAGTCATGCCTTCTCATGTACCAGCAGTACCGAAAACGTTTGCTGCTACACCGAGCATCCCCCTTTTTTGCTCCCAGTCACTCAAACTAACCATAAATCGACGCAAGGCATCCTGTACTTCTTGCATTAGCCAGTAGGTGTTCCCACAATGAGGACCCTCATTTCATAGAAATATGGTACACCCTATACCCCACTTATATCCCTCAAAGCCCCCAGCCATAAGCAATAACGTACATGGTTCCTCTTTATCAAGGTCCAGCTGCCTGCCGTGTAACACCAATATGGTGCCCAGGTGGCACCCAATCATTAAGAAAACCTCCAGCTATCTACTACCCCCTCATCAACTGTGCTGCTATGGAAAAGGCTGCTTTCAAATATCCCACAAACAGCTCCAAGGACCATCCCCTCACACCTCTACTTATGGGACCCTCTCGCCAGGGGACCTGCTCCTGCCAATCCACCAAGGCAACAGTTGCCCCAAGCACCCTTGCTGCCCTTTCCTCACTCTCACCATGCCATCCCTTTTCATCAATTCCTACCTTTCATCAGTGCCCCTCATTCATTAATCAAGAACAATTCCATTACAGAGCCCTATCTTGCCTCCAAGCCACAACAGTAACCTTCCACCTCGTAACCTCTATAACCCAGGTGTAATCTGTCCACCTCCCCAAATCCTGTGAGAGTTGCTGTGCAACCCGAAGGTAAATGTAGCCCTCGCTTTGACCAAGCTCCCAAGTGCTGCCACCCTGTCGGATCGGACGTTTCCCCACCAAAACCAGCACATATAAACAACACATCTAATATCTCCTGTATCTCTGTGCCAAGGTGCGACCACGCACCCCTGCTAGACAGTGGTTGGTAACCTGAAGACCTTCCAGTCTCCCTCTCACACCTACCTCAACTCTCGCTGTCCTAGTGTCCCGGGGCACACATACAGCTGCCTACTAACTCCCCTACGAGACCCTCACGAAACATCCAACTCCTGAGCAACCTCATTTGACGTGCACCAATGTGTTAGGTAACCAAGGTATACCTAGAGGGGGCAGTCCTGGGTAACCTAATGCCATAGCTGCTCTTGCATGCTGGCTCTTTATTCACTCACACTCCTGAGTGCCTACAAGCTTGGCATCTGCCAATTAGCACCAGTATTGCTGCACCTCCAGTCTGCACCAAACTGCCCAGAGAAGTCAATAACATTGAGTGCTAGTGACCCTTATCAAACTTCCAGCTACTTTCCAGCCACAGCACTGATTTCTTCCTGCAGGTGGGTGTTCAGGCCACCTCTCTGGACTGACCACCCACTGCCTGATTAAACATACAGCTCTGCATCAGGATGTACCCTGCAGGCGTTTCTGGGCAACCCAACCCATATTGTATCTCTCAATCACCTTACACTGAACAGCTCTCCCTTCCCCCTCCCCACCCCATCAATCTTCTCCTGTGCACCTACCAGGTCAGCTGTCTTTAGGCATATGTATGGAAACCACTATTCAACTCCAAGGAGTCCGTTGCCATTGAACTTTATAGACTATATTCAACTCACTGGCCTGACTACATCTCTTGTTGCTGCCCCACCTTTCATTCAATAGCAAACCATACATCATTTCCACCGTACCCGTAGGCACGCCAATAACAGGCAGGCAGGCCCTAACTTGTTGGCACTGTTCGTTCAACTCTACCCACTAACACACAACGACCTCCATCATTATTTCTGGCCAATCTACCCTTTCCAAATTGGGAAGAAACCTTTGACATCAAAGAACCTACGCTCCCTCCTGCCACCGCTTGGAAGGATACATGTGCGTCAAGTGTGCTACTCCCTCATGTGGTGGTACTACCAACAGCAACCTGACCTAATACCACTATACCCATGTCAGCATTCCGTTAACAAAATGTTCTGAACAGCTATCTCAATTCCACTAGTACACACCACTCACACCCTTCACAATGCAACAAGAACCTGTGAACAAGTCCAACACTGCCCAACCAGTACACAGAGGAGTGTGAGCACTATGCGAGGTGCACAAAGCCTGATTTCAGCATAAAAGTGACTATCGTATTATTTGAACTCTTTCCCCGCCACAAGCTCTGGAGCCATGATCCGCAGCCAAGGTCCTCAAGTTGCAAGCCCGTTGCTTCACCCCTTGTACTTCTGCGGTCACCCAAATTATATTTATATTGTCGCATTGGAAACTACTTCGAACACAGACAAAACATATGTTTAATTGAAGTGCAATTTATTATTACACATGGCCCATTCGTCCCTTATGCCAACATAACATAAATGCCCGGTTCACGTGCATATTTCCATAAAGCGGTGTTATATTTGCGGAATTCTACTCTGGAATGTATTGAATTGGCACCCTGCACCTTAGTTCGTGAAATGCTCTCCTCACTGCACTTGCAGGCTGCCAACGAGCACCTGGCCCTCAGCCCAAAGATCCCTCTGCCTATTGCATTACTTTCTATGCACCTTACGGCTACCTGGGCCTGCCACCACTTCTCGCGCTTCCTGACAGACTCTTGCCCTCTGCATACCCTTACCGCTAACATTATGTAAAACATCCAACCAATCCCCTTTCAGACTTGGATCTTCAGGTGCCATTCAAAATGTAGCTGATCAGTTTGGTGTCTCATGCACCAACCAGCAATCTAATGCACAGTACACAGAAAACATCTTTTACCGAGAAAAACAAAACCCTGTCACTGTATTCCTAAAATGTAATGGGCCCTCACCCGCCAAATGCAAAATGGTCTGTTTTCACCCACCTCGGCGGAACTAACAGTTTGGAGCAATACCTCCTTAATGCACCTTTCCTCACTCCAATGTCAACGACACCTCGCAAAATCTCTGCTCTCTGTTCTCCCACCATACAAACTCCTGGAGCGAGTGTAGCAAGCGTGATATTTCCTCCTGCCAGTGGAGAGAGGAATAATCGGGGCCTGCAGCTGTGGGAGCGAACAAAAGACACAACATGCCTGTGAGTTCTCGTGCCCTTCCAGCAGGGCGGGCCCTTTATTTATTGGGCGCCTCATATCCGCGCGCATGTGGTACGTGAGGCGGAATCCAACATTCCTCCTTTTTTCCAACAAAACACAACTAAACACACACATGTAGCCACATTAAACAACAGCACTAACTTTCCTGTGCAAATCTAGTCCGGCACAGTTACACGCTCTCCAACCTGTCATTTCATCACTCATAGTTTCTTAGCCTCTCTGGAGCCTTCAGTGCTGCCCTTAGGTTATACCAGCTGGGCCTCTGCCTGGATGCTGGCTCAGGGCTATGTCCCCCCTCTGGCTCACCTCCATCTTCTGGATACGACCCCACAGATCCTTCTGGCTGCTCCTCGGGCTCTCCACTCGGTGCCGCTTGTCCCTCGCCTCAGTGACTCGAAGCGTGTGGTGGCAGCTCAGCCACCGCCTGGGACTGTCTGTCTCCGTCAGTCCACATTCGCTGGGGCACCCTCTTGAACCAAGAAGCATTCCTGGTGATCATCTGTGGTCCTTGTGCTGCTGTCACCATCGTTCCTTCCGTTCGGGTCACTGTCCAGGGTTCGCAGTCATAACGTGTTTCCAGCATGGACTTTGTAGGGTTTTGCAGCACCAATACGTGATCGCCAACCTTGTGTCTCAACCTTCTTGCATGTCTCCTGTCGCTCCTGTGGCCACCAGGGTGTTATGTGGTGATGTTTGATATGCAAATCTTCCAGGTATTTCCTGAGCTCTGTCCCCTGGAATGGTGGTCCATTGTCGCTCCTGATGCGTCTTGGCAGGCCATGTGTTGCGAACATCTTCTCGAGTGCAGGTATTACGGTCTCCGCTGCTGTTGAGGATATGAGCTCCACTTCCAGGTATCGTTAGTGGTCGTCAATGGCCACCAGCAGATATATTCCTTTCTGCACTGTGCAGAAATCGACACTGATGGTGTTCCACCTTGATGATCCACGCTTTGCCGACTATATTGGCTCAGGGTTTGGAGGTGCTCCTGTGATTTGGCAAGGGTGGCAGGATGTAATGACCTGCTCTAACTTGGTGTCAATGTGAGGAAACCACACTTGTGTTGTATTCTGGCCTTTGTCCTGACCATTCCCTGCTGGCCTTTGTGTGCCAGCACCACGATCCTGTCCTGCAGGCTGCTGGGGATCACTAGGCGGGTTCCCCTCAGGATCAGCTCTTCGCTGGTGATATACAATTTCTGAATATACCAGTAAGGAAGTCTCTGGCCGCTGGCATGAGATTATGTATGTGGCAGAGGAATGATTTCCAATCACCGGATATGATGGTGTTCTTCACTATGTCGCAGCTAGGGTCATTGTGCATGGCCTCCATGATGTCTTCGATGCCGACCGCCATTGGCTTCATGGTGTGTATGATTTGACAAATGTGCTCCTCCATTTCCTCTGCTTTACTCACTTCCTCTAGAGTTGCAGCCCTCGGGTGCCTGGATAGGAAATCCGCCGGATTGTCCATGCCTGCTTAGTAGGCCAACTCAAACTCATACTGCTGAAGGTGGAGCAGCCACTTCCCAATTCTGGCCTGAGGGTGCGCTGTGAAGATCAGGATGAGTGGCTTGTGATCTGTGCAGGCCCTGAATTTCCGGCCATAGATGTAGATGTGGAAATGGCAGCAAACCCAGAGCACTGCTAAGGCTTCCTTTTCGATGTGCGAGTATCGATGTTTGGTGGGCATGAGGGATCGGGAGGTATATGCAATGGGCTTTGTTTCTCCTTTCCATGGTTGCTGGACCAGGATGGTCCCAAGGCCAATAGGGCTAGCATTGACATATAGTTCAGTCATCAACGTTGGGTCGTAATATGCCATTGTTGTTTCCGATGATAGAGACGTCTTGATTTGCTCAAACGCCTCCTGGCATTCAGAGCTCTAGTACCATTTGGTGTTCAACCTGGTGAGCTCCCCGAGCGGCTCGGACATGGTTTCCAGGTTAGGGATCAACCTATCGCAGTAAGTTGCCATCCCCAAGAAACTGCATACTTCAATGTGTGTTGTCGGTGGGAGGCCTCCTTTATGTCTGCCACCTTTTGTGGGTCAGCTGATAGCCCCTCACTGTTGAAAACATACCCAAAGAATATTAGGTCTTCTTTCGGGAACTCACATTTGTCCCGGTGGATGGTCACGCCTGCGGTCTCCAGCCTGCTAAACACCATCTCGAGGTCGACGCATACGTTGCTGCCTGTCGCCTGCGTGGATGAGGATGTCGTCACTGACATTCAGCACTCCTGGGATCCCCTGGATGACTTCCTGGATAGCTTGCTGGAACACCTCCACCGCTGAGGAGATGCCGAAACTCAGCCTCTTGTATCGCCGCTGACCCAAGTGGGTGGAGAAGGTCGTGATACACCTTGAGTCATGGTGTAGTTTCAACTGGTGGCATTCAGCTTTGAGGTCGATTTTTGAGAAAACTTTCGACCCTGTGAGGTCCATAATTATCTCATCTAATGTGGGGGTGAGGTGTCGCTCCCTTTTGATTGCTGCATTCGGTAGGCGCATGTCAATGCAAATCCTTACTTTTCCTGATTGCTTTGGTTTCTTCGTCACCACCATAGGCGAAACCCAGGACGTTGGTCCTGTGACTTGTTCAATAATGCCAGTCTTTTCAAGTTTGTGTAACTCCTTTGCAATCAGGTCTCTCTTATGAAATGGCGTTCTCCTGTGGCGTACCGCCCGGGGCTGTACTATATGGTCAATGTGAAGGTTTATGAGCTTGCCTTTCAAACATCCGATTCCATTGATGCCCGGGTGCTTCTCTAGGATGTTGGTGAAGTCTGGTGAGTCTGTGGCGTCGCAGATTAACCAGATCAGTCCTAGGTATTCCGCTGCATCACCAGTAAGCAGGCATTTGATTCCAGCATTGACGTTGTATATCTTTGATTTGATGACTGTCTCACCTCTGCTCAGTTCAGTTTTGAAGCGTCCTTCCACTGGTATTTGGTCTAGCTTCTGTAGGCAAACAGGAGTGTTTCAGTTGACTTGAGGTCAGGTTGAGGACGTAGCACCCGGAACATTGTTGATGGCATGACATTTACTGATCGGTGTCTATTGTCATGAGTGTCTCTTGGCCCTGTATGAACACAAGGCATTTGTGTCTTTGTTTTTTTCTCAGCTCCTGCTTCTTTGATTAAGTGCTGAGATCAGATGGACCTTGCTCCTCCTCCTCATTCTCATTCTCCCAGTCCCCACATCCGTCACTGTGTCACCATTGTCATCTCCAGACTCGTCTGTCGGTGAGTTGTTGCCGGCCGCTATGCGACGTGTATCTGCTTGCTTCTTTTTCTTGGAGAAGGATTTCGCTTGTTGCGATTGTGGGTGTTGAGGCTGCCCTGATGATCTGCAGACACGGGCTTAGTGATCCTTCCGGCCATATGTCCCACGTGTGGTTCCCTGTGCTGGGCAGTTTCTCCTTCTGTGGGGTGATCCACCGCACTCGGTAGGCCCTGGGATTCTCGGTTGCCACAGCAGTGATTTGTTCACCTCATTGTAGTCTTCCCTTGCTGCTTGGCGGTTGGAGATCTGTGCCATCGCCGTTGTCGCCAGATGAAGCTTCTGTAGTGTGGTGCCCATGTGTGCCGCCCTCACGTGCGACAGCTCTCTTTGGCGTCCATATTCAAGGATCCCGGCTAGGGGGATGCCTTTTTCGCCCAACACCATTCTGCGCAGTTTCTCCGAGTGCATGCTATTGATGATCTGGCGCCTTATATCCTTTTCGACGTTGTTGAATTCAGACGAAAGTGCTCGTTCCCTAAACCTTGTGGGGTAAACGTCCAGTGTTTCATCCTCCATCTGTACTATATGTACTGGGGTGCAGAAGTTGAAGGTTTCGTAATCCGGATTCAACTGTGGCATGAAATGTGCTGAAGGGGATATTTGGCCAGTTGGTGTATGTCTGCACCATCGTCAATGACCAGCGTGTTGAAAATATTCAGGACGTTGTCACCCACGTTAAGGAGAAGGTGTGACATCATCTTCCTGGGTGTTGTAATTTCCTTGCAGTCCATTGCCATTTCAAACTTTTGAATCCACAGCATCCAATGGGGCCCTACAGATGATGGATCGGTGTAGGGGTCGAAAAGCCCTAATGCAGCTGTGGCACCTCATGAGGTCGAGGGGACGGCACTGGCGGCATCAGTGATGCGGCTATCCTTGATGCTGTTCTGGGTCTGGGCGTAGAAAGGCCGGTTGCCATGTTGCCTTGGTGCCATGTTCACACCTGTGTGTGTGGGCAGCGATAGACTCCTCCTCACCCTTATTTGCCGGTCTGATGGTGTGGCACCATGGACTTGCCAGCTCCTAGGTGGTTCCATTGGTTGGTGCAGTGTCTCCCTCTGTGCTGCTTGATGTTCCAAAAGGGAGAAAAGAGAAGAAAAAAAAATGTCCACAGTGGCATCCACTGTGTTGCTGTGTTCCACTTTGCAGATGATTGAACATGGAAAGACTTTTTTTTTTGGGGGGGTTGGGGATGGTACCCCCACTGTGTTTTCCAAAAATGTGCAGGTTTCATAGGTGTGCGTGCGGATATATGGCTTTGGATCAGCTGTGCGTGTGTTTCACTCCCTCATCTCATTTTCCCAGTGTGAAATTTCCTCCTGCCGGTGCAGCGGGCGCAGAAAAGAATAATCAGGGCCTGCAGCTGAGGGAGGGAACAAAAGACACGACATGCCCGTGAGATCTCGTGCCCGGATCTGCCTGCCTTCCGGCAGGGTGGGCCCTTTATTTATTGTGCGCCTCACGTCACTGTGCATGCGGGAGGTGTATCGGAACCCAACAGGAAGCAGCAGTGCTTCCCTCGGCGGTGCCCGGTCTTGGGTAGGCCAAAACAAAGAGGGGGAAAACCACCTTGTTACTCCTCTTATAGTTCCGGACTCTACCATGCCCAAGATCTCATCCCACCAAGCTGGGAACCACTGTTGGTAGAAAAGGAAACCGATCTACAGCCCAGATGGAGTTAGGAACTAGCCCAAAATTATCCAGATCACATACTTGTGCATGTGCCTTAATGTTCTGTCAAAATATGGTGTGCATGCATGAAACACCACCGTTTAGGATTATATACAACATTTAATTTATAAAGCACTGCTGTGTCAACTAGCCCAAAATAGCTTCAAAAACTACAACCCGCACACTCCCGAAATGTCCTGCACAAATGGATTTTAAGTAACCCAATTGTGTGGGAACTACCCCAATCTTGCAACCCTGCTGGGAAACTCTAGCACCCCATAATGACAGCAACACGCGGCTCCATGCCGAAACATCCCCATACCCACCTCCATCAGCCAACCCCTGTGCCTCCCAGCATTGCTGCCCCGGCATGATGCCAGGGCTCCCTGAGATTCAGCTCACACTGTTTGTTACTCCAAAAACGCTCGCTCATGATATTTCCCCATATTAAACAATAGCAGTGACCATTCATATACCGGCCATCACAAAGTGTGTCTCTTGCCAACTTCTTTTACATAGCTACCAACAGGATCCATTCCAATCTGTAGATTCTTATCCTGGCTTGATTTTTTGTGTTGCATTCTGGTAATTGTAGTACTAATTTTCTTGTAACTTCCCATGATCCCCCTGGAGTATTGAGAATTAAAATCTCATTTCATGTTGTGACGTAATTTTCTCTGATGTCACTAGATGTGCAAATTAGGGGCCCCATCTGTTGCCACCCTGGGCCCTCGGGCTGTCCCTGGTTCCATTACTCTGAGATAATAAAGTAAGAAACGGAATGAGTGCATTAATTAGTCATACCTGTGAACAGAGGAAGTGTTATGTCTCGTTTAACCAGCCATGGGGCTTCAGCCAACGCTACTCGGAAATCATGCCGTTGCGGGAGAGCATTCATAATGGGAAAAAATGTAACTGCAAGTGACAGAATCACCATTCTCAATCGATGGCATACATATCAACCCCCTTCTTGGCATTGCTCCCCCGGTACATTATTATACTTGAAGTCCTGCGTATTACGAGATTAAGCGATCCTAAGCAAGAATCATTAAAACAGCATAGGCTCATCACAGTTTCCTAATGGGAAAGGAAGCCATTACCGTTTCACGCCATTGTTCGGGCAAATGAACTGGTACGCGGTGGGCTGCCGTGACACAGGGTAAAGGCCGGGGGCTGTTTGCACGCCAAGCCATGAAAGGTTGCCTAACAATGGAAATACCCGGGGCTGGGACGCCCTGCGCTCCAGTTTCTTTGTTAATTGAAGGCACCTGGCTCTTCCGTGCATTTGGCTCCTGACGCTTCCGCTTGACCTCCCGGCAGAACACGTTATAAAAGTACCCCTGAGGCCTAGCGCCGCAGCTTCTCCCCGTCGTAAAGCGGAGCGTGCTCACACGCCCCTGTCTGGCCATCGTGTCAGGTGCGCGCAATTCGGTTTTGTTCTATGGAACCGGGGTTCCAGGTCTGGAGATGAATACCACAACGAGCCTACACTTCCTGGCCCTTCTGTTTCTAGTGGCGCACCTACAAGACGGTATGTACTGGGCACCATTTGACCACAACCGTGTAGTCCACCTGGGCTCTGACCATCATGGCGATCGCTTCAGCAGTCGTTGAAAGCACGGGGAGTTTCAGTTTTTGGGCAGTGGCATGTGGTTCTTACGACGTAAGACTGGCTAGTTGCATGCTTTTCAGGTTTAGAGTGGACGAGAGGTTTCCCTGGGGAAGACACGTTGCATTAACACGTTGAACTTCGTGGTGTATATCCTCCATGAAAGCGAGTTGAAAGAGTTCTTGACGTTGGTGGAAATGCTCGGTTAAGAGGCCTTTTCACTTTGCAAATGGCGGTCCTTATTGACCGCCTGCCAAACTGAATTTGCGAAATGCATTCCTTACCTACTGGTGTTGGCCGCATTCAAGGCATTATGACTTTAGAAGCATTTAGGGAACACAAAAGCATAATAAACCCTTAATGACTAAGGGAAGAGTCATTATTGAGGTATAAGGACCCCTGTCCCGAGATAATGTCGAGTGCTGTGAATTGTTAAAGGGTCATTATTGCAAGCAATAATGGCTCCTCCTGAGGCCCATAAACCCTATTAGTTTATAGTGGGAATAGCAGTACAGATTTTGGTTGTGAAGATCGTTAATCACTATATACAAATGTTTTACTACAAAATAAAACCGCGTTCAACTTATTTAAGTTACAAGTTTGTGTTAAGTTGAATTGTACCAGTTTTAACATGGGAATGCTTTGGGTGTAATGTAAAACTAAACGATTCAGTAGTCGAAGTGAGGGGGAACGGTCAGGAGTGGCATACCACTGCTTCCATTTTGTTAGTGTTACCAGTTTCACTGATTT
The DNA here is from genome assembly GCF_040938575.1 of Ambystoma mexicanum. Classification (NCBI taxonomy): domain Eukaryota; kingdom Metazoa; phylum Chordata; class Amphibia; order Caudata; family Ambystomatidae; genus Ambystoma; species Ambystoma mexicanum. The sequence goes on along the minus strand of NC_090936.1, from coordinate 400,949,190 downwards.
TATTTCTCCATTCCCGAACTGTTCTTTGTGAAGTTAAAGCACACTTCTCAACCTTCTCTCCCCCCCCCATAGCAGTTACAAAGCTTTTTTTTAACTCAATTAGTTGACAATGTGCATGGCTGCCACCATCACAAAATGTGCTGCACATGGCACCCCTCCTGCCTACCTTGTCCCCCCTCCCTGGGGTCACAGTGCCACTACTTTTTTGCTACACTTATACTACTGGTTTCTCGACACGAAATGTAAAACAGTTCCCCTCATTTTAGCTTTGTGAAATTGGACGTTGCAGTGAAACGATTCGAAGATCCTTCCCCAGAGTGGGAGTATCTTGCTGAAGGAAATGCTTGCACACAAGTTGCAATGTTCCAATGACTGCTTTTTAAGTGGAAATGTTCTGAAGGCAGTTAATACCAGTCACTGCCTGCGCTCAGAAAACTCTGATTGAGATGTCAATTTTCTCCTTGGGCTTCAACAGTGAGCTTGAAAGTGGAACAATACTTTCACTTTTGTACTAACATTTGCTTTAAACATTGTACCTAAAGCAAGCTCATTCTAAAACTGGTGCCGTCAACAGTAGGTTAAGACGGATTTCTGAACTGACCTGGTGGGCAGAGGTTCAGAAGGCCAGCCTAGTTTCTTGGAACAGGGTAACCTTCGGGACAAGCCAGACCAATTAAGGTAGCACTGGCCGCGGTGAAGACTAGGTCTTGGGATATATATATATATATATATATATATATATATATATATATATATATATATATATATATATATATATATATATATATATATATATATATATATATATATATATATATATATATATATTTATTTATTTCAAGGCCTTTGAGTTTCAACACAGTAGTTCTTAACAGTTACACTTTAAACATATATATTCTCTCCATCCAAGTGGCCTAAAGGCTCACTGCACGAAATGGGTCCACAACATAAAAAGGGAAGGAAGCAGGCAGTTCCAATAGTCTTTAGGCAATTCTACAGCAATCAGTCCTCAGAGGCAGTCCAATCCCTAAGATGAGGGGAGCCTATTGCCCAAATGTACAAGCAATGCTGGCGCACGCGGTAGTGCAGATGGGCGAAACAGGGTCTTTTGTAGGGTCTGTAGCAGCTCAGGAAGGCAGGTGAGATGATTCAGAATAAGTTCCCACTATTCGAGGAGGGTCTTCCCCCAACAGGGCAGAGCAGGTCCCTAGAGTTGGAAATAGTTTCCTAGTTTTCACTAGCAGTGAAACTTCGGCAGTAGAGTCCACTTCGGTTTCAGGTTCAAAAGCAGCAATCTCGCAGCTCTGCGGTTTCAGCGACAAAGTTACAGCGTTGATTCCCAAAAAGGACAGTGGTGATTTCTCTGCTCCTGGTGAATGGATCAGGCCAGTGTCACGGTAGCAGGCTTCAGGGCACAGAGGGTCACAGCTACAATGCACTTGCATAGTTCATCACCACGGCTGGGCGACACAGTAACTGCGTGTACTCTGGTTTGGGTGCCCTCTTTAATCCAGACCTGGGAATGCCAAGTGTACAAAACTGTGAGTGCCATAAACACAGAGCTTACAATGTGCCAAGTTTCAAGGGCCTCCTCGAAACGGTGGTGGTATCAGAGCAAAGGTCCTGCGCAAGCTGGTTGGCCCAGGGACACTTCCGAGAAGGCTTAATTGCAGGGTTTGATGAAGGTGCGAGAATAGTTGGTCCCACTATTCATTGGGTCAAAGTACTGTTGCACTCCTTCTTGGGTGATCAGATGCAGAGGGGTCCAGCAGGACAGCGGGCCTAGGGGGCCAAACCTTCCAGCCGGACACCAGCAGTTTCTCTGATTAGCTTCAGGATACTTGAATCTTATCCTTCGTCCAGTGAACTCAAGAAATTAACATGGTATAGGTGTTTATAGCCTTCTCCTTATCCAAAATCTCCTTCGTGCCAAAACTAAGAGGACCCAATGGGAGATCTGCTCATACAGGCATGCCATGCGTAGACCAATCGTGGACCACGGTGGCACCAGACATTCACAGCACACCAGACTGTCTGGCACCCAGGATGTGTATTGGAACCAGACAGTCCAGCCCACATCCTGGAAGCACCCACAAGGCATGCAGAAGCCCGTGAAATCTTGGTGTTTCATGAGAGAATGCATGCCCACATGAGGACTGACCCAGGTTGGCTCGACCTGGGGAAGGGGCAAGATGGCCAAAGGACAGGACAAAAAAACTTGTGGCATGCCCATTTTGGAGCCAGGCCACCTATCCGTGCCAAACACAGTAACTGCTTTTTACCTGGCAGGAAAGGGTTGGAATTGCATGAAAAGATAAGCTGCCTCCAGCCCTGCCCAAGGCACATCTGCACTTCTCCTAAAAGAAATCCTTCAAGGGTATGCACTTGCAACATTGACAGGGACTAAAGAAAACAGTCTCTCAGTACGGACTGTCTTATCGGCATGTCAGTTCCCCATAATAAAGTGAGCAAAAAGCCCATGGGAGTGTAGCAGGAGGCTGTGCTCCTTTGGCAAATTCAGACTATGGTGTTTAACATCAGCAAATTTGGGGGGGGGGGTACACAACCGGAGGGAAAATTGCACATGAAATGGAAATTTTTCCTAACATTTACAATTAAAAAAAGCTGTCTTTATAAAGACGACCTAGTTATTCAAATGTGTGCCTGCAAAACCAATAAGGAAGCTTGCGAATAACTTCACCGCTCTGTGATCAATTGTTACAGTTGGATTGCAAAATCAGAACATCTGCGGCTGGAGCTAGCACAGAGCAGAAGCCACTGCAGCACCTCATTAAAGCTGTGACAAGCTTCTCAAATTCCTTTCTTGTAAAATTGCTTTGACGTGCGGCATCAGCAGCTGGAAGATCTCACATTGGGTAAAGCAAGAGACCAGCTATTAAAGAGGATCAGATGAGTGGGACCGTGTTGAGGCATACAAGTCCCCTCGACTGTAGTTTTTAAGAAAATTGGATATCTGTGCAGGGGTGGACCGGCCTATAGGGAACTCTGGAGTTTTCCAACTAGGCCTCTGCATCACAGGCCTCTTTTTTTTATTTTTTTTATTGTGCTATTTACATTTTTTTCCATAGGAAAAGGGTGGGGCTTGCTGAAAATGTGTAATATGGGGCAAGTTTGAACATTATTTCCAGGCCTCTTTTGGTTCCTGGCCCACTCCTGTATCTGTGGCGTTATATAGGGACTCAGCCTTTGTTCTTGTTCCTCCATCTGATCACAGAAGTCCTTGGTGCTGGCTTATAAGTTACTTAGGGTGTATTTAATACCATATATTACACAATGAATTGGTTTTTATTCACTAAAATGCTGTGTACTGTATGTTTTTCTTCACCACCACAACTTCAAAACGTGTATTGCCACTAGCACTGTGCTGATGGACCTCTAGACCTCAGGAGGGGTCAATGCTGCTTGGGATAGAGCCATCCCCTGGTGCACTGGTTCATTATTAAACATCACATCTGTCTACGATGATTGCCCCTCAGGGCCAGCACGAGAGGTGTGCCAGGAGAAGACCTTCCCCAGGCCTCGCAGGGGTCCCAATTATCTCTGGCGTCGTGGTTTGAGATCTTACTGGGAAACAGATTTGGCGGGATAACGTAAAGGCAGATCCTGTGACCATCAGCACTACAGGAGTTGCCATTCAGAAAGTCAGCTGCTGCCACTTCAAAGCCTTCCCAAAGACTTGCCTACAAGAATCTCATTTTTCCCACTGACCTGCCCAGCTGTGTGTTTATCATTTGCGTAGTTGGTCTGCCCGTCCCCGATGCTCCTTTGCGTGAACGTGCAAAAAACTAATCAGAAAAAGGGGGGCGGGGGGACTACTGATTAAAAGAATCTTGAATGGCGTTTGTGACCCTCTCCACTCCCCTAACCTATAATTGTGACGCTGTAGTGCGGATGAATATTAAAGCTGACGCTGGGGTAGCGATAAAACAAAACAACATTTTACTGCCTCTTTCCAAGCATTCATATACCTACACGAGCATAGCAAGATGAATCCTAAGTGTATGGGATCTAACAATCTAATATATATACATATTTTTTTATTTTTTTTTCCTGATTTGTGTTCCCAGACAACTGAGACTGCCAATGCATGCATTGCCCCTGTGTCATACCACTTCAGACATGCCAGAATGGAAGATCTCACGGGAGCAAAGGCACACTTGAATAGGATTTTAAACGGGTTTATTTAATTTGCTCTAGTTCAATTGCACTTTTCACAATTTAAATAAATCCTAATACTATCCAATAAGCTCACATCAATACCTACATTAGGATACAAACATTAAATCAGCTACTCTTAAAATACATAACATTTGATGAATCACTTAAAATACATATAAGTTATCAAATTATTTGAATTCAACAATCTGGAAAAATGCAACCAAATCCGATGAGCAAAGCTGCAAGTCCAGAATTTGGACAGCAATTCCAGAACTTGGAGCACTTTATCGTGTCATAATCATTAAAAATAGGAGCCAAATTGGCAAATATAGGCTACCCAAAAGCCTGCATTCGGTCAAGACCTGTTAAGCGGTTTAAAATATTTGTTTTAGTTTACAAATGCTTGCCCACTGAAAGCTCCAGCTTATGACCACTTGGCATGGGGAGTTGGTTGCTGTGCACCATTATATCCTGATGCTGGATCGGGGCATTGCAGCATGGCTGCATACAATTGTATTTATGGACCACCTGAGAGCAGAAGTCTTCAGCTTGGACAGATAGGAAGGTAGATGGATTGGAGCTTGACTATTCCTATCAAAACCTTTTTTGAGCTGATAAGTCATCGCCATTATGCAAATATGTGTAAATTGGATAAGGGTCACAGGAGTCACACTTGAAGCAAGGCTTATTTAATAATTTAGCATTTATATAGCGCTACGAACCCTCATGCATCCGAGCGCTTCTCATTACCCACAGACTAGAACAATATTCTGATCCTGTTATTGGCTTGAGTTATGCTAACATCTAGGCACAATCCATTACAATTAAACAGCACTTTCAGCAAAGAACTTTGCATAAAAAATTACTCTCCAACTGAAATGAATACTGGTTTTCTTCAGAAGGAGAATAGGTTGAGGTGACCTTGTGAGGATTCAAACCTGCGACATGGAGATCATACATAGATTCCAGCAATCAACACTTAACACGCTGAGCTATCTTACCAGCCATTTCTCCTTCCATCTGCACACCACAGCATTTAGTAATGCATCAGCTATTAGGGTTACTTTTCTTTTATTATTGCACTTCATAGAACAGTGCTTAGAAGCAGGAGCAATATGGCGCGGCCCACCAGTAAATGCAGTAACTGTTAAAGGAATGGCAGTGACAGGATAAGGTATTGGGTAAGTATCCAAATAATTATTTCTAACTGAACAGTTGATTAAACAGCATGCTTGTCGCATTTGTATAGCTCAGTGAGTTAAAAGCTCAGCTCTGGCATGTACTGGTCTCTCCATTCCAAGTTAATATTTCAACAGGATTGAATCAGCCATTTATCTTTTTGGCGTCTTTTAAAATGAGGACTATTGCATTTGCGACAAACACCTATTTTTAATGTGCTTAGAAGCGGGAGAAATCTGACTGAAGTGATATGCATAGATATGATACAACTGTCATAATGTGGAAGGTCGGTGACATCCCATGTACTGCACTACCCGCTCCCCCTCCCCCCGCACTTCTCCTCCCCCCCCGCCCCCCATGCATTTGGGTGATCTGAATGACACCTGGCCTAGTAGGATCGTTCTGTTCCCCCTACCTTTCCTCGTCGCGCCTTGAAACACCTGTGTATAGGCACGTTATAAATGCCATAGCATATCAAAATTGAGAATTTGAGCACATGATGGGCCTCAAACATAAGAATCGAGTTGACTCTAAATATGAAATTCTGGGTATGGGGCATCTTGTTTTACTAGCATATATAGACAAATGCTACTCTTCAGTTGTAGCTCTGCAAAAAAGGCAACCATATTAAGCCAAAAATACACGTGAAATAAAAGATTCTGGTATGCGGTATTATGTTGGAAATACCATATTGCGGCTCATATTAGCAGCAATGTGCACAGGGTTCATCTGACTAGTGGGTTCATGGTTTGACCCCATATATACTGGCGGAAGATGGCATATGTTGGGTGACCATGAGATGATCTTTGCAAGATTGTCAGTGTGTTCAGTCTCCAGATTCACGCTACAAATCTTTTTGATGGTAAATGTAATGAACCAACAGCACGATTTTAGCTTGGCCTGGCTGGCTGCAACCAGAGGGCCTTATCAGCATTCCTATACCCGCCACACACAAACGCATAGGGGGAGTGTTTGTGTCTGCTATTCGTGGTGCTGCTGGCACAGTGGGGGGAAGCAAGGGGGCCACACCACATTATTTACCCTGGAACTCATCAAACCATGGGACAGCCTGCTTTCTTCTATGTAAGGAATCCCTTCATGTTTAGAGGCGGCACACTTTCTTTTTTCCAGTATTCTAAAACTCAGGCCTACGCCACAATTCCTTCTTGCTTCAAAGCTAGTTGTGTACTACAGAAAACCAGCAGGTTTCTCTCCTGCAAAGTCTAGTTCCTGTTGTCCTATGATTTTTACTGATTTTGGGACCACTGCGTATACGTTTGCTCAGTAACTCAATTCTACCACGCACCCACTACCTAAATTGCGTGGACGAATCTCATCAAGCATTCGACTGATGCCTTAGAAGGGTGCAGCCCAAAGTATTGCGCCTTCTCGTCGCGATGCAGTATCCTGCTGAATTTCTGTTTGGCTTGATGCTACAGAACCAGTCATGCCAATACATTTAACTTGGACCTGCATTTGAATATGGAGCCTTCGGTTCACTACAATAGATTTGTTGGTGATGAAACCAATGCTATAGTGTTTGAAGCAAAGGTAGGACTTGGATACCTTGTCCTGGTGGCATGAGGTTCTTTTGCCCTTTTTCCTCATTCTTGTGGGACATGTTTGGTAGCTTTTTTGTAGTGCTTACACATGCATATTTCTACTTAATATAGCAGGTTGAAGCCTTATTAGGTAGGGCATCTTACCTGAATTGCATGTACATCTGTGCCCCACAAGTATAACTACGCTCAAGAGTACCTGGCAAAGAAAGGCATACCGTGTTTTTGACTTATCTTTGAAGAGGTCCATCAAGCTCGCTATACTTGGGAAGGCTATGAATATAGCATGAACACTTGGCTCCATGTCACTGGAAAAATTCACATTTCTGGGATTCTTTTTCCCAAGCAATTAGCAATCCTGAGATTGGCCCTCATTACAACACTGGCGCTATTAGCACCATGGTTGGTGCCGGTGTTGTAACGGGTCCGCCATGGTTCAATGGGGTATTACCACCCCATTCCAAGGTTGGCGGGGCGGTAATTCCCCATTGAACCATGGCCCTTTTCCATTTTCGCCCCATAGGGCTCTATGGGAATGGGGAAGGCCGTACTTGGCACCAAGGTCCCTTTGCGTGTCCCTACTTTAACGGCTGGTCTAGACCAGCCGTTCAGGTCGGCTCCCGCAAAGGGACCTCGTAGTAAGGCGGTAAGTGTTTAACAGCGCCGCAGCCTTTTACGGCGCCGTTAAACACTTGGCGCCAGGGTCCTAATGAGGCCCATTGTCTAGTTAAAAAGAATTCTGGTAAACGACAACTCTAATTTTGTTAAATGAAAGCCCACCATTGAAGGGGATGTCTTGCCATAGCTGTTAATTGTTAGTTGCTTATTCCTACTCTTGAAGTATTTTTTTTTACATTTTAATATAAGACACTATGGCTGGTGCATTGAAACAGCAGCTTGCTCACCGAGTGCTGTCTTGAGTCTTTTCTAATTTCTACTGGGAAAACGAAACGTCTTTTTTCTTGTCCTTAAAGCTACCTTGTACTGTTTTTCACAAATGTATAACTTTTTTAAATTTAATTCTAATGTATTTTCTGAAAAAAGATGAGCGTGTCCAAGCCATTGTTTTGTGGTTTGTACCGTCCAGTTGTAGAATAGTTTTCAATTTTAATTTCGTGCATTACAATTTCTTATCAAAACAGGCATTTATTGCAGTTTTTCTATGCAAGGATTTCTTTCAGTCAAGTTTAGTTTTATTTTCAACCCTCTCCTGTGATCTCTGGAGAAAAATGGAATTCAAAATAAAACCATTTTCAAAGGTTGGTACTGGCTCATAGTTTAAGAGCAGTATTTCTCTTCCGAACTATTACTATTCTTGAGTGCAGCTTTTTTTCCTGTAAGGGGTAGCCGGTTTATTTTTTTCCAGTCGCGTTGTTTTCTTCGAAGTGGAAGCTTTACATTTTTTTCAGGGAGCTGCAGGGCTGTGAGGGTGGGCAAGACCATTCTGTGAATGCCTTTTCTAAGAGTCTGAGGGCGAGACTACAAAAGCAATTCCTTTTTTTTAGTAGTCCCTTTGCTGTTAGGGAGCCTTTCCAAAAGTACATTTCTAGATTTCCTGAAGAGAGAAAATCGGCTCTTGCGAAGTTGCTGAAAACCGAACGGGTGCCTAGAAGTTGTAAGACCCAGCAAAAAAAGAAATGCTTCACACGCACATGCGAACATTTGTTGAGAAGGCGCTTCACTTGAAGTGTAATAGGGGACTAGGGCTTTTTTGCAATCTCCTTTTAATCCCACTGTCAACCTAAATTTCTGATCTGATGCATGTACGCAGTCGTATAGCATCCTTCTTGGCCTCAGACACAAAGGTAAACTGTGCTAATTAGCCATTTCTCACATCTAGGTGAGCTGTTAGCCGTCCATCAGTCATATCTAGGCAAACCATGTTGCTTAGCCATTTTGCACATCTGGGTAACTGTTGCTTAGACATTTCAGACATCTAGGGGAACTGATGCTTAGCCATTTCCGACATCTAGGGTGAACATTGTTTAGTTAGCTTCTGATTGTGTTAGCCATGTCTCAGATTTAGCCTAACTGTTATGACTAGTCACATCTCACATTTGGCAATTCTGTGCCCACTTAGCCATTTCTCGTAATTTAGCATTGTTTTTGATTATCCATATCTCGCATTTAACCGGATTATGTTTGGCTAGTCATATTTGGGATCTAGCCTGATTGTGCTTGGTCAGCTGTGTCTTACACTGAGCCTGATTGGTTTTAGTCGGACAAATTTCCGTTCAGGCTGATTGTATAGTTAGCTAAATCCTGCATCTAACCTGATTGCTTCGTTAACCATAAGCCTTAAGGGTCACTACATTTACATGCAACACTTGGGTGAACCGCGGCCCAACCCTATTTTATTCTAACTTGTGGGGCAAAAAGACGGCCACAGAGCGACCGATGGAGAGGCTATGCTAGGCCACATTTTGAGTGAAGCTGGATAAGTGTGGAGTTCCTTTGAAATATAAAAGCTATTACAAAACACAGATTTTTCATAAGTCCTAGTGAATGGGCCTCCCTCCATTTTGTTAGCATGTTCAGGTACTCAGTCGAAGGAAAGTGAGACTTAAAACTGGAATATTAACTGCAGCCAATGGATTTCAAGGACCTGCAGCACTGCAGGTGCTGAATTCGTGTAAAGGCACAGGTGACTGATTAAAGGCTGTGAAAGTGCACGTGGAAGGAAATAAATACATTTGAAATACTGTGCATTTGGAAGCTAAAAAGGAGGAACGATTCCTTAAATGTGAAAAATAGTCGTGTGACAAATTGCCTTCATGAGGAATAGACTTCATTTCAGCACATAAAATGACATTTATAGGGAAAGGCCCATTTCGTTTTTGCATAAATGAACACTGGTTCCTACGTAAACTAACATCGATGCACTAGATTAATAGTGAATCTACCTCTATTCTAATGTAGTAGAAAAGAAAGATTGTATTTATGAAATGTAGGCCTAGATATAATGTACATGTAAGCACAGCTTGTCGATTTAAAACTGTTTTCTGAAGGATGGGTGCATCAGTTTTCCCACTAAACTGAAGGGTTTGTGCCTTTTGACAATTTGAACTCCAGACCTTTGGCTGAGGACCCCTATTTGAAGGTCTGGTTGTCAATTTAAATGCTGAGCTATACGGAGAAGTAGATGGAAGTTTTGGTTTTTACAGATAACCCAACCAACAGAAAAGGTCAGGTTTCCCATTAATGCTGCAGTAGCCCTGAGCAAAGCCCTTTGAAGCTCAGATGAGGGTAGAATGAACATTGGCCCAAGCAGGTGGCTGGTCGCATGTCTAAGGAGATATAGAAACCCCAGAGTTGGTGGGGGGGCCATTGTAAGAGTGAAATTGGAAGCACCAATGATACAGAGCCATCCATTAAACATTGTATACTTCTTTTATACTTTCTTTTTTTTTTTTTTTTTGAGTGAGTGCATCAGGTTTCCTATTGAGCCCATCCCGGGTTCATTTTAAAGGGAATAACGAGACAGTCGGGACCATGAACAAATGACACTTGCGTGATTTTCATAAATCTGAGGAATTGGAAATATTGATAGACAGTGAAATTAATGTTGGACGTATGTAGTGTCAGAGTTGTAATTATTCGGTGCGGAAGCAAATCGCAAAAAAACGGTGGCTCCACATAGGAAGGGCAGGCTGAAACTTCCTACATGACATAAAATGTAGTATCCAAATGTATATGGAGTTAGTAGTTATCTGAAAATTTAGCATAGCTGCCATGCTAGAGTTTCTGAAAGCAACGAGGTAAATTCCATGTCATTTTGAGATGACAAATCTTACTCTTCCCTCAGCCAACATCCTACATATCTCCCAACTTCTAGTCCCATCAGCAGCCAGTGGGCGTCTTGGTGGGAGGTGAAGGGAGTGCTAGTGTCATCCTTAGCAGAACACAGCGCACAGAGCCACACAACAGTGAGGGTAGGTGCAGTAATGCGGGTATGGTATGGACATCCAGAGTTGCTGGCTGGCGTAGACATCAGTTTGCCCATACTGGCAGCTTCCACCAGAGTGAAACGTACCAAAAGCAAGATGACCCCAGGCAACCCATGTTGCAATGATCCTTGGTGGTCTAGTGGTGAAGGGTGCAGCCCAGGGCTATAAAACCCCGCCCTTTGCTACACCCTGTGCTTAGTGTTTTCTCAGGCTGACTCGCAAACCGTGTGACGCTCAGTTTGAATCCACGTGCTACAGCTTTCTTAATTTCTACCCGCCACCGGTCTCCTGCTTACCTGAGCCTGTATTCTGGCAGCCTTCCTGAGCTCTCTGACTTGCATACTCACCACGGCTCAACTTGGGCTCTCCGATCCACTGCAGCATTTCTCTGCACCTGGGAAGGGAAATTACAATAAGCATTACTTTGGAAACAAAACCATGTGCTCGTGCACCCCCTTCAAAATCTGCGGACCTGCGGCCGCAAGTCTACAAGTTCTGCATCCAATGTGTACCGGTGACGTCGAAGGTAAAGCATCACAGAACCAGAAAGTCAAGGGCACGTTAAAAAGGACTTAGCAATGTGCTTCGTTTGGTGCCATTTTCCAAAAGCGTGAACTCTTGCAGAGAATGGGAGGACATTTATAACACAAAGGACATTTACAGAGTGCAAAGCAAGGATGCACCTTCCAAAGGCATCACATGCACCGCAGCTGGACTGGGCCACAGCTACCAGTGAGGAACCTGGAACCAGATGCCTACCTGACGTCCTGAACACACATTTGGTATTAAGGTGAGCCAGTCTCCTTGTCCTGCCAGTCGGTACACCCTGGGGAAAGCAAAGGGAGGCGGGGCAAGATTAGGGAAACCATCACTTGCGTTTTCAATTTGTTAACCCATAGGTTCACCCAGATTGTCCATCACCAACCCCACCACACTGAAGAACCCTACCAAATCACTTCCAACCGTACTGTACGTGGGCAAGTAGCCTTTCAGCGGAACAGTGGGGAGAGTGATTTGGGCTAAGCATCCCACTGCAGAAGATCATACTTCCAACAATCCGGACCAGGCACTCTTGCAGGGCACCAGAGGGTAGTGCTAAAGCTAGCCAATATTTACTGTGGGAATTAGGAGTGCCTTACCTAGAAAAGTTACATTTTTTGCATCAGACATTTCTTTTCCACTTGATTCCGAGAGGTAGCCTGCTGCCGGACTCTTGCGAGAAACAGCCCGCAAAGAGGCCTCAATCCTTGCATTGGAGACAGGGAAATTTAAAAGCTAGTTAGCACCCAATCAGAGGAGCCAGCTGGAGTCTGGGTGCAGGAGAAAATCATTGACTGAAAATCCTTGACCAGATCTGGGCTGTCCTCAAAGGAGGAAAAGTAGCATAGAAAGAGTCTAGACCAAGGATACACCTTTCTTACATGTATGTGAGATGCATGCAAGTAGACTTGTGGGGTAATCAATAGACTATTATATCTGAAGATGAGCAAAAACTCAGACAAGGTGCAGAGGCAAAAGCAAGGTCCTGGCACATGGGCCCTATAACATGAAAAAATAACTGTTCCCAACATTGGACACTCCTGCCCCCTGCACACTATCTGACCTAAAAAGCCAAATGGTACTGAAGACATTTCAATAATAGTAAATGTGAGTACATAAATGTCAATAGTAATCCAATAGAAATAAGCAACTCATTTACACTTTCAATGTTATAGAACTTGTATTTTAAATTTCAAACGAAAAGCAGCTGAATCCAATGCGTTTCCAGAAACCATTCTCTTCAGGGGTGTCGAATATTTCAGGATTCTGAAAATAATCCTGAAAGAACCCATTGTAGACCATGTATCCTTAAAATGGGTTCATTGTTACTCTTTCAAAAACTTCAAAATAATACGGTAAGCTTGATCAATCACCTCTTAGCTTAATAATTTGATTCAAAATGCAATCTTCCCTGTAACAATCTGCCGCTGGATTGTAGATTAAGGGATAGAGGGGGTGGTAATCTGTAGGTAAATGGGAGATTGGAGTGATTCTACACACTACTCAAGTTAATGTATCCTACAATTGGTTGAAAAAACGTACCAAAATCCTTCTCTCTAGGTCATTCCTCCGTGTCCTAGTGGGTAAATGTTCATTCATCCCAATGGTTTTTCTAGTATTCGTTTAACAATCCCTAAAATGTAAAAATTGCCAATCCTTAACTAAAGTCACTATCGTGAATGTCCTAGAATAACCCCTAATTGACCTATGTGTCATGGGGCACTAGGCTAAGGTACGGGTGAAAACTTTAAGTTTCTTTACCACTCAACTGTAACACTTGAGGTTACAACACATCTTGCATCATGGGAATAATTATCCCCCAACAGGTATAGTGGCACTCGGGGTATAGTCACCACAGGGTAGAGGTGGGCGCTTATATGAAAAGAAATGCCCTATTAGTCCATCTGTGCCCAACATTAATTAAAAGATATAGCTCCTAGGAGGTGTCCTTGCCTCCAAAACTGAGCGTGAAAGTATTCTGGTCGTCCTGCAGCAAGATTGCTGCAAAATGGCTGCCGTAATATGGAAATGTCTAACGTGATGCGATGTCCTGCGTAACATGACGGAATGTCATCACGTCTCTCATGCCATGTTCATAACAATGGTCCTCAGAGGAGCCCTGCTGTTTTCCCCCCCTGACCAAATTCCCCCACATATGTAGAGATATCCTAAATGCCATCAAAAGTGAGATGGGGGAAATTGCCAGCCTTAATCTCCATCTTGCATAGCGGGTAGGGTGTGGTACCGGGAAGGCCCTTGGCACATTGTATTCAAATTAATTCCACTATAGAAAATTACTGAATCAATTTAAAATGAGTTGTTTGGAACAGCCCACCTTAATCCTTTCCATTACATTGTGTTCCGGTGGGGTGGTATGAGGTGGAAAGCTGTGTAGGTCCTTAGCGCATTGAATTTAACTTATTCCCCTATAGAAAATCACGGGGTGACTGGTGTTGGAATTCAAAACTAACAAAGTTCAAACCCAGTGTGTTAGAGCTGGTATAGACAATAAAGACTTGGGTGACTGTACTTATAAAACCCCTGACTCATGCCCTGAAGGCAGTGTCCATGATCTGAAAATAAGTATCCCCGAAACGCTGTTATTCAAGTGAATGTGAGGGTGCAAAACGAAATTCCTCCTTTATTCCCTTGCACATCAAACCAGAATTACCAAGCATTGCTTTTCATTTCAATGTGTTGAAAATCAATTTTCCCATTGAAGTTTTTTCCCCAACTGTGCCTTTCAAATAAAAGCCTAAAACGATTTTCCCATTCTGTTTTTCTCAAACATTGCCTTTCCACCTAAAGTCAAAATTGTTTTTCCATTGTAGTGTGAATTTTTTCTATTGGTTAATTTCTGTAAATTGTGATTGCATGTTTCAAAATTTTACCTTTGTAAAGTTATTAGGAGTTGTGATATTGGGTGTTACCACAGCATTGTTGGTTGATATTCAGTTTGTCAAACCTTAAATATATATTCTTACTGTACACTGGCCTGGTTCCTCCCTCATTTGGGTTATAGAGGGTTTGTTGGGGTGGTGCAAGATGGGTTGGGGGGGCCTCACTAAAGTTGAATCTAGTTAAGCGCTTTGGGTGTGTCTTTGGGGAGAAAAGGAACTCCTGGAGTTGAGGGTGACAGCCTAATTACAAAGCCAACTGTGCTAGCTAGCCTGATCTCACGCCTAGGCACTTTACTGTAGCCATATTTGATTTTAGACCAACTCTTAGTCAACCTTGCGCCACACTTGGGACGAACTGTGTCTAAACCCACATCAAATTAAACCAACTGTTGGGTAGCCATTGTTCACACCCAGGCGAGACAGGAAACATGCCCTCAATTATAGAAAGGGGGGCAACGCTACCAGGAACGTCAACGAAATAAGACATAACCCAGAGCCAGAATAGTTGGTGAAACCGCAGCAAAAGGGATTAATTTTGGACCCCTACAAAGCCCACCCCAACATGGGCCATCTCTCCACACAAGTACACGAGGCAACGCTTTAAGGCTGCACACAACGCAAAACCTCCCCTACCACTGACACTTCTCAACAGCTATTCTACCCATGGAAAGAAAACCCATTAAGAAACTACCACTAAAATGAATCCATCTCAAAGCCAGCGAGGAACACGGCCACAAAGCAAACAAACACATAATAACACACAGCAGGACTTGTACCGCTGTAAACCCAAAAAACTCAAGATCATGAAGCCATTTGCAACAATGAGAAGCCACACGCAACTGTGAATCAACTTGGAAAAAACGCCCAAAAATACTACACCATGCCATTTCCAAGCATCTGTAACATGAGGGAAATCAACGAGAGGATATCCATAAGGGAACCGCAGCTGACCCCTACTGCAACACAATCCGCAACATCAGAACCCACAGCCACAACCACCGCAGAAATAAACCACCCTGCGAACAAGACTAAATTCACTCTACCATACCTGCCAACAACCAAATTAACTGAACAGATGCCCATACACAGCAGCAGGGTACAGGACTCCATAGGAAACAAACTGGAATAATGAGAAGCTGCGCCCCCATTCCATACCTCACCAAACCCCACGAGAACCGCCAACACCACCCCAAAGAGGAGCCTGAAATGGCCATGCACCCAATTAGAAACCCAATCGACCTATTCAACGACAAAACAATAACCTAACACTCTGAACAACCCAAAGACAACCAGAACAATCAACAAAACACCCAAAGATGATGCTCACCAGAACAATTTACTATAAAGGGAAAACTACACTGCAACCTAATCAACAGCAGATCCATGCCCACGAAACCAAAATCTACGACCTACTCCGTGGCAGGGGAATTGAAACCCTATTCATCAGAAAGCTGCAAGTCCTACTGCACATCTACCTACCTGACCACTTCAAATGCAAGCAGGCGATCAGGAAAGGGGGGCGGGGGACTCGCAGCAGCCTAGAAAACACCTAAAATCAAAACATTGGAGCCTTTAAACATCCAGAACTGCAAATCCCTCATCCTCCACCTTCGCATTCAGATACCTTCATAGAAGCAGTGACTAATTGAGCCATCAAAAAGGAGCACCATGATCATTCTCAGCGACTTCAACATATTTATTTGGCATTTGTAGCCCATGCTAAACCCGTAGGTATCCTGGCGCTGGGGAGCAGGTCATACACATTATAGGTTATCAAAGGTAACGGTAGAAAGCAATGGTTTGGCATAAGTCAGAATATGCATAATTACATGCATAAAATATTTACATGTGCATTTTGCACATCTGTAGATATCTGTAATATTTACATGTGCAACCCTATTAGAGCTAATTAGCAAATGAGGTAGAGCGTAAATATTCACAGAATATTGTATAAGGATGAACTGCTACACACTGGATGTGAGGAGCCAGGCTTTAAATTTTCTGCAGAATGAGGTGTGGGAAGGGGCAGATTTGATATCTAGAGATGGGGTGTTCCTGCCTTTGGCTGCCACAACTGGGAAGCTACGTCCCCAAGCCTTTGTTTTGAATTTTGGAACAGAGAAGGAAGGATGAAGTGGAGCATGTGGTCTTGATGTTTTGGGTTGGAGTTGGCAGGGTGGTAAGATATTTAGGAGCTATGTTAGTGAGGCATTTGTGGGTGGTAGCCATTGTTTTGAATTTAATCCTCTCCTGCACTGGTAGCCGGCGCACTTTGCGTCTGATTTCAGAGATGTGCTCTCTTCTTGGTATGTTTAGTGCTGCCCGTAGGATGTTTTGATTGACCTGTAGTTTTTTAAATGCTGGTAGTTGCAGTGCCAGCCAAGAGGATATTACAATGGTCGAGTTTCGACAGAATGAGGGTTCTTGCTAAGGTTAGGCAGCTGTCTGCAGATGGTAAGGTCTGCAGGCGTTAATGAGTTTACCAGTGTGTGCTGCTGATGGGATTATGGAGTTGACTTGTCTAGAGAGGGTTGAGGATGAATCCAGGTACACGGCCAGTGTTTTAATTTCTTTAGACTGTAATGGTATTTCCATTTTTTATGAAGTGTTTGTATTTGGGGTCAAGTTTTCTGAGGTGTTTGGGTACCTACCAAGAGTAGCTCTGTTTTGTCGTCGGTTGAAAAAGGTGAACATTAACCAAAGAACATGAGACCATGAACATCCGACATATGGTGAAAGGATTGACACACAGCAGGGCACACTCTGGACCTAATTTTCGCTAAGCACAACAGCCGTGCCCATCCAAATACTATGCGGTAAACACCTCATCCCTTTTGTGATCCTAATTCCATCAAACCCATCTGAAAATCTACTAAAATGCTTGCCAATGGAAAAGGAACTGGAAAACCTTCAGTAACCTAGAAGAGCTAGAAGCGGCAAAGCCAACAGCAATGGCATGGGATATGGCAGACTTACACGGAAAAGCAAACCTCATCCAGAAATGGATTGCAGAAACAATAGATAACATATGTCCAGAAAATGCCCCAGATCAAAAATGATCAGTGGCTAGATGCTTCAACCCTCACCTAAAACCAATGAAAAGAACGAACCGCAAACTTGGAGGAAAATTGAATGATTGGAGGAAAAACTACAACCAAGACTAAGTAAAACACCAAATCTAAATTGGAGTATACAAATCCGAAATTCGCAAAGCACCGACCGGATCAGAAAACCCACCAACAGTTATTCAACATCGTACGTTGGATGATGCAACTCCCCATTGCCCTCCCAAACACTGATGATTTGCACAGATCACTTCAATAACGAAGTCAAACAAAGCAGATCCATCCACCAGCTACCAACCCCTGGATCACAAAGCAAAATGTGCTGCTTCCAACAGATGAGAGAAACTAAGTGTAAAATGGATTTCTGAACTCTGACCTGGTGGGCAGAGGTTCAGAAGGCCAGCCTAGTTTCTTGGAACAGGGTAAACTTGTGGACAAGCCAGAAAATCAAGGTAGCAGCACTATCCCACTAAAATACATGTATACAAGACCAAGTGGCCTAAAGGGTCATGACCAAAATGTGTCCAGAACCTAGAGAGGAGAGGAAGCAGCCAGTGCAGAGTCTTTAGGCAATTATGCAGTAATCGCAATCCTAACAAAGGCAATCCAGTCCTTAAGAGGGAGCCTACGCCTCAATTGTACTTGCAATGCTGGCGCACGTGGTAGTACAGATGGATGAAAATGGGGTCTGTAGCATCTCGGGAAGGTGGGTGAGGTGATGCAGATTAAGTTCCCACTATGTGTGGAGGGTCTCCCCAAGAGGGCAGAACAGTTTCCAGGAGTTGGGAATAATTAAATCGCTCAGGCTATCTGTGGAAAGGAGATGGGCCCTTGGGCGCCACTCATGCCTAAACCTGGATGGATGTGTTAGGGGCCACCAATAAGGGTTGCAAGTACTCACCAACCCCCGACGCACTCTGGAACAAACTTCAGCAGCCGAGTCCACCTCAGTTGCAGGTTCAAATGCGGCTGTGATTTTCAGCGGCGCAGTTACAGCGATGATTCCCAAATGGGACAGTGGTTTCTCTGCTCCTGGTGGATGTATCAGGCCAGTTTCACTGCAGCAGGCTTCAGGGCTAATGGGGCCACCGCAGCAAGGTACCTGCAAAGTTCGTCACCACGGCAGGGCAACATAGTAACTGCATGTACTGCAGTTTGGGCGCTCTTTACTTCAGACCTGGGAATGCCAAGTGTACAAAATTCAGTGAGTGCCGTGAACACAGAGCTTGCGATGTACCATGTTTCAAGGTTCTCAAACGGCTGCAGGGTCGACCAAAGGTCCTGCGCAAGCTGGTCAGCCCACTGGTTGGACCAGGGACACTTCGAGAAGGCTTACTTGCAGGGTTTGAAGGTGCAGAGTAGTTGGTCCCACTATTCAAATGGGTCAAAGCGTCTTGTCAGACCTTCTAGGACAATTTGATGCAGAGGAATCCAGCCGGACAACAGCGGGCTCAGGGTGCCAAACCTTCCAGCGGTTCCTTAACTCTGCTTCTTAGTTTCAGGATGCTTGGATCCTATCCTTCGTTCAGTGAGAACTCCATCAACCTGGTATGGCTGTTTGGAACCTTCTCTTATCCAGAATCTCCCTCGCAGCAAAACGAATAGGACCCAATGGGAGATCTTCTCACATAGAGGCACACCATACTTGGACCAATCATAGACCACAGTGGTCCCACTCATTCACAACACACCTATAAAAAAAAATAAGCTGCCACCAGTCCTGTCCACGGCACGCCTGTACTTCTCCTAAAATCATTCGAGGGTGTCTAGGCCCCTGGGAAATGACAGGAGGTCCCAAGCGCACTGTACTAGAAGGTACATTGTGCACTTGCAACATGTTGCAGAAAAGTTGCAACATTGACAAGGACTAAGGGAAACAGTCTCCCAGTACTGACTGTCTTTAAGGGCATGTCAGTTTCCCCATAATAAAGTGAGCGAAAAGCCCAGTGGAGTGCAGCTGAAGGCTGTGCTCCACTGGTAAGTCAAACTATGGTGTTAAAAAGCAGCAAAAAGTTTGGTTACACAACTGGAGGGAAAACTTCACATAAATGGGAATCTTTCCTAACACGAAGCCTACATAAAAACAGTAACCAGGCAGGTTACCCAATGCACCCCTGCCCTACAGATATCTAGAAATCCATCCTCCTAAAGGATGCATCATCCGAATACTACCTAAACCTCTTCAAACACAGACAGGGAAAGAACCAAGAGCATTCAAAATGGCCTACATCAAACCTCTGCTCAAAGACACAAAGGGTGACCAGGAAGAGCTGACAAACATCCCATACAAGGCAACACTATTAGAAACCAACATCTAAACTACTGGAGCATGGTGAAAAAAACATCTACTGGCCTAACGCGAAAGTAGGTATTTGGACCATTGAGCGGAACAGATGGCTGTATTGTTAATATGGGCCGATCTAAAGATGAACACAGACCAATTCAGCACTCAGATTACTGGAGATCTCAGCTGCCTTGGACGGTCAACCACAACATCCTAATAAAGACTGGAAGATGTAGGATTCACTGACGCAGTTCTTCTGGATCAAATCCTTCCTCAAACAACCAGTTTGGTTAAAACGTTTCCAATCCACATCACAGAACACCACCTCTGGAGTACCTCAAGGCTCATTATCACCACTAAACTTCAACATCTATGACACTGTAATCAAACCATCAACCACAGACTAACCTGCTTCAACTACGCAGATGATAAACAAATCTTCAAATACAGCGACATACAAGAGCATGCACCTGTAATAGTCTTACAGAGCTTTACCAATGGATGAACATCAACGAACTTGAGTTTAACCCAGACAAAATCAAAATCCTGATTTAAACCTGACTGAGCAGATCCTGTGGCCCATGGAACTGGGAAGCTAATCAACACCATATGCAGTAGTAAAACCTTGGAATAATCATAGACAGCAAATTACTAGAACTTCAAGTTAACACGATAATACAGAAGTGTTCTTCCACCTACAAACGGTTTAAAAACATTCTACCATTCCTTTCATTCACGCACAAAACACTGGCCATCATATCCCTTGTGTCAAGTATAGATTATGCTAACAGCATATACCTCGGAATGCAAGGCTACCTACTGAAGAAACTGCAACAAATACAAAATGCAGCAGCCAGACTTCTTGTTAAACTCAACACAAGAGATCACATCACACTGGCTTTGATGTTACACTGGCTCCTGGTCTAAACAAATCCCTTTCAAAGCAATGTGCATAACGCACCGATGCACTGCTAGGGAGTGGAATTTATTAACGCTCCCATCTACAAAGCCCTCAGAACCCGAAGATCCTGCAACTACACCCACTTAGAACCCAAACTATACACCAAGAAAAAACTGGGTGGATCGGCATTCTCATGTTTAGCTGCAAAACTTTGTAACTCGGTCTCAAGGAAATCTCCAATATGCACCATACAAAATTCAGAAAACCTCTTAACCTGGCTTTTCAGATCCAAACACAATGAAACCGACTGAACAGTGCCCACCACACACCCCGTAACATACCTACTACTGAAAAAGAGGGAGTATCCCAAAAATAGAGGAATGAAGGATGGGACGGGAAAGAGACCTAAACAGACAGCACTCTCCCAGTTCGTAATGAGTACCTACTAAGGAACAGGAGAGACTGATGGGCCTGG
The DNA here is from genome assembly GCF_040938575.1 of Ambystoma mexicanum. NCBI lineage: Eukaryota > Metazoa > Chordata > Amphibia > Caudata > Ambystomatidae > Ambystoma > Ambystoma mexicanum. Next base: position 400,928,161 of record NC_090936.1, on the reverse strand, counting down.
TATGATTAGGACAGGGAAGGAAGTGCAAGAGAAACCAGGGGAGAGACTCCCAGCCTAGGCACACCCCCACTGAGAACCATCAAATGAACGAGGGTAATGCACTTGACCCTTCCCAATAGATGATGGACAACAACCGTAGGATATAAGATGATCAACCATTCCCTGTGGATCCCCCAGGCCAGTGAATCCACCACCTAGCCAGAAATGGGGCCTGTACCATATCAGACAGCCTAATCAAACCCGGAGAAGCTTGGGAATCCCCACCACCGAGGTGACCACATAAAACCCAGCAAATGTAACTGGTGTGTGCCAAAGATCCCAAATACCACAGGTGATGCAGTAAGATTAATCTTGTAGGCAGGAAAGCTGATGCATGTAGATGGGTTTCAGGGATGGGAATCGTGATGCACTGGGAAGGATGTAGTGAAACTTGCACAAATGGACAGATTTCAGACATAAATGTGATCAACTGAGATGGAGTTTCATGACTGGTGGGGGGTGGAGGGATTGGGGAGGGTGGAAGACTCCCTCGGATGGGTTCCCGGGGTGGGAGGTGTGACCCACCTGGATGGACCTCGTGGTGAAACACCTGGAATGATTACCAGAGTGGGGGGGGGGAGTGGTCCACCAGTATGGACTCCTGAGGGGTGGGGTGGTGCACCTGGATGGATGCCTAGGTTGGCTGATGTGGAGAACTTGGGTTGATTTAAGGGGTGGGAGTTGTGATCACTCAAATGGATTTGAAGGACCATCACCAACAATCATTACTAACAAACTCGCTCTCTGCATACACCTTGCAAACTCTGAACTTGACACAACCAGACCTTCACCATACCCATACCTACTTCACAACAAACTGCAAAACACCATATGACCACGAACTTCCAAATATTGCTCGTATGCTCAGTGAATGGTGTCTCTGAAATGAAGCTGCCAAACAGCAAATTACAGCTCTTGCTCTTGTTCCACTCAATCCTACTCGCCACCCTCCCTTCTTGGATTACAGATCCATGCAAGTGCCTGGAGACCATGGATGTGTATCGGTGCGCGATATAAAACCTTTAAAATTAACATGGAGGCATCTGTGGGTGGTATGCTTTAAGACTAGTGCTGAAAGCCAATTCGCAACCAAAAATGGGGACCCACTAGTTATGAATCAAAAATTAAACATTTGAATATTGAGGACATAGCTGAGGGAAGGAGAATTTGATGAGCCACAAATGAGCAGTGGTCCCTTTAAAGAAAAACAGGTTATCAGAGTGACAATAGATGGATGTAGAATCTGCAGATTCTGATACCATGGTCCAATATTTTGATTTTCAGACATGCAAAGGAAATAAACAATGGCCTGACGAATACAAGTGTGATTGCCCATGCGCAGAACAGACCTCCATACCATCTGAACAATGTAAAAACACACGGCAGTTACAAGCTCAAGTCTCAACCGCCATTGTTGGGAGCCATTTTGAAATCGACCCCAAAGTTGTCAGTATGCAGAACGTTCCTTTCAAAGCAAATTAAGTGGCTTGTTGGAAAAGAGAAATGCTTATGCTATTGACCTTATAAGTGCGTTCGATTCAGGTTAAACTCTTATGGTGGAGGCTTTCAGATTGAGGAAGAATCCACTGGGCCTATTAAATCTGGTACGCTTAAAGGGTCTTACTCACAAAAAATATCGACAAATGGTATAAGGCAGGGATGTATTTTAGCACCCTGTCTTTTTGTTTTTATTTATCCATCTCGGATGTGGAGAGAATGAGTCTGCAGCTCTGGTTTCTCCAAACATTGGCAAGCTAAGATTAAGCTGGTTGGCCAATGCAGATTTTATTCTTACTGACTGTACTGCACTGGGCTTCCGGAGGCTGCTTTTGATTGCCTTTTCTGCATATATTGAAAAAAACACTAGTGATGTAAAATCAAAGATTTTGAATTTCAAATCTCAATCACTTTTGAAGAAAAGTGGTATATTGACAGCATTGCATTAGAAGTAGTTTATCATTTGTTTGTCCATGATTTAACCGACTTCGAAATCAGAAGGAGGAAAAAATGTAAGTCATTTGAATGAAAATTACTTTGTTTTCTCTCCCTCTGACATTTCTGGTAACCTGAGGCTCCCCCCAACCTCCTTCTCCTTTGGCAGCACATTTCACTGTGTGCAAAAACTCATCAATCCCTCTGCGATGCCGGTTCCCTTCACTTGCGTGCATGGCAACTGGCACTGCAGTGTTCCTTTTTCAACTGAGCGGGGGACACCCCTGCAATGCCTGATGCCACTGTAATGAACAAGGGTGCAGGAAACACCCTTGCCCCCCTTCGCTACAACGGTACTTCATGGTAGATGTGTTTGAAAATTGCATACAGCCTAAAATTTCACACAGCCGAAATTCTAACAAATATACCATTTTGTTTCTTTGTTTTATACGATTACGATAATTTGGCGTACCTGGGGTTCCTACTTATTTCCCCTGGGAAAGGCTACCTTATGACCTATTATAGGCAGATGGCTGACGGTTTAATTCTGATAATGAAATGCATTCAAAATTAATGTAAATTTTCACAAACCTTTTTTGTTTTGTGGGGAAGGAGCAACCCAAACAAGGCAATAGATAAGAAATGTGGACGTTTCTCAAACGTACTGATCATACATTTCTACAAGGCAAAGGTCATTCCATCACTGTCTTACAGAGTTGAGGCGATGCCATGTATTCCTGTGAAAATTTGGCAAAAGCTGGAGAGCTACTTTTGGCGGTGAGTTTTAGGCCTACCAACATCTACACCAGTAGCCGCCATACGACGGTAATTGAGCTTGGTGTCACTGAAAGCAACAATTGACCAGAACGATATGATGCTATATAGAAAGACTGTTTCCATCCCGCCTGAAAATTCTTGAAATCATTCCTAGAGAATTTGCAGGAGGTAAAAACAAAATGCTGGAAAACTGGTCAACTAGAAATGTAGGTCTTCTTGAAGCGATTTGCAGCACAGAAGAAGAACTCTGGCAAAATTCAAAGTCAAGAAGAAAATGGATTAACGGGATTGGATCCAGACACTAGAAACAGCATCCGCAATACCGAGTGCTAGTCTCCCGACTAACAGAAAAAACTAAATCAACTTCCTGGATACATGAGAGTATTTCCCAATAGAGCCCTATTGGTACACCTTTTTGAGGGCCCGTTTGAACCTTTCGGAGACCAATGAGATTTTGGCAATCGGAGGCAAATCAAGTTAGTTCAAAAGTGTCAATACTGGAAAAAATGGGCCAAGTAGAAGCAGTGGGACATCTGCTGTTATCTTGTGCAGGAAACATCGAACTTATTAATATTTACATGGGTCATTTCGCGGCTTTTCAGATCATGAAGAAGATTGGTGGTTTTGTTTGAGCGGCATAAATACTTTGGTGATTGCAGTAGCACTATTGTTTCAGAACATTGTTTGGAAAGGGAAACTGGGTGGGGATGATCCAATTTGATGGAAAAGAATGAAATGCAGTTAGAATGGACAAAGACATCGGAATAAAGTGAAGATGGGGGTTGAGAGGTGAATTTAAGGCTATATTTTTAGCTTTTTTGCCGCTTTTCCTCTCTACCTCTTTTCTTTCCCCTCTTCTTCCTTCTACCCACCTTCTCTGCAACCAACAATTTCTTTTTGTACTAACTTGGAAACAGATTGGGGAAAGTCCCCCACAAAATACAGACTTGTAAACATTGTAAATCAATTGAATCAAGTAAAATTAAAAGTTTATGGCATAGAAACGGCATTTGAAAGTTACCGGAACACTCTACCTGGAAAGTACAATTTGGAGAAAAGTAGGGTGTACTCCTAAGATATAGTCTTGGGTTAAGTTCCCTTGGGGTTTTGGGGCCGTGGGAAATCTTAGACTTTTATCAGAAAATCTTATCAGTAAAGGGCGCTGCCTTTTATGCACATCAGAAGGAACATATGGATAAAAACAGAAGAAATCCTGAATAAATGTGTGGTCCATTGCGAAAGATTTGACATCTAAGTATGAATAAAATAGAATTGATGATTCAAGGAAAGTCGAAAAAGCACTATGTATGCAGGACTGGTTCCTCACAATGGAGGAACTGCATTCCCTTAGGGTCCTCTATTTGCGACACGAACATAAACGCCTTGGCTCCATGGCCTCATGTTTAATTATTTTCCTGGGGTATCGACCTAGGCAAGATTTTCTCAGGTTCAGGAGGAAGTTAAATTCTACTTGAGAGATTCTGCACAGGTGTAACGTACTGGAGGTTAACTTAACTTGACTTGTTGTAGTTGCCCGGGGGAGATAGAAACCCATAAACGTCTCTTAATATTTTGTGGAAATCTTGCTCCACTGAGATGTATTTTAAAAGGTTTATTGTATCTGGTATTTCAAAAGACAGTGATTATCTATGGAAGGACTGTTTATCTGGTCGCTCAACTTTGTCCTTGGCTGTACTTTTTTTTAAATGATGTAAACTTGGTAGTTATTTGAAAGGCGAATGATTGGGGATAACGAGTAGGTCTTTGCACGCACTAGACAGAAGTATACTGCTGTATTTATTTGTTAATCTCTGAATCTTGTTAACATGTAATGAGTTTTTATATGGTTATTTTTAATAAGTTAAATGAACTGTATAAAGAAATATTGTGAAGGTTGAGCTTCTGCTTAACCAATAAACAATGAATAAAATAAAGGCTATGCCCAAGAATACTGTAACTCTGGAAATAATTGACTGCACGTTTTTGGCCATTACCTCCAAACAGTAATTTCAAAGCACTTATGTTTTATTTTGCACCATGGTACAACATGCACAACTTTTGCGGTTCTGAAACTGGGGGGGTGGGGGTTGAGGGACTGTTCATTCTACCCTGAGGTTCAATCAATGAAAGCCTTATTGCCTATTTAAGATGTGGACCAGCCCCAAACCACCATACTACATGTGCATCACTGGACATTTGGTGCCCAACATAGACCAAGCTCTCCTCTTCCGAAGCCTATCCTTATAAAATGCACATCCATCAGCAACACAGGCAGTGGTATGGCTGCTCCCCCATCTGTCCATTTTGAGAAAAAAAACCCCACTAATTAAGTACTGCAAGATGTTAGACCAGTGGCTTCAGCCGTTGAATGTACACGTAGTTTTTGTGGTATATTATAATTTGGCAAACTTGGTGTCTGTGTGAAAGGGCAGATTCCACCATATATACTATACTTTGGCCATTGAATCTTCTGGGAACAGCAGCATTGCTACCTTAGGAGCAGCAAAAATGTGGCAGTTTTCTCCTTTTTGTGAAGGCATGGACATCATGAGCAAACATTCAGGCAAAATGCAACTTTTCCAAGCATTGTGCAAGATGTGCCCACAAAGTGAAACTCCCCTTTCACATGTTTGATAAAAGGTTTCATCAAAAGCAGGTAGCATGCAGAGGTAGATGGATGGTATCCAGTGTGCTTAACTGATTACTGGTTCACGATCGATAACTTTACGTGTGATTGGACCTTTTTGAAGAAGCCGCTTGCCACATTTGCTGGAGAAAGTCACGATAAGTGATGCCACTAATCTGTTGGTGACGAGTTGAGATGCAGCATGCTGCCTTTAGTAGGCCAGAGATGCATGTTTTTGCCATAACCCTTGCTGAACATATGCTTCAGTTGCTTTAAAACTGCAAACTATTTAACAAACTGATCAACACAACATGTAAGCTTGCAACCATGCTTTACCCTTGGTTTGAAGTCGCAGCTACCAACGTGTCTGAAAGATTGTTCTTATAAAAACATGCTTGTTTCTGCAATACTAGAAGACCTGGAAGGTTGGCATTACTGTGACCAACCCACCACTTCACCCAACATCACCAGTCAAAAGGTAGGAGTACAAGTGCAGCTACAACATGCATCTTAGAATGCACTCAATACCAGATGTAACTGTACCTTTCAAGAAAACCTTTTGGTTCATGCTACTCTTCTCCCCACATGATGACACTGAACTGGAGGCTTCCAGCCCTTTAAGACGTGTAGCAGTACCCTTGAGATAGGGAGGCAGATTTTAATGAAACATCAATCAAGATGACCCAAATAGTTTGGCAAAGGTTTGTCTGTGTCAATGCAAGTATTTAAAACCGGGTACAACCAACATCAGCAATCGCTCAATACTGACTCTAACCACTTCATGAAGAAAGTGGGTTCTTATACCCATAATTGGTCATAGCTGATGTGTTGACCTGTGTCATTACCAACATCCTACGTGACAAACTACAGAAACCTATCAGGAAGCAGGATTGGGTCTAAGTGAATAAGCATAGGTTCTATATCTGTATGGAGTAACGGAGAGAGGTAATAGGCTAGTTAACATCAGGTGGGGCAACTAAGCCTTCCCTTCAAAATGGCCACTATGAACGTCACTAAATGTACGACGTCCCATTGGCTAAACAAACTATAGGACCCCAACTACGAGGTCCCCTAAAATTGGTTGGCTACTAACCCCTATCAGTAATTTTCCACTTGGGTGAGCAGCACACAGACCGAACAACCAGGTGCGGGTGAACTTGTCTTGATACCATCTTAACACCAATAAAAAAAAAAATGTGGTCCATCACCTCGATGGTCTAGTGTCAATTAATACTGTGAAGGTGGCCTTGAGTCTGTACAGTTCTCTGAGAATAGGAGTATGTGTACTACCCGGCTTCCGTGCGCAGGTGTGATCTTCCAACTTTCTTCCTTCACGTGACTCGACACTATGAATATTAAGCCTTTCTGTGTATTTGATTCTATTTTCGAGAGTTTTCTGACTTCTTTTGTTTTCACTTGACCTCTCTGAATAGGAGCTCCTTTTCTTTCACATTAATTGCATCTGTCAGCCAACTCCTAGTTTGATAAAACCTTGGCTTTCTTGGCTCGGTGAACTCCTTAGCTGAAATGTATTCTGTTTAATTTGCTTTTTGTAACTGGGACACTGAAATGAGGCCTTCTTGTGTTCAGTACTGCTTTATACGTAGTGGGAACATTCATTCTTAATCCATATGTATCTGAGGTGTATATGTTGGCGCTTGCCTCAGTCTAATCGATATGTGGCTAGCTTCATGATTGCTTTGCTGATTGCGTTTCATTGCATCTGTACATGTTTAAACTATCTTTATCAAGTTTATGGCATAAGTCTCCATCTTGATCCCAATTTATCCGTGGTACTTTTTGTTCTTTATAAATCGTCTGCCTCTCTGGTCCAGTTATCTTTCTATACGGTTGTCGATTCAGCTTTGTATGATGTCCCCATTCATCCTGGTCATTCAGTTTCTTTTCTTCAGGAATCTCGTTCAAATGGCCATCATATTGGCTTGGATGCAAATATGGTTTCCTCAATGGGTACTTCACCTCCCATATTCTCCTAGGTATTCTTATGGGTACTGAAGAGCCCACGCTCTTCTCTTTGCTGGCTTAACTGTTCAGTATACGTCAAATACTTTGGTTCATACGTCTCAGGTAATGTAGGTGGGGCAGGTGGAGTGGGGGCACTTGGCTCCTCTAGACTCCTCCCTCTGGGCGATTTATAGACCATTATACCTAGAGATGCAGGTCTGAAGAAATACCTTGGGGACCCATATTTTTGACTCCCTTCAGGCATCCAGCTGAGTTCACATGTTCATCCTTGTTTGGTGTCATGAGCATGCACTGTCCACTTGGACTGCAATAGATCCATCTTCCCACGTATTTCTTATGGTCCTTTGGATACAGGAACTTTGTTCCCTCGGGTGCATGGATATTGGTCTTTACAAAGTCTGATTTCTTCCTCCGTTAGATCTTTAGGCTTCATCCTGGTTCAGCATCAATCATGATTTTCATCCCTATGGCTTTCTTTGCTGTCTTCTTGCATTGTGAGATTATCTTAATCGCAAAGAATCCAAGCATCACAAATAAAGCTCCTAAAAACCTGAACACATTCGCCATCCATTGTGGAACCCCTGAGAAGAGTGTATCAAACCAGCTGTCATCAGCAATGTTTTCGACCTCTTCTATCATCTGGCCATGGAGCTTTGTTCGACACATCTATGGCCTCTTGTCAACATTCCATTTTCGTCATCAGAAGGTATAAATGTGCAACATGATTCTCCAATTTTGGCACAAACACCTTGTCCATTGCTGTGATCATGTCCAGGATGTATCTGTTCTGGAGGGTCATCAATCTTACAGCTCTCAGCTCTTCTCTGATTGCATTGAATCCCTTTATGGTAGTATTGTCTGTTGCAGTTCCCAGCTGGTGATCTGAAGCCATTTGGTATTTGCTCCAAACTGGATCCTAGGCAAAAGATCAATGTGAACACTGAGGAAATCTGGCTGAACAGTGTATGTTCATATGGTATAGCATCAAAGGCTTCTATTGATTTAGCTGAAAAGTAGTTCTCTTCAATTTATCAGTTCCACAGATCTCTTCTTTCTTAGATGAGCATCTGCTTTCTGGAAACTATTAATATTCAGGTCATCTTTAGGTATCACAATGCAGGAACATGGACATTCACCAACGTGAAGATTCCTCCCTAATCTTTTGGCAGCCTGATGTAGGCTTTGGATCCAGATGCCCAGTAATGATCCATGATTCCTGCTGTTCATTCCTGGTGCATAGAAGATTCGTTCACAGTTCTGATTTTCCCCCATTTTTCTTGTACCATTGTTCCTGAAGCACAATTTAGAACTGTCTAATGGTACTATCTATAAGGGTCCTCCTCTGTCTTCGACCCATGTCAGGAGTTTCGCAGGTTTTGGCCATAATGGCTTGCATAACATTTGTACATTCTGTATTGTTTGGTGGCAACCTATTGCCCTGTCTCTGCAGATTACTACTCCTGCTTACATCCATCTGGTGAGAGTACTGTTCCCAAATATATTTTTTTCCTCCATCTACAGATGTCGTCTTTAGTGTCCTGGCACTTTTCTCTTCTTACTCCAGTTCCTTTTACTCCTGGTTTCACATATCTGATTACAATATTCTTTGTCTTGGTATTGTTTCTTGTCTTTGTCTTGAACAGTCATCTTCATTTGGCGCTGTTACTTCAGTTGCCCATTTGAGAGAAGCTGTTCGACCCATGAATTGGCCTCATGTACTGCAGAAAGCTAGGTACACTGTACACTGTGCAGTGTGAAGTCAGGACATCTATTTCAATAGCTATGAAGATTTTCGACTTCCCCATGCTGTATGGTAGGAGTGCACATACAAAGCATTCTTCATCTGATGTCCTTCCAACTTCTTTCATGTGTTGGTACCATATGTTTCCCAAGTGTGCTGTGCTGTCCAGATAATCATTCAATTCATAATTATCATCTTGAGTGCTTTTGGTTCTCAAAGTCTTCATGTAGCCAACTATACCTGCATCAGTATAGCTTCTTCTGACTGGTCTATTTGCAGGATCATCCATCCAGGTTCCCCGCGTAGAAGAAAGTTCAGCAAGTCTTTCTTTATCCATCTGTCTTTTTTTTTTTTTTCTGGCAATAGCTAGAAACTGCCATAGATTCTGCTATAATCTCTGCACATGATTTTTCGGTGGGACTTGTGTTTGGGCTTTTCATTGCTGAACTAGGTGTTTCTTCATGCATTATCTGTGTAGGCCCAACCTATGTCAACCCCTTACTTAGACTGATCCGCCAACCCTGTCTCCAGCGTTTAAAAGCAGTGTTTGAATCAAGTGCTGTGTGATTTATTACTGATAATATCCATTGCAAGATCGGGTATCTGCCCATTTCTTCTTGGGACAGGAATGACTATGTAGGGTCTAGGCTGCCTTGTAGTTGCCACGCTCACCTTTTTCCTTCTGCTCAAACATACAGGAGTCTTGGCATCATGTGCTCCTATATAAAAAAGCAGTTCTCACTGTCGGTGAAAGCAATATGAGTATGAATATAATACAAGTATAGATGATGCAGTGGCAAGTAAGCCTGCAGCATCTGCTTCTGGGACAATTTGTAAGTCTGTCCTCATGGGGCAACACAATATTGCTACTTTGGTTTCCCATCTCAAACATTTGATGCTAAGGAAGGAAAAAGAACTTGAATGGCTCTGCATTCTTAGTTTCTGGAAGCAGTTGTCTCCTTTCAGTAATGCTCTGCTTTCTGGAAGCCTTAAGTGATTATCTTTCTCTCTTGAATCAGTTTTTTTCACCCATCAGGATGCAAATGTTCCTTTATCGTGAAGAAAAATGTCCTCAGTGAGCTATGAAATCTGCTTCATTTACTAGTTCCCAATAAATTCCTCGAATCTGCTTCAGTCCAGATGACATGTTGCTTCCTTGTCAGCATGAACAGAGTTTTGTCCTTCATTCAATTTCCCGATCTGTCCCTCAAGGAAAGTTTCTACACGCCTCTGTGATCTTTCAGAATAGATTGCCACCTGGAGGATGATTCCTTCCAGGATCACATTTAAATTTGCAGTATTTCCTGGATCTCTTAGGAAAGTTACCATGTCTGTCTTACGAGATGTGGGTATTGTACAATTAGACGAACACCACACTGACCAGACTCTGCTGCGTTGGTTGATGAGGGCATTTTTGTTTTCCTCACTGAACTCTGGCAACTTCAAAAACTCTTGAGTGATGACGGTTTTCATTGTCAGGATTTTGAATATAAGCTGGAATGCAGCAAGTTTTCCCCACCAACGTAGGATAAGAACGTAACACCCACTCAAGATACACAAGTTTGAACCTGGAAAGGTTCTCACTTGGTAACACCATGAGTAGACCCAAACAAGAACTCTGTGTAAGAAGAATCTGGGTACTGTACCCTCTCAAATTGCTGTGTCCATGATCAAAATTTGGCATATTCTTATCCAGGCTTAAGTATGCATCATTCCAAAGTCAATAAGCTACTGTGGCTTTTAGGAATGCAGATCTTCTTTCACTCTGCAACTAAGATGCACAGAGTATTTGAATGTGTCCTTTTACCCTTATTTGTAGCTAAAATGAAGGCACATTTCACCGTTGGGTTCCTTTCTTTCCACTTGTCAGGTTATGCATCCTTCTTCCTCGTCATGGATATCATCTGCACGTGCTGTGGTTCTTCCCTGATGTTTGTAGCTTCTTCCGGTGGGGTGCAGGGAGAAGAGTCTCTCCGGAGCTTGATATCTCCCAGTGTTAGGGAGAATTCTGAATGTGTTAATTTCCCTTACCTTTTGAGACCCCCAGCAACTTTGCTGGATTTCTAGGATTTTAATTTTTGCCCGGAAAAGTGAGGTTTTTTTTGTTTTTTTTTTTCCCACTCTCGTATTTTGATGTGTTTTTACTTTTGTGTTTGGATATGGAGTTTTAAAATGACTCCATACGAATCAGCTTTTTACTGTCGCACTGTACCTTCAGTGCAGTGGCAGTGTTGTCTTTCAGACTTCTCGTTGAAATACCTTCTCTAGGACTGTCTCTCAGAGCATATAAAGTTAAATTGACTTTGCTAGTCTCTTTAAATTCATTGACCCAGCACACACAATCTTCCTATAGATTGCTGGAGGGGTTGCCTAGCATCCTCTGTCTAAACACTCATGTAACAGTCAAATGTTAGCCTTTCCTCTTTAAATGGCTGGTGGCAGTGGTTTTGGAACAAACTACCATGATTTTTCCTGACCCGAAAATTGGTAGCTAATCGGGTTAGCCATTTTTTTTCAATATGGCGCCCATGACCCCTCTGTAAAAACAGACTCCGCTTTTTTCGCTGTTTCTTTTAGGAAAGGTCCTTGTGTTTAACTCTGTGTGCCAAACCAGGTTTGGTCGCTTTGTTCAATGCTCTTTGGTGGGCTTCAGTGCTGAATCCCTCCTGGCACCTGAGTGTCTGGGGTGGACAGGATGTGAGGGAGGTGCCCCAAACTCTGTGCTTAGTCTGCTAGGAGACCTGAATGCACTCTGGCGTGATTGGCTGGCTGACTGTCCGGCAAGGACAGCCACCCTGCTGGGTGAGTGACGGCTAGGCTGGAAAGAATGGGAGAAAACTGTTTAAAAGGTGAGTCTCCAGGACTGGAAGGCAGTTGATGACGAACGAAAGAACCGAAGACAACTGCAACTCCTGGACCACTGGTTTGCCCGGTGAAGCCCTGCTGCAGGTCTGAATTGCCTGAAACTCAACCGAGAGGCTCCTTCAAGGACGACTTCTTCCCTTGAGCTGGTGGGAACAACCAACTCGTAAGCCACCTGGACACGTCTCCATACTGGTAGAATTTTCATCAAAGTGCTGTTAAACTGGATAGCCAGTGAGGATACCAGTTTGGACTTTAAAGCACTTGCACCTTAAAACCGATGTTTTGCTAAGCTTGTGGCCTCTTCCCTGGGAAGTGCATGAACCGCCCAACATCCTCCTTGTCCCCATGACTGAAGCTCAGGAACAGTGAGATCTGCAGGAACTGCCGGGAACCACTGCCTCAGCTATAGCTTTTCTTCATACTTGAGGTACTGTGCAAATGCGGTGTGGAAATCCTTTCTGCCGCGGTGAAAGTTTGAAACTTTCACAACTTTGGAGTCTTGTTCGCTCCTAATCCAACATCTTTTTCTGGCAAACTACTTCCAAGAACATTGGCAAAGACTTAACCATTTACTACCAGAACTGTGCTATCCTATCCCAAACAATGAACCATTGACTTTGGTCCAGGCCTATTGAATTGCCTGTTGTAGTGAACAAACTATTTGCCCTGCCTATGAAAGTAATTGTGCTTTAATTATTTTAACCTTTGTCTTTCTATCCCTTTTGAAAATTACTGCAGTGCCATTTTGCTCCCACTTAGGGGAGCTTAACTTGTTCAGGAACTTATTGGTTGTGTACTGTAGTATATTGTAGTATGATATTGAGCTGCTTCTTACTAGTGGAATGTGTTCAACTGACTGTGAATAAATGTGTATTCTTTTACCAAGAAACCTTGAATAGTGTTTGAACTACTGTGATTGCAAGTACTTTATCTTGTACTGCTCGCATCCCTCTTGAGATGTCTGGCTTCTCAACCACTGCTACCACAACTGTGTAGTACAGGCTTGTACCAAAGTTGAGATTGTGCTTATACCTGTAATCTTAATTGTGTGTAGTGTTCCCAAAGGGTACTGCATGTAATTCTGCCTAACACCCAGGAAGATCCAAGCTTGCCTACCCTGCAATTTGACAGCAGATGGCCTCCTGTCCAACAACGAAGACTGCTTAAACTGGGCTCGTCCCACTTTTTCCTTGTGTGGTTATGAATTAGGGCATAATCTTCTGGGTACATTCTTGGGCGTAGAAATTCAGGGTGTTGATGCATCTTGTTTCCTGTACTGCCCTACCCCCTCGCCTCTGCAACTGTCCTGAAATCGCAGAAAAACTAGATGTTAAACAGTTCCAATAGTTTTGCAATTCAAGTCCTAAAATTTCTGATGTTGGCTGAGCATCACTTCAAACTCTGGAGGCATTAAAGTTATTCTCATTCGCCTTCCTGTCAATTTCGTGTGGCGTAAGCTAGTGGTCATATCCTGGTTGGTTCCTCAAGGCATACAATGCCAGTGGCAGGCAGTGCACCCCCCCCCATTTTTCAAAGTTAGCTATAACTTGGCTATTCTTTCTTTTTAACAGGCTGCGCTTTTCAGATTTTATTTCCTTGCGGATAATGAGCTGAAAAAATGTGTTTTTTATACCAAGAAACGAAGTGATCTGCTCAAACTGCATTAACAAAGTGAGGTACATTATCTTATCACTTCGCACACTCCATCTTGGAAATACTTTGCACACTAAGAACTTGGCTGCACAGGTAGTCTGGGTGCGTACATGGACCTGCCTCTATACATCTATAGAAAGGACATACAACTAATGGGTATCTATATCCATTGCAAACTTGTATCATGTCGATATGCAAGTGCTGAAAAAGGCCATTGGGTCTTCAGATGACTCCCCTTACTATGCACAGTGTATGCTCAGCCGTGAATCGTTGCCAACCAATAACCTCATTAAAAAAAAATGCAACATGCTCCATTAGGTTTTGTACAAACCAATCCTCAGCAATGGTTACAGCAAGATTCTCCCTAGTTGTGTGCTGGGTAGTGTTTGTTCTAGAGCTACCCTTAATAAGGCTATAGGCATCACTGGTTTACCAGTGCTGTCTTGTCGCCACAATGCTTCAGATGGGTTTAAAGAACACCCTCTTCGCTTCCACGAGTCCTTTTCCTCTTGAGTTGCCTCGCCTTGAAGCTCCACTATCTTTTTTAGACTTGTGATTATATCCCTCATCCACTATCACATTCATCCTTTCATTCACATTAATGGGTTTGATATTAATCATCCCTGTATCTGGATTTGTTATGCGCTTGGCTTCAGCTGCTTGATTTCTGCGCGAGATAAAAGTGTGAGCTGCGCATTTAGCTGTTATGCCCACCGGGAGTTGTAGTGTCTTAATAAGCCTGTCCAATAAGGCTGCATGCTGCACTGGTGTGCCTTCTGCTCAGAGGTAGCCCCTTGTTTTCCAGCAGACTAATCCTGCATGTACCGTTGACCTTATATAGACAGTCACTGTACACTGTCACTTCCTGGTTTGCGTGATTCTATATCGCGAGTATCAACACCAATAACTATTCAACACAAGCTGAACAGTTATAACAAGATGGCAATCGAGTACTCACAAGCACTCGGAATTCTCCATTTTGCCAGATGTTTCACTACCACAGCGCCTGTATATCTTTGCCCATTTTGATTGATCCTTGAAGACCATCTCTCCCCCTGCGAGTGCATTCTCATTTACTCTAGGGAGTTCATTACAGAATTCTTCATAGTTTGCAATTGTGTATGGGCTCTCCTTCTGTGATTGCTCAGCTATAAACATAGCTAGGTTCACCATTTTTTAAAATCCAACTATTTTAATTGCTGGAGTTGATATAGGGCTTCTGCCTATGAAAAAATCATGAGTAGTCAACGTGCCTTTCGGTTTTCTAAAATGGTAAATAATGCAGGTTCAACAAATAATGGAGCATCCCACCAATATGCTTTTAGCCTTTTCTATGGAGAACGCAGCAGCTGCTAAACTTTGTTCGCATGGAAATTGACCTCTCATTACTGGGTCCAAGATTCCACTGTAATATGCAAGGGGCTTGTACCCCAACGTGCTTCTGTGTGAGGACCGCTGTCAAAAGTACCATCAGTATGCAAGAATAAAAATAATTCCTCTGCAGACTTGGGGATCATTCGAACCGGGGCTGTGCAAATTGATTCATCAAGCCCTTCATTGCCTCAATCCACACTTTTTTTTTTTCCGTTGCCTGTGCTGCTTTTAAAGGCCTGTTAAAGGGGCCTTGTATATGAGCTGTAGTTAAAAACCCATGAGAAAACTCTGCATTTGTTATCGCATGGGGCTTGGCTGTTTTTAAATGGCCTACGCTCTTTCAGGGGTGACTTCTTTCCCTCATTAAATCAATTGGTCTATATACAACATTTCCTGTTGACTATTGTAACTTTTCCTTGTCAACTTTGTAACCTTTGTCAGCAAGTAAAATCAGCTGTACAGAATTGCGTCTGCACTCTTCCTATGTGGTGCTGCAAACTAAAATGTAATCTACATATTGCAGCACAATGCTCTCTAAAGCAATATTGCTCACGTCCATCTGGAGTACTCTGTTAAAAATTGATGGGGGAATCGCAGTGCCCCTGGGGCAGCCTTGTGCTCATTAATTGCACTTAAAGGTAAATGATGTCAAATCTTGTGCGTCTTTGTGCAGTGGGATTGAGAAACACATTTTTCAAGTCAATCACTGTGAAATATCGTGCATTAACGGGTTTATTACATAAAATTGTAGACGGGTTCGGGACTAGAGGGAACTCGTCCTCTACAAATTTGTTTACCGGCCTAATATCTTGTATTAGTCCCCAAGACCCCCTTTGTTTTTTTTTTTATAGGATAAACTGTCACTAAGATAACTTGGTCCATCATGGCAGAAATAGTCTTAAAAATGCCTCTCTGGGCATGCAGTCTTGTCATGCTCGAGGTAAAATTGCTCCTGGTTTCAATTATTTTTCACTCCCCCAACTCCCTTCGGTAATCCTACGTCATAGGTGCCAGTAGTCCATAATGAAATTGGCACTTTTGCCATATCTTCATCAAAATATTCAGGACGCTTCTTTGCTAGCATCATTCTCTGCAGGACTATCACCTTGGCCCATAAGTAATGCACATTTTAAATATCCCAAAATCCTAGTGTCATCTCCAAACAAGTCCTCATCAGTCACTCTGCAACCTTCTTCAATGACGATTATTGCGCTCAATCATCTACCTTATCAGTTGCATTAAGCAAAATTTCCTCGGACTATAGATGTCATGCCTCACTCACCTGTTGCATATGGTAGCAGGAGTCCATATGCTTTCAGAACGGCAGCAAGACCATTCTATAATGGGTGGAGGTTATTTTCCAAGCTCCCCGTGAAACAGCATTGCATTCCTGCTCCTAAAGTCACATGATCGCGCCTTTGGCTCACCAGTCATGTGCCTTGGTACATTTTTGGGTCCTGTTCTCGAAGCGCCCTGTGCTTCCGATTGTTGCAACTTTGTTTCCTGCTGGTGGTTTGTTTCCGTGCGGACCGCGTCCTTCAGTCCTAAGATTCTTAAAGCTTCTGTTTCCATTCCTGGATTCCGGACCAAGTTCCACACTATTTCCTGAGCATCAAAGCAGACTGCTGCACCTAGTGGCGGCTTCCCGAAGCCATTTGCTGTTCCCGCTGAGGTGTTTTCGCCTTACCTGTCATAAGGTATATAGCACATGTCCACTGCTGTGTTATCATTTGTTTATAACCTTCAATGCTACACTCGGAGCTAGGGGAGTATTTACAACATCTTTCTTAGTCCCGTGTCCACGAACATTCATTTACTGAGATATAAGTACTCTGTCCCGGTTGGGATTAATTTATTTTCCAATTTGGCATCAAGGGTGAATAACGCACTACTGTATAGAGAAAGATTTTCTGTTTGAACTTCTGGAGATGCCACAACAATTTGTTTTCCAACATTAAGCAAGGTGATCTACGTTCTGCCAACCAAAGACTCCATTTACACCCTTCTGGAGATACCAGGTTTGTTTAGTGCACCGAACTAAGGACGCTATCCAGAGTGCACCTACCCGACTCTAGTTCGGCCCTCGTTCCGTTCGGGATTAGTTTCATACTAACAGGTTAGTGTAGCATTGTGGGATGGAGTACAGCTAAAATTCTTCTTACTTACCTTATACTTCTTTGTACACAGATCGGAGAATGTGCATAGTTATTCATCCTTTCAATTGATTCCTCGCTCTGGCCGTGTTTGTATCGGACAGTGGGTGTATCGATGGAAAGGTTTCTTCCTTGAGGATTCGTCAGTAAAGGTTAAGAATTCGGATCCATATTGTATCCTTAAATGATAACTCCACCTGTATCCTTTATGGGGTATACCTTGTTCTAGTTGAAAAGGGCAGCATGTCAATAGCTATGTCTAAGGGGAAAATGTGCCCCTCTTCGTCCATGGGTAGGTGAGCTCTAAATAGAAGCTCATCTGGTATTCTCATGGTACTGCCTACTAGACCTTGCAGCCATGTTAACAAAATACTTATCTCATAATGGAATACTTCGGGTTCCAACGGTATCGCTCTAGGCGCTATTTCCCCTGGGTATGCCCTGATTTCGCACATTACCGGTGTTGACCATACTATGCCATCGTCTGTAAACAAATGGTCATATTCCTTTTGGTCATTCAATCTCGTCCTAAAATGTTGATGGGTGTTTGCTTCTAATAAAGCAGTAGCTCTGTAATATCACTTTCTCCCATGGAGACTGGTAGTTCTTTTGTAAAAGGAACACAACTTGTTGCTCCTGTAAAGCCCTGAGTATTCATTGCATCGCCAGACATTGAACATTTGTCCTCATGTATGTACGAGCATGTTGTACCCATGTCCACTAAGAAGGAAAAAGCTTTGCCGCCTATAATTACATCTACACTTGGCTCCTCATGAGTATTTGGCATAATAGATGGGACTGAACACATCAGGTCTCCCAGTGAGCTGTCCTATTTTGGGTACAGTCTCACTCGATCACCTGTGAATGGATTTCCCGTGAATGGACGTGAATGGATTTCCTCTATCAGTAACGCCTCCTATTCTACGTGTCCTAGACGGGTCTGTGTGTGTTCTGCTGAAGTTGCATAGGAGATTGCTGCGATTGTCCTTGTGGTGGATTACCTGTTACTTGCTGCACTCATGGTGCTTGCCGTTGCACTGTTTCATCTTGCGGAAATCCATTTCCGCCCTGCTGCGAATATGCAGGTGGATTAAACGTTCCCTGTCTTGAAATTTGATCATTCTGTACCATCCCTTGGCGTCTACACATACAAGCTATGTGACCTGTCATTCCACATGGAAGACAACCACTTATATGTTGGACATCTGCCTATATTGAATGTTCTGATTACCATTTTGCATATTCTGGAACCCTTCCTGATTATTCAGCCAATACCCTTGATTACCTTGCCAACCTCTCCCTCGATAGCCCCTTCCTCGTGGGGCATATCCATTATTTGTCTGATCAATTTCTTTGGGGATTTACTTGTGGCATGTGCACTACCTGCTGCAAATTCGATCCACCTACGTTAGTTAACATTGCCCCTTCAATGGCATACTTGGATAGCTTTTTCTGAACTAATTTTGCTTCTGCACCTTTTCGTGCATCGTCCTTTTTGCGATTCTTTTCCTGCAGGAGTCTGCAATGGTTAACTGTATTTCTGACTGCGGGTTGGCTTCAATCACCACTAATTTCTTGAGCTGTTCCTGTACCTGGTCTGGCGGCCCTTGACATAATGATAAAAATACAGGTATAGACCCCCCCCACCCCCAAGCCTCACGTGTTTCAAGCGCCCATGTGTCTTAAACTTTGTAAGTGGTCCTCTCCTGCCTTCATTTTTCACATCATTATAGCGCCCATATCGGACGGGTCCAGATCTAGCACTCAAAGCGCATTCCAAATTTCTGCTCTACAATTGTTAAATGGTGCTACAGCATGTGCGGCATTGCCTCTAGTCGCACCAGGGTAACCTGCCCATGTCATACATCAGCTCTCACAAAGTATGGCGGTTAGAAAATCTTTACAGGGTAATCCATGGAATAAATGTGCACTGAAAACTGGCACTTGCGTCCAAAATGTGTGCAAGCGCCAGATTTTGCGTGCATATGTATACATGCAACACCTTGCGCGTGGCTTACCTGATACCTGTGCTGAATCTGTGCGGGTCCAACACGTCACTGCAACACCACAAACTCCTTGTGTGATACGGCCAGCGAAGGTGCACACTGTCCAGCACGCACACCTAAAAAGCGGGCGGAACACGTGAAAGGGGAACACGCAAAAAATGTGGCCGTTACGGGGGAAGCACTCGTCCTAACATGTATTCATGCAATCAAACAGGGCTCACCAGCGCATGGCAAGACACACAAACCCGGAAACACATACGCCAGGCGAAAGCAGGCGGAAGTGCCCCAGAGCCAATGCATAAAAGTGTGCACAAACACGCGTATACAGCTAAAATGAATGTACCGTTCCTCGCAGCAGTGATCATGGGATACTGCAGGAGGAGGATAGCCAGGCCCCACTTTTTTAACCCAGGACCAGCCTTTTTGGGATACCTGATGACCAGGTATAGGGTTCCACCTCATATCATCCTAGACCTGGTCACTGAGTGGGAGGATGAGCTCACATCACCCACCCTGTGCTCCCAAGCACTGAGCCCCTTGGAAAAGGTGCTCAATGTCCTGCATTATTTTTTTTTTTTTTTGGCCACTGGGTAATTTCAGCGGACAACTGCCATAGTTGGTGGCGTCTCACAGCCCACACAAGGTGTTGGCAATCGTCACTGCAGGCCCCTGAGTCCGCAGGCACATATGCATGCCCAGAACACCCGCAGAAAGGCAGGTCATGGTCCAGGACTTTTACAGGGTGGCACACCTCCCCAAAGTTCTTGGTGCCATTGATTGCACCCATGTGGACCTACGTCCAGCTAGGGCCACTGAGCACATCTAACGCAAGCATTGGCATTCCATCAACATGCAGGTTGTATGCAATGCCAAGGGAATCATCACCTGTCTATGCAAACTATCCAGGGTCCACCCATGACAGTTTCATATTCAGAATGTCACCCCTAAAGTGGGACCTGGAAGCTGGGAGGCATGACGACACATGGCTTATTGGTGAGCACAAATGCCTGTGCACATGCATGTCACACAGACAAATCGACAAACGACAACTATCACCTGCCCAAGGGACAGTGCCTACCCTCTGAGCACCTACATGATGCCAATACGGAACCCCACCACACCACTGGAATGTAAGATACAACGCAGTCCATATTGCAACCAGGGCCATAGTGGAGCACATATTTGGAGTGCTGAAGTCACGTTTCCACTCCCTTGATCGCTCTGGTGGGCATCTAATAAATGCACCCCCAGTAGTGTGCAGGATCATTGTGGCAGCATGTGTCCTGCACAACATTGCAACTCGACGGGGGCGTACCGGTGGACATGGTGGTGTCCCCGCATCCCCAACCACATGCACGCCCGCTGTGCATGGGAGGGGAAAGGGCACATGGTGAGGCAGCCTGTACCCAGCTTGTGGCTCAATTTCACCTAAAATCCCACCCCTGCGCAGTGCGCACAGGCCTGGCACATTCCAGGTGATGACAAAGGGACAGTTGCAAAACAGAGGTGATGGCTGGAAGGTTTTGAATTAATCATAACCACGGGCAAAGCTCTGGGCAACCCTTGAGACCATTGTTTTTCAGCCTGCCAAGCCATTACAGAAGGGTGGAAAACCATATGGCAATCAGGCTTGGTACTACCCCAAAAGGGGCAGTCCAGCCCGACTGCTAGGTCGCATCCCTTTTGCACGAGACCACAAGCATCCCCAGATATGTTTCAGCCTTGTTGGGCGTCATCAGTGAGGAGTAGCTTGGGTCTCTAGTCAACTGTCACAACCGTACCACCATGAGAATGTGTCCTTTGAAGTTCTACATTGTGTGCATCCCTAGATACTTAAAACAAATCTCGTGTGACCAAAAGGCACACATTGAAGGTGCATAATCCACTAGCCCCTTGCACGACAGCACATCCAAATACCTGTATGCCCCCTAAACCCACCTGACACGCCATGCAATGTGAAAACAAAATAAATGCACAATGCATGACACAACTGTCTCAAAGTGCACCCTGCCAAATGAAAACAGGCCAGAGACGATTCCCTCTGACACAGCAAAATCAAACTGTACACATGAACCTATATTGACAAGCATAACATATCATGAACACAGGACCCAACAGTGACGTCAGACAGTGACCAATCACAATAGCACAACCACCCAGCAGTGAGGAGGTGCAGGGTGCACAACACCCACATGCGTGGATGTTGAGAATAACCTCCATGGGCTCATGGCCTGCACGGCTAGCCTATAGTGGGAATACTGTTACCCTCTGGTGCAACATGAAAAGGTGTGCATGGTACGGCAGGCTGACCACACAACCCTTGCATGCTCCTCCATGGCAGCAACCATGCAGGTCTGAAAGGTCTGGTTCTGCAGGATGATGGTGCAGAGGTCCCCATGCAGCACCTCCACATGTAGCAGAGTTCCGCCTGCAAGGCCTCACGTGACACACGGGTCTCCTCACGGCTTGCCTGGAGCTCAGCCGAGATGGTGTCAGCTGCTCCATCTGCTGTTCTGCCTGTCTACTGTAGGCCATCGCAAGTGCACCCAGAGTAGCTCTGAGGGATGTGTTCTCTTCCCTCAGGGAATCCCTGTGGTCCTGTGCCTCTGCAGCCATGGCTGTGCAGAGCCACCAGTTCAGCCCGTCGGTCCCTGTTGGCGGCCAACATGTCCTGCCTGTGTGAGTGGCACGTAGACTGCGTTGCCTGCTGCTGGAGCTCCAACTGCCTTTTTGGGGGGGGGGAATGGAATTAGCCACCCTTTCCACGCCCTGAGCCATCATCTCACATGATGCCCCGTGTTGCTGTGCACTCCCACACAGTATTACCCGGTGGCGCACGGCCACCGTGTTGCCAGACACCACACCTGTTGGGCCCAAGGAGACCTGTCCTTGATGTGCTGGCGCTGCCTGTGGCTGTAGGACTGCATTCCTCCTTTGATCTGCTGCCACAGGAGCAAATAGTGTGGAGCGTGACCCTGCATCCATAACCGCCACAGGCGGACATACCAACACTGGTCCCTTGAGGGGGTCTACCCACCCCAACTGCAGGTGTCGGACAGAACAGCCTCGATGCCAGAATCACTCACCTGCGACAGCACATATGGTTCGATATCCGATTACACCTCAGAGTATCTCTATGCCTCTGGTGCGACTCGACACCCCTGGCCAGGATGGTCGGTAGCGCCAATGGGTTTTCATGCCCTCCACTGGTGCCTGGTTGGGGCATTGAATACTCTCTCCCCGCCCAATCTCTTCCAGTGCCTCATCACCTGCACAAAATTAACATGTGTGCTCATGTCTTTAACAGCATAGGCTACACACATGGGTATTACAATGTTGACAGCCAACACATTAAGCAGCCATGTGACACATGACACAAACTGAGGCATGCACGCAGTGTCAATGTAATGGAACGCTGAAGGCAAACATGGATGCCTGGCAAAATAAGACATACAGTGCATGGCGCATTGCACACAAGCTTGTCTGGCATAGTCCTTCCACAAACATGACAGATGCCAACACACAGATGGCACGTAGCATAGCATGCCAGAACTGTCAACCAGCTCCAGATGGAATTCCAATGCTACTGTCCATGATCCATGTAAAATGCATGTAATCAGACAGGACATGGAAATCACTACAACAAAAAACACATGTTGCAGGATGCAACGCCAGGGCATTGAAATACAGTGAAGGGAAGCACATGGATACATTGCTAGGTCACTTTCATCACACAAGTGAATAGGCATGTTGAAGGGTGAAGCAGGACTCAGAAGTGGGTGGGTGCAGTGCAGTACATGTTTACGGCCTCAACTATGTTAAGTAATTTGTAATGCGCACCTGGTACCCAAAGGCTGATGGGCGCAGACTAACAAACACAAAACAAAATCTACATATACATCAGAACTAAAAGCTGTCCATGGTTAATACTGACACGGCTCTAAGCGAAGAGCAGTGTTCAGCTTTTTTTTAAAAAAGTTCTGTTGAAACCAGGGTTCTTATGGGAGTAGGGGGGGGGGTATTCCAGGCGGTAGGAGCCGCAACTTCAAAGGACCCTTGTCTTGTGCCGAGGAACAAGTATATTCGAGTTGTCTGATCTCAATGACCTTCCCTTGTCTTTCACGATTATAACTTCCTTCAGATACGATGGCATTTGACCTACAATGCATTTTTGAGTTATCGGGAGCCTGAACTGAATTCTTGCTCCAACTGGTAACCAATGGAGGCTCCTTCTAGCCTCAGACGTGATCTTTTTCTCTGGCCCTTTACTACTCTTACTGCCCCATTTTGGATTACCTGAAGGCGATGAATCTCCGACTGCGGGATGCCCACCAAGAGACTACAACCATAGTCTAATTTAGACCCAATAATGGCTCTAGCCAGAGTTTCTGAATTGTTTTCAGAAATAAATGGGCGAAGATGGCGGAAAAGTTTAAGAAAATAGGAGGCTGACGAGACTGTTCACCTGCGCCTTCTGTCTATCCAAACGCCCAGCGTCTTAACCTTGGACAGTATTAATATAATTGTCCAGGTTGATATTCTTATATTCCTCTCCTAATTTGTCCAATTTGCTTGGCGAGCCTACCGGAAGGAGCTCAGTTTTGTCACTATTCAGGGCCAACCCGTTAGCTACCTTCAATTTTGGATCTTCACATTGATTCCATTAATGGTGGCTTCGTCCTTTCGATGTATTCCTGAGATAGGAAGGATGCATTGTGTGTCATCTGTGTAGTTTGCAAACACGATCCCTTCCTCCTTCCAGCATCTGGAAGAAGGGGATCATGAATGTTAGGAACACGGAGACACGCATGCCTGTGGAACTCCAAATAATAGGAGCACGGGATCGGCTTCTGCTACTTCACTAGCAACTCTTTGCCTATCCTTTAGGAAGGATGATACCCATTGGATGGCCTCTTCAGAAAAAAAAATGCATTCTTTTAACCTGGTAGACAAACCTGGTGGGCAGAATCGAATGGTCCACCAGGTCAAAGGCTGCTGAGAGGTCCAGAATCATCAATAAGGCAATCTGACCGTTATCCATACCCTGAATAAGATGGGATTTAAGTGCGAGGAGTGCTGTTTCTGTGCCATGATTGGCACGGAACCCAGATTGATAATTATGTAAAATTTGGTTCTGTTCCAGAAATGGAGATCTGAATGTACGCCACCCGATCTAGTATCTTAAGGAGAAAGGCAGTATTGGTAATAGGCCTGTAACTAGAACGGGTGAGTGGATATAGATCACCTTTTTTCAATAAAGGTGTAATCCATGCATTTTTCAAATTAGTAGGCACTACCTTTGACTCAAATAAGGCATTAACAAATTTGAGAGCTGGTATTAGGGTGGGTAGGCATTGCTTAATTATGATGGCAGAACATGGGTCGCCTTTACAACTTGTGCTCTTCAGATGACTAATAGTTTTTGCTAATTCCTCTTCTGATATGGGCGAGAAGCTAAATATAGGTTGATTTTTTTACTTTAGCTGTGGCATGTATCGATCAAAGTCAAAACCAGTAATTTCAATGTCGTGTTATAATGGCAGTGTAAGGGCAAGTGCAGTGATGTGCAAATTGTTGGCAGTAGTTTGTAGGGATAAGGTGAACCCCAACAGCAGGGGATGGTTTGGAGGCAGTGCATGGGTCAAAATGGTTACTCGGATTACCCTGTTGTAGCAGACAGTGTGGGCAGGTGTTGATTGCATTCTGTCATCTGGGACTACAGCTGGGGAGAGGACAAAACACATGAAGCATCGGAAATACCCCCAGACCCGGAGACCCCACAAGAGTTGCATAGAGGCACGGAGGCTGCACTAGAGGGATGCATCCACTCGACAGACGAGAACCACAAACTAATGGCCATGTGGATCAACTGACTGTGAAGGAGCAGGAAAGGGATGATCAAATACCATGAGGAGGAAATACCGGTGGAGTTGGATGAGGGCTTGCCCCGGACCCATAGGGGCTTGCTTGGAATGCACATGGGCCATGAATGGGCACTGTGAGCCTGTGCCATCAGCACAGTATGAGTGACAGACCCTGCATCAAGGCCAAAGGATGTTCCACACACTACAGGTCTGGCAGAGTTGCAGAGGGAAGAGTGTATATTCACAGATAATCAAGAACGGGCCTTTGCAGTGTCCGCCATGGAAATCACCAGTCCCATGGGGACAGTGAGCTGCTCAGGGAGGGAAGGATGCCCCTGAGGATCAGCTTGCAGGGTGACCTCAGCATGTAATCTTTCACATGACTATCTGCAAACATGTTTTGGAGCAAGAATATGGACACTAGAGGCTGGTGAGTGACATGGGAGGGTGCAGGTGTGTTGATGAGGATTTCCTCTGTGTGCAGCACATGGCCTGTATGCAGTCTGCATCACAAGCACTTATCAGTCGAGCATCACATGGGTCACACATGGCAGTCATGACTACATAGCCTGAACTGGCAGTCAATTGCAACACATCACCCAAGCAACATACACATGGCCTGTACACACGCATGAACACTCACCAGACATCCTCTAATAATCCGGTAGGTCTCCCATGCCTTGGATCTGACCTTTGCGATGAACCTTCCAGCGACCACCTAATGTTCAGCGAGTTCATTGTCCTCTGGTGGTGACCCACTACCAATCACCAGAGTAGAGGCGGAATTAGAAGCCTGCTTGTTTTTTGCTCGGCTTCGAGTTCATTCCAACGCTTCGAGCAATCAGCTGTGCGCTTTTCACATCCCAAGGCACTAATACGGTCTGCGATGCACTGCCAGTGGGCCCTACGCTGAGCAGGCATAGTTTTGCACCCTGCTGTCACCAGCATGTCGCGGCCATGTAGACATGTAGCCCACAAGTGCATCCAGTTCCACTTCATTGAAACAACTGCTTCCTTGATGTGTTGGAGGCCTGAGCAGTGTCTGGGGTCCCAGCATGTTCTGCAAGAGCACGCTTCTTCCTCTTGGGAGGTGGTACAGACCCCGAGTGGCTTCTGCTGCTCCGGTCAGTAGGGGCTGAAGCGCAGGTGGACTGGCCACAGGCAATGGCATGATGACTTACTGTCTGACTGCAGGCATTTGCTGATGGGTGCTGTTGCCAGGACCCAGCACCACAACTGCCTGTGTTGAGGGCCGGGATCAACAGTCCTGGCTGGGGGGGGACCTCAGAGCCGGGGTGGTGACAGCTTCAGCTGTCCCTGCAGCTTCCACACCCTGGCTGCTCAGTGCAGCAGATGACATTGCTTCCCCAGAACCATGTGGCCTGGTGACAGCAACTTTCAACACCACACGTGGCTTGGACTTCTTGACGCAGAAGTCGTGCCTGTTCCATGGCCGGGCTAGCAAGCCCTGAGCTGGGGTGGTCAGCTGCAGCTCCCTGACCCGCTTGGCGGGGGGGTGGGGGTGTGTGTGGGGGAGGGGCATAGCTCTCCCTGAATGGGCCTGGACACTACCCTCCTGGGCCACCCTGGCCACATCCCCTACCACGGCCGCCTCTGGGAGGGCACCCAGTGTTGCTTCCCTTACCACTTGTTGGCCTCCCAGTCATGGCACTGATTTACTAGTGCGGATGGGAGGTGCAGACAATTGTCCTGGGCAATTGGGGTGAAGAGGGCAGGGTATGTGATGGAAAACGTACACCCTGTGTTCCTGCAAGGCTCTGTGACCCCTGGGGAAAAATGACTGGTCATGCCACGCACCCCAAAAACAAAACGTGCACGCGACCCCTTGGTAGCCCACGTGTGTGGATTAAATGTCCCGCAGTATGCTGTGGCACCCAGAAAAACAAAATATGAACGTGTGGAACACGCAGGCTATGACCTCAAATGGGGTATGCGACACACTGGGGCAACCAGTGTGAAAAATAAGTGCGTGACTCAGTCTGCCTGGAAAAATGAAACACACGCGTATCAGCAAATCCACCGCCAAAACAAGTAGGCACTGCTGCAGTAGTGAGCAAATTGCATGTGAACCCACAAGAAGAATCTCACACGTCGGTCCCCATGAAAAGCAAGTACAGTTCACTGGTGTCCTACGCAGACCTTTAACCCGTACCGTGCATCACATAACTTACACACTTAGGCCTTTTCCTCTGATACGCTAACGTGCTGTCGTACTGCATCCGGCTGGCCACGCTGAAGCACACAGAAGACCCACGCTCCTGCCCACACGGCCATTTACCTGCCTCAGACACCCCAAGCTGCCTCCTACGAGCAATCTGCTGCTGCCAGCCCACTCTGTGCCTGATGCCCACATGCCCTGCAATTGGGTGCCTTTACATCAGCCATCCTGTTGCTGAGACACTCTGCTGACCCAGAAGGCTCCCAACTGCCATTCCATCACTCCACAGCCCAGCCCCAGGACCCAATTGCCCACCCACACCTCGGGGGTTGCCATGTCAGACTGAGCAACATCTGGGGCAAGTGCCACCTCCCTGGCAGAGGGCTGCCAGCTTATCTAGCAAAGAAGTTGGCATCCTGGTGGAGCATGTCCTGGGGCAATATGAAGCCCTCTTCCCTGGACCATTACGACTCACAGGAAGGACGGAGAAAGATCTGGGCGGACATTGTGGGTGCCATCAACGTGGAGGGGGGTGTCACCCCGTGACTACAAATGTCAGGAAGTGCAGGGCCCGGACCCTCAAGGCCCGGGGTCGTGTCTGGTGGAGTGGGGCACCGGGGCTGGTTGGCCAACAATGAGATGAGGGTCCTGGTGTGCATCAACCCAGCACTGCACACCCGTTGCACCTCCTTCTGGAGTAGTGGTAAGTGTCCATGTGTTCTTGTCCAGCGTAGAACATGTTGAGGTGCTGATGGAGTGTGCACCTTGGCCTCATGTACAGATGTCTGTGCATGTCATGACAGTGCTGCATGTGAGTCCAATCGAGCGTGTTCCACATCAATGATGTCTGTTGCAATGAATGATGTGCACCAGCATGTGACGATGCACACGTTTGCATGCCTGTCTGGACTTGGCCATGCATGTTGTACATGTGAGTGGCCAACCCCATGGATGCATGACGCATGCATCTCAATGCGTGATTGACTCATGCGGCCCAGTTGTCCACAAGTGCGCTGTGATGGGAGGTCTACATGGCCAGATGCATAACTGTTGGGTGATGTGTGCATGTTCATGATACATGTGAGGTTCAGCCCCTCTGATGTGCCCGCAGTGCCTTGTACATGGATGCAAATGTTTGTTGCACGTGGCATGCATGTTTGTGTATGTGTTACTTGCACTGACCTGTGTGTTGTGGAGGGGGGTTGATGGTTGCCGCTTGACAGTGACACATGTGCATTTGCTTTGTGTCAAGCAGACACTTGTTTGGTACACTGATGCCTGTGTTCAATGACTCCCTATCCACAGCGCCGAGGGAGGAAGAGGGTGGAGACAGCGCTGTAGAGCACTATGGCGGGGATGCCTCCACCAGACAGACGCAAGGCCCAGTCATCCTCCCAGGTTAGTACATCTTCCGGGAACGAGGAGACTGGTGCTGCGTCCAACTATGGCTGCTGCAGCTGCTGAGGGGAGGCTCAAGAAGGTGAAGTTGGACATGGGCTCCTCAGCAGCAGGGACAGGTGAGCCCCCATAGGCGCAATCCAATGCAGAACACGGTTCAGAGTCATCCAGGTTGGTGGTGGGGAGGAGGCCACATCAGACCAGCACATGGGGGGGGGGGGGGGGGGGGGGGGGGGGGCGCCTGGCGGGGGTGATGAGGCAGGTGCAACTGGTGCAGTCCAGGGGCAGGAGGCAGTGCATGTCACCACCGAGGGGGCTGTGCCTAATCCTGTCCCTGAAACTGCATCTGCATCAGTATGCACCTGCAGGCATGCCTCGGGCCAGACGGTTCTGCAGGTAGCAGATGTGTCCACGTTAACTGACCTTCCACTACCTGCAGACCAGGCAATCCGTGACAGGGTGCAGCCCATGCTAACCAGTATCGTGAGGCGCACAAGTGCCATTTGTGATGTGCAGGCTTCCTGGCGGGTGCTTTCACGTCATCACGAAGATGTCTTGGCCCTCATGATGTCAAAAGAGAAATTATATTGTGCCTCCTATTGCATAAAATGTATGTATATTGGCCTACGCAAAGCTGCTTGTAAGTCGGTTGCGAAAGAATCCGTGTCGCAAGGTCCTGACCTTTGAATCAATGTAAGCTGCCATTTTAGGTAAATCCGCCTTTTTAAATTTTTTAAAGTCACCCTGTGAGTCAAAATGGTGGACGATGACCTTCCAAAATACACCATGGTTGTCTTGACCTCTGTTGCTAATGTGTAACTTGCCTGCAGGCCACTTGTTGAGGTCGTGGACTGAGACCTTGTCCTTCGTTGACCTATGGATCAAGGGATTGCTTGTAACAACGTTAACCTGTTACTACAATACTTAAACCTTGTACGCGAACATCTGTTGACCTACAATGTAATGCATGTATAAAGAGGGATAGACTAAATCCAGAAACTATATTGTTACCATTGTATGCTGTCAGTAAAATGTATTGGGAATAACCCGTATGTACGAGATATGTAAATTAGAAATGAACCTGGCACAAACCCTAGTCCTGTGTATGATTAACCTGTAGAGGGCTGGACATCGCTGCAATACTGTATAAATACACTGATGTCCAGATGGTAATTCCTGCTCCCTGCCCACATTGAATTGCTTGTATTCTCTGTGGTGTACTGACGGCCAAATAGCTAGTTGTGTACTTCTGTTCAGTTTTGTAATAAAGATTCTGGGAATCTTTACAAGCCCATGTTGGTGTATTTCTCTTTGCATGGTGTAAAAGCCTCGATATTTTGATTTCTGCTTTCACAATGACCTGTCTAGCTCGGCTCATTGTCGTGGGTTTGCTATGAGTGCTGGGCACTGCTGCGACCCTCTTCCTCCACTATGCACCAGTTCTCCCTGCCATCTTCTGGCCCAGATGCCACCAGATCCCTCTGTGGACCTATCCCAACCACGGTGGCCAGTCTGGTGGAGACCACATCTCTGCCACAGTCGGGAGTTGAAGATTCAGCAGAGGTGGTCACCCCAACAACAGAACAGTGGCTATAGAGGTTGTGCAGGCACCTTGCAGCAGGGCATGTGCATGACTGCCCCAGGGGTTGTCATCCTCCCGGAGGTAGTCCTGAAGGCATGGGCACAGGGCTTATTGGCAGCAGCATGCTCGAAGTAGGAGGTGACAGGACACAGGGCCATCAATATCAGAGGGGCAGGTATCGGGCAGGAGGGGGATGTGGACCTTGTCCCAAGGATGTATTCCGTGTTGCAGCAAATGGGCCAGCAGATCGGTGCAGAGAAGCAGCGGGCATGACTCATCATGGCCAGGGCAGAGAACACTCTGTATTGGGCCGAGTTCCTCTAGGAGACTTGCAGGGAGTTTGTGAGGAGCACGAGGGAGTCCTTGCGGGCCCTCGGAGGGAGCACAGGCCCGCCTCCAGGATATTAAGTTTGATGCCCTGGCCGAACTTTTGGGGGGGGGGGCGGGGGGGGGGAGAATGGTGAGTCGTAAGACTAGCCAGCTGCCTTTGTAAATGGTTTAGTGGTAGGTTTCCGTTTTTTAATGATTTGGAGTTAATGGATTTTACGAAACGTGGAGCGAAGTTTGTTTTTTTGTTTTAGGGTTTTTAAGGTTGTATATTTCGATTTTTGGATGGTGGACCCTTCAGACTTGTACATAGATTTTTTTTTTCACCATGGATTAATAGTATTTTTATGATTAGGATTTTCATTTGGAGGACGAACATTGACTACATTTTGGAGTTCTAATGTTTAAATATAAATTTCTTTTTTGTTTTGGATTAAATTTTCATTGGGATTCCTTTCATCTTCTTTTTGACGGTTGTTTCAGTTGGTGTGGTTTTTTGTTAATACATTTTTATTCATCCCAATCTAAGTGGTGTCTGCTCTCAATGGTTTGGTCCATTTGTCTCTTTATTGGCTGTTACGTGTCCCTGCTGTTGAGTAATTTTGGGCATGTGTTTGCAAACATGCATGTGTGCATTTGTCATTCACATGCCATGGGGCAGGTACTGGTGAGTAGGACCAATGGATGGGGTGTTTGTTGCACTCTAGAGGGGGGGGGGGGCAGCGTATGGTTGCATTTTGCTGGACATTTGATGCATGATTGTATGTTGGGACAATGTGTTTGGTGGGAGGACATGGGTTGGGGCCTGCCTGCAGGTTGCTGTCACTGGTGGGGGTGGTGGTACATGGGTCATGTCCTGCCTGCAGGTTGCCGTCACTGGTGGGGGTGGTCCTGCCTGCAGGTTGCCGTCACTGGTGGGGGTGGTGGGGACATGGGTCGGGGCCTTGCCATCACTGGTGGTGGGCACATAGGTCGGGGCCTGCCTGCAGGTTGCCATCGGGGGTGAGGGGGGGGGGGCGGAAACATGGGTTGCAGCCTGCCTGCAGGTGTCATGGCCACTGGTCAAGGGCCAGTTAATTCATGTCTTGCAGGGTCCCAATGAACCCAGTCTTGGCGCCTATGGCACCAAGCTCATTACAAAGTGTGCTCTGGACACAGAATGGGGAAAGCACGTGCATCTAGCCTGGGTAGGGCCCTACCAATGCATGGAAGGCAGGAGTGGCAAGGTGGGGGCCACAAGGCGGGGCTTAAGGGGAGTGGCTGGGGCCAGGCTATATAAGCCGGCCCCATCCGCATGCTGGCGCTTCACTTTAGTCTGCTAGAGCAGCGTAACGCTTACTGCTGTTCAGAAGACCCTTGCCTGTTCAGCCCGAGCATCTTCCATCTCGAAGCCTCCAGCATTTTACCTGAATTCAGCCATGCCATCGCTTGAACTATTCCCTTCCGACCCTGCAGCAGCCGCACGCATCTTACTTGTCTTCTCGGGTCCTCAGCGGGTGCTGCCTAGCATCCTTACCAGTCCTGAACTCCCATCAACACGGGACCTTCTTCCGACACAGCATCCTCATGGATCTTCATCTCCGGCAGCCTGCAGGAGTTCGGAAACCGCTCACCAGCAAACACAAACCAGCTGCACCTGCAAAGGGAAACGCAAGGTTAGCAATTGCATAGACTTTCACACGTTAAGCAGTGCAACTCGCGTGAAAAGGCCCTTGTGTACCCCTTTGAAATCGCGTACCCCTGTTGCGCCAGCAAAATCGCATGAAACTGCCATTGCATACCCCGCTTGTGCCTGGCAAATGGCATTAAAAGGCCCTCACGTACCCCACGAAATTGCATACGCCGCTCGTGCCAGCCAACTCGCGTGTAAAGGTGTGCAAGCCAGCCAACTTGCATGCTGCAACCAGCTCCAAACTCCCCCTGCAGGCAGCCCACACCACAAGGGGAGCCCCAACCCCTGTGTCCATACCCGCAGGCAGCCCACACAAGGGAGCCCCATTACATGTGACCATAACCCGCAGGCAGCCCACACCGCAAGGGAGACCTCATGACCATACCATGCAGGCAGCCCACATGGAACCATGGCCCACAACAGACCCCTCCCCCCCGCCCAACACCCATGACCCTACCCTGCAGGCAGCCCACACCACAAGGGAGCCCCTTCACCCGTGACGACACCACGTAGGCAGCCCACACCACAAGGGACCCAACACCTGTTACCAGGCAGCCCACACCACAAGGGAGACCCATCGCCCATGACCATACCACGCAGACAGCCAACATGGGACCATACCCCGCAGGCAGCCCACACCACATGGGACCCCCCTAACACCTATCTTCACACGCGGAACCCTTTCCACGCAATTTGGCCAGTGCGAGAGGGGTACATGATTTTGCAGGGGTACGCAAGGCACTTTTCATGCGATTTGACTGGCGTGTGTGGGGTACGCTCAGATTTTTTCACACAATTGCAGCGGCTGTGTTAGGCGAAGGATAGCACGAGGTCTTGCACCATATTGGACATTTCACTGGCTTTCCTGCCCAAAGGGTGGTGTGGGTGTTACTGGCACAGTTGGATGTTTACTGCGCCATGGATAGTTATGGGCCGGAAAATCCATGAATGCGCGCTGCGCGCAATTGCTGCTTTGCGCTGCGGCTGTCGCACGCTCCCTTCAGAGCGCGGAGACTTGTGCTGCTTCTATGCTGGATTCTATGAATTGGGCCCCTAATGACAAAGTTGAACATGAAACTTTTGTTTACTGATGAAGGCTTTGTGTGCTCAACATCAGGAATGCATTATTTAAACCTGAGTGAATTTATTATGTCATTTGCAGGACAAATAGCCATGCGAGCAACAGTATGCATTCTGTTGACATGGTTACCAGTGAGTGACTTCAATCCAGCACTCCAACTAAGTCAATGCTTAGGATGGGATGCCCAATGGAAGCCCTTATTTATATATTATGTCAAAGTTCTTTAAATCTGGATGATGAACCCTTATATAATGCCCCTCTCTTTGAATCCCCCTGACCTCAGTGCCAAGAAATAGGTTTGTTTTGCAAATTAAAGGTTTATTTGAAGAATTAAACCATATATCACACTTTTATGAATAAAATATCTGATAGCACACTTATGAATATAACAGTGATCAGCAATGGGTAATCTTACAATCTCTTTAATCAGTTAGCAGTAGGAATAGGAAGGATAATGTAGCAGTGAATAATTGAAAGGAAATGCAAGTTGGGAAAGAATGCAACACAGAAATAACTTGGTATGGTTTCAATCAAAAGACAAGATAATCACTTTTTCCCCCTGTGACTACTCACTCCCCCCAGTATGCAATATGAAGGGATGGAAATCGGCGCACAGAGGTTTCAAGAATACAATCCATAATGCAGTTCAATTCCAGTTCCCCCAGCAAGCTTAGAGAAAACAGGTATGATTTTAAAACGGGCAAAAATACTAATGAAAGGAGATTCAGCACTAGTGAGAATTACTTTGGATTGGTTCAGGTCAACACTAGCAATAATTCATTAATCAAAGTGAAAACGAATCTCAGCAGTTGAAAACAAGAAACCATTATTTTGGCATGTGTTGAAATGGAGCTAAATGGCACTTCGCGGTGCTTTTTCTGCGTGCGTGATTACGGAAAGATAATGAATTGGAATGTTTTAGGTTCGTCGGAAAGCTTAGGATCTTAGCTTCAAAATGACAGTTAAATTTCATTTCTAGGGCGTGCGGATTTTGTGAAGGTAGAGTTTTAGAAATAAAGTCAAGATTTCAAATATGACAGAAGCTCTTTAAAGATTTACCAGCAAGGGTAGGCTTAAACTAAGGAGCTATGAAGAAGCAAGATACTCAACGTGCAGCCACCAGAACCGCGGCCCCACCGCTCTGATCTCTGTCCGTCAAAATACCTCTCCTGCTTCAGAAATATCAGCGCAAAGATTATTGCTACAATTATCAAGAATTATGTGGAGGATTCAGGATGGACAAAAGAGGTTCTATAATGCAGTTCTGGACAGGTTGAAATAGATGGAATAGAATTACTTTCAACTAAGGGTTTGGCTATGTACAGTTCTAGACTAAATACTCACTCCTAGGCTTTGGAATGGGCCTCATCAAAGATCTGGTCAAGGGTTTGGCTTCACTCGCCACGGGACCGGTCTCGGGCACTGGGTTCTGCTCACAGCACGGCCTCTGGTCGGTCTGACTGGTTCTGGATACAGCACTGCTCTCTCTGGGTCTGGATCTTGGTTCTAGCCCAGGGTTCTTGGCTAGAAGCAACACCTCAGCCAAGCTGTTGAATGGTTTGGTTATGCCCCGTGGAAGCTTAGGGGTTAGAATCAGGTTTGCAAAAGATTCTGAAGCCTGCTGAAAAGGGTTCAGCTTGTGGGTTAGGCCTCTCTGCTTCAAGGTTCTAGATTTTGGGTACCAGAATTGGTTCTGGAGTCTGGATCTATCTGGAGTCAGGAGTCATGCAGTGTGCTTCACCAAGAATAGTTGAGTAGTGGAAAAGAGTGTACTATCTGGGTCTCAGCAGTCCCTATGTGTTTCCAAAGTGGGTGGGGAGGCTGACTCTCTATGCCCAACCCTCTAAGGATCCTGATGGGTCAGAGAATTTCCTGTCCCCTGATTTGGGACGGGCGCAGTCATGTGTCAGTGGTGCTGTGTTTTATGGCTCAACTGAAATCCCTCCCCTTTGCTTTTACATAGAAAATCTATTTTTCCCCAAAACATATTTCCATGATGCACCACCACTTGTTCATAATACATATACACATCACAGATTGATTAAGGCACGTTCCCTGTTCAAGTTCCATGTTCCTACGAGCTTGGGTTCAGAAATGACCACTTATTTGCGCTTTTGGTGGGTTTGCCAAGATTGGTTCAGCACCAAATTTTACACAGGCATACACTATCTGAGCATATCTCTAATTTCTTATGTTAATAGCAAAAACACTGCAGCTGCAATATTAATAAATTCCGGGGTTTGGTCTCAGAACATCACATGGTGTCCAGCTTAGTTTTAAATTGTGAGGGAATTTTTCATTTTAAGAACCTCCAAGTTTCCCATTTTTGTCAGCTTGGTACAATTTGTTATAAGCATTTTTATAAAACATACATTTGCTTTCAATTCGGACAATGGTTTCTCTGCCCCCTAGAGCCTGCTGACTCAGAGGGTTACATGTCTTGCTTCCAGCTAGCAGTTTGAGGTCAGTCACACCCGAAATTAGCATTCCCTATTCAGTTGAAAGACTCTATTGTCCCTTTCTCCTGCCAGCAGAGAAAATCCCCTCCCCATCTGATTAACATGTCCATGCAACATCCTCCCCTTTTGGTGGGAAGGCCCAAGGTGTGAAGGGTTCTCGGAGGAAGCAAGCCTTTTGGAGTTTTAACTGCATTAGGTTACTTTCTGATCAATTGCAACATAGTTCCTTGTAAAAAAAATACATTTATACATTTAAAATAAGCAACCTATCTTTAAATCCAGTCTTTCAACATTAAATCAATGTGTGGCACTCTATATGGCATTTTGATGGAATTCTCTTCTTTTGGCATAGTTTGGGTTCAATTTTACACAATTGGTTTTAAAATGCCGGCTTCTGGTAGAGGTGAGCAACGGTATTGCA
This sequence comes from Ambystoma mexicanum, assembly GCF_040938575.1. Classification (NCBI taxonomy): domain Eukaryota; kingdom Metazoa; phylum Chordata; class Amphibia; order Caudata; family Ambystomatidae; genus Ambystoma; species Ambystoma mexicanum. The sequence continues at coordinate 400,892,026 of NC_090936.1, read as the reverse complement.
CCCATTCTTGACAGATTTCTTCCATCAAGCAATCCTCAAAATATACTTTGTTCAGATATAGATACACTTCTGTGGACCTTGTATTCATGTAGATTCTTGCGGGAGAATGATGTTGACCACCCAACAAGGAGGTGGTATCTTTTTGGTGGTTTTGTGAGCCATGATTTTAGCACATTTTTGACAGTCAAAACCGATTCCCAAACAGCTCTGTATTTCTTTTGGCAATCAGCATTGCTTTTTTTTCAAGTGGTTTCAGGCTGCTTGGTGGGTTTTGCCCAGTGATCTCGTGTGCTCACTACTGACATAGGCACAAAGTAGATGGTGGCCTATTTTTCATGTTTTCACTGCGCACTTTCTGGTGATTTCTGGCGAGCAGCATGCTTTCCGGTGGCTATTATGTTTCTGCTGCCAGCATTGCACAGTGATGTTGCATGGCTTGGATGAGTGGGTTGATGCATCCCACACCAGGCCTAGTAGGCAGAACTGTGAGAATACCTGAATTTTTATTTAGACCAAAAAATACCGATGTGTGAAGAGGTACACGTCTTTCCTGTAGAGCTACAAGCAGCCATAGTGCGAAGTGAGCTGACTTTGCTCGATTGCAATGATGATGCGGGCAGATAATGGTGTGCAGTAATTGCCTTCGGGGAAGGTTACAGATTGAATGATGTCACTGATGATCTATTTGGCGATCATCCATTTAATGACAAAGTAATATTTGACATGAACATTACTTATTGGTTGAGCAATCAAATGAGAAGATCCTCCAAAAATGTTAGCACAAACATCTGGAGTATTTTGAAGATCTGGCAAAAGTGGCAGTTTCATTATGGACCACAGGCCCCTATGATGTAGGCCTATTGGAGGGGGGGGTTGGAGAAGTGAAGATTAAATTGAAATCTGGAGCAATTTTACCTTTAGCACGGCAGTAACCCATGTCTCGAGAGGCCGATTAAGGTATTTTTAAGACAATTTCCGCCATGATGGATCAGGGTATCTTGGTGACGTCGGTCACCATATAATGCGGCAGTGTACCCTATCAAGAAATCTAAAGGGGAGGTGAGGTCATGGAGACTAAAGATTTGAGGCCAATTAACCAGATTGTAGAAGCAGAGTTCCCTTTTTAGTTTCTAATCCGGCTACAATCTTATGTAGTATACTTGTTGAAGCACGATATTTCACTGTTTGACTTGAAAAATGCGTTTTTCTCAATCCCATTGCACAAAGACTCGCTGGATCTGACATGTACGCTATGACAAAGTTAAAAAGCACCATATTACCTCAAATGTTGTCTGGGTTAAGACAGATTCGAGGCATAGACTGGGAATTGGTGTATGTTGAACTTCTCAAACTTTCTGGAGAAAAAACGTCTGGTGCATTTGAGATTATTTTTTTTTCTTGCTGGAGAGGCATCCACATTTCATCTGATGAAATGCTGGCTCAAGGAATACATTGAGTTTGTTCTTGTCATCCACTAAGCAGGCAACTGATCGAGGACAAATTGCTGAGCCAAGACAGCAGCTTCCAGGAACAGTACATAATGCTGCTGTATCTTCCTTCCGTAGGCAATCAAGATGGGACGTATTAGTAGCAACCTTTATGCCGGATACGGAGAGATCTCCATGTTGGCCACAAGGTCAATGTTGTAAAATCTATCTCTATTATTTACGCTTGCATTCTGTTCATAATCTTACTTTCACTGACAGTATGCACATCATACTACATTGATGTACATGGAGCTAAGACTCCTGTGAACCTTCCTGAGCAGAAGGAAGGTATAATCGTGGCAACTACCAGGCAGCCAAGACCCTATGTAGTCATTCCTGTGCCAAAGAAAGATGACAAATTGTCTGTGGGAAGTGTTACTAACAATCGTTCACATGCAAGAAGTGTCTTGGAGACTTTTTGGATGTGAGACGGGCTTGGCAAAACAGGCAGGAAAAATGGTTGAAGGGTGAGCCCCCACAGGTAATGTATGCAGATTCACCTGGTCCTGTGAATGACCCAAGGGTAGTTTCTACAAGGAAGTCGCACATGGAGAATTTTTGTGCCTAAAAGATATGTTCAGAGGAATGAAACTCTCTGAACTTTCTCCTACTCCGGTAGCACATATAGGTGTACCCAGTCCATTGACAAATGTACCTATCATTAACCAGATAGGAGTTATGTTGACACACTTCATGAAATGATTGTGTACGGCCATATGAGAAGAATGAGGCCTAAAAGAAGCACCAAGGAAGATGATTTTGAATTAAATGATTACCTGGACAGTACAGCTCACTTGGGAAGTAACCTTTTGTATCCGCATATGAAGGAAATGGGGAGAAGAACATTGAAGGAGGAATGCTTTGTATGTGCAATCCTGCCTTCTAGTATGGGAAAGTCTAAAATCTTCATAGCTATTGAAATAGATGTCCAGACAGCACATTGTCATTCGCACATAGCACTTTGCAGAACCAGAGGCCAGTTCATGGGTAGCGATGCCTACCTCAAATGGGCAACTGAATGGACAGATCAGATGAAGATGACTATATCCAAGATACAAAGACAAACTGATCCCATACTAAGATTCATGTGATCAGATACAAGAAGCCTGGAGTGAAAGGAGCTGTAATCGGATGGGAAGAAAATAAACTGGAGAGTCCAGGAAAATCTGCAGAAGTAATTTGTAGCTGGAAGAACAGCGGTCAAATGCAGATCTGGGGATCAGTGTTATCACCAGACAGATGGGAAGGAGTGGTGATCTGCCGAGCCAGAGTGTTCATTGGTGGTTATAAACCTGCCATTGACATCGTACAGAATGGCTGCAAGCTATTATGACAAAGACTTGCTAAGCTACTGACTTGGGTCGAAGATGGCGGAGGACCCTTGCAGATGGTGCCCTTGGAATGCAAAACTATGCTTCATAAATAATGGTACAAGAAAAGTTGGAGAAAATCAGAACTGTGGTTGAATCTTTGATGTACCAGGAATGATATATGAACAGCAGTAATCCTGGATCAGCATTGGGCTTGTGGATCCAGGGCATACATGAATCTACCCAAGGATTTGGGAGGATGATGCTCATTGGTGAGATGTCTGTGTTCCAGTATTGGTGATTCCGAAAAATGATCTGAATCTTGAGTTTTCCAAAAGCAGATGCTCATCTGAGGAAGAGATCTGTGGAGCTGATAACTATTTTTCAGCAAAATCCATAGAGGCTTTTGATGCTATTCCATAGGAGCACAGGCTGTTCAGCCAGAACTGTCCGTGTTCACCTTAACTTTTATGCCAGGTTGGAGCAAAAGTAGCTCCAGATTACCAGATGGGGGGGGGGGGGGGGGGAATTGCTACAGACTATCAACATGACCATAAAGGGAGTCCATGCAATCGCAGAAGAAATGAGAACCATAAGACTCTCCAGAACAGATATGTCTTGGATATGATCACAGCTATGGATGGAGAGGTTTGTGCAAAAATTGGAGAATCATGTTACACATTCATACATCTCATGATGACGAGAATGGAACCTTGACTGAGGCTATAGACATGCTGACTAAACCCCCTGGTCAGATGATCGACTAAGTAGAAGACATTGCTTATGATAGCTGGTTTGGATAGCCCTTTTCTTGTATTCCACAATGGATGGCAGACCTTTTCAAGTTCCTTGAAGCCCCGATAGTAACATTCCTTGGAAACTGTGTGATCAAGTTAATAATCTCACAATGCAAGAAGATAGCAAAGAAAGCAATGGGGATGAAGATCGCGATCGATGTCGAACCAGGATTGAAAGCCAAAGACCTGATGAAATAAGACTTTGTGAAGGCCAGTATCCATGCACCTGAGGGAACAAAGTTTCTATGTCCAAAGAAACATAAGTATGTAGGAAGATGGATCTATTGCATTTCAAGTGGACAATACATGCTCATGACATGGAATAAAAATGAGCATGTCAAATCAGCAGGATGCCTGAAAGGTGTCGTAAATGTATGGATCCCTAAGAAGCTCTTTTTTTTCAGAAGGATGCCTGGTTGTGGAGGATGAGTGGTCGATGAATCGCCCAGAGGGTGGAGTATAGAGGAGTGAAGTACCCCCACCTCAACTGTCCACCCATATTACCTGTATGTTGGAATATATACTGAACAGTTAAAACAAAGGCCAAAAGGAATCCTAGGGGCAAGATTCCCATTGAGGAAACCATACCTGCATATGAGAAAATATGATGGTGGTTTAACTGTGCTTCCTGAAGAATGGGAGCAAATAAACGACAGTGGTGACGTCAACCATCCCCATTAAGCGTCACACAGAGCTGAACTAACGTGTATAGAAGATGCAGATGCAAGAGAATGAAGATATTCTATAAGGCATGAAAGTACCGAGGAGAAGTGGCATCTTGGGATCAAGGTGAAGAAGCTTATGCCGCAAACTGAAAACCTCAAGCTATTTTGCACATGTACAGAGGCAAAAGAAACCCAAGCAGATAAAGTAATCTTGAGGCTAGCTTTATAGTGAATAGATTGTGGCAAGCATGTATATAATATGCATACATATGGACAAGTAAAGGATGGATGTTGCCACTACGCATTATAGCCGTGCTGGTCAGTAGCAAGAAGGCCTCATTTCTAGTGTTCAGTTAAAAAGCAAATTGAAATACAAAGTGAATCTCAGCAGACAGGGTTGGATGAGCTAAGAAGCCAAGGTCTTATCAAACTGGAATGAACCGACATTGGATACACATGGTGTGAAAAACAGAACTCCTGTTCAGAAGGCAAGAACAAAATAAGACTTCAGAGGTTTATTAGAAAATAGTATTTAATGCACCAGAAGCTCGATTCCATGGTCTCCAGTCACATGGAAAGATGAAGTTGGATGAACGAGATGGTCACACCTATGCACTAGGGCAGAGTGCCTTCACTCCCTGAATTTCTCAGAGCACAGTGCAAACTCAAGGCCGAGCGTCAAAACCTAATTGACAGAACACTGAGGTGATGATGGATTGATATGCTAATTGGTGGGAAACCATGGTTAAGGCAAGCTCTCAGCACCTGGATGGCCAGCCTGCATGCTGCTATATGTAGGTGGAAAAGTACTGACTGATGTTAGAATGCCAACCAATGATAGAGGACTGCATAATTAAGGGTCCTATAGATGTGTAACCAATGGGACGTTGTGCATTTAGGGACGTTCATAGTGGTCATTTTTAGGGTAGGGCTTAGTTGCGCCACCTGATAAGTAACCAATTAAGTTCACTCACTATCCCATACTAGTATGGATCGTATACTTGGATGTTCACTGAGAGCCTATCACCCATAGGCATAGGTTTTTGTAGTTTGCCATGTAGGATGGCGTTAGTAAACCCGTAGGTTGACGTCGCTATGAGAGGATTGAGCGAGTTTGTTGATGTTCAATGTACTCCCTGTTTTAGGTAATTGATATTAAGTTATCCTTTTTGTCAACTGAGTCCTTTTAATTATTGATGTATGAATAAAAATTAAGCATCCCCTTCCATCTCCAGGGTAATTGCTACTCATCTAAGGGGCTGGGATACCCAGTTCTGTTTAGTTTGCCCCTTCAAAAAATCGCAGATGGCGGTTTTATTTCAACTGTAGACACTATTGTTTCAGTGCGTAATCTCAAGACGAGCTGCAAGAATAACATGGGCCCATGTTGGAGAGGTTCACCTTAATCTACCCTAATGTAACCACCACTCAGACGTTAATTGGACTGATTTTGACACTGGTATTGTAAAAGATGGCAGGCCTTGAACCCACTGTTTTGTTTTAGGCAATGTGCAGTAAATTTGCCAAGAGTGTCACACTTTGGTTAAGCAGCATGCTACAAGCCCCTTGTTTTATGGCTGGTCTCTTGGTGACTGTTACATCGCAGGACCCCAACTAATTGCTTTCAAGCAACACGGTAAAGGGGGGCGGGGGATGACAGCTGCATTAAACATATGCCCAGGTATTTTTGCCATATAGCGAAAATCAAAAGCTGGCACCCATGAATATGCACACAGCAAGTATCTTAAAGTGAAATAGACAAATGTTGTACAATTGAAAGTGTGCAAGACTATTGGAGTATTGGACTTAAACACATTTTTTTTAAAAAGAGTAATTAACACTTAAAAATCACCTGAGAAGAAATGTTCCAATAAATATGCTGACAGTATAACAAATACTTTAAAACCCAGCAATTTGTAGTGAAATATTTCATGGAAAACAAAATCCCAATCCTAGTGCTTGCGTTCTTGTGGGTAAGCATCTGTGCTGGGAACATGAAAATCTAAGTGAAATCCTTGTAGACAAATACTTGAGCAAGCTTGCCAACTGTAAAAAAAACAAAAAACAAAGGGGTTGTTGTATCAGCTCTCTGGGGTAAATATTGCGATGTCCATCCACATGTATCCTTTACTTGTGCTCAGAAGCAGCCACAATCTAGGAAAATAATTGCACCAGTCTCAAGAATTGCAACATCTTGCCACTTCCTGTGCAAACGTTCGTGACTCTCTTGCCCTTCTTTCCCCTCGGCACTATGTCTATCAATACTCTCATCCCATAGTAAGGTACTGACTCCTATACAAATCCTTGTAGTACTTGCAGCATTATTCCCCGCCAATCTTGACTGGGGACTACAAATACAGAATGCAATTCAGCACAAGGCAAGAGGGTTTTCAAAATGTATTTTCTAGGCTTATAACAATGTGCGAAATGGTTACAGCTTAGTGTTTGATGAATACAGGGTTCCTCTATGATGTGATGAATCTATTCTACCAAAAGTAAGTATGAACATCTGAAAATGTAGTTTAAAACTACTGTGATATTGGCCTGGAGGAGGGTGTAGATTTAGGCAATTAACTTGTGCTTTCTGAATGAAATGTCCATTTGCATTTCCTCACAAGGAAGGGTTAAGAGTGTCTTGTCCAAAACAATGGTCTCTCAAATGAGTCAGGATTTATGAATGGCTCATTTTAAAACTCTTGAAGTGCTAAGCAGCAGTTACGGGGGCCTGCAGCTTCTGATGGTCTGCTGGCTGTTGGTGCTCTAAAGAACCACAGGAGGTTGGTGGGTGACTGACACAGTGGTCTCAGGCAAACCTTGTAAATGGTTAATACGCATGTGGCTTTCCTTTTAAAGCAGCCCGGCAGCTGCCACTTTTCAGTGGTCTCCATACGGATTGGGCCTGCCGGGCCTATCAAAGGAGGCATCGTTCACTGGGATGAGGGAAGGGAAAGGTGCCAATGTGTGCTGCAGGAACTGGCAAGAGATCAAAGGCATTTAACACTCACACAGAGCTCAACTGAAGCTGGAGTTTTGTGGATTCCCCAGAGGAGAAAGAAAACAGCCGTGGGACTTTTGCCAGGCTTTTTTAGATTTTACTGAAAGTTGGAAAACCTAATTGCGATCTACAGTCTGATTTGGCTAGGTCGACATGCACCCAAGCTGTCGCCAAACCCATTCTTCCACCTGCTCGACCTCAGTTGGAACCCTTGTCTTATCTGTACACTTTATCCCCCTTTGACTTCACCCCTCCCTTTTTTTCCTTCTGCGGATTTCAGTCCAGAGGCTCCAAGCAAAGGCACAATACAATATACAGACAAGCCTCACTCAGAGCATTGATAGTGGTGCTGTAATGCATGTAGCCAATATGCCTATATCCCCCTACTTGTTTGGCACTATAAGAATTTCTCCTTCAGGGTTTTGAGAGGGCAATCTACGTATACATTTAAAGCAGCATGCATGGGCATCTAGGCGCTAGTCACAATAGAGGTTAAGAGCATGGAGAAAAAAACAGTGCAGTATTTAGTTGCAGAGCTGCATTTTAAGTTTCTGAGCAAAGGGTAGGGTGGTTCAGCCTGCAAGTGAGGGAGGTTGTTCTATGGGCTGCATCTACTTACACTAGAACCACAGTGGCCCCTGTGGGCACTCTGATAAGGAGGCCTTCTTTTAGTCTCCCAAGCACAGCCTGTATAGGGAGCTTGGGGTGCATGTTCTCCCTAGGGAGAGGGGCCTAAAATTTGATAACCTTTTCCCAAGTAAGACTCATCTTTCCAGACCCTTACATTGGTCAATCTCATCCCTCAAGTTACAGAGCAGATCTGGCTCTTGCTTTCCATCTCCTCCTTTGTGTTCCCTGCATTCACTATTTGGCAACACTTGATTCTACCACGTTTCCTAGGTGGCTTGGCAATCTCTGATATCCTCAGTTTTCCAGGAGGGTCATTTTAAAACCTTCTAGTGGCGAAGCCTCCATGCTTCAATGGCAGGCTTGAGCATCTCTCCAGTCTCTCAACCATGCACTGACTAATTGTAACCCAATCGCTGCTAGAAACTGCCTTCACAGAAAATTGAGATGCTTGTCACAAACATCGTCACTCTTCCACCATCCATGATGTGGGTTCCTGTAGCTGCTCCCATGTTTTCCTACTGGAGACTGAAAAAGGTTCCTCCAAAGGCATACGCCCACTATCAGCACTTTGCTGTTCGCCCTCGACCCCCAAGAAAGGAGGGAATGATCCACCTCCGTGTCAGAAATGTACCAGGTCCAGAAGGATTCCATGCTTTGTGGCTCGTCTAAGATACACAATGGTTTCCTGCAGCTTGCATACAGATCTCTGCACCAGGTGCATCAACCAATTGAGGAACCTTGCAACTTGCATTCAGATTTAGTCTGTGGGTTTACCTCCCCGAGACTAGGTGAGAAAAAGTTGTAACTTTGGAAATCTAATAATGTGGGAAAGAGCAAAGCAAGGTGATGGCTTTGAATTCATATTTGATAACAAACTCCAACCACCAGGGAGGCCCTTAGTGTCTGTATGTGGATTGATATTGGAACCCATCTGTACATTGTTGGCTTAAAGGTTTGAAGAAATGATCCACAGACACCGACATACCTGAGAGCCAATGGCTACAATCTTTATCTTTGAAAATCAACCATTCACTCCATCAGAACTACTACTGGTCACAAGGGATATCGCAAGTTTATACACCAGCATTCTTCAAAACTCAGCAATAGAATGTATTCGTCATCTCACCCACCATATGACGTCAAAGAGTCCCAATTCATTTAATTATGGAGCTCCTTGAATTGGCCCTGACCAATAATTTCTCTTTGAAGTCTTCTACCTGCAAATCAGCGGCACCACAATGGGAGTGGCTTTCGCCCCCAGCATGGCTGTCCTCGAGTGCGAGCAGCAATACGTCCTGAATACCAACAATCCCTTTAGAGACCAGATCTCCGATTGGTTTCGTTATATAGATATAATCATCTGGCAAGATAATGCTGCCACTTTAGCTAATTTTCTAGATTTTCTTGGAATCAAATTCACACTGAGTAAAAGTAATCGGGGGAAATTCATTTCCTAGATCTTTTGATTGGTACAAGGGAGAACAAACGGACATGCTCACTGTATATAAAAGAAATGGACCGGAATACACTCATACACTACAGGAGCAACCACCCAAGAAACCTAAGATAACCAAGGAAACTGGAGCCCAATATACTCCACGAGAGTTTTTGTTCACACCCAGAACACAAAACATGGAAAACAAACCACTAATGACTTGTGTCGCTACTTTTGGGCCTACTACCACAAAACTTAAGTCTCTGCTAAAAAAAAATTCTGGCCTCTCGTTCAGTAAAGTTTACCAGAAGAACCAATGCCAAGAATGGTGCTGAAACAGTGTAAAAATGTAAGACGTACTAACCCACGCCAGAATCAACAAAAGGACTGAATTGTGGAGCATGAGAGATAGTGGGCCACCATCCATGCGGGACCTGTAATGCATGCAGACTGACCAAGCAAACAACTTCCTTCATGATTGAAGATAAAGAATGGAAAATCAACATTTTTGGAACTCTAAAACCACCAACGTGGTCTACATTATTGAATGCCCATGCGGGCCAAACTAAAACAGATTAATAAAAGAATCTGAGCATAGATCGCGGATCAGATTCAGCCCCCATGGTGTCACTATCTTGAACACCAACATAGCACAGATGACATACGTTGGTGGGTCGCAGATACAGTTTTGAACACCACTAATGCCACCAACGCACTAAACAAAGAATCCTGGTGGATCTTTAATCCACCACCAGAGGTCTCCATGCATAGCTGTGTGGAATTTCATTAACTGGCTTTTTCCAAGCACTGCCATGTCTCCTTGTATTCAGGGCCAGCCCCTCCAGTCTTCCTTCTCACGGATGTTCTACTAAAGTGACGTGCCCCCCCCCCCCCTTCCCAGTGATCTAGGGACCAACATCCTTACCAGCAAGGAACCTTTCTTCCTATAGTCCCATGGACTACCACCTAGCACTAGGCTAGCCATAAGGGCATTGTATCAGTGCAATTTGTCCCTCTAGGCGAAATGGTAACTGCAATATGCATGTCTGATCTTCACTGCTTAGTGTATAGAATTGTCGTCGGGTAACTGACCTTCTGTTTCTACTTTTATTGTTACTTGGTACCTAGGAAATTTTGTTGACTCATGATCTGTCACTCTGTACCAGAAATGTCTAATGCTGCTACATATAGCGTCTGCCTAGCCATCTGAACATATACCCAGAGATGACTGTCTCTTGTCCCCTGATTACTGTGTTCTATAACACTGATTACTAGATGCTTTAGCTTTCCTGCATTTAGCCTGGCCTCCATTCCAAATGTTTCACTTGGCGTATTAAGTGTGTATATTATGACTTTGACCGTTGAGCATACATCAGTCCTGCATGACTTATCACTGCAGCTATTACTTACTAATTTTGACACCTTTCCAGTCTACATGGCTCTAGAGGCATGTGAACCAGGCTGAGGGTTAGCTAAGTAGTTAACAGTTCTTCCATGCTATTATCCTAGCAGGCGATGCATATGCACTTCGATCGATGCACTAGCTAATACACCATCTCCACCCAAATGTCACCATTACTTCCTCCAGGCAGCAAATGCTGTTCAGGGTTCTCCTTGTTTTGTTAGAATAGCTTTGCTTTCTATAGTACAAAATGTACTCTAGCATTAGTCTCCCTTTTTTGTTCCAACAACATTGCACGCCTGGACCTGCGGGCTGCATTTCAGATGGACAGCGTTGGCACCAGGCTGGTCTTTGATCGTGCACACATTACCATAATAGTATTTGATGACGACTTAGATGTGCCCGCACACTTCAGGCAATACGCAACGTTACAAAAGACAGCAACTCCATTGTGTGGAGCTTGTTGGGCAATCGGGACTGATGCGATCTCCTATGCTTTGGTTGCTGTTGACAACTGAGCATGCGGACTTTTGCGCGTGAGCAGTACGCAGGGACACCTCTCCCGTCCGCATGCGCATTATATTCTTCCTACACAGCTCATAATGTAGCTGTTCCCCAGTACGCAGTGATGACCTCACTTGCTGCCTGCAAGAACGCCCTACAGGATCTGACACTTTGTCCGGATACCCCACTAGGTAAGGCCACTGCCCCTCCTCCCTAAATTGAACACTGGGCCGCCAGTCTCGCGCGCACAGTAATGGGACACCTTATAGTTCCCAGAGCTGGCTCCTTGGTGCCGAAGCTCAACCTTTCGATCTCCCCCACCCCCTTACAGGGATTGCAGTGCTTTGAGAGATCAATCTCCACCCTACTGCACGACCAGCAATCTAAAACCTTTCCAACTACTGTGGATGCAATAAACCTTACTAAATCAAGGTACCCCTGGCTTTTCACAATGTCACATTTTTAGTGCTGAACTAGGGCAATGATGGCCTTTCTGCAGGGGCTGCCATTTCTTAATTCTTTCCCCACCTTTCTCTTGCACAGGCTACTGACGTTTTTTTAGGTCCGGCTGATCTCACCAGAACCCGCTCCAGCACCCTCGTCATTTACAACATAGAGGAAGCGCAGGTACTTTCTTCAACCGTCTCCTTTTTTTTTTTTTCCGACTATGGTTAACTTTCAACCCAGGCATTTGACTCGACCCCCCCCCCCCCCCCCCCCTTGCTTTTTGTCCACTGTTCACAGCACCCCAGGATATCTGTGGCTGCCGGGTGCCATTTTAATACAGTAGAATTTTTTTTTTCCTTTGCCGCTGGGGAGCAGGTGTAAGTGGATCTAGGGCACCTGGCCTAAGCCCTGCCTACCTGGTGCCTTCCTGGTTCCTACTCTTTTTTTTTTTTTTTTCACCACTTAGCAAGCCCCGCCCACCTGGTGCCTTCCTGCTTGCCGCTCTTTTCCCTACTTAAGGAGCCCTCCAGCATTTTCTCCTTTGCAGCTGGGGAGCAGGTGTAAGTGGATCTAGGCCAGCTGGCCTAAGCACCACCCACCTTCCTAGCCTTGCCTCTTCCTTCCTGCTCCTAACTCTTAGATCAAGGGCATCTCTCGCCCGGGCGTCCAAAGAGAAGGGCAATTCCCGTTTGGACCAGGAGGATCCAGAGTTTGACCCCTGCTAAAACAGCAGGTAAGCATGCACCAACATGTATTTACACCCTCTGTCCCCGCAGGCCATCCCCACCCTCTCTGGTCCCCCTGTGTTCCCTTGTGCCCCCCTTCCTGCACACAGTAGTCTGTCCTGATACATTCTGGTTTCACCATCGCTGGATTTTACTTTTATGGACTTCATTGATTCACGGTGCGTCACCCTTTCTCAACTCTCATGCTAGACTTCCTTTGCATCTTGTACTCATGGTGGCCCTGAATCATGCTGTTCCCATCTTCATCTTTTATCCTGGCTTGCAACATTGTGTTACTACTGACTTCTGCAATTGTATTTGCTCTCCCCTCTTGCTTCTCCACTCTTTTTGACTGCTTACTCTGTTCTCTCCTCCCCCCCTTTCTTCTCTCCCCCCCTTACTTCCTTCTCTGCACCTACTCTATCAGAATTGTCCCTGGACCCAGTATGATAGCAAACCTGTCTGTCGCTCCTCCATCCCCTTACTGCCCCACCCCCCCCTCCAGCACTATCTGAAACGTTAGGCCTAGTATGATAGTCGCTTGTTTTCCTCCCCTCCCTTTCTGCACCCCTCCCCCTCACCGTTTGTTTTCCTCCGGCTCTACCAGAAATGTCATCAGGCCTAGTACTGTAGTCGCCTGTCTGTTTCCCTTTCCTTCTCACTCTTCCCCCTCCCTCCCTTCCTTATCTATGTCTTGGCACTTGCACTATCTGAAATGTAGTCAGGCCGAATTTCACATCCTTACTGTTCATGGCCTGTAAGACTGTAATTGTATTTTCCCTTGTTCCCTCCCTTGCCCTGAAGCGCTTTGAAACACATTGTGTATACGCGCTATATAAATAAACTATCCTCATCCTCTGCTTCCTCACCCCAGGAAGACTTATCAAAGAATGACTCGGACCAGGTCAGTTACCGGGTGGCAAGCCCCTGCATAATAGGAAACCCCCCCCCCCCCCCTGCCCCCTTCCCCCCTAATTATCCAGTATACGGTTTTTATTTGACTATGTTTATGTGTTTATATGAATCTTTGGCCTCAGCAGAAAAGAGCTCTACAATAATTGAGTTCCCCTTTTATGTTCGCCTTTTTACGGAGACCTGGTCTAGGCCCATGATGAAGGCTAGCTGACGAGCTTGCCGAAACGGAACACCTTGAGTGTTGGAACAGTCCCCTGTCACAATCGATTAGTTGATCTACATCCAGACATAGATGACTAGGTCACCCCCCCCACACCTGCCTGTTAATCCTGATCTAGTGTTTTTAAAATTACAAAAAGGATACACTAACGCAAACCTTGGAATATAAATGTTTAGCACTGAAGTGCCTTCTACTATATAACTGAATGTATATGCTAAGAAGGTGCATTGAAATTGGTTACTGCCTAACTATTGTATTTATGTATATACTTATATGTAACTGTTTTGTTCTACAATTTACACTAGTATAATAAGAATGCAGAACTTACTGAACACCCAAAGAAAACACTGTTCATATAAAAAAAGTAATGCTTTGGGGCACAACTGCATCTTTACACTAGCTAAATAATAAAAAGCTACGTGAACTTGATTGTTTTTGCTCTTCTATCAATTGATTTAAAGTTGGCACAAAGCAGATCTTTCTGCAACAATATAAAGCATGAAAAAATGGGTGGTATTTTCAGAAAATGCATGTAACGAGAAAAATACACGTGGCAGGACGCCACCCCCTTGTTTCCATTTGAATTAATATTTAGCACTATCCATGCTCTTGGCACTCTTCAATTGTGTTAGCACACCTGCACCGCTACAGGGAAACATCCTTGTTCCTGCCTCCAAAAGGCAGTCTGGTCCTAACTGCTCAGCCACATCCTCTTCGCACACGGACAGAAGCCACCGCAGTTTTTTTTTTTTTTTCTTTTTTGCGCATATTGAGTATGCGCCACCTAGGCTACTAAACATTGTTAATGCAATGAAACATCTGGCTGATCTAACTTGAAATGCTTGGGCATGAATTTGTTGCATCACAAAATGTTCCTCCCTATGCCATTTAAACCAATGCATGGATGTTTTCAATGATTCTCCCAATTGGAAGTCTTGTTGAAAGGCACGTGCCCACCCCTCACCCCCCCCCCCCCCCCCCAGGCCTACAGAGAGCCCTGCAGTAATGCTGACTTTTGTATCCTGTCCCAGGCCATGATTTTAAGGAAGCTCTGTATTCTTTGATTCCCTGGAGCCCTAACCTGGGAGGAGACTGGCCTTAGCTGTATTGGCTTTCTGAGTTTGCAGGTGCCCCTCCCTTCACGAAAGCTTACACTGCACCAACTAGATGCCCAGCTTGGAAGCGCAGATTCCACGGCAGTGTTTCACGTTGTTATGCTATTTGTGGGAGCCATGTGTTGTAGAAATTTGGCATGTCCCCAAGAAGGGTAGTGTTTAGCCCAATGAATTAACTGTGCTGAACATTTTGGAGAGGGACATGACATCTGAAGGAAAGGAGCGTGGTTAAAGAAGGGTGGAGTTTGACTGTGGGATAACACTTAACCATACGAATCTCTTGCCAGCGCTCTGATCTTTCATAAGAGTAGTGTAAATACATACCCCAGCCTTATAAGTTATAACCATGCCTTGCCTTTAGAGTTCAATTCTAAAGACACAGCAAACACGCCCGGTTTAGCTGAATGCAAGAAGAATTTCTACTTTCATTCAGTTAAACAGGACATCTTGGCAAGAGGTGTGCTAAATTGCTTAGTTTCTGACTGTGACTCAAAGTTTGGGTCACAAGCATAGGTTATTTTATTATTTTTTTTTTTTTATTGGTTTAGTTAGTACAAATTTTCTTTTTTACAAATAAACAAATAAAATCAACATATAAAAAGAGCAATGCTGATCGATATTTTTCTTGCGCTGAAAATTTTACACCATATTTCATCATACGATCAACTAACATGTTGCCATGTCATTTCTTTATCAATTTGATGTGGAGCAAAAGCATCACATTGGATAATGATATGAGCAAGTGTTTCTGTTTGAGATTTATCATTACAAAACCGACAATGGCTCTGCTTCTTTGTGACCATACCACTGTCTTAACAAGATTTCATTGACTGGCCATAGATTAAAACGCAAACGTAAAATTTTCCATCTTAAATTTACAGACGGACATTTAATGAGTCAGCCATACTACCAAATTCCTTGTGACCAAAAAGAAGTCTATTAAATCTTTTAACCTTAGGCACTTTTGAGTGGCTAGCCAATCGGTGTGATACATTTTAGTCTTGGCTTGATTCGGATTTGTAATCAAAAGATCAATTGACATGTGTGCGTCAGCAAGGGCATTCATAACATGTGTTCTCCATTTTTGTGGAAATGAGTGAGTGGAGAACAAGAGGTAGTTTGCTAAAATGGCGAGGCTATCTCGCTTACTTATACCCATGAGACATTTTCCTAGAAGACTGCACATTTTCCATGTAACTTGAGCATGAATGGACAACAAGCCAAGTTCAAATCTCAGTAACATGTTAGATGTGCACTTAGGCAGTCCAAGTATACCTTTCCAAAATTTTGCTTCAATGCCATTCCAGAACTTAAAGGTTCTTGGGAGCAGAGATTCCAAACCATATGAGAACAGGTATTACCTTTAGTTGGTAAAATTTCATGATCGGAATGCAAATAAACTTACCAAATCTTGCATGAATTATTCTGGCCTGCGAAATTAATCCTGCTAATTTGAATTGTTGTCTCAAGTGCATTTTCTGAGGCAGAGTTGTTAAAATATACTCCTAGATATTTGTATTCGTCCACGAGCTGTCGTTTTTTATTACATATCGACCATGTATGTTTAGTCCGTAGAGACGATTTTGGTTTCCCAAGAGTAATAATTTGCGTCTTATGTTCATTCACTGTGAGATTATTTTTTGCTACATAAAGATCAAGGACATTCAGTAAGTGTTGGAGCCCACTAGGAGTTTGAGAAATAAGGACTAAATCGTCAGCATAAAGAAGCCAGGCAACAGCTTGATTTCCCAATTTTGGGGGGGATCAGATTGAGCCACAGCAAGGTCATCTGCCAAATCAAGCAAAAATAGATTGAAGAGAGTAGAGGCGAGTATGCATCCTTGCTTGAGTCCCCCCTCAGTTGGGATTGATTTAGATAAAAGGCCCTCTAAATTAAGCTTCACCTGGACGGAAGTGTTAGAGTGTAGCAAACTCACAATTTTTAACAATCTCCCTGGGCAACCATAATACGCCAATTTCCTCAAAAGTCGCACTCTCCAGAATCAAATGCCATCCACAAATGCAACATATAAGGGTTGCTTTCGCATGGCATAAAATAGTTTAATTGCATTAAGAATGGTCAGATTAATAGCTGTCCCAAGTCCGGCTACAAAACCGGATTGAAACGGGTCTCTTCGCTTACAATGGAGAGACCAATTATTTAGATCACGTAATACCAGTCTGCAGAAAAATGTTCCCGGAACATCTAATAAGGCTATAGGTCGATAGGCAAAATCCGAGCTATCTCCCTTTTTATAAATAGGGACGATGATGGTGTGTCCAGGAGCTTGGAATTTTTTGAAGGTAAATGATCAATTGAAAAAGTGAGTACAAAATTGGTGCCCACATGTCGATGTCTTTAAGACTGCGTTTGAGAGTCCATCAGGACCTGGAGCTCGCGACATGCTTGTTTTATTAATATAATAAAAAATGTCATCTTGATCAAATTTTAAAGTAAAGGGTGACAATATCATATCCGAGGTCTCACTCAAGGTTGGAGCAACATATATGGATGAAAAATGGTTGCACCAATCGTTTTCCGACACTCCATTTATGAGATGATACTTGCGATGCATTAGTAACTGAATTTAGAAATTGCCAAATTTGTGCTTTATTTTTGTTCTTAATTTGGTCTAACATAGCTTCTACTTCTTTTGGTTGTTTTGTTAGTTTGTATTCTTTTATCCAGTTTCTATATGCAGTTCTAATAGCTCTTAATGTTTGAATCTTTAAAAGTTGAGATAATTTGAGAGCTTGTCTCTTTTGTGTTTTTAAACAGAGCTTTCCTAGTGCGAATTGCAGTATCATATGGTTGAGCTGACTTTAATTTGTTTTGTGGCATATAATTGCATAAGATCAAAAGGGACCATTCTGTATGATTCTACTGACATTTGAGAAATTTCTGCATAAGATCTTATATGGTCACGATAGCATATTAAGGACTCGTGAGACCATTTTAATCGGTTTAAAGAGTTACTGGTTTCATATTGGCCCAGAAGAGATTGACTTTCTAAATTTGGTACTGGGGACAACATGATCTTAAATGTTAATGGGCAGTGATCACTATATTGTGATGACTTGGTGTGCAAAGATTTCTGGAAACAAATAAAATCAATAATTGCTGACTGTTTTTGGCTATGCCATGTCGGTAATGGAGGAGAGTCCGCTGCACTTGTGCCATTCAGCATAATTAGATTCCATGACTTCATGAATTTGTTATACGCTCAAGATCTTTTGCGGTTTCTTTGTTCAGAAGATGCAAATTCAAGTCACCCGCAATAACAAAATGTACAATTTCCCGCACAAGCATAACATTTTCCACAACAGCTGTTAGATCTTTCAAAATATTTGGCAGTTGTAATGGCCATTGGATTCCAATATACATTAATGCAAGCAATTTTAAGAGAACTGACAGAAATATAGGAGCATTGGATAAACGGATTGCTGAAAGGCAAGGGAGAGAGATGAATATTTGCTAGAGAATTAGATGCCATAAGCAGACCTGACCTAGGTCTACCTCTCAAAGCACGCAATGCTGGTTCAAGTAATATATCGTAATTATTCCAAGTTGGTGCAATGGACAGCCAAGTCTCTTGTAGAAAAACCAAATCATAATCGCCCAGTATGCTTTCAGATTTATTAATAAAATGAGAGAAACCTTGAGTGTTCCAACTTAGCACCGACAAACCCACCTGCTCCCTATTTCGATCTAGTAATGACATTTTGACTCTTGTACATGGGTGTATTTGTTTCATTTCTGTATTTAGGGATATACGGTTGGAATCTATGGGTGGATTTCAAGCAGGACTTAATAGGACCTTAGTCCTTGTTACGTGAGAGTACAAATCCCAATTCAAACAGCTCGTCCCGGGCAGCCCAAATAATGTTATGAATAATTAAAGACCGACACCATATAAGGACTGTTAGATCCTCATTGCTAGAATTCAATCTGATCAATATCATTAGAATCGATCTCCCACAAGGATTTCACATCCGAGAAGTCTGAGAATACTGTCGATTCATGTTGTATGATGTAGCTAAATCTTCTCGTGCTGTTAAAAGCAAGGAGTGTCTGTTTTCTACTTTTATTTGCTGTTTTCTACCAGACTTCGTTGATTTATCAGAAGAAGGCTTTGGGTCTGCCACTGCTTGGTTATCAAATTGCTGTGAGCTTGGATGTTTTTTGAGTCTTTCATCTTTCGGATGGTTTTGCATTTGCGCTTTGGAATTTAGCATCCATAGGTGTGCGATGGACTCTTTGATTTCATTTAAATCTGTTTGTGACATGTTATTAACAAACCCCTCCCTTGTTGTTTTCTCATCGGCGTATGACATTGAGTCAGCAAACGATACTCGTTTTACTGATGGCTTTATTAGTTCACTAGGCATCACGTGTGATACAAGATCAGGTGAATAGACAGTCGAAAATGTTGCTGGACCATTAGTTATGATCGGAAAAACTGGAGGTTCAAATCTACATGTCTCCAGATATAAATCAATTTCCTCCCTTAGTGCTTTTCTTGATGATGCAACATCTTCTGTAACTTTTGTAATTGGGTCACTCACTGCGTTTACTTTTTCAGCAGTGGTTCTCAAAGGCACACAAGCGTGTTTATTTGGAGTTCTAAAAGACAGGCTTTCAGCCACTGAGTTAAGATCATTGCTAGAGTTAATGAGCGGGACAGAAGATAATGCACTATGATCTTTATTTTTGACTGAGGTCTGTTGTCCCTTAGCCAGTTTGATCAAATCATTCAATGGAGGATGATCCATTATCATTCCCACTGATTGAGTGCTGGTGATGTCTTTTAACTTCTTAGATTTTGCTAGAGCAACATTTTTTAGTTATGAGGCTCGCTGCTGTTGCCGATCTAGAATTCGCCCTTGTAATATTATTGACGAATTGTTTAATAGATTTCATATTTTTTGTTTTTTTTACAGCCGTTTGTTTGGAACCCTTCTTTTTTGAAGCATTCTCACTCACTTCATTGCTAGCTTTTTTGTCAAAAACAGGGTAGATCGATTTATGTGTTTGAGCACACTCCAATTTTTTATTTTCTGTTTGTACCAAAGAACGTTCAATAGGGGACAATATAACAGGCTCTTGGGGTGATTTTTTTCTACTATACCTGGCACAAAGGGAACCGCTGTCTTGGAAATGTGTGAGACACTGGACTTATGTGATTCAAGACAGATTTGAGAGTCCATAATGATTTCTACGATTTGACAGTCTGGGTCTTCGATGGTTTGAGTGCTTGTGCAGGTCCCAGTCACACTTTCTTTTAATGTACAACTCGGCTTCTGGGCCAGAGACTCGGCTATTTTTTGTTGTAAATGAGTAACATTATTCATTTTTGCATTAATGTCATGTAAAAAGGACACCTCTGATGACAATTTAATTTGATTATTTTCAAGAGTTTTAACATTTGCAGTAAGGCACTTTAAGGTGCTGTCCACTGATTCAAAGAGCTTAGCAAGAGCCATTAATGCTATATTCATGACTTCCAAAGTCAAATTTCCAGATTTGGAATTGCCGGAAGATCTTTCAAGGCTCGTAAGAATATTATTCAATCTTCGTGGAGTTGGTGGTATATATGATACCTCCAAAGTCGATATGTCGCAATCGGGACGATGGAACATATCTGGGGATTGTGATAGTTTGGAGCCTTCTGCTCTGGCCGAGCAATACGAGTTGTTAGTCTCTAGAACATTTGTTATTTCACTTGTTTTTTCTATAGCCGCAGCAGCTCCATGCTGCACAACGCCAGACAAAGCATTTTTCAAAAGCATACTGTCTGACATGGAGGCAGGCGTTTTAGAAGTTTCCAGATTCTTTTGTTTAAGTTGTCATCTGATATAAGCACCGGCTCACTCCCTCTACCTATTTCAGAGTTAGCCGGCACAATATCAATAATATCACTAACATGAGCAGCTGCTACCGTCTGATTAGTAAGGAGAGCTGGAATGCTCGTTCCACTCTGCGCCCCAAAACCATATTTCCGAATGTCAACATTGTCCATCGGCAGCCTTTTCGTTTTATCCTTTGTTTTGCATTTGGATCGAGCAGAGTGTTGAACAGGCGTTGAGCAGGTATTTACTGCAGGACTTGATGGAAGTCTTTCGTCTGCCGTCGGGATCAGCATAGACTGCGTTTCCGACATAATTCGTAGCCGTGTGTTCGTGGGCATATCGGTTGTAAGACGATAAATTTAGTTTGTTTTAGTAGACATGTTTTAAAAATAACACTATGGGCCACAAGTTTAGTGGGCAAAACAGACTATGCAATAAAACGGTCTGCCGCTTGAGAGCAGATTTAAAAGTCCCGTGGAGTCCCCGCGTTGCTGCTTCAGTCTGCTCTGCTCTGCTCCTGCTATTTGGACATACAAAACATTTGTGGACGTGACTACAACTACCAGCAGGCTTTGCGCTGGTCCCTGTTGGAGGCGGGCCTATATAAGGTTGGAGCCATTTTAAATGCATTTTCTAAGCAGATGAACCAAAACGTGAAATAAAAGCTGCTGCACACTGTGGAATGTGGATAATGGCAACCACCCAGGTGAGAACATCGCACTCCTGGGGATCAGTGCAGCACAAGAAAACATGAAATAGCTACTCTTACTCCTACTTACAAAGAAGGCGAACTAGAAGAACCATGCAGTGTGCAGCCAGCCAGTGCACACATTAATAATGATCGGAGTAGGGTTAATTAATCAGCATCACATTGCTTCATGTAGGGATTCCAATTGCCTGAACATTTTGACAATCCCCGAGCGAGCTGCCATGCTGAGGTTTTTAAAGTAGTGCCTGATGTCCCTCCAACCCAGCATTTTGAGGCAGATAACTGCACCCTCTTGTCCCCCCATGATTTGCTCACTGTCAGTACAAAATGTCATGACAATAAGACGAGGCTAGAACGGCTGCACCAAAATGCCAGTCTAGCCAAATAATAAACCGTATCATGCTTGCTTTATCATAGATTTCAGTGCAAAATGTCATGCCACAGTAACAATGGCTAGAGAATGGCTGCACCAAAAAGACAGTCGAACCATGTAATAATGATCATACTTTATTGCGGCCTGAGCCCTCAGCACCTCTTGAATACCCACAACCACCATTTATACCTATTCAGCCAGTGAAACTAGCATGACCATTGGACTCTTGCACCCAGAAGCCATAACATTCACACACTTCATTCTCCATGCACTGACTGTGAATTTATGAGAATGCATTGCATGGTCTAGTACAGACAGCACTTGCTCTCTGCACACAACACATGCATGTTGATATACATACTACACATCTTCACAAATTGAAATGAACAAAAATACACCTGTTCCAGTGCCGGCGCTGCCATGTTTAACTTGGCCTGCTTTCCCTAGTTCCGCTGCACACCTGCTCCATGCAGACCAAAACCAGGAAGCTCTGCAGGAGAGCACCCTGGATCATGCGCTGCCAAAGAGCGACCAGCTCTGTGACCGCCAGGCACACAGTAGCCCAGCGACTGCTTGTGTACTGCCAGCACCCTGGCTTATGACTTTAGTCATGCCAACCAGGGTGAGGGCAGAGGCATGGGGCCCAAACAGGACGGTACAGCATCCCATACTGGGACTGCAAGCCTGGGCACTGGGTCAGGTGGCGGGCTCCTGTGTTACCTCCATATTAAACTAAGGTGGTAACTTGGTGTGCCACCAAAGTTGAGAGGGGTGGGGGGGGCAAATACCCTTGTCCACCCCCTAAAACTTCGCTAAGGCTTTAGCAGGTGCACTTCTTTCAAAATAGCATGTTCAAAACGTGAAGAGATTTTTGAAAAAAACTTCACAATAAGAACTTAATAAATGGGCTGGTGGATTCCAGCTAGATGCACATGACCAGCCACCAGGTCACCAATTAAAGGACTGCAGGTGGAGGAAGCTGATTTTCGCGAGGAATGTGTCACTGTGATTGCGTTGTCACTGGACTTGTGGAAGCATTGTGTGATCCTATGCCAGCTGGTGAGCGCCTGACTCGTCATAGACCGCATAATTTTTCCTCATTTTGGTGTCTGCACCAGATGACGGCTGATGCAGGAAATTAAGTCTGCAATTTATAACCGATTCGATGGGTAACTAACTTGCGATGCAGAAGAGATTCTGATTTACCACCTTGTGTTCTACTTAAAATGGTCACAAATGACACTAAATTTGTATATCATGTGACCACTTTTATTTTTTGTGGAATACATATTTCTTATGACATGATTACATACCTGAAGTAGGCTGCCAAAATATCCTAATTGGGCACTCACTTTGGAAATGGTCTTCCAAAAACTGCTCGCAGCTGGGGTACTGCATTGTTCACCTCCTGCTTGACTGCCAGGCAGGTCCAACTGCTCCCCATGGCCTCCTGGGGACAACCTTGTATTTTCTTGGATCTATCAAAGCAGGTCTGCTATTTTGGGCACTGCAGATGTTTTGGACTACAAATGCCAAGATGCCTCACCTGTTTGCTGGGGACGGCTGATGGAAGTGGCAGTCCAAAATATCTGGGGAGTCAAAGGTTGCAGAATCCTGGCAAGGGCTCCTAGATGGCGTTTGTTGATCTGGAAACCAGAAGAGGATTTTACTTGTGACCCAAGGTTGGCACTTTTGTAGTTGAGTGAATAGTTAAAATCGTCATTTTATAACTGAGAACCATTAATTTTCCCCACCCTCTAGTACTACCAGCGTTCTCATTGAGTTCTTGGTGTCCGTTCATAACGGCACACGGTGGCCTGCTTTGGGGATACCTCTTTGGGAGGAATGAAGAGGAGCAAGAGTCTCTGTTGGCCTAGCCGAATGAAGATGATGCTCTCTCACCTGTGGCACTGGCTGTGTCCGAGTGTGGGAGAATGCGCAGAAGACTTGGGAATGACCCTTCAGTGCACACAGCTTCCGATCCGAACTGGCACTGGGAGATGTGTGGAAAAGAGCTGCAATTTGTGAACAAAGAATGGGCTTTCTACGCGTATTGGAAGCCCGGAATCTGCTTTGCATAGATGGAAGCTGAAAGTGGAGTGTGACGCACGAATGGAATGCGAGCTTTGTGCTCTGGCAGTGTTATGCTAACTAATGCCATTGTTTATCGTACGGATTCCACCTGGATCTGCCACCTAGAACAATGAATGCGCCTGTGCAATTGGTCATGTCTACTTTAGAAGGTAAATGCCCCTTGAATTTGAGCAGTTGCCAAGAGGTGGTCACAGGAGTTGGAAATATAATCACAAAGAGATGCGCACATCTGAAAGACACTTGTGCTAGCCCTCGTGAATGGCCAATCATGTATATTTGTGAAAGTGTATGGTTGGGTTGGTTCCAGCCCCGTAACAGTTGGTGGGCTGAAGTTTTGGCCGGAGGTCGGCATGCCATTATGGGGTGTACTGGTGTGTGTTGGGGAGAATTCTCATAAATGTGCTAATTTCCCTTACCTTTTGAGAACCCCAGCAACTTTGCTGGATTTCTAGAACTTTCATTTTTACCTGGAAGGAGTGAGCCTTTTTTCCCACTTTCATGAATTTTGATGTGTTTTACATTTGTGTTCTTTGGATATGGAGTTTTAGACAACTCCATAGGCATCTTTTTGTGTCTGTGCAGTGGCACAGGGATGTCTTTCAGACTTCCCAAGGTTTAAATACCTTCTCTGGGACTGACCGTCTCCCAGTGAATGTAAAGTTAAATTGCCTTTGCTCGTCTTTTTAATTTGCGAGACCCAGCACACACTGCCTTATAGCAGAGTGCTGGATGGACTACATAGTATTCCATATGCCTAGAAAACTCATGTTGCCCTCAAAAGCTATCATTTCCCCTCAGAATGGCTGGTGGCAGTGGTATTACCATGATTTACCCGACCGCGACCCGTTTAAACGCTCTGGTAGCTAACATCCACCGGAGCCATGTTTTTCATGATGGCATCTGAGCCCCCTCTGTAAAAACGGGTTCTGATCAACTTTTGTTGCCATTTCTTTTTGGCAAGGTCCTTCTAGTGTTTGTCTCTGTGCGCAAAACCAGGTTTGGTCCCTTTGTTTGCCTTTGGTGGGCTTCAGTACTGAATGCCCCCCCCCTCTGGAGCCGGAGTGTCTGGGGTGGACAAGATGTGAGGTAGGTTCCCGAAAACTCCCTGTGCTTAGTCTCCTAGGAGACCTGAATGCACTCTGGCGTGATTGGCTGGCTGGATGAGTGGCAGCCAGGCTGGAATCAATGGGAGCAAACTGTTTAAAAGCAGGTCTCTGGGACTTGGAAGGCAGAGTCGACCACTGGAACGAAAGAACCGAAGATGAGCTGAAGGAAGACTGCTGCAACTCCTGGACCATTGGCTTGCCCTGTGAAGCCCTGCTGCAGGTCCGAATAGCCTGAAACTCCCTCAACAGAGAAGCCCCTTCAAGGATGACTTCTTCCCTTGAGCTGGTGGGAACCAACTCGCAAGCCACCTGGAAACCATCTCCATACAGGTCGAATTTTCTGCAGAGTGCTGTTTTTCAGTGAGAAGGATACCAGTTTGTGGATTTTAAGGCACTTCCATCTTAAATTGACATTTTGCCAAGCTTGTGGATCCTTCCCGTGCAGTGACCTCCTGACGTCCTCCCTCTTGTCCCCATGACTGAGGCCCAGAAACAGTGAGATCTGCAGGAACTGGCAGGAACAATTGCAACAGCTTTTCTTCACTACAAAGGTACTGTGCAAACGCGGTTGAGAAATCCTCTGCCACGGTGAAAGTTTGAAACTTTCCCAACTTTGGAGTCTTGTTCGCTCCTAATCCGACACATCTTTTTCTGGCAAACTACTTCTAAGAACATTGCTGGTAGTAAACGGTTAAGTCTTTGCCAATGTGCTTTCCTATCAAGACACTGATCCATTGACTTTGGCCCAGGCCTATTGAATTGCCTCTTGCAGTGAACTGAAACTATTTGCTCTGCATGAGAAAGTGTTTAATTCTTATAACATGTATTTTTAAAGTTACTGAAGGGCCATTTTGCTCCCACTTCAAGGGAGCCTAACTTGTTCAGAAACGTATTGGTTTGGTACTGGAGTGTATTATAGTGTAATATTGAGCTGCTTATTGCTAGTGGAATGTTTTCTAAAGGAATGTGTAAATGAATAGTGATTTACCAAGAAACCTTGAGTGTTTGCTTTAACCACTGTGATTGCAAGGCCCTTGACCACTGTGATTGCAAGTCCTTTGTGTAACCCCTTGTACTGCTCGCATCCTTGAGATGAGCCTAGCTGCTCAGCCCTGCTACCACAACTGTGGTACAGACTTATACCAAAGGTGAGATTGTGCTTACACCTGTAGTCTTAATTGTGTGTAGTGTTCCCAAAGGGTACTGCATGCAATTCTGCTTAACAGTGCTGGTGAAATCAGACCAACCCCACCCATTTGCACTGCACAGGGGTGGAGCAGTGCCTGGTCCTGTGCTATCAGTATAGGTGCTTTCGGCAGATTGACGATTTTGTGATCTTATTTTTAGAAAAAATAAAATAATTGGGACACACCATGGAGAAGGCTATAACAAACTCCCATGTGCATGTCTGCTACAGACCTGTGAAATGCCTGGTGGTACCACTAGTATATTTATAGATCCAAGTGGTGAGAAATATATTGTGCAGCAGCCCGAAGTTTCGATGTATATTCTGTGCAGAACTGGATCTGGTTAAGGACGGCAGGATATCGGCAGGTTTGTCCCGACTGGCTTGGTCATGTTTAAAGTTTAGAGTTTTGGCAGCCATTAAAATTACCTTCTCACTCTGGTTTATGCTGATGCCCCTGTCCCGGAGGTGCACATTCAGGAAAGTGCTTAGTGAATGAGTTGGACTTGAATCTACCATTTATTCACAGGCACTCGCTGAATTGTGTACTTCTGTGGTGCATAAGTAACACCTTTGCGCTTAAAGCATTGCATTGGATAGCTAGGACGGAGTTGCCAAGGGACACACAGCTTGTCCATGTTGGTCACACATTGCCTGCCCATAACCATGCCAATTCAAATTCCTATGGCCCATTGCTTGCCATACCTGCTCAAAACACATACACTGCTGTTTGAGTTGGCTCTTTCAAGCACTAAGATAAAACTGCTTTGGACTGCCAGTTTTATTTCTAAGCAGTCTGCCGAGTTAGTGGGTTTATCTGTACATTTGCAATTGGTATAATAAAACTGTCTTAACTAAGCGTGACTTAGTCTGCTTCATTTATCAGTTCCTTGCACTGAAGTATCGTTAAAGTTTTTACAGACAGCAGTTTCGACTTGTCAATAGGTATTGGGCATTTGCCAGACACTATCGTATACCCAGGTAATCGCACCATTTTCAAGCTATTGCCATACTTTGGCCAGGTGGTACCATTTTATGGCAGTGCCTGGCAAATGCATATCCCAAGCCTAAACAAAAGCCAAAACTGCTAGCTTTGCCAATACATGTTAAACTTTATGGGCTACTAGTTGAAGCAGGCCTGTTCACAAAGGCAGAAACAAGCAGTGATGGCTGTAAGGTTTCGAATTTTTGGGGGAGGCTTATGGTCTGGTGCGGAACGGATCTGACCAAGCATTTCGGGCTGATTTGCATGTGGTTTCCCCTTTTGCAATGGCTCGGCAGGTGAAGAACGATGGTCTGGAAGGGTGCCCAGAGCAATGCCAGAGGTTAGGATTCCAAACCTTCCAGCCATCACCTTTTTGTTTGGTCTTGTTCACATAGGACAACGTCTGATTTGAGTATGTGGCATGGAAGGCTACCCAGGGCAATGCCACGGTTTGATTTAATCTGTGGAAGACTGCCCTGCGAAGCTGTTGTTGGGACTGATCCAAGACTGTCCTCCATAAACTCATGTTTGAATCGGTCAACTTTCTGTATGCAAACCAAGCCCTTTTCGTCTGTTGTGCATGTTTTGAAGCCTCTATGCGACTCAAGGGGGTTATGCTACTCCAAGCCTAGGGGAAATTGCACCCCTGCCCAACCAGGCACAACTTCCTGCAGCTGGTCCTGGCTGGGGCGTGCGAATGTTTCCAGCAGGTTGCTAGTACACCCCCCCCATCCCCCCTTGGGTGAAGTTCATGTCAGAATGGACACAATCGAGTTTAGAATTTTGCAACCGAGTTCTGAAGCTTTGAAGACGCCTAATCGTTTCCAATGTTGCATTTACAGCTTTTGCTGCGCCGAGCTCGACCCATGTTGAGCGGGAGCGAGAACTGCTCAGGCTTTTGTCTGCACAAAGGAGCCAGCGATCTTCGGAGGACCTTTCATACACTGGTAAGGACGGCTACTGTCAAGTGATATAACCCTTCTGGGTTCGCAGTGCTCTTTACCACGGAGTAGTAAAGTGTATCGCCTTTCTAATGGTTCCTTTCCTTTGAACCCCTTCTGTAATACCGTCGCTATGGGAACACGAATACCTGGAGCCGCCTTCCTGAAACACTCCACTGATGTACGTGCAACTTTGCGCGGTATTGGCTTTAGGGCAAACCTTCTGCTAGTGTAAAAAATGTACCCTTTCAATGCATTTTTGCACCAGAGCAAAGCTTGTGAAACTGTCGGCACTGTTCCTCCTTATAACTGAGGACAGCATTGCCCTAGTGAAAACGTGCATTAAAAGAACCCGCTTTTGCACTAGAGCAATCTATGCCCCAGGGTTGACGTTGTGCAAAATTGCCCTTCCATTGGTTCAAAATGCCTAACGTGGCCCGTGGTGTTGAGTCGGGAGAATATTTCCCACCACTTAAGCGTATTGATGTTTTTAGTCCAAATGAAAGTTGGAAATAACTCATTTTAAATGTATTTTCACTGTCGTATATGAACAATGTATGTTTATGATGTAATTCATCATTGCAATTTTAATTCCAAGTATAATTTAGTATGCAAATGAAAATATAAAGCCTGTTAATTTGTGTACATTTCCAACATCTGCTAATTGCAAAGTTGGGAGCAGTTCCAGTCAATGCAACTCCCTTGCCCTGCTTCTGCAGCTCGGGTTAAGCGCGCCTTTGTCTCGAATTAGCTTTAGGTGGCACGCATCATGTACAGTCGGCATTTGCTGAACCGAATGGCTCTGCTTCATGTCAGGATCACACCCTTCTGACGCCCCTTACAATCTGAACCCTCGTTTGTCAGAGGAATGAGTCTCTCGCTCCTATTATTGTAGCAGCCTCACAACATATGCTAGTGTCGGTATACAAGTGCCACGCTTAGACTTGCTGGTTCATACACACGTGCATTTTGTTAAAGTTGACTCCTGTAATGGGACTCTCTCCCAGGCTTGCCTTTTCAGCTGACCCTTTGCATGCTGGGAATTTTTTTTTTCTTTTTCGTTTAGTATGGGCCAGTAACATGCGGCTTTTAGCGGGCTGGTAAAAAAAAAGCCAGGACAAGGTGGTTTTGGAATTAAAATGGCCAAGTTTGCAGCTATGTCCTTTGATGCGAGCTCTGGACTTGGCGATTTGCTCATAAGTGCAGTACTGTTGGTTGGGAGAGCCATATTTTCAATGTTGTGACGAGGATGGGTTGGGGCCTTTCGAGCATCTTCCAGAGGTCCAGGCTTGGCAGGAGGACTGCTTCTTAGCCCTTATGGATAAGGCACCAACCGTCTAATAGTTTTGATACGTGAGGTGCAAGTGCTTCCGGAGGAGTGGAGTTTGGCCACCGGCTACATTGGTGTTCCATTTGAGACTGCGTTGTTGGTGATATGTGCAGGTTTGAATGATCCTGGCCCAGGGGAGCGGTAGGATGGGGCAGGGGGAAATGAATGGATGTGAAGCTTGCTCATTGTTGGAGACCTAAAATTTAAATTTGTGAGCACCTGTAGTGAGGCAGGCTATTACGTGGTGTGCGGTGGAAGGCCAGCAAAGAGGGCGGTCCCATGTCTGCCATCACAATGGTTTGGACTACCTAAGGAAGTCCTGCAATGGGATGAATGGTTTGTGTGGGTCTGTAGCCATGTGGTTTGTGGCTTTTGGGAGGAATGGCTAGCATCAAGAATGAAACCCAGGGATTTGGCTGAGTTTGACAACTCGGGTGAAGCCTTCCTGTCGCCTGTTGGCTAGCAACTGTTGCAAAAGGTGTTTGGTGGGGAGGGGGGGTATGAGGAGTAAGTCTTGGTGGGATTCAGTTTGAGGCAGGCATTCAGAGGTGAGCGACGTCTTTGGGGAGTTGTGAGGGTGGTGGTGGGCAGTTGGGCGGCAATGACCTTTAGGTACAGTGGAGTTGTCAACACACTGGATTGGCTGATGGGTCATTTAAAAGATCATGTATACAATTAAGCGGATTGAACATTGGGGTCTGCTGAATTTTTAGGACACAAACCATTTCGGGGCAGTTCGAGAAGCCCATCCTGTTGGGGCGGAGGGAGATGAATGTTAGGTGGTCGGCTGCATTGTCAGCCAAGAGGTCAGAGGATCAGAAGGCAAAATACCATGTGTAGGTGGTTCCAGCAGAGTACACTGCTTGAATGGTTGCAGTCTCAGTACTGATTTTGGGCCTGAATGTGTACTCTTGAGGGAGTAGGGAGGCCAAGCTGGTTTATTTTTGGCAAACATTTTGGTTACTACTTTCTTGAAGTTTCCTGATAATGGGGAGGCTTGTAATGGGACTGTTACTGGCTAGGTCCTCTGAGCCAAGTGAGGGTTTATTGAGCAGGGGTCATGAGACCTGCCTTAAACATGTCTGGAAATGCACCTTCTCTGAGGGAGGCCTTCACAATACAGAAGTGCTTTGAGCACTGGGCCAATTAGTTTGAGGGAGAACTGGGTGGAAAAGCTTCATGCAAGTGTTTAATGAAGTGAGGAGCCATCCTTGGAGCCCAGCTATCCATCCACCCTGAGCACTACTCTCCTGGGTCGACTTCATTCTGTCTGATTCTGAGGAATCCACGAGAAGCCAGAAACTGTGGCGGGTTTGGCTACTCCGAGTAAAGCTTTAACGTTTTGAAGCCTTAATGGAGAAGGTGTAGTAAGCCGCCTTTGCCTTGGAGACCAAGTGTCTGTGAAGGCACAGGGATTTGAGGAATTAGATCCTCTGGGCTGCGGTCCTTGCACCACTGCTTTTCAAGGGATCCGATTGAGCGTTGGCAGCAAGCTCCGGTGTGTACCAGTTTGCTGACAGTGCAATAGCAAATGCGTTTGTTCTTTCCACCCCCTACTCACCACAGTATAATTTGGGATGCAACAGTTCTCCAGACATTCACCTTGTGTATGACTGCAGATCCATGCAAGTTTTCAGGTACTGCACTGGATGATAATGGAGTATCCTCACTCCTTTAAATTCCTGTTAATTTGGATTGGTCCAATAACTGTACAATTTTGCACACAGGGCCTAAATGCGGCAGCATTCCAGTACTGAGCGGCACTAGGAGAACTGGCTTTACCGGGAGAATTATTGGCGGAGTCAATGCAGTGAAAGGAGAACAGCCGTGGTTGGTAAGTAGGTGGAGGGTGGTGTGGGGTGTCGATGATTGGATTCTCATAGCAATGGTCTTTGGGGATTCTGCCATGCTTTTAAGGCCAATTTTCTGAAATATATTTACAAGTTGTGGTATGGTGGGGGCTGGCCAGCTATAGTGCATTCTCCTGAACTTACTTTTAGTGATGAGTCACCCAAAAACATGTAGTATTATGAGTGGTTAACATTACTGACAGTAAGTGGAAACTCTTGAACTTGTACAGCAATCACAATAGCCAAAGTGCCCCTGCAAAAACATCCCCTGTTTGCAGATTGCTGGACAGAATTGTGCATTTGCAACGGCCCTTTCCACCTGAATCTGAAGACCAAGGTAAAGCACATCTTACATAATGTGCCATGAAAAGTAGGAACCTTACAAGAATACAGTAATTCCGTAGCAAGCAAAAACACTGCACTACATTAATACCGTGACATGAAATTCTGGTGTTCCCCAGGGTATTGTGCCACTGCACAGTATTTCTATCTGGAAATTGATCCAGACAATTGTTCGCTGCTGAAATACTGTTATTGCAGTTCATTCCAAAGGCCATCCTTGTTGCTTGAAGGCATCTGAAATAAGATGGCTGAACACATTAAAATGCTCATGAAATCTTTTGGAAAGCTGCAACTTTGTCTGCTGAGGTCAAATGATTGCCCTCGTCGTTCTGCGGAAGTGTAGGACTTCTTGTATGCTGTAATTCATTAGCTTTAATCTGTTTATGCCTTTTTCTATTCATGCAGGTTTGTAAGTGTACAAAGTATCCCAAAGGCATCTTGGCACCCAGAATGAGCAGGCCTGTTCTCCTAAAAAGTCTAGCAGAATTCAGAAGGCAAATGCCAGGTCTTTAATTCTGTGGTGTCTAGAAAGTTGTTAAATTAGCTTTATTGGGAGTGAAGCGAAGAGTTTTGCTGCTTAGCACAAGAAACGCCTGCCATATACGTGGTATATTGAAGGGCAGGAATTCCATTTTATACATCAAACTATACGTGATGAAATGAACGTTGTAATTTTTGTTAACACGTTCCGAGACTGGGCTGCTGTCTGAACTAGGAATTATGCTTTATGCTGAATTCTAGATTGTATGGGTCACCAATGCAGGTCTGAGTGCCAGGGACACACTATTGCGAGATCCCAAAGGTCTAAGGTGAGCTACACACTTCTGCAACCCCTGTAGTCTATGGATCACTGCAACCACACGGCTGCGATACATAGCATTGAGAAACTCAAATCAAGATGTCACACGGGTATGCAGTATGCTGATTTGAGGATCAGCAGGAAAAAGGCTGAACATCTCTCCGAGGTCTCGGCGGGAAAAAGCAAGCCTGTGCAGTAGCTGGTGGTCAAAGACTACAAAATAAGTAGTGTAGTGAAACCACGCACAGCGTGCTTTCCACTTTCCCCATCCCCGATGCAAAGCCCTACCTGGCATCCTGCTGCCCCTCCCAACACTGTTTTACTGTGATCAGCACTGTAAGAAACAAATTGGTGTACATTTCATCTTGTATCCCACAGCATGCGGCTTTAGAGAGGGGAGGGCCCGCGGGCCACAATCATCCACCTTTTCCACATCTTGGGGGAATTTCCAAACTCTAGCCACCCAGGGCTCAAGTCAAGGGTACACGCGAGGGGACGGCGTCCACCCACTTTATTCAGAGTGTCCCCTCCAGCTGAAAGAGAAACGGGATGTCCTTTTTGCATTTATGAATTAACGCCGACCTCCTGGATCAAACCGCAGTCGTCAGGCTTGTAGGCCGGACACTTCAACACTGCACTATATAATGTGATGAAAGATAACAAACCTAGGCTGAAATGTCCCATTTCGGTACTGCAAGTCCCATGGAAGACATTTGTGTTGAATCTTGGAGTTTAAAACATGCACACTGTTTAAAGTTTTCAAAAACACGAAGAAAATAACCTGTCTTGGTTTTGTGGTGATTTTATGAAGGGCAAATGCCATACGTCCTGTTCAATTTGGGTGGTTATGCAAAGCCAATTTAATGAAATTTGCTTATTTCACCTTGATATGCTATTTTCTGGTGAAGTCGCATCCCATAGCATTTGTTTTTGAGTCCCCCACTATAATGTTTAGGACTTGACCCCTGTCCATTACACATACACAATGTGCCTGGAGCAATCTATTAACGTTTAAATGACAAGCCACGCTGATCACGCTGCATCGTGTGGGCTTGGGAATGGGTTTTATGTCACAAACAGGCCATCAAATGTTTATGCAAGAGAGCTCTGCTTGTACCCCAGGATATCTATAGGATGTTGGTTTGCATTCCTAGCCAGGAACTGTGCTATGGGCAAAATGTAAGGGAAAGATGGATAGTTTTTGAAGTGGAAAAAAAAAATCCACGCTATAGCTTCCATCCATTTCGAGCACTGCTTGTAGATTACTTCTGTGAAGTTTTTATTCAAAGTTTATCAGTGGAGATTGGTTTAGAACAAGGACTGTTAAAATATAAACATTTAGAGCATGCAGCTCCAGGGATGGCAGCTTAACTGCTGAGCTCCTGAGCCCTGTACTCATCCCTCTATTTAATTGCATATCATGGCTGAGAAGACTCCTGAACCATCACAGCCCTCAAAGGCAAAAGGGAGAAGAAGGAAACGATGGTGAAAGGAGAAGACCAAGTGTTGGAGCAATTGACCAAAATGACTGCAGACATTGCTGAGATTAAAGCCAAACTGTTTGCCTCAGAAGAAAGATGTGGTGAACTGAATACTAAAGTTTCTTCCGTGGAGACTCATTTAAGCACAGTGGATGAAGAGACCAGAAGGATGGCTGAGGAGA
Source organism: Ambystoma mexicanum (assembly GCF_040938575.1). Taxonomy (NCBI): domain Eukaryota; kingdom Metazoa; phylum Chordata; class Amphibia; order Caudata; family Ambystomatidae; genus Ambystoma; species Ambystoma mexicanum. The sequence goes on along the minus strand of NC_090936.1, from coordinate 400,858,151 downwards.
TAAAAGCATTACAAATGAAAACACAGAAGCTGGCCTTGAAGTGTTCTGAACAAGAACATTTCTCTAGGAGGAATAATGTGCGTGTGGCAGGTTATCCTGAAAATGTTGCAAAAGGATGCGCCACTGAATTTTTGGAGAGTGCTTTTAATTAAGATGCTCAAGCTGGACCCGAAAAACCCGTCTGGAGATTGAGGGCGCATAGGTCCCTGGGACCTAAACCAGCTATTGGGCAGAGGCCAAGGCACTTCATCAAATTCTTGAGATTCCCAGTGAGTTGATTCTGAGAAAAGCTTGTGAATTGAAGGACGTAAACTGGGGAGGAAAGATCATGATCTTTGGGGACCTAAGTAGAAATGTTGTGGAGAAAAGGAAGTCCTTTAATGTAGCAAAGGAGAAAGCAAGGAATAAGCACTCGAAATATTTTATGGTTTTTCCGGCAATACTGAGGGTGATCTCCAATGGTCAAACTTATTTATTTACTGGCTCTCGTAGTGCAGAAGCCTTTCTTTCTGATTTAGATGTGGAACCCATGGAAGATTCAAACATCCAGAGAAGTGGTCCAATGGGGGAAAAAGAGAAGCTGAGTGGATTGTAGTATATTGATTTACTGGTTCTGACTTTCTTTAATTGGTGTTAGTAATAATATCAGTGTATTTTTTGTTATTTTTTATTTTTACTTAAGTTTGTTACTACCGGTTTACACTGGAGCGGGATTGTTGGAAGAAAGGACCTGGATTTAACGTGATATGTGATGATGGAATGAGGAAGTTGTTGGCGGGGTGGGGCTGGGGAGAGCCGGACCACTGTGTTGGAGGATGCAGTAACAAACATGATGTGACGCGATATGGAGTGGAAGCGCGGACTGACCCTGGATTTCTTGGGCTGTGACTGGGATGTAACGGTAAGGCGATTGTTCTCACTGGGGTCCTGCTGCTAAACTATGATTGCATGGCGTCTGAGGCCTCATTGTGCAGTTGGATGTTTTGGCTGCATCATCTTTTCCATCATCTTTAAGCAATAACCAGGGCTCAGGAAGGTTGTGGCCATATGGATTACGTACATGCAGCGAGTTTCGGAAGACAGTAAAACAGGAGAGGAAATATATCTTGGTTATGGCTTCTATGCATCTTATCTTAACACTTCGGATTGCGCACCTTAGATTCTTGTGTTTGCGTATGGTTGCTTGTACGTCGGATGAATGACGGAGCCTCCCTTTTTAACTGCATTCCTTTCTGGCACTAACTCAGTTCAATCTGTGTCTAATAAGGAAAAGTGCGCTGGTCAACATGAGGGATGATGCTTGTGACTATGGCAGTTTCTCATGACTTGTGGTCCGTTTTTCTTTTTCTGGGTGATTCATTTGTTCTGATGCTGCTGGGATGTGCTGTGGAACAGCTACTCAGCAATCAGCATGTTGTCACAGCTGTGCCAGTGTCGAAGTCCCATAGTTGAAGGGGCCCAGCGGGTATTGCAATATGATGCTTTCCTCTTGATATTGCTGGCGCTTTCAAATTAAACAGATGTTCCGGTTCTGCCCTGTGATGTTTATATATTGGTGGCTGCATTGAATGTACTCAACCAGTACTGTTGGAGATTGATTACCCACTCCTTTCGTCCCATATGTACTCGCTGCTGTTGCTTACATACTGCTGTGCTTTTGTTCATCAGAGCACATCTTAATTACAGCGGGGGAGAAGGTTGAAATACTGAATATTCTTCTATAGTTACTTGAACAGCGGCTATATTATGCAGAGATTTCATGTATTTTTCCTTGCTATGTAGTGGGATTGCATTGTCTTTGCTTTTTGGGGTGGCTGATGCACAATTAGTCTATTCAAAGGGGATGTGGTGTACACAATGGGTGGGGATTGGGGGGGAGGGGTTGATGAACTTGGGGTGGAGGGAATTATGGGTCACTACTATGTTATAGGGTATAAATATGTGAATGGTGTTTTGCTTAGTTTTAGGATTACACCAAGTAATGCTCTATGTCCAGGCAATTGTTTAATGGGTATTACACAATTACATCTGTTGCTTACTTATGGGAGTGTCTGGGGGGGTAAGGTATATATCATTGTATAGTGATAATAGGACATGTTCCTTGGTGTTTCTTTGCAGCTAGGTAGACCATTCCTTTGTTTTGGGAATGTTGCCTTTCTGTGGGTGGAATGAATGTGGTGAAAACCTGCATTTTTGGGGGCTGAAGTATGAGGTTTGTTTAGCGACTGCATTTGAGACTTGAATGGTGGCAGTTGCTGGGCTTGGGTGGGATATGTTGGCATTCTGGGTTCATATTGTGAGTGAATATTTATTGGTTCTGAATTGTGGTTCCCTTTGGGTGTCTGTTTGATTGGTAATAGTTGAGGAACTGATCAGGTATGCAGGTGCTTTATAGATGTATAGTATGTTTAGATTTGGACAGTATATATGTTGGGTGGTTGTTTGGGTGTACTTCAATTGGATGCAGTGGTGGAGGGGGATGTTAAGAGTAGTTGTGTTGGCGGAAATGGTCATTATGGTTACATAGGATGTAAGTGCATGAGGAATGAATTTGTATATATGCGAGTGATCTTTGCAGAGAGGAATGGTATGAAGCTACATTGAGTTATGTGATAGTTTAACTGAAGGTCTTTAATTGCAATAGGGAGTTTTTTTTATTTATAGATGTTATGGCCTTGGATTCTGGACGGGATGGGTTTGAACACACTATGTATGGGAGGGCGTACTCACATGGAGTATGAAGTATACATTCAAATTGTACAATGGTTTATAATAGGTCAGGGTGTTGCGTTTGTCTGTTTTTTTGTCTTGATTTTTCATGTCAGATCCTGGATTTAATTTGATGGAGGGTTGGTATGGTCAATGTTTGACAGTTTTTCCTGTTCAGTGAGTAATATGGTTAGAGGGAACATTAGCTCTGGTTGTAATTAAGTGTGAAACAATTTGGCTGATTATGTTGCGATGAGTACACTAACAGTATTCACTTGGAATGTTAAAGGTTTGAATTGCCTGTGTAAACGTGGGAAGGTTATGGCGAGGCTACATAGGGTGAAGGCAGATGGTGTTTTTACAAGAAACATTTGGTGAATGAGGATATTCGCTTTTTACTCAATTCTAGCTATCGTAAAGAACTCTCTAACTGTCAGAGTCGGCATACTTTTTAGAAAGGGGTTCAGGTTTAACATCGAGGTAGTAATGGATGGAGAGGGTCAGATTTTTGTGGCTGTCCAGTGGAAAGACTGTGACGCTGGGATGGGTTTATGGTCCGTGTTCGTCAGGGAAAGCTTTCTTTGATGTAATGTCATGGTTACCTCATGAAATGCATGGGGGAGACTATTTTTGTTGGGAGGTGATTTTAATAGTGTTGGAGATTATAGAATTGATCGGACTAGTCGGTGTAGGTACACAAATTTTGGTGTATGCAGAGTTTTTTTTTTTTTTTCTGCAGAATTCAATCTGGTGGATGCATGGAGAGTTTCATCCATCTTCGAGAGTATACATTTTATTCCCCTGTACATACTTTTTCAATAATTATGTGTTGGTCACAGATAGGTTGATGGAATTGATGTGAGTATTAGAGAGGGGGACTTTGGACCATGCTCCTGTGGATTTGCGAGTGATAATGGATAGGAAGGTGCCTGCTTTTGTGAGGTGGGGGATTTGGATGAGGAGGGGGTTGGGGAGGTTATTCAAACTTCCATGGAGAGAGATTTTGAAGAAAATGCAGGATCTGCAGAGTTTAAAATGGGGTGGTATGGTTTTAAGGCCGTGATGAGGGGGGAATTTATAAGTAAAACTGTTTATTTGAGAAATAAACATTTAGGCGAATTGAAATCTATGGAGGCTAGGCTGTCGTGTTTGCAACAAAAATATGCATGCTCGGGTAGGGTCAAGGATGGGTTGGAAATGTTGCAAGCCCAAAAATTATTGGTGAATAAGACAGACATGATGGCAGAGAAGGGTCTTTTTTTTTCCTTTTTTACAAAAAAATTTGGGGAAAGTGGAGATAAGAGTGGCAAACTACTTGCTAATAGGCTGAACGGGATGGCGGAGAAATCGTTTGAAGTATTATAAATGAACGTGGGGATATGGTAATGAAGAATGTTGATATATGTGCGAGTTTCAAATAATTCTGAGAAATTATATACTGAGGTGTTTCCTTCTGAGATGGAATTGAATTATTTTTTTTACAACTAGACATCCCTAAGTTGACGTCTGAAGAAAGATCAACTGGAAATGGGGATTGACACGGATGAGGTTTTGCTAGCAATTGAACAACTTTGTACTGGTAAATCTCCAGGAATGGATGGCATACCCGTGGAGTTTTATAGGAAATTTAAGACCGACTTGGCACCCATTTTGTGTAAATTGTTCAATGTGTTTGTGCAAGGAGATTTATGTCAATCAATGTGGGAGGCAATGATACCTTAATACCAAAGGAGGGCAGGGATCTTAAATGTTGTAGCAACTATAGGCCATCTCATTGCTAAATGTGGATGTGAAAATACTGGCGAAGATTATGGCAAATAGGTTGGAAACATGTATGGGGAAGGTGAAGTGAAAGGATGGGGCTTACTTCGCTTTAGTGGGCATAGGCTTTTTCTTGTTAAGGTGCTCTATGAGAAGGTTCAGCAATTTTTTTTTTTTTTTTTTTTGATGGCCGAGGATTTTAGTTTGTAGAGAATTGAGCTTGTTTAGCATGGCAGACTGAATACTGTTGCACAAACTTTCATCCTTGAGGAGAGAGGGGGGGGGGCGTGGAGGGTTTTTCTAGCTGTCCAAAGATGGAGGATTTCTTTGGACCCTGATTTGACGTCATTAATAATTTGTAGGACACAGCTTTCACTCTCGTGATGTTGGCTTTGTAAGCTATGGAAATGGCTTTGAAGGAGCTTCTAGTGGCTTCAGAGGGGTTGGATTTCCATGCATAGAAGGCAAGCCTCTTCTGAGAACGTTGGTCAAGAAGTTCTTTCGAGAATCAGGCGTTGGAATGTGGTTTTTTTTTTTTTTTTTTTGCTTTTTTAAGGGCTAGGGGGGCAGCAACGGCGTTGACAGCTTGGGCAACGCTCTGTTTAAAGGTGTTGGCTAAGGTTTCCGCGTTTTTGGAAAGCGGGGCCTGCAGGGCGGGCACACAAATGAAGGGTGCTATATTTTCAGCTGTCAATTGGTGTGAGCTTCTTGCGAGAGCAGCTGGACATGGGGTGTTGGGCCTGAAAGGCTCTTTTGGTGTCGAGATTATACATAGGGAGGAGGAATTTGTATTGCCTGGGAGTGTTATTGATATGTTGTATTTTATTGGCTGTGACATGTTTCCCTATTCTTGAGCGTTGGAAAGCATTTTATGTTAAACTACTCATAACTGTTTTTCTTATTGTATTTGAAATCATTAAATAAAATATATAAACATCTTGGCAGAACTGCTAGTTCCATCTGGACGGATAATAATGCAAGTCAAGATGTATGGGAGCGCAATCACAGTATGAACTAGGTTAGCCAAACGTATTGTGTGTGAATTGCGACCGAGGCAATGTGATACCGAGGGGATTGGGCAAGATGTGGAAGTGCTTGGTGCTACACATTATAGCCTGTCTTATTATTTTGATGACCCAATCCAGTACTTTCCTGGATATGCAGGTGATCGAATATTTTCTAAAACCTGGTCTACCAGGTTAAAAGGCACAGCTAGATCCAGGGGTGTTGCCAGGTCTAGAAAAGATCCGGGGCTATGCTAATTTTGGGACTGTGGGCTAGCTAGCTTTTTTGGTTGTAATCCCTGTGATTCTCTCCGGGGCTACAACCAAAATACCCAGGACTATAGCCCGCCCCTTCTAGCACTGCTTCTAGCTAGATCGTACAAGATGGAGCCATGCTACAGTTGGTTTAGGTCTGCTTGACCAAAATTTTTTTTACCTTTTACTATTTGACCTATTTGTTTTTTTTGAAATTTCTGTGGGAGACCCCACAGCGCCACCACCCCACCTCTCCGTCACTTCCCCCACCTTACCTATTTCCTAACCCCACACCACATATTTTATTTTGACTGATTTTCAACAAAAAAAATCAAAAGAAAATTGTCAAATAGGAAAGGTCAATTTGACTTTCGATCAAGTATGCGAATACCATATAGTATATTTCACACAGGTCATTTAGTACTTTGTCAAGTGTATTTTCCCTGCCCATCAGAATAGACCAACGCAAACCTCCATGTGGGAGAACATGCCTTCACAGAAGCTTGCCTGGACCAGGCAATTATGAAACTGGTTGGAAATTGGGCTAAACGCTGGGGTGGAGTTTTATTTTCTTCAGAAGACTGTGCTGCCACTTTTAAATGGGGCACATAACCTTAAAAGTGAATTAAGGTATGTAATATCAGACCATGTCGGAGCAGATTAATTTGATATTTTTGGTTTAATGGCAGGTCATCTGGTGATCCCGGAAACTTTCACAGTTGCAATATGCCCCAACCTCCCCCCCTTCCGATTGGGAGTTGAATAATAGCTTGCGTATTTTAGTTGAGGCAGACTATTTAAGATGTGGCCGAGTAAAAGCTGGAAAGGACTTTGTATATTCTGTCATTGCTAAATTAATTGGAGATCTTGTCAAAAGTAAGAGGCAAGATTTTAATGTAAGCACGAATGGAACTGTCAATAGATAGGATTCCCAAGTTTACTCAGGAGCACATAGGTTGCATTAGTGATTTTCAGCCAGACCGATTTGATTAATAACACATTTGTATAGAAAGTATTGCATATTTTTTGTCTTGGCATTGTGACAGGTAACTTTCCCACTTCACAGTAGCTGCATCCTTCTTTAAATTCTGCACTTTGGCAAAAGCACCATCTAAATTCAATAAATATAAATAGAAATCTGGATGGATTGCTGCTCTATATCCGTGAAACTCCATTTTAGAAACCTTTGTGGGGCTAATCGAACCAAGGTTTTCAGGACCTCCTAATGGAGAGGATATCCTTCACATTCGACGTGGGAACAAAAGAGCACAGCTGCAAATGGTGGTGGAAGTTGGCTTGCAACAATCTGAATTCTTTTGAAGATTTACGGTCTATGTTGCTAAAACTTTAGTTTGTATGTAAAAGTTAAAGCCATACTGCTGCCTCTAGACGCATTGTTCCTGACATTTTGTAGCCCTCTAAAAAAAAAAAAAATCTATGCAGCAAATATTTGAAAACTGTCTCAGACCAACATGGCTCGAAGGGAGGAATAAACTTAATTTAATATGCCATGCACTGACTGTGACCGATCAAACTTTCAGACTACAAGTGAAGTCATATCTGTTTTGCACATCTGGATGGAAAATATTCTTTGATCTTCAATCTTTCACCTTGTCAGAAGGAATCTGGATTTAATGCAAGACTAAAATGTATTTTTTTTTTAGGTAAAACTAGACCATTATTAACTAGGGGGTTAAGATTAGGTGGACTGCGTACAACAATTGACTCTGCTTCGATTGGCTTGTCTTTGGAATGCCACAAATGGGAGTTTTATTTTTGTTTCATACATTTTTGATGGCATGAAAAACCAATCTGTGTACATCATAGTTTCTACATGAATGATAAGAAGAAACTGTTTATAAACAGTAGCAAAACTTGAATAACCCAAACTTAACACATTGGATTAAACTACGCTTATCGGAAACCTTTTCTAGCTATATACAGGGGAAAGTAAACATGAAACACAGTACAAACTAGTGTAGAGAGGGAGGCATGAGGGGGGAGATAAAGATGGGATTGGGGTAATCTTCAGAGCTGAAATATTAAGATTTCAATAAAACAGAACACTTAAAGAATATCTAAACCTTAATTTCAATTCACACTTGTGATGTAATATTGGAGTTAAGGCTATACATGCCTCCAATTTGTGTATATTGCATATGGAGTTCCAGGTTTTATGGTTAATAAACAGATTCCTTCCAATTGGTGGTATTTATTTGATTAGTTTATTTTAACCACAGTTCAAATTCTTAAGTATGGGAGTCTGTGATGTTGAAATAGGGTGCTTCCTAGATATAGGATTTTAAAGTAAAAAGGTTCCTTTAACTTGCATATACATTTAATGAGACGGCGGACACCACTCCATTTTCTAATGAATTTGCAGTGAAACGTATGTTTAAACAATCTTTACTATCCGGACCATTCCAACATTTGTCTGCAGATAACTTACATTTATAAAGCATAGCTGGAGTAATCGTCTCGCAAAAAGTATAGTGGAGTTAGATTAGCTGAGACTTTTATTTGTTCCAAAATTGTCATCGGGTATCATTCAAGGGTTAATGAACAGTCACGTTGCCATTCTTTCTGTGTTCACTGAGATTCTTCCAGCTAGTTCTTAAAAAGGGCAGGCTGAAAACTGAATGTATATATGGTATTGGCTAGCGGCGTTAATTTGTCCAGAGGATTCCATTAGGAGTTGCAAATTATCAACAATGGCATTCATCAATTAATATTGGATGAAGGACCTTGGTGTGACAAATTTCACTCTGAATTCATTGTCGGTGGAATGCCCGGATTGGAAAGTTAGTGTACATATTTGATTCCTTTTTAATATCCAACTTTTCCAATAAATAGCTTTACTATTGATTCGGATATGATTGTTTAACCAGGTAAATTGATGTGAACTCTGAGGGGTTTGTAGAGATAAGATATATTCAAATCAGTTTAGCAGTGAATTGAACATTGGTGCATTTGATAAATGTATTTGTAATGAATAGCAATCAGATGGGTAGAAGGGCCTTACCATGAAGTTGTCAACACCAAACCCATGTCACAGTATCAAAATGATTGACTGGACAAAACCAGTTCTGTGATTGCTGTAGAATGAATGGTGAGTGATACTTGGTAAAAGAGGGAAATCCCACTCCTCCCCACAACCTTTCTGTTTAGCTTACCAAGGGAAAACCTGTTTTTACTTTCTGCATAGAAATTTGGTGAGACATAAGTCTAGCTTTAAAAAATGTGCCTGGGATTGGGATGGAAAGCATGAATAAGGTATATAGGATAATCGGGGAAATAATCTTAATGGATTGAAGACAACCCCATCAGGATAAGTATAGCAGGGACCATGAATTCAAGAGATTTATGTTTTAGTTGGTAAATTATTGGTGTTTTCTTCAATGATATCTTTGACCGAGGAGACCATTTGTAGACCTAGATATATTTTCTTATGGCACCATTTCATACCAAATGTTTGGACTCCATATTTGGTACAGTGAATGTTCATGGGAATTTTATATCCAGATGCTAATGAGCAGTGGGTTATGATTTCAAGTAAGTTCTCTAAAATTATTTTGGGATTTTAAGAAATGGAAGAATGTCATCTGCATAAGCAGCCAATGTCACTTGTATATCACCAAATGTTACTCCTGGGATGTGTGGATGCATTTTAATAGATTCTAAAAAAAGGTTCAAGGGCTAAAACAAATCACAAAGGTGAGAGGACATCCTTGCCGTGTACCTCTCCCAACGGAAAAAGGGACAAATTGGCTATTTATGAAATGGAGGTTTTAGGATTGGAGTGAAGTATACGTACCATAGATGGGAAGGTTTCAAGAAACCCATGCCACCACACAGCATCAAACAAAATCCCACTCTACTCTATCAAAAGCTTTTTTAGCACCTAGGTTAACAGATGCTAGGGATCTCTTGAGGGACAGCAACACTCAAGTCATCTAGAATGATTCTAATATTAGATGAAGAAAGCCATCCCCTTACGTAGCCAAACCAATACTGTTTTATTAGTTTAGTCTGTGTGCTAGAATTTTTGCATACATTTTGCAGTAAGTGTTAAGGCAATGGGTCTAACTTTGTGGCAATTCAGGGTCTTCTTTGGATTTCGGCAATGCCAAAAACATGGCTTCTGTAAAGGAGCCTTATTTTGAGTTTGAAATAAAATGGGCATACATTTCATGTAATTTGGAAGTAAGTATTGATTTAAAATGGGCATACACATCAATGGAGAATCTGTCTGGTCCAGACGCCTTACCTTTTTTAAGGTAAAGTATAGCTTTGAATATTTCATTTTCCATTATTGGTGAGTTAAGTGTATCTAAGTTGATATTGGGATACATTGTACAAGTGATATTGAAAGTCAGAGCTGTTCGGATTATTTGGGGTGGCGTTGGTGGAATAGTTGGTGATGAAACTTGCTGACTACCTTTGCAATCTTTGCCTTCAAATTTCCTTTTTACCATTGAAATCCTTTCACTGTAATTCTACTACTTTCCTTTTTAATTTGGAGGTAGGCTAGGGATTTACCTATTTTGTTGGAAAATTGATGATTTTTATAATAATTTTAACATATTGGAATAGGAATATATTTAATTTTTAATTGTAATCTACTAGAGTATATTACAGCCTGGGTTTCCTGGGAAGGATTAGATATATATTCTATATTTTTTTTTTGGGTTTCTTCGGATTCATCTTTTCTTTGCCACAAAAAAGATCTCTCACTGTCATGCGAAGGCATTTCTGATGGTCCTCCCAATATGGCGCCTTCTGGAGGGAGCAGTATTGTAGCCTTGCAGGTGTCAGGTGAGTGCTTGGCTCAGCCTCCTTTCCAGGGGAATGCATTTCAGCCCATCAGACCTGGAGATCAATGCATTGCTACTTTCTATGGCAAATGCTCCATGAGTCTGAATCCTTTCTTTCCTTTATCTGCATGTCTGCATCAATCTTTCTTTCCTTCCATTCAATCTTATGCTTTCACAAAGCATACGATCGCCAGACGTCCCCTTCCGGAGAATCTCATGCGACACCCCCCGAAGGTAGAAAGTGTAGTTGGGTTACCATAGCAACCCTGCGCGGAACTACCCTGACCTTTCCTGTTTTGTCCAGACACCCTACAGAGAACAAACGAGCACGGTCATCCAATTCCTCCCAGCACTTTGCTAATTCTACAGTGCGCCCTGACTTGCGCGGCGGAACACGTACATGCAACACTCGGGAATCTAACTCCTGGTATGTGGCGAGCCTCCCCCATCCAAACAAGCCTCACGAAGAGTACTAGCAGACGCCACAGGGTAGGTGCTGTTCTCACTGAATTATCCCTCCTTCACAATATACTTATTATATTCATGGTTGCTTTACTTCCGCATAGGGAGACGAACTAGCAGCAATCCTTCCAAGCCTACTCACTTTAGGGAGTTCTCCTATTCCTAAAGCAACATTCATAGGTACACACTTTCTCAGGATAATCCATTCAACTCTTTTTCCTCCTTGCTCTCTTCTCTTACCATATAATACTCTCATTCTTTTGCATGCAGCCACTCCCATCTAATCAAACCTAGTGCCTGCATCCATCCGGAAGAAGGACCTTTCATCAACCAGGGATCCGGCACTTTGTGAGCTCACGCCCAGGGTCCCCCCCCCCCCCCCCCCCCCCCCGAGGGTTTCCCTGAGAAGCCTGTGCCACTGTGGCCGCATTGCTGGTGCAGGAGCATAGGGTTTTTAGGGGATTCTTTCCTCCACTCATCTGCTGAAGATACCGGTTGCATCTGCGGTGACCAACAGCGTTCGCCATTGAGATAATAACTAAAGGAATCTGTACAATCGCAACAATGCAATTCAGTCTATCTGCTAGGTGAGTAGAATGAGGAACAGTGTTATTTTCCAAACCATAATGTATACAGCTATAATATGAATATCTCGGTCTGCAAGTATCGGCTAACAAGCGCCAGTCTTTGACCAAGCCAGTAAAAGGAATAATACAGCTTACTATATTTTGATTCAAGCACGAACCCCAAAAAAACTACAAATACTATAGCTTAGACGGAGATTGTTTTCCAAAAGACAATTTCACGAAGTCTAATGCATATACAACTTGAAATTTAAAGTGGAATTGTTGGTACAAAGTTTCCTTACACCCAGAGGACGGACTTGGAAGGTTGAAATACGTGTTGGTGTGGTTAATAATTATATATGTTCAAATTTCATGAGATACAAATGAATGGTTTGATACTGCCCGAATATCTATACTCGTACATGTTCTACCCTGATTTTTTAATATTCAGACTAATAAATGTTCTACCTTCAATGTGTTTCCAATTGTATTTTGAACAGGACACCAACCACTGAATAAACTAAGCACTCACCCAGTGCTACCTTGTTTTTACAATGTGTGGCTGATATTTCCAGTAGGAGTTGAGCGCAGTGAGTGAGGATAGCTTCTTCTAGTTAACTCTTTCCTAAACCTATCCAGGCCGGGGGATAGGCCTGCTGACTGGTAGGTCCAGTGTAGGACCCTATAGAAAAGGTTGCCATTGGACAGGTCTGTCTGGTGGTATACTTGGATCATCCACGAAGTTGTTACACTAAAAGTGTTAGTGAGAGCCTGGTAATTGGTGGGCAACACTCGCCATCTGAACCCAAAACCCATTGTCCTGATTGGTCCGGCTGCGGCCCCCCAAGCCTGGGACAAACGTCGTTCCCAGCCCGCGAGACACCTGTTCTCAGTGCATGTCTCCTATGTTTCAATAATTTCAACTGTCTGCTTATAACAATAGTGTAAAGAAGACTAATGCCATGAGAGCACTCCATTCCCATTGTGGATGGTGTCTGGAAGGTAACAAATATTTTGCAAATCGCTGTTCAGCCGTGGGGCTGCTGCTCATTCTCAGCCTCAGTCTTGGCGTGTTCACAACTTGGCCAAGTCACGTGGTTAGAGACCACTCTCGCAGGCTCGATTGCCCTGAAATGGTGTATATTCCATAGGGAATCTTTGCTGTTGCCTACGTTACCTTGGCTCAGGATATGGAATGTCGCTTTGCAACATGTCCTTGATCGTCTGTGCTCAACGCTGTAGGTGATTCCGCTTACTGTTATACCTTACTGTTTGGGGTTTCTTTGTGATCGGCACGGCCTGTTTTTCTCCTGAGGCCTACTCTGGCTCTCAATACGGAGTCGTCATGATGTCCATATGTTAGTAAGAGCTTTATGGTTGGTCAGGTCCCTTGGGTGCTCCTGTCCTTCCATGGGGCTAGCTGCATAGAAAATCAGCAAGCGTATACAAATTCTTCTTCCTGTGGTGCTATAGCGAGCCTAATGGTAAAATAACAAACATGCTACTATGTAGATGTAGTACTCCATCTCACAAACTCCATGTTCTTCATGTAGATTTGTGTGTGAGGTGTGCAGATTGCGCATGTGCTTCATGTCTAACGGAGCTTTGTCATCGGGATGTCTAACGACCTGCATCATACTAGCCTTTTAATAGAGTGCCTTTAGTCAAGTCGGTCCATGCGGTTTTCCCAAACTGTCTTGTTTCTTCGTCCATTCTTGGCAGGGTTTGTGTTGCTGTGGGAACATATGACCGACTGGCTGGCTACCGCTCGCGGTAATTGTCCTTAGTTGGAGCAGTGGAGATAGGCATAAATTCGTATGACGGGCGACCATATTGTTGGTACTACTTTCGGTTAGAGGGTCGTCCAGGACTGAGTTGGCTCGGATTCTTCTTCACAAGTGTGCCTGAAGTTTCCAAAAACCTAGGTCTGATGTGTTGGGGCCATAGACCTTTGGAGTAGTAGAGTGAACAACAATATTTAAAAGGACCCATCTACCTGATTCTTTAGATTCTGAGAATCTTGCAATAAGTGTTTTTATCAACCAGAATAATCACTCCATTATTTTGTCTTGAGCCGCACTTGTGTAAACCTTTCCTTCCCAATGTTTCTTAAGTTTGGCAGCTTCAAATGCAGTGAGGTGTTTATTGTATGCAAGCAATGCAGGGTTTATGTCTGAGATATAACATTGTTTGCCTTGCCTTTTGATGGGATTATGGATACCTTAACATTCCAGGATGATATGTTTGACATTCATAAATAAACATTATGAACCTTAAAGAAAAAGTAAATTGATCCATGGGAGAATGAGTATAAGAATTTCAAAATAAATTGTCAATTAGTCGTTATCCTTAGGGGAAGAACATACGGATAAAAAGATACATGAGGAGAGAGGGATGACAAACAGACATGAACATGAGAGAGAGGGTGAATCTTGAGTCTTGATATGATGGGTCCTATTGGCTAACTGGAAACCGCCAAAACTTTCCATGGTTTAACCTAAAAACGGTAATGAAGACGGAGTGCCCAGCTAGCGCAGGCCGTACACTGCCTCGCTCACGCATTGTCAACATAGTCATAAAGACTTATTAAGGGGACTTCACGTTGGATTATTAGTCGAAGGTGCAGCTGTGTCCAATTAATCTAAACTTTGAGATTGGGTACATTGACTCAGTACGCAGTGATTATCAAGAGGTTGTGTGGCCCCTTGGGGTTACTTTCAAGGATGCATGATGAACCATTCCATAGCTAGCATGGAGTTGTTGCAAGGGTGGCCTTAGCAACAGTAGCTGTTTTCTTCTTGGGGCAGTACTTTACAACATCTTGAGAAGGTATTATTCCCATTCCAGACAAGTTGTTTATACATGTGCAACTCATAATGGAAAAAAGTCAAGATGTAAAGTCCAGAAGAGCAAATAGGTTAGTGCTTGACTGCTTAGTAGCATTCCCCTGAGCTTGCATCGGGCCAATCCTGTGGGCTCTGTGAATGCTGAGTTGTACTGAAGAGTAATGGAGGTTAGGAAAAGAATAGTGTCCTCTCCTTCAGTCCCATCAGGAAGTCCCACAATTCAAAGGGCGATTCTGTTTTCCAGGTTTTCTGATTGCTTTTTAAGTGTATTAACCAAGTTTTCTAGGTTGGCAACTTTGTTCATGTCTTCTGCTTTGCTCACTCTGCGCTCCACTTCTGTGATCCTAGAATCAAAAGCTGAGCATGTTTAAATATTGTAGTTTGTTGTAGTCTCCATAAATGGTTTTAAAGCTCTGATTTCTGTCAAGCGTGGCTGGGTCCATACTATCCTCATTGGGAATAGGTGAGTCTGTTTTTGGCCTTTTTAACGTGGCAGCCGTTTGTTTTTTAGCCACATCTTTCTTAGATGTTGCCATATTTAGAACTGGATATGTAGTATATGGATTTCGGTGCCCCTTAAGATTAAAGAGCCTTTCATTGGTAATTAGCAGTTGGAGCTACAAGCAGTATTCTAGAGTTTATGGAGCTTAGAAGAGCACAATTGCTATGTAATTATTGGCGGAGTAATCTTCACAATTTTCCAACAATAAAATGATTGGTCTATTGATGTACCTGAAACCCTTAAGTGTATGAATGTGGTGTGGCTTCTTTACAGGCTGAGCCATGTTGTGATGAAAATGTTTCCTCCAGAAAGCGGTGTGCATGTCGCGTGTCTCCCTGGAACAGCTGACTGGAAATCCAGATACGCTCTGTGCTTTTCGTCCTTGTGCGCTGCTCTCCTGGATGTCAGCAAATCCAGAGCAACCCCAGATACGGTGGATTTTTGGATTTAAGGTTCCGACTGAGAACGGGGGGGGTGTAAGAAAATCCGACTTTTGTAACATTCATATATAATATCTTAATCCTGTAGAGCAGAGCTCTGTACCTAGGCCGCCATTTCGCTCTGCACCAGGCCGCGCCCCACATGGCCTGTTCTTAATAAGTGGCTGTAATGCTGGAAACGCCTTATGGAGGGACAGGGCCTCCTAATGCACTTGTGTTTTTTTTTTTTTTATTTTTATTTCTGCCCTTGAGGTCCAGCCTGGGCCTCTGGCAGTGCAGCTCTTCCCGTTTCCTTTTGGTGAACCCCCATGTGATATCCTTATGGCACCCACAGGGAGGGGGTACACTCTTGTATGCCTTGTGTGTTTTTG
This sequence comes from Ambystoma mexicanum, assembly GCF_040938575.1. Classification (NCBI taxonomy): domain Eukaryota; kingdom Metazoa; phylum Chordata; class Amphibia; order Caudata; family Ambystomatidae; genus Ambystoma; species Ambystoma mexicanum. The sequence continues at coordinate 400,842,421 of NC_090936.1, read as the reverse complement.
GGCACCTGTATTGCCTACAGAGCAGGGTATGGGCTGGTGGCAGCTACATGCTGACTTGGCAGTGGCTGAGTGTCCTCCACATTTGGGACACCCAGCCCTGCCATAGGAATCGATGGATTCCTGAAGAAGGGCAAAATGGCCACTATTGCCTCTTGGTTTCTATTGCTCGGACTGTCCCTTCTGCCTGACTGGCTGTTGGGTGGAAATACCATGTATGGCTCTAGGGCTGCCTCCTGGCAGATGCACTGGAGCCTTCCCAGGGGCTGTGTTGTGGGTACACCCTTGGAGCAGGACCTGTGTGAATGGAGTTTGAAGTGAACTCCTTCTGTGTTATGGGTGTCTGGTTTCTGTGTGACACAATGCCTGAGACAGCCCCGACAAACTGACATGAATGTAGCCTAGTGGGTGGAATGAATTGCCTGAATGCCTGTGAGCCCGATTGGCTACCTGCATGTATGCCCTGCTCCACGATTGGTTGACGGAGCCTGGCTCAACATGACTGAATAGGGAACATGTATATAACTACGGTCCCTGCACTCCCCCCAACTTGTTCAGAAGCTGAAGTCGATACCTTAAGCAGCTCCAGGGTCCCAGAGTACAGAGGAAGGTCCACCAGTGGGTTTTCCGCCACATAGATCCAACAAAGATGTCCTGTGGGTCCAGACTTGGTGAGGGTCCGTATTCTACTCCAGTGGTCGAGTCCAGGTCACTAGAAACCATCAGACGTTGTGCTGCAGCACCAAGTCTGAAAACTGCTTAATCCCCCTCCCCCTTACACCCTTTGCCGCCAGAAGTCATCCAAAGTCTCCAGGGGTCTTGCTCTCATCTTCCAAGCCTTTAAGTAGCCCACCGCAAGTTTAATCTTCCCAGGACTTCTACAATCATAGAAATTGACAGAGCACCCACTGCAAAGAGCCAACTGCAGCACTTCCGGAAGACTTTGGTTAAGTTTTCTTCTTTGAATCAGCATCCCAGTGGCTCCTTGCAAGGGGGGGGGGGGGTTCACCCTCAAAACTGAGAATCTGCCACTTTGCCTGCCAAGGCACCAAAGGGACTCTGACGAGGAAGAACATCTTCTAGCCTCAGTCATCCGGGGGTCCCAGATTGATCTTGCATCTTTCTCCTGTGGCCTTTCAGGTACTGTAGTGTGGTAGAACCTTTTAAGAAGAAAGAGAAATATTGAACATTTTTGGACTTGGTTGTAAAAGACCACATAAGTTAAACCAACTTTTCCATTTCAAGTGTCCCAGGTTGGGGGATCCTAGCACAGAATTGTGTCTCTAATCTAAAGAAAGCATTCTGCCACTAACTAACCTGCCTTTCTTCTCTAATCTATGCTTACACCTCACTTAATGTACATGCCTTTTTGAAATTGTCTGCAGTTGGTGCATTTATTGCTGAATTTACATATTGTGCGATAACAGTGTAGATATTTGCCATTCTTTGAATGGAACTGGAGGTTGTGTATATATTGGTAGAACCTTTTATATAAAGACGCAGTTTTATCATATAACATAGTGAGTTGACGGGGGCGCTGTTGTACGGCAAACAAAATGGCAGCTCTCAGCTACCACACTGGGTGTCCACCTCAGCTGCATAACACCTTCTGGTCGCCCTGGTCCACACTTTAGCCATATTGAGATTTTGAACGGAGGCAGTCGGGATCGAACACGGGTGGATGCATGCCCCGCGGTGGGGAAGACCTCTGGGCGTGCTGAGCACTGCTCCACCCACATTCCTACACGACTTCATGGCAAAGTCACATCAACAAGCCAGAATGGGCTGCATCGTGGGGGGGGGACACAAACTACACCAGAGGGGAGCTGCTTCCCCCCCCAAATCCCCGGGACACATTGGCGCTCCGGCACAACAGCCCGCTGCGCGCACTGTTGCTTGCTGCAGAGGGGGTGCACAGGGCGTAACACTCTATACACATGGCACGGGGGGGGGGCCCCCCCTATGAGACCAGAACCACTCCCTGAAACAGTAATTCTGCCGTCGGAGCATCTGGCCTGAGCCGTGCTCCCACCCAATGGGGGCAGACCTGGTCACCAGCTAGAAACACTGGGTAAAGCCCGGCCTCTAACGCAACTCTCATCCTGACCTAGACAGTCCCGCCTAATGCGAGACTGCAGTGTCTATTGTGAGTAATGCCAACATCTGCAGCCTGACTTGTGATGACACTCCGTGTCCCTGAGGGCACCATCGGCACTGCTTGAGGAGCTGGGACAGGCCTGTATCACCCCATTTATTACCAGACGGACTGCATGAGCCCTAGGTGGGCACCTTTTGAATGCATGCCAGAACTAGTGCGAGAGTCACCATGGAACTGATGGTCGGAGCATTTATGCTCCAACACTTCCTTCACCTGGAGGACACATTGGAAACACTGATTCTTACAAATCATTTGCTGTCCTGAATGGCCACCTATCCACTGGCGAGAGTCCCAGGTTCACCGTGGGAGGATGACAAAAGGGAGTACAAGACAATGCTCCATGAGTCAGTGCACTAAAGCCACCCCTAAGCTATTGGTAGCCGCAGAGGCAGCAGCCGCCATGGAGCAAAAACCATCCTCTGTCGAACCCACAAACACAGCACATGATAACGTGCATGCAGGAGGGATTTGCTAAGGTTCATAGCAAGCAAAATGACATGACTATCACCATTGACTCAATTAGTCGCACATAGACAGAACGGACCATCAGCTAGAAGAAGCCGAGACACTAGTGGGCACGATGGAAGACTACATGTCCAACCTCTGAGCTGAACTACACTTTCTAAGCAAGTACGCCAGATGGAGAGAAAAAATTATGATTTAGAATCTCTATACCGCCTGAACAATATTCGCATTATAGGAATCCCAGAGAGCAACACTGAATCCTCCCTGGAACAATGGATCACTAATATCCTGCTGCCACTCTTGGGTAACACTACACTATCACCACAATTTGCTGTTGAACGTGCTCATATATCATTGGCTCAAAGCCCAAACCTGTTGCACCCTCACATCCAATCATTGCACGTATCCTCAATTCCCGGGATCGAAATGCCATTCTGCGTGCGGTCCGCGACCAAGGAGACCTAATGATGGGATCAAACAGGATTCACATATACCCTGCTTTCTCGGTTGCTGTGCAGCAGAAAAGAAAAGCCTTTCTGGCAGTCAAACGACTTTGTGATGAACACTTGAAATACGCCATGCTGTATCCTGCTAAGCTCTGTGTGGAATGGAACGACCAGGCCTACTTTTTCACGCTGCCTGGGGAGGTTATAAAATTCCTGACTGGGCATCCTACCAGCACCTTAGCCAGTTGGTGGTGGCCGTCTGATGTACTTGCACTGTGACCTAATACTTGGAACATTCACACTCTAAAGGGTCTCTCTGCGTAAATTCTGTAAGTGCTCCCTGGTCGCCTTCTCAGCACTGCCCAGTTTGCTAGGAGGCCGAGGCCTCCCTCTGCCAAATTGTCCTGATCCGTGACCAAATGACAGCCTCATGGGTGAAAGTTGACTTTAATGAAGGCTGTGAACATATAACCTTTTCTATGGGATTAAGTCTGTGGTGCGCCCGGGGTTGCTTGGCGCACCAGTCCTCCTTGCAACATTACGCTGAATGTTTTGGTTTTTTGTGTTTCTTTTTCTGTTTGGTTATGTTGTTGGAAAGGTCTCACCTCCCAAGTTCAGCGGGAAATATGGGTGTGATTGAGAAGTTGGGGGAGAAAAAAATCACACATGGCAACCATTGAGCCTATGACTGGTGGGCTTTGGATGAGCTGGGGACGGAAATGGGGGAGGCATGGGTGGTGATCTACTATTACTATCAACATTGGGATGGGTGATGTGATGTCTCAGCTGGAATATACATGGCCTTGGGAATCCAGCCAAGAAGCGAAAGATACAGCTGTATGTAGACCGGCACAAAGCCAAGATTCTAGATCTACAAGAGACCTGTGCACTCTACGCGACTTGCAAGGGGATTGCTAAGCAGTGGGGGGGCCGATTTTTACACGTCATATTCAACACAAGCCAGAGGTGTCATGGCTCTGATGGACAAATCCCTCCCGTTTCAGCATAGACAAGTAGACCTCAATCCTCTGGGCAGGCATGTCCTGGTAAATGGGGCTCTGCTGGGGCAGTAAATATTTTGCTAATGCATGTCTATGGCCCTAAAATTGATAACCCTCAATTCTATGCTGAAGTCATTGACATTGTAACCCAATATCCATTGGTTACAATACTGTGGGGAGGGAACTTTGATACCATCCTCGACCACCTACTAGATGGATACACAACCTCCCAGAGGACCCTAACGTGAATGGCCCAAACCATCAGAAAGGGCATGATTTCTCTTGGTCTGGTCAACGCTTGGAGGGTGACCCATGGTAGTGATCGATCATACTTGCTATTACATCGGCTCACTACTCCTTCTCGTGTATCAATATGTGGCTAGTTTCTGATGTGCTGATGGGTAGTGTTGGGGGTGGGGGGGAGGGGGAGTGTCAAGGAGGCCTGCATGCTCCCCAGAATTTACAACGATCACTCCTCCATCTGCCTTAACCGGACATTGTCTGCACACCCCAAAATAATTGGCTCTTTAAATCACAGGCGTTATTGGACGTGGCATTCGCATTTACCATAGACAACCACGTGAAGCTCTTCAAGACCAATGTGGGCTTGGTAGCACAGGCCAGCACATTTTGGGAAAACTTCAAAGTATACATCCGGGGGATTGCAATGTCTAACGAGTTTACAGTCCTCAAAATAAGGCAAGACTTTGTGAAAAGCGAAGACCAGTTGAAAGAACTTGAAAGTGGCCTGACCGTCCCTCGCACCGCCACACTAACACAAGTTAGAGACCCTAGACACCTGCAGGGCCACATGTGGAACAGGAAGTAAAGTTCTTTGACATTCCTATGGCAGCACAGAGGTATGGCGAGGGACATAGACTGGGAAAACTGCCTGTTCGCATATCTCGTCAAAAGGGTAGTGAATGCATCCCGATTGCCGATACTTTAGGTAACCTGGTACAAACACCAGCGGCCATCAATGAGGTGTTTGCCAAGTTCTACACAGCCCTCTATGCTAATGGCAATACATGCACAACAGAAGACATTAACTGGTTCCTAGATGCTTTAGCACTGTAAACTATCAAGATGCCAGAACCTTCCTAGAACCAATCTCATTGACATTCTTATCCAAGCCATTGAACACCTACTGTCTGGAAAAGCCTCTGGCACTGATGGCCTTACAGCAGAGTTATACAAATGATACAAGACCCGCCTGGCCCCACACCAATTGCAGGTATTGCAAGAATCCCCTCAGTCAAACATTACCCACCACTATGCACGAGGCAGTTATCTTGTGAAAACCTGACAAGCCGGCAGAGCAGTGCAGCTCCTATAGGCCCCTCTCATTAATAGTCACCAATATAAAAATATTCACAAAGATAATGGCCACATGGCTGATGCCGTTTGTCTCATGGTATCCATGAGCATAGGTCACAGTTCATCCTTGGAAGATCCATGGCATGGAACCTATGACGCTTCTTTAATATACTGGCCCAGATAGACCTGGAAACTCTAGCCGTTGTGGGCACCCTGGACGTCCAAAAAGTGTTCGACTGGTATTCTGGAGGTTCATGTACGCAGTGCTGGCAAAATGCGGATTAGGCCTGGAGTTCCTTGATTCCCTACGCTGTATACACATACCGGACCACCAAGGTCAACCCTAATGGAACACTGTCCTCGCCCTTTGTTAGAGGGGGGGCACCCAACAAGGCTGCCCATTATCACCACTCATATTTGTGATTGATGTGTTAGGTCTGAAAAGGGTTCGATGACAAACACTAAGGCATCAGGATGGCCAGGAAATCAGAAATGATCTCTTTATACGCAGATACATTGCTGTACATAAGGAACCCCTCTGTCCATCTGTAACCTATTATGTCTCAGACTTTGGCCAGATATCGGGCCTCAAAGCCATCAAGGACCACATTGATGCCCTCGCTCTGGCCCTTGCTGATTTTTTTGCAACCACTCCTTTGCCCCAGGAGCCTTCCCCTACCCTCTGAAGCACTCCCTTGAGCATCCTCTTCTCAAGAAACCCACAGCTGATCCTTCTTCTCCAGCTAACTATCGCCGAATTTCCATTACTCCCTTTCTGGGCAAACCCCTGGAAAAGTTGGCCATCTCTCAGCCAACATAATTGGAATGAAGGTTAAGCTGTCTCCATGACCACCAGTCTGGCTTCAGAGCTGCCAGAAGCATGGAAACTGCTCTACTGAACATCTGCTCTCCAACCTTGACTCTAACATTCCCTCTGTCCTAATCCTCCTCGATCTCTCTTCTGCCTTTGACACGGTCAACCATACCATCCTGCTCAACCATCTCCGTAAAAACCTGGGTATCGCTGATCAGGCTCTGGCCAGGCTGACCGCTTTCATCTCTGATCAACCCTCCCAGGTCCGACTTGGTTCCTTCCTATCATCGATCTTCCTCTCTACCTGTGGTGTTCCCCAGGGGTCTAACCTCTCGCCCTGGATTTTCAACCAATAACTGGCAACTCTCGCCCACTGAATTGCCATTTATCTCCAGTGCTACACTGACACTCCTCATTTTCAGGCTGCCCTCGGCCACCTCCTCTCCCATCTGATTGCCTAACTGCCATTCAAGATTGGTGTGCTGCCAATGATCTTTGTCTGAATGCCAGCAAGACAGAGATCCTCCTCATTGGCACACCTTCACCATCCTTTTCCCTCACTCTCAAAGGCTTTCCATGGCCCTCCTCCTACCCCCACCTGCAAGGCTGCGACCCTCAGGGTCATCTTTGACTCCACACTTTCCTTCTCCGCCCACATCTGAGGTCTCTAGTCAAACTTCCTACTGTACCTCCTCGGAGGTACTATGCCTTTCCTCTCCTTCCTGCAGAATCTCATGGTATCCCAAGCTCTGGTTCGCTCTAGGTTGGACTATTGTAACCGCCTCTTTCTAAATCTACCTGCCTCTACTCTCTGCAACTAATCAGAACAGGACTGTGAGTCTTGTCCTTGGCCTCAAGCCCTGGGATCCTATCTCCAGCTCTGAAATCTCCCCATTGGCTCTCAGTGGATGCATGGATTTAATTCAAAACCCTCTGCATTGTCCACAAGGATTTTTGGGGCCTGGGTCCAAAATACCTTCAGCTATACCTCTGCAAATACCTCCCCTCTTGAGCTCTTTGCTCCTCTACCTCGAACTCCCTCAGGGTCAGTCGTTTTTCAAAGAAACGAGTGGGGGTAGATCTGTCTTTGGCTGGGGCCTCCCTCTGGAACAGCCACCCTGCCACTCTAAAACTTGAGGAGAACCATCTCCTGTTCCAGAAGCACCTCAAGACCGTCCTCTGTTCTTCTGCCTTCGCTCCCCCTCTCCCCTGCTGATCTGTTCTCTTGACACAGTGCACCTGGCCACCCTCTGGGCCCAGGTACCTGCTCACCCTGCCACCCTCCCGCACTGCCTCCAGGCCACCCCTTGCACTGGGGGTCTGTATCTGTACACACACAGCCCCCCCTCTTCTTGCACTTATCAGACCTACCCTGTCTGCTGCCTTAAACCTAGCACTTGCAAATTGCTGGCTGCACTACCACTGTTTCCTTTATTATTTATTTGTTTCTCCTCTGCTTCGCACTTACCACTTCTTCCCCCTTCATGCACTTCCCCCTCCCCCTCTACCATGCACTTGCGTGTTCTCAATGTCACTGGGCCTAGTAAGATCGCTGTTTTGTTCTCCCCTGTTCCCATCCATTTCCTTGTCGCGCTCTGAAACACTTCCGTACGAGCGTGATAGAAATAAAATATCAATATCTGTAATAACTCAGAACTGTTTCACCCCCCCCCCTCACAGATGCCACCATCCCACCCCTTGACCTACAGGGATTCACGTGGGCCTCCTCGACCATACGTTACTTAGGAATTACTATCGCTAGACACTGCCACAATCTATATGAACACAACTATGTTGCGTACACTACGCCGTTGCTGGATAAACACACAAGATGGGCCGATCTTCATATTGCTATAGCCGACAAGATAGCGAGCTCCTTAAAATGACTACTCCTAAAACTGGTGTATTAAACGAATCTAGCAATGTGGCCAGGGCGAGCATGAGGATTGGTAACTGAAATATGCAAATATGTATGGCACTCTGGGACGATGTGCCTGAAGTAGAGGACACTGTCATTACCATACAAGAAGGCAGGGTTTGTGGCTCCAGACTTTCGCTAGTATTGAATGGCTGCACAGGCACAGTTTGCTACTCTGGTATTCTGAGGTCTCATACCCCTCTGCACCCCCAACCCCCACGTGCTTCGAAAAACACTTCACAAAGACCTGTGCTTATTGAGAGTTTTCACTCCTGGTTCGCAGACAGTTCTGGATTTGACCCGGCCAGCACCACTGCACTCGCCTGGTGCAAAATATGGAAAAAGTTGACACACCCACCCCATACCACAAGAATCTCCCCTTGTTGGACTATGTACCTGACCTACCACGATTGGATTCTGGTTTACGCAAAATCTGGGGGCGGCACGGCTTCCACAATCTTGGGTCTCTATACCCGGAAGGTAATTTTATCCAGCCTAATTACGCCCCACACTTGTGCGCCGCACATCGACACAATGGTTCCAATGCACGGGCTTGCGCAAAGCATGTAAAAAACTGGGTGTATTTCCCTTTGAATATACCCTGACCACAAGTGGTAGCCGCGGCCTGGTGCCATCCGTATATCACAAGGTACAAAATCACTGGGCCCCTCCACAATGCTTGCTCTAAATGGGAGGCAGACCTGCAGATGGACATCAGACTATCTCCGGTCAGATATGTGCGCACACACTCGTATAACTTGAAACAACTGAAGGTACTACACCGGCTTCATTACACAACAGCCATACTGCGCTTGTTCTCCAATGAAGGGACTGGGGTGTGTCCACGATGTAATGACCCTGAAGCCAAATACTTTAACATGTCAATGTCCAAAATTACAAACATTCTGGGGTGATGTATGCACTGTAATGTCAAATGATGGGCTGAGAGATCCGCCCCATCCTCACTGTCCTGTTCCACATATTTGACTCTCCCATGGGCACTGTGAATAAGTTTGTAAAACGCTGACTTCGAGGGGATTGTGTCCTCGACGTATTCCACATCTAGGACATTAATCACCACAGCTGTGCTGTGGTGATTACTGTCCTAGATGTGGAATACGTCGGAGGAACATCCCATCGAAAGAACGTTACCAGGTAAGAAAGTAACTTGTTGTTCTCCTTGCAAAAATGTATACTGCTCCGATGGATGAGGTCAAATGTCCCCAAAAAAGACCACTGATTGAGACGTTGTGTGGACTAATGACATGGAGGAACACTGGGCGCAATTGCAACCCAATTGACTCTCGTCCAAGAAACATTTGGGGGCCTCTAGCTGCATACCTTTTAGTGTACTGCCAACTGCCTATACCAGACCCCCAGACTCTCGATTGAATTGCTCTGTGCACCCAACTGTTGGCTGATCCCGGAAGTGAATAATCCAGGAACATGTGTCCCCATATGGCTTGTTTTCCCGAACTGCCCCATCGGTGCCCCACTTTCACCCCAGTAGACGTCTGCCAACAAAGCCAACTGTACTGCGATAAGTGATGGCAATACAGTGTTCATTTTGTTTAAACCGTGTCTGGACATTCCTTTGTGGGGGCTTGGACTCGCTGTACCTAACCTGCCTCCATCACCGGAGGGCTTAAGCCTTGGTTGCTCGTCCAAGCTACCATATAGAAAACCCTGGCTGGGGTGCTGTGCTTTTGTCCCAACCATGTAGAGAAAAGAAGTACAGATCCCCCTCCAGTCTTTACAGTGGCTCACTCTGGATCTTTCCCACTGACAACATGGAGCCACATAGGGTTGTGCATCTAGCATATTGGCACAACCATTTACAGCTGCATCGGTTCAGTAAGATGCAGGACGTTTCTGTAAAGCCTGCGATGTTGGCATGTTTTCCATGGCAGAAAGTAAATGGTGAATGTGTGCTATGGCAAAATGTATCTATCCATGTATGTGTAACTATGGCCTTTCTGAAGCATGGTTTTTTGCCAGAAAGCAAGATTCCCTGCTAATGTTGGCGAGGTAGGCTCCATGTGTGATCACAGGAGGGTATTTTGGGCATAATCTCAATCTATAAACGGTAGATGAGAAATTGATCAGTATGATCTTTAGTTCTTTTGGAATGTTTAATCCGTGATGGTGCATAGTAGGGGAAGGCTCATCCTGGTCTTCAGCTTTTACGCAGGTTTTCTGCACGGTTTCTGGAGCTGTGTTGACCTCTGCAAATAGCTAGCATTCCAGCTAGATAAGGCAGGGGGGGCGGCACTTCAGATGACATGGCCATCCATGTAATACAGGCTCTTTTGGCGATGCTCCAGGCTAGAATAGGCAGCCAATGTAGCTTTGAGTGGTGCTGGTCAGACTGAATTGTTTGCTGATCAGCCTTGCTGTTGCTTGTATTGCTCTCAGGGGCATTAGGGCAGAGGCAGGAATACTTGAGTGCACTTTCCTTCCAACCATCCATTTGCATGAATGGAGGTGTCTGGTGCAGTAGTGGTAGCTGGTGCCAGAACATTTAACCCTTTGTTTGGGAGGCTGCCAATGGATGCCGGGATTTTGACACCTGGAGCTACTTTGTGTTGAGCTTTCGGCATACCTTCAGGCGTAACTCGTGTTGATGTGATGTTTGAGTCCGTGTGGAGGGCTCCCAGCAACTCCATTTAGAGATTAAAGCTAATCCAATGGGATGGAGATTTGAACTCTAGTTCATGGGATGACCGCGCCGTTAATTTCTCCATCTGGAGCAGTCTGAGTGATGCATGAACCCTTTGTGCATGTGCTTTTTAAACTCCACCCATGTAGGGAGGGTTGTGTGGTCGACTGTTGAACACTGTAGAGAGATGGGATGTGAGGTGTCTGTTTCCATGTTATCAGCCCCCCTCCAAATGAGTCTCTGGAGCAGCACTAGGCTGCTCCAGCATCAATTAACCATTGGTGCCTGTCCATGTCCTGTGGGTGATTGCGAGGCCCCACTGTCCCACACATGCAGTCTGCATGTTTGATTATATTCCGCACATTTGAGAGGCTCCCTATTGGTGCTCTTATAAAAATGGAATCAATATCCTGTATGCTGTGATGTCAGCAGGGTGTTGGACCTGTGAGAATTTGCAAGCCTGAGTCTGATCTGGGAGGGAAGTTTGCATGGAGAGCCCGATGGTGGCATGGTCCGGTGCGCTGCTGACAAGCATCAGAGTGGTGAATTCATTGGAATGCAGCACTGCACATTGAGTATTGTCTGGTGCATCGTGTAGGGGAGATGGACATTTGTAAACATGCGGGGGAGACCCCCCTACCGCCTCTCTGCCCCACCGTAACTTTTTCCATACCCCATTGCACTCCTATATTTCCTAAAAATGTCTCCAATTGGAAAAGATGCGTCATTTTTCCATTCGTTTTTTCTCGCGATTATTTCTTGATCACTTGTACAGTTGAAATGGAAGGGACATATGAAGGACACTTGGCATTATCAATTGGGGTACTTTATGGACTGTGGCAGCCATGCTTGAATAAAAGGCAATTTCCGATTACAGTAATTGATCAAGTAGCATGAACCATGCATGCGAGAGAACGTAATGCAGCGTAAGTGGAAACCCCAATGCACATGGCAACCTCTCCTTACAGTTGCAGGAACCTTTTAGGAATGGGCCTACCCTAGAAAAGCATTGACCAGGAAGCCCCCTTTCCACAATGCACCGACTGACCTCATCGGGTCTGCATTTTGCTGCAAGAATTCTGGCAGAATAAAGCCTGCTATCTAGACTTGATATCGCCTCCGAGCACAGTTTAGGCACACCATCTGTTGCTTTTAAAAGCAACATTTTCACTGGCCCACCCTCCACTTCAACAGTTGCCCGTGGGTATCTAAAATGGTCCATCCTATCGGACCTTTCACCATGATGCAATCGCCAGCAGTATTCGTGTTCAGGGAGTTCATTGTGTTTTGTGAATGCCTCCTCATTAGCAGATGTTTTAGCTTTGGGCGAATTGAAGTATTTACATTTTTTTTGTGTGTGGAACTGTACTAAATTTCAACTGTTTTTGACGCCATGGATTTAATGGACATGGACAGATGCTCTAAACCCACCCCAATGCATAAAAATAACCTCTGATAATTTGCAAAGTATATAATGAAGTTGCTTTTGGAGGAAATCGACAAATGCTTCCCCCAAACTGCCTAACCCTGATTGTACAAAACAATAACTGCGTTCCCTTGGATGCGCCCTTGGATGCGCTTGAACACATGTTTTGATTGTCACCAGTCTCTAGGTACATCTGTACTGCTCTAAAGCCAGATCATAAAAGCAATGAGTAGTATGCATTTGCCGGAAGTCCAATGTCGGTACAAAATCATTCCCAGCCTATCCTGAGTGGCAAGCCACTCGGAAGCAGGCAGCCGTACCATTATGGAAGCATGATCTTCACCACTGAGTAAAACGGGGTTCAGAAGCTTTTGTTTAGGCTGTCACTAGTCCATTTCCAGACTTCTACAAATCTTCACTGAATATCTTTTTTTTTTTTAAAGTGTGCATCCGATACCTGGCAAATTCTTTATATCTGGACATATGATGGATCTGGGCATACAATATCGATCAGCAAATGGTGCAAGGATCTGGTCATGCAATGGTTACTTCTGGCGAATGGTTGCAGTTCTTGATTAGCACTTACAAGAACTGGCATATGTGATGTGCAACTGGGCAGGTCATGGCATTGCCTGCAATACATGGAAAACTATAGGGTAATGTGGTGGGACGTGTTGAGTAGCTTATGATGGAATCCTGTAAAGTTAATAGGTGGGCACCAGTGGCCATTGGGTAGCTCATGCTTTAGACCACTCCCCACCCCAAAACCTTTATGTTGACTTGACCTTGCTGACCAACAGAGCCATAGAAGGACGGAAAAGGGCAAATGCAATAAACAGTGTCTACGGCTTCAGTTAACAAAGGCCCAGCAATTACGAACGTAAAATGTTTTATTGTTGGTGCCCGAGTTTGTATGCATATGAATTTAGAGAATTGGGATTGAGGGTTAGTACTTGAATGTCAGGGGAGTGATTGGAAAGGGGGTTGGGGGCGGGCAGGAGACCACTCATTCTCTAGTGGGTGCTTTCATACATAAAGTAGAGGGTTAACTACTTGTAGGTGTAAAGAAGTTGGAAGCCCCCAACCAAGTATGTGTGCTCCTCCAGCACAGTGTCTGAAGATGGCACCTCTGCCAGCATTTTAAGGGTTACTCTGCCAAAATGTTTGCGTAGTTGCACGCCTGGTGGACACGTGATGGCAAGATGAGCCCTTTTATCGAAGTACTTGTAAAGCACAGTGATGAATGAAAATCCTTGAATTAATCATCTCTAGCCTATCTCCAGCATTATGGAAGGGCATCAATTATGCATGTGTAAATCACTGTCCCGACACCAATATCAGACCAGTCCAGCCAATACTGCTTGGGCATGTTTTGCCAACCGTTGGCACATGGCATCATTACGCAGGCAGGCCTTTTATTGACATGCCTGTCAACAAAATGTACTCTATACAAAGATAGCTATTGCTTAGCAAATGTCGGTTTACTTTGGCCCATTTATTTTGATGCATGTGGCATTTAAAAAAAAACTTATTTAGCTTGGCAGCACAGGAACAGGGGAGTTACATACAGGACAGGTATAATCAGAGCTATGCAGGCAATACAAACATATATAAAGCAATTTAAAAAAGGTTTATACACATGTGGGAAACATCCAAGATGGGTGTGGGGGCAATGAGGAAACAATTCATAGGGTTGTGCAGGGAGAGAGGACCGGGGATGTAGAATCAGTGTGAGCCATGTATGAATGAAACCTTGACCAAACCTCTGAGTCTTGAGCTGGCTGACTGTTGTATAGCCCAGGAGTCTTCAGTGTCTGAGGCCCATGTGACCGCCCTGAGCCACTGTGCATGGGTGGGTGTGGTAGGGGAAGCCAACAAAGTAAAATTGAGCATACAGCAAGTAGCATGCAAAGGCCAGCCAGTTTTTCATAAATTCTCGGCCAAGCTCAAATCGTGGAAAAGACGACTCGTTGGGGATGGGGTAATAGGGTGATCCAGGATAGCTGACACGGTAGCACAGTGTTCCAAAATTGAGTGAGACGGGGGCAGGACCAGATCGTGTGTGTATATAGCCCGCATCATCGCAGCCACACCTGGGGCACCTTGGGGAAAGGTCATTTGAAATGTGATGTAGCCTGCCCGGGGTATAGTGGTATCTGTGAAGCACCTCGAATTGGATCAGCTTAAACGGAGTTAAAGGATACACCATAAATACGCGCACACATTCGGTTCCACCGTTCGTCTGTGATCTCTAGCCCAAGGTCATCCTCCCAGGAATGTCTTAATTTGGTAAATGTAGGGGCCGATCTAGCCTGTACCAGGGTGTAGAGCCTGGAAACTTTGCCCCTCGTGGGGGCAGGAGTGGAGAGCTCCGTAACTGCAGGTTCATCAGGTGGAAGCGCTGGGAAATTAGGGTATTTGTGTTTAAGGATTTTCCAGAAGGATGAGTACTGAAGCCAAGCGGATGGTCTCCGCTTCAAGGACAGTGGGATATCCGGCCACTCTATGAAGTTACCCTGTTCAAAAATGTCCCGAAGTAGTTCATATCCAGCCTCCGCCCACCGGCGAACGATGAGGGGAGGTACTTGTGGGAAGTCTAGGAGGAAGTTCCAGAGTGGAAAATTTCCATGAAGGGGGTGGGCGATGCCCAGTAATTGCCATGTTTTAGCTAGGGCCAGAGAAGTGCAAGCCACCGGGTCAAGCAAGTCCAATACTACCGGCATGGGTGTGATAACCAGGGAGCGAATATCATGGTCGCTGATCAGCAGCTTTTCGAGTTTGACGTGAGGGGGGGGGGGGGGGGGGTCCGATGTGTTAAACCAGTGTGAAGGTTATTGGAGTTGCGATACTAGCCAGTACTTCAGGAAGTCCGGAGCACCGAAGCCGCCAACGTCCATCGGGTCGGCCAAGGTCTTGAATTTAAGCTGGACCACGCCTGCGTGCCAAAGAAAGGTATTAAGGGTGCTAGTCAGCGCGCAAAAGAACCCGCCCCTCGGCCACTGGGGAATGTTGGTGAACCTGTATAGAAGCTGGGGCAACACTACCATTTTTAGTATCCCTATCCTGCCAGCAAGTGAGATCGGAAGCTTACTCCAGCCCAGTGCCTTTGTCATAAGGCTAGTGAGGTATCCCTGGTAGTTCTCTTCGAAAACATGCTCGGATCGGTGAGACATCACTATGCCCAAGTAGGTAAATGACTGAGCCCATGTGAATCCCTGGGTATCGGGAGAGGGGGGGGGGGCGTGTGCAGGCAGTGAGCGGGGAAAAGGGTAGATTTAGAGCAATTTACTTTGAGGCCGGAGATGCGTCCAAAAATGATAATATCCTCCAAATTGGTGTCCGGAGGGTGGGGGGGGAACGGATATAGAGGGCATCATCAGCATACAAGGATACTATGTCTGAGTGGCCAGCTGTATGTATGCCTCTGTGTGCATGGGATTGGCGCAGCATGTCCGCAAAAGGTTCTATCACTATGGCAAAGATCAGTGGGGAGAACGGGCAGCCCTGCCTAGTGCCCCTCTCTATTTGGAAGAGGGGGTGGGGGGTGGCGGGTAACATCGGTACTCAGTACGAACCCTGGCCACTGGGCTGGAGTACAGGAGCCTGACCCAGGAGAGGAAGCAGGGGCCAAATTTGCATTTTTTAAGAACCTGCCAGAGATATTCCCACGATACTGAGTGAAAGGCTTTTTGCATATTGAGTGCCACTGCGTGGACATTTGGATTAACCCTACTTATAATGTTGAGGTGCCTCAGGTTCAGGGAAGTGGAGCGTCCTGGGATAAATCCCGCTTGATCGGGGTGAATATGTGGTATGAAGGGGGCAAGGCGTAGGGCTAGTAACTTGGTGTAGATTTTGACATCCCTGTTAAGCGAGAGTGGACGATAAGAGCCACATTGAGTGGGGGGGGGGGATTGACCAGGCTGCAGTAGGATGGTTATTGTGGCTTCACGGAGTGTAGGGGGTCTACCCAACCTCCACTGATTCCTCCCAGAGGGCCATTAGGCGAGGAAGTAGGAGTGATTTGAAGTGTTTATAAAATTCAATGTGAATGCCACCTGAGCCTGGGGATTTGCCTGATGCGAGTGAATCTATGGCGTCCGAGAATTCCTCGAGTGAATGGGTTCTCAAGACAACCAATCGTCTCAGGGGAGAAGATCGAGAGGGGAAGAGATTCGATCTCCGCTGTCGAAACACTATCTGCGTTAGCATATAGTGATCCATATAAGTTGAGGAATATCTTGCGGGGGATGTGGCTAGGTAGCCATCGGGTCTCTCCCTTCCAAGGATCGGAGGGGCACCAAATTCTCGGCAGAGGAGCCTGGCCAGAAGACGGCCTGGGCATTCGCCCTCGTCGTATTCCCTTGCAAGTACCGGGTTGTCCAGGAACCTCAGTTCGCGATCTGCAAGCGAGCAGAATGTGTCAAGTTCCGCACCGATCAACGCCAGGAGTTCCGGAGTTTGGTGTAGCGAGCATTGAGCTTCCAGTGCGGACAGCTTGGCTTCGCTGTCAGCAATATTTCTACGAATAGTTTTGAGGATGCTGTTTTCCTTAGACAGGGCGATACCCCTTATATAAGACTTGAAAGATTCCCAGAGGGCGGCCTGTGAGGACACCATGTTGGTGTTAATTTTGTAGAACCCCTCAATGGCAGTCTCCAGCTCTGAACTGAAGACCAGGTCAAGGAGAGTTTGGTTTCATTCCCCAGTGTCTGCTCCAGTCACGGTCTGAGCCCCAACAGAGGGTAATAGTCACTGGTGAGTGATGGGAGATGGTTCTGGGAAGGATCGATGGGTGAGTTATGTTCCTTACAAGTATGTCGGACACTAGCCATCTATCGATTCGGGAATGAGTCGTGAACCGATGAGTAGGAGCAGGAATCGGGATAGAGAAGCCTCCATGCGTCCACCAGGGAAAGACGGAGAGATGACAGTGTAGGCTGCTTTGGAAAGTTGGCGAGGTCTGGAGCCGGATCTGTCAAGGTCCATGTCAAATGTATTAAAATCACCCCCCCCCCCCCGAGGATTGGTACTAGCAGAAAGCTGTCCAGGAGGGACGCGAGATGTGACTAGAACTCCGGGTCGTCGATGTTGGGACCATAGATGTTTAATAGAACCACTTCCTTATTCTGCAGACTACCATGGACCAGCACATACCTGCCCAGGGAGTCGATCTGTGTGGATATGGGGTTAAACTTAATGGTCCTGTGAATTGGAGTCATAACTCCCCGGCTTTGGGTAGAGTAACTAGTAAAGTACCTCTGAGGGCCCCACATTTTGGCACATTTTTCACAATACTCAGTACAGTTGTGTTTCTTGTAGAAACAGGATTTTGACCCCATGACGCTCAGCCTGAAGCTGTAGTTGTCTTATCTTCTTAGTTTCCCAGCCCCCGCACTTTTCAACTCATGAATGTCAAGTTATTCTCAGTTAACAGTCCAGAATCGGGTTAACGAGGTGGTGCCCACCATGTTTGGTGCACCGTTTGATCAGCCTTGCAATAGTAACTGAACAACATTGTCCCACACTACCTCCCCTGTGGATACCACAGGGGAGATAGCCTTTTTTAACATAAAACCCAACACCCACCCCCCTCCCACATCCCTCCCCCAAACAGAGGAATGATAACCCCATACCCAAACAACCAAATCCAAACCAATGGCATCAACGCTGGGGGGGGCCTGTGAGCTGGCCTGGTGGCGATGCTCCAGGACGGAGGACAATTTAAGGATGAGCATGGTGCCTGGTGATATTGTGTGCTACCCAGGCAGGACTCTACCTAGGTGAAGCAGGCATGGTTGCAAAAAATAGAGCACAATCTGCTCGCTCATAAGCGGGGATTAACCCAGGGAGACAAGTGAATTTAACACCAACTAATAGAGTAGATTAGTAACAGTGGATGAGCGCTGCGGAGTGGAGTCCAACCTGACAGGCGTTCAATGATAACTACAAGAGTCTCCCCAGGGATTATAAGACCACTCCTAAGGACCAGAACATACATGTTATAGACCACAACTCAAGAGAGTGGAGGCAGGAAGAAAACTGCCCCCTCACACGCTCATCCACAGGCTAGACATTTCTGTACAAGGTCGGAGACCCAAATCCTGAACAATTAGCCAATGAACATGACATTAACAATGTGTGTTTCAGAAAGAGGGGTTCAGCCAGGAAAGTGTTCATCATTAAATCTGGAGGCCGCCTCAGGGATTGTGAAGTAGAAGACCTGGTTGGAATGTTCGATTCTCAATTTAGCGGGGTATAGCATGGGGTATTTGACCTGCAGGTCGCAAAGCCTCCTTCACTGCCAGAAAGGTTTTGCGTTCCCGTTGGACCGCCACCGGGAAGTCAGGATATAGATGGATCCTGGCAGCGCCCAGAGTGAGTTCACCCTTGGCTCTCGCCGCCCTGAGGAGGGCGTCCCGGTCACGAAGTTCAGAACCCTATATATAATGGGTCGTGGTGGTGCACCCGGTCTGGACTTTGCAGTGAGGGCATGGTGGGCTCTCTCGATCGCAAACTGCGGATAGTTTTGGAGAGTAACAGTTGTAGTAGAGTGCGCTCGATGGAATCCTCCATGGGTTCCTTTATGCCATCCTCGGGTACTCCAATAATGCAGAGGTTGTTGCGTCTTGAGCGTGATTCGAGGTCCTCGTTCTTCTCCACCTCAGTGAAATGGCCAGAAAGTGTGGAGACCGCCGCCCTGAGAGCTCAAGTTATCCTCGGTGGAACTCACTCGTGTCTCGATCTCGGCAATCCGGCCATCGGTCCTCTCCATATGTGCCTTGATGGAGGATATAGTGCCTTCATGTCATCAAGCTTGCTGTGGAGCACAGTGAACCCCTCCCGGATGTATTCCATCATTTTTTTGAGCATCCGCCGGGTCCGAGGTCGGGGTGGGGCGGTGGGGGGGGGGGGGATTTTAGATGGTTCCTGCACGGGCTCCTCCCCCACCGGCCCGACAGGGTTTTGGTGAACATGTTAATCGAGCATTGCTTCTTTCCAGCTCCCTTGGTCATGGCGCCAGACGAAGGGTGGGCCCAGAGGCTTGGGAGGGCGACGGGAGTGTTGAGGGAGGTCGGTAAGGTGAGGGCAGGGCGCAAAGGATGATCGGACAGGTTATTCAGAGCGTTTGGGTGCCCAGAGGACCACAGGGTTGAAGTAGAGAGTAGCGCAGTAGAAGGATGTGGAGTCTCTTGTCACCACCGCCGGCCAGCCGAGGAACCAGTAATATGAGGGTGTTGAGTGGTCAATGAGCGGATCTCCCAGCGTCGACTGCCCTGAGGGTCGCGGGTGAGGGCCAAGAACCAGAGATCAATGAGCTACGACAGGGGTGGAAGTAGGACTGGCTATGGATGTAGCGCAATGAGCGGGGGTGTATCGCCACCGCAAAATACCCATGCAGGCACTCTAGTGGAGAGCAGTAGGGTCCACTCCAGGAGAAGAGGGTCCAGTCCAAGGGCCTGCAGCAGGGAGCGTGTGCGTAGGTTAATAATTCTGGTGACTGAGGAGTCTGTGATTTTCCCCCCTCTAAACACCCCTCCCCCTCCACAGGGCCCACCAGTGTGCTCAGAGCGGGGGCCCTGTGTCTGGCAGGGCCGCAAACAGCAGAGTGCGGTGAAAGTCAAAGTGGATCCGGCACAGAGGGTGCGCCCAAGGAGGAGTGCGACACAGGCCGATGCTGGCAGCACTATAGTGCGGATGGGCAGAGCGCCTGGGGGGACCCGGAGGGACTCACCGCAGTAGTCTGGAGCAGGAGTGTCCCGCGGTCCGGTCCCAGATCAGGAAGCCCCCTCTCCGGGTCCTTACGAGGTATTGAAAAGCAGCATGCCGCCCTGGGATGGCAGCGGAGCAGCAGCTTACGTTCGGGGGTGTTCCCCGGGTCCAGTCAGGGGGCCAGCGTCCTCCCACAAGCCACAGCGATTCCCTGGTGAGCGGGGAAGAAGGCCATGCCACAGCACACTGCGCCCCCCCCCCCCCCCCCCAGCAGGCCCCAGATCCTTGGAGTCAAGTCACACGACTCTGGAGCCGGGAAGCGGGGCAGAGCCGTGCCGGCTCCCGGCTCGATTTCAAAGCGCCGGAACTCCGCAGTAATGCTGTTTTAGGGCGCAGGGTTCGAGCAGCACATGCCGGGTCCTGCAGCAATTGAATAGGGTATCTGGACCAAGTCTTAAGGCACCAAAGGCGGATTCAAGCAGAAAGGTGCCTCATGAAGCGGAGCTCAGTCAGGCGGCCATCTTCTATGAGTGCAACAGCGCCCCATGGCATCTTTTTAAGCTAATTCAGCTGGCATTTGTATTAACGAGCTAGATGTGCGTCACACTGTACAATAGGCTATTTTGATAGCGCTAGAAATCTTATTATTGGGAGACTGCAAACGGACAGATAGTATGACCCAGAACTTGGGTGGGTGCAAGGGGCTTGGAACATTGAGGCAACAGCACAGACCAACAGTTGCATTGACATGAGACTGACTATGGTCCCACAATTTACACGTTTGAAACCTTCTCCCTGGGGCAGTCATTGGTGCGAAATGACACTACGTATGAGGAGAGCAGTTGTGATTGAGGGTGCCTTTTGTAAAGTCTTTCATTCTGCAGACCTTAATCTTCGGGGTTAGCGGGTTGTGATGGCTAGGTGGACATGAAGGTGAAGAAGATTGGGATCTCAGTGAGAAAGTAGCAAGATATTGCCGAGTTTAGGTAGTGGAGGGAATTGCAAGTGCAGGAATTATATATATATATTTCTGAGGCTTGTGGAATCTGCTTAGATCACATGCTGTGCATAGGCCGACATCTAGTGGAAGCTGCGGAGTATTAGTTTGTTTTTCGAAATTCGAAAATGGGCGTCGACACAGGCGTGCCAGTAATACTATCCCTAGTGTGACGTCCACTGTACCCAAGATCCCTCACGCGTCTAGGATCCTCAGATTGTTTTTTTCCGCCATACTGGTCGGAAGCATCTTGCGGAGTCCCCTGGCCTTAGCCATACTTTTGCTAATAATTGAAATTTATAATTCTTTATTGACATCCTTCCCCACCCCAACGTCGACCCTCGCCACTCGACGACGGCTGGAGAAGACATCAACCGTCGGCTGCCGCACGACGGATCTGGGCCTCGGAAGGCCGCTGGCCTCGGCCCGGGCCTAGTAGGCCGCTGGCCTCGGCCCTGCAAGTAGGGAGAGTGGGGGGTGGTACATACTCTTCACTCTTGGTATATAGGTACACCTTATCTTATATATTTCCTACACTTACCAGCCCGCTGCCTTTAGGTGCGTATGGAGGGTACCCCTTTCCAATTCTGCCCCAAGTGCAACCGCAAATACCCTTGGGTTGACAGGCACGCCTCGTGCAATCTCTGCTTGCCGAGGGACCACCCCGAAGTGAACTGCAGAGCGTGTAGTAGGTTTAAACCTAAGACACTTAAGGACCGTTCGACTAAGCGTTGGGCCCACCACGCCAGGCAGGCGGCCATGGCAGCGGAGGGCGCCTTCAGCGATGGCATTACGGCGTCGAAAGACAGCCGAGCGCAGGTCCCCGACCTCGGAAGGTCATCCGGCAGGGCGGCTATGGGGAAGACCCCCGGCGACGCAAGCGCTACACACCCTACACACACTAAGCACACTAAGTCCAACCGAACCTCGTCGACTTCCCAGAAAGAGGCACAAATAGAACGGTCCGACTCGGTGTCCTCTGGGCGCTCTCGATCGAGATCGCCTCATGACTCAAGGCAATCATCCACTCTTGCCAAGAGTGCCTCGCTCCCTAGACTAACGGAAGTTCGATCGTCGGAGGACGAAGACGACTTCCACCCCCAGGCCGCGCTCCAAGAGACGGAGCCCGCAGTTAACACCAGCGAGGCCCCACGCTCGAAAAACAGATACCTCTCCCGATCCTCGACGCCAGGCGTCGAAAGTCTCCGGGGCCTCCAAGGGACAGGGAAAACATTTTTCCACGCACGGGGAGGGGGGGAAACAGCGGAAAGCACATTCTTCCACCCCTGTACGACCATCCTTCCCCCCCCCCCTAAGCAGACAGACAAATACAAGTCTGAGAGATCAACATCCAGCAAGGGTACCCTTGATAAGTCCCCTAAATTGCCTACTAAAGTCATCCCCTGTTCCAAAGAATGGTCCAGTGAAGACATAGACAGGGTCATGTCAAGGATGTCTTCCACTGATCCTAACCCCCTAAGTAAAAAGGCCCGGTTCGAAAGACCTGAACCCTTCGAGGTGCAGCCTTACTCTACTCCATTCCCTGAGGGGGACCAGGAGTTTGAAATTATGGAGGAACAAACCGGGACGGAATACTATGCGGATGATGGGGATCAGGAGGAGGGAGAAGATGAGCAGGAAATTTACAGAGTAGATTCCCCGGTAGAGAACGAAGCCCCAGTTACCGACTCGCCAGTCGATAACCAGCCCCTCCTTAATGAGGTTCTCGCTCGCGCGGCAGAACATTTTCACATCGACACCCACGGTGTACAGGAGGAAAGGGACTTCGCAGAAGAGTTGGTGGGAGAGAGGAGGTCGGTCGCTCAGACCATCCCTATCCTTAAATCCATCCAACGAAGAATAGATCCGTCCCTGGTGAACCCAAACCTCACCAGAGCAGTCAACCCCAGGGTCGAAAAGCTTTTCCGGGCAGCCCAGTCTGACCCTCTCTATATAAGAGGACATCTTAAACCAGACTCCCTAGTTGTTACCAACACTCGGAAGAGGGCTGGAACACCCTTATCTTCATCAGAAGCTCCTCCCGACAAAGAGCAAGAAACTTTACGGGTTTGGCAGGAAGGTAGCCTCAACGTCCGCCTACCAAGCAAGGATTGCTAACTCCACCACCCTGTTGGCCAGCTACAACTGCCATCAATGGGAAGAGGTCGCGGCGCTCATAGCCTCTGCTCCTGAACCGTTAAAGGGCCAATTGGCTCGGATCTCGGCAGAAGGGAGAGCCGTGTCTGGTTGCATATTAAAAGCAAATTTCGACGCTGTGGACAACGCAGGAAGATTGATAGCAGAAGGTACTGTTATCAAAAGACATGCCTGGTTACGGCAGTCGGGGTTCAAAACAGAAACTCAGGCTTCATTAATAGACAAGCCGGTGGAACCCGATCTATTGTTTGGGAAAGCGGTCGAAGACAGTGGAACAGCCAGCAGTCTACCCAAAGTTACGGCAGGGGTAACAAAAGAGGGCGTGGAAGAGGCAGAGGCAGCCCCAACAAAGGAGGTGGCACGCCTCCACCAAAGCAGTGACGCTCAGTTCAGGGTCCCTTCTCACGCAACCCCGGTAGGGGGACGCATTTCCAACTTCACCCAGGCTTGGGAAGGGATCACCTCAGACAGATGGGTGCTGTCAACAGTGTCCACAGGATATTGTATAGAATTACTGCAGCGTCCCCGGAACCATCCTCCACGACAAAGAGTACACTCCTTAGAACATCAGAAGATCCTTCTCGAGGAGTTCGCCATTCTGCTAGAAAAGGACGCGATAGAACTCGTCCCAGGACACCAGGTAAACGGGGGTATCTATTCAACTTACTTCCTTGTGCCAAAGAAAGATTTGACAATGCTCCCAGTACTGGATTTACAGCCTGCCAACAAGTATGTCAAGCCCCAAAAATTCCGTATGACCACGCTACAAGAGGTAATCCCCCTCCTAAAAAAGGGGATTACATGGCAACCTTGGATATGAAAGATGCTTATTTTCATATTTCCATGCTCCCGGCGCACAGAAAGTACTTGCGCTTCAAGGTGGACAGTCGCCACTACCAATTCAAGGTACTGCCCTTCGGGATAGCTTCAGCACCAAGGGTATTCACCAAGGTACTGGTGGTGGCAGCTGCACACCTACGCAGGGAAGCAATCCCAGTGTACCCTTATCTGGACGACTGGCTCATAACGGGGGAAACCCCAGGAATTTGCAGGACAAACATTCAAAGGACTATCGACCTCCTCCACGAATTAGGCTCCTCAATCAACGAGAAGAAGTCAAGCCTAGTGCTAAGCACCTCAAAACAGTTCCTAGGAGCAATCCTAGATACTCAGAAAGGGTTGACCTTCCCTTCGGAAGAGAGAATTCGGAATATACTACTGCAAATTCCACTATCAGTCCGGTCAACAAATAACGGTACGCAAAGCAATGCGGTTACTGGGCATGATGGCATCATGAATTTACCTGGTCCCCACGCGCGACTGCGCATGCGTCCTATGCAGGAATGGTTGGCGAAACAGTGGTCTCAGGCAAATGGTCAGTGGGACGATCTAGTGGTCGTTTCGCCAACACTTGTACAGAGCCTACACTGGTGGACAAGAGAGAATCTCGCAAGGGGAAAACCCTTTTACGATCCCGAAGTACAGGCAGTGGTGACTACAGATGCATACCTGACTGGGTGGGGAGCTCACCATCTCCACCACACAGCTCAGGGTCTCTGGTCTCACTCAGTAGCCAAGAACCACATCAACCTGCTAGAGCTTCTGGCAGTATTCAGAGCGCTTCGGGCGTTCGAGCCCCATCTAATAAACTTGTCGGTGCAGATCCGGACAGACAGCACGACAGCCATGTTCTATCTGAACAAGCAAGGAGGGACTCGTTCGCCAAATCTGTCCAAGCTTGCCCAGAAAATCTGGATATGGGCACTCAGACGGAACATCTTCCTGTCATCGCAACATGTTCCAGGGGAGCTCAATTCCCTAGCGGATGCTCTAAGCAGAGACTCCCTCCCAGAAGAACACGAATGGGTCCTTCACAGAGAGATCGTGGAAGATCTCTTCTCTCAGTGGGGTTTCCCCACTATAGACTTATTCGCTACAAACGAAAACAAACCATGCCCAGGATTTGCATCCAGGTTCCCCCAGCCAGACTCCCAAGGGAACGCCCTGTGGATGAACTGGTCAGGGATGTTTGAGTACGCTTTTCCACCATCTCCTCTCCAGGAAGGTAGTGTACAAGATGAACAAGGAATCGATGACGCTCATCCTAGTTGCTCCCATGTGGGCGAGACAACCATGGTTTCCACACCTACGCAGGATGGCGGTGTGCGAGCCCATCAAACTTCCAGCCTGGTACAACCTACTGTCCCAGCAACAAGGTCAAACAGTGCACTAGCAACCCAACTCAATGAACCTGGCAGCATGGCTCCTGAGGTCATAGAGTTTGGACATCTCAATTTACCACAGAGGTGTATGGACATCTTAAAAGAATCCAGGAAACCAAACACAAGGCACTGTTACTTTGACAAGTGGAAGAGATTCGTTATTTGGTGCCAGAATAAACATCAACCCGGTTGATTGCACTCCTTCCAACATTGTGACATACATGCTCCACCTGCTGGATGCAGGATTGGTTTTTAACTCTCTGAAAGTACACCTGGCTGCCCTCTCGGCTTACACCACATCCCATAACAAGGTGTTGTGGTGGAAAGTACCAGTAGTTAAAGCCTTCATGGAAGGAGTAAAGAGACTTCACCCTCCTATTTCTAACCCACCGCCAGGATGGGACCTTAATGTGGTGCTAGCTAAGCTCATGGGCCCCCCTTTCGAACCCATGCATAAAAGTAGTCTCAAACACCTGACTTATAAAACTGCCTTCTTAGTAGCCATTACCTCTATAAGAAGGGTCAGTGAAATTCAGGCTGTCGGTGCAGGATCCTTTCTTTACTATCCACAAAGACAAACTGTTTTTACGCACACACCCTAGGTTCTCACCTAAATTTATATCTAAATTCCATGTAAACCAATCCATCGAGCTTCCGGCTTTCTTCCAGAACTCGCAAAGCTCGGCTGAGGTGAAACTACACACCCTAGATGTGCGTAGGGCGGACCTCTACTATGTAAATAAAACGAGACCGCTAAGGAAAACAGATCAACTGTTTGTCTCCGTAGCTACAGGCAGAGAGGAAGATTGCGTCTCTAAAGGCGCTATCTCGAAGTGGATTATCAACTGTATACAGCTGTTACTCTCTTTCTGAAAAAACTCTGCCTTTTACGCCAAGAGCCCACTCTACTAGAGGCATTGGGGCCACTCTGGCTTTCATTGCAAATGTTCCCCTCGACACCATTTGCAAAGCAGCTACTTGGAGCTCTATTCACACTTTTACTCAGCATTACTGCATTGACACTCATTCCAAGACAGATACACAAGTGGGACAAGCGGTTCTGAGACACCTGTTTGCTCATGACTCTTCTCACATCCCACCTCCTCCTCCTTCTGGTACTGCTCGCTAATCTATGCACAGCATGTGATCTAAGCAGATTCCACAAGCCTCAGAAGGGATACATTACTCACCGTAATCGTATTTCTGATGCTTGTATTTGCTTAGATTCACATGCGACCCACCCTTCCTCCCCTCCGAGAGAAGACGCATGATTGCTTGTAGTCTTACCTTTCTGTCTATCTGCTTGGATTATCTGTACTCGCGCTACTCCTCATGCTTCCTCATGTCAGAAAAAATACAATCTGAGGATCCTAGACGCGTGAGGGATCTTGGGTACAGTGGACGTCACACTAGGGATAGTATTACTGGCACGCCTGTGTCGACGCCCATTTTCGAATTTCGAAAAACAAACTGTAATACTCCGCAGCTTCCACTAGATGTCGGCCTATGCACAGCATGTGAATCTAAGCAGATATAAGCATCAGAAATACGATTACAGTGAGTAATGTATCCCATATATATATATACATGTTGTTCTGTCTTCCATGTGCTGCTATGTGTCGTGCATTTGTTTTTTGCACGATGCTTTTGTTTTTTAACCTATTAAAACATTAAAGACATCAGTAATTCTTATACTGTGTCTGTTTGTTTTTTCCGAACCTTTTTGAACCTGGCATTCATGTTTGTGCCAGCGGGAGTGCGATTCGTTCTTTCCTCCCTTTTCTCTATATATATATTTTTAAAACCTGAAGGAATTTGAATTTGGAGCAATTGTGCGTGGGAAGACCACCTCCACTGAGGAAGTCAGCAGTTGGATGGGGATTTAAAGTGGTGTAGGTGGCAAAGGTAGTACATTAGAGGCGCACAAGAATAGTGAGTGATAGGAGGTTGACAGTTTCTAGTTTGCTGAAAATTAGGGTGGAAATCAGACGGCAGACTACTTGGTAATTTACATTTTCCAGATCTTCAAAGTTGAGTTGGCATCTGTAGTATGAATTTTAGGTTGTGCATCAGATTGGATTAAGTGGAGCCCGGGGAAATCGGGAGCAACCGGTGCGGGGGAGGAAAAAGAAATAAAATGCAGCAGGAGGGGATTGGCATGGCTGGGTGGAGAGGATCTGTCTATGCACTACTATCTGAAGATGCGGGATGATTATGGCATGATCAGGGACAAGATTGAAATATCAGCAAAGAGGCCCAAGGAGGAATTGTGTACAGTTCATCTGAGGGTTCAAGAGCAGTCTTGGGGGAACCTGCATGGGAGCCATTGTTTTAATGTGGAGCGCTCCGCTAGGTAGGAAGCAATCCATATTCGTGAAGAAATCCTTTGGGATCATCAGATAGGGGGCTAGTCTGTATCAAAGGCAGCAGAAAAATCCTGCCGCATGGATGAGATCTGGCAGTAAGTGGGGAAGGAGGATTGAGACGTGTGAACACTACATTGAAAGGAACACTTTGTAGTCTGAAGTGGAGGTGGGGGCTTGAAAGGACTTGTTTGATGTAGAGTTGGCGTTGCAATTGATTTTCTTGATTTTTCTTAAGGAGTCGGTGAAGGGGTGGTGATGGTGTGGTAAGAGGTTGGAGATTGTGGGGACCTGAAGTTGAGGGTAGAAGAGAGGAAGACTAGGCAACTTGAGTTGTCATGATTGGCAGTTTATAATGCAGATGGATGAGTCCAATTGAAGTCAGTGGGACTTAAGGTTCGAGGGGGTGGAATGGCTTCTATAGCTTGATTTTTACCAGAATTTGAAAGGTTGGTTCAGTGCGGTCATGAGGGATTGAGTTTGGAGCTTGTAGAGGAGTGCTAGTGAGGTTGTTTGGAAGGAGTTGGATATTGGTGGATTTGAGGAAAGGGGGACATTTGGGGATGGGGAGCAGATTGCTGGCTTTGTTAATAAAGTGGCCAACGCCGGTTTTATTTTTTTGCAATGCTTAGTGAGAAGGTGGCAATCAATGCATCGGGCACTAGTGACCTGAATGGGTTAATGATTTGGTGGTTTCAAGATGGACAGATGGCATCAGTGGCTTGGGGAAAGTGTCTTTTTAAATAATGGCCGAAACAGAGTGACTTTATTGGCAGGCGCGGAAGAGTCAATGATGCAAGAGGGCTACATGAGGTTTGACTGAGTGGAGTTAAAACATGGTGGTTGTGGGGAGGGCCGTGGCAATGATGGTGCGGGAGAAGTGTGCCAGAGGGGGCGTGCATGGGACAGCTGGGTTATCCGGTCAAGGGGCAGGGAGACTGCTTGAAATTGAGACACGTGGCATCTCCTAATGGTCTTGTGCGACTGCTACAACTTTTTTCCTTCAAGCACTGTTTTGTGGTTTGCCAAATGGCTGATCCCAGACAGGTGAGCAGCACCTGCCACATGCCAATATTTTAGAATGTTTTTGATGTACACTTTTCATACCATGCCTCAACATAGGTTCTCTCAGTGATTTGCACCTGTTCAACACAGAAACCAATTTCTGCAAGCTGACCTCTGGACTATACTTTGTGCTCAGTACTGCCAGCCTGCATTTCATCATGCAGGGATGACTGTCCAGGATTCGGATTTCATCTGCAGGGATTCTTGTAAGTCTGGCACCAGGCCATGCCTGTTGGGGTGAGGCTCTGTTCACTGCATCTTATGTAATACATTGTACAAATCCAACGGCCTCACTCTGTGGGTCAGACCACTCCAGGTTCTTCTCGAGCCGGTTTTCACGAAGACCGATTTATCACAGAACTGAACGCCAGCAATGGTGAGATGTCTGTTGTACTGGTAGTTTTCATATAATACACATTTCAGCTTTGAAAACGAATCCCCTCTCCTGCGCCTCAACCCACAGCTGAATCTGCTCCAATGGAAATAGGTACAATGTGGTCCAATTTGCAACGCTCACATTGGCGTTAAATCCGGAGGTCTTGCCAGCAGGTCCCTACATCTTTTGTCCCTCTGATGGGACAGCGCTTTAAGAAACAAGATGGCGCGATCCTCCAGTAAAGATTTAGTTGGATGCTTGGTGCATTTTCCGCCAGACGTCTTATAAGAATTCCTGGGAGGCGTCGGCATGACCCTCAAATCGTCCATGGGTTGTGCGGTGGCAATTTCTCCTGCATATGCGCCTGTCCCACAATATGCTTGAAATTAATACTTTAACAGATCTGTCCCTACACGAAGCAGTGCTGCTCTGTTGGACTAAAACATTCTTCATTTAGCCATACCTGAAACTTTCTATTTTCCCTTCAATAAATGTTCCCCATTTAAAACAAAAGTTTTATACACGATTCTAGTGATGCTAATGGAGCTATGCAAGTGATGGCAAAGCATCTGCTAACAATTTTAAATCTAGTCTACATAGACTTTCCATTGGGGTTTTAATGCAATCCATACGTTAGTTGGATTGTATTTTATGTTTTGATGTATGCTGATGCATTCAACAAGACATGCCTGTAATCTATCAAGCCTGTAGCTACCATTGTACCCGATTTGGCTTCAGCACAGATTTTTGTGCAGGTTCAAAATTGTTGCTCACAAATTCAACAGTCTGAAGCCCTTCCCTGGTCTGTTTTGCTTCTGCTGATATACCACGAATTCTGTGGGTGTTTTGCTTTAAAACGGGTTGCCCAATATTTTGTACCCCAGTCCTCTTTTTCACAGTATTGTGTTCCTCATTTTGCATCCGTAATGCAAGCCCATATACTAAGTTGACCCACAGTACAACATTGTATGGCATGTTCTTGGCAACGACTGTCCAACCACTTCTGGTACTTGTACCTAAAGCACCAGTTTTATTTTATGCCAGAAATGTTCCATCATTGTCTCAATATTCCCCAACCTCATAGGTAGGAGTGTCTAATTCCCATCGGACAATTCTGGTTCCTCTTCATCGGTTTATGGTCCCATCATTTCCAGGGGGGTTGCATCCCTAGTACAGAGTGGTTTCGTTATGTGCATGGAGTGCTGATTGGCTTGCCCCATCACCTCTCTGCATTCCCTGTATTTGGAAGCCATTTTAGTCCTTCTGCATTGAACTATACAGTTAAGCCAAAAACCAACTTCTTGGCTGTTCTTTATGAAAACGCTGCCAATTGTTTACAGTACCAGTCTGATCTCCAGTATATCCTGTTCTCTCAGCACATTTGTCACACTTGAACATGAGATCACGTTTCCTTCATCAATATTGGCTACAACTATAAATACACAATGGAAATACGTTTGGTAATGTATTCCCTTAATTGCTACTGTTTCATTCCCTTGCATGCTGGAGACATGTATACAAGTAAGTTAATTATAATTTAAGACTTCTTGCATCTGATCCTTTGGTTAGATCCCCTGTTGGACTTGGCTTTCCCATATATTGTCTAAATAATTCTGTATGACATCCCATTAAAT
Source organism: Ambystoma mexicanum (assembly GCF_040938575.1). Taxonomy (NCBI): domain Eukaryota; kingdom Metazoa; phylum Chordata; class Amphibia; order Caudata; family Ambystomatidae; genus Ambystoma; species Ambystoma mexicanum. The sequence goes on along the minus strand of NC_090936.1, from coordinate 400,811,693 downwards.
GTAAGTGATTCTTTAAAGGATATGGTCCTCCCTTTTTATTTAATTTATAATGCGCTTAATACCAGAGTTTAGTTTCTAAGCGTGGATCTGGGATTTCAACTGACAATATATTTGAATTTGTTACGTATTCATTTTTTTATTTTTTTATACGCTTGTGTGTGCAGCCAGGTTCGAATCTCTCGGCTGCATTGTCTTCCAAAATAGACGCGTTGCCCCGAGCAATCCTCCCAGCCTGTATGGTACATTATCTGAACTTGCATGGTTCACTTTATTCACCTTGGCCACTATACTTCACATATGGATCTCCCAACCTGACACCAGTTTTGTGATTGGTTTTGAGCAGCGCGTTTTTCAAGTAGTCTTTAAGTCTTTGTGTATCTTGTCCTGTAGTCATACTTGAAACTAGAGCATTGCACCATACTTCTACGCAGGAATAATTGCTAGAAAAACATTCCTTTTGCCAGCCAACTCAACTTCTCCCATTCCTATATATTTATATATATATATATATATATATATATAACACTTTTTATTGTTTATTAATAACGTTATAATAAGCAAACAAAACACATGGCTGTAGTTGCAGTGATTAAACAGTCGCATACGTTTGGGGGTCTTGTGCAACGCGGTAAAGCTGGCATTTGCAGGTGATGTCCACCGCAAATAGCATGTGGTGAGCTCCCCTTCCTTATCTTCCCCCCCTGAAACCCTCCCGCCCCCAACTGCCCCATACCCTTTGGAATTTCCCAGGGCAACCATTGGTGTTGGATGCGTGTCATTCGAGAGACCAGCATCTGTCCATTTAGGCAGTCCATTGGCTGAGTCGCGGATGATCCACCAAGCCCACATCATGGCTGATTTTCTTTGGTAATCCCAATGCAGTGGATAAAAACATTTTTTTTATATCTGGTAAACCCAGTCCCCCACCCCACATTCCCAGTATAGCCATTTTAAGTTTGCAGGGGGACCAGTTGTTGGTTTCTGTATAAATTTCTCAAAGAACCCTTGTACCTGTACACATTACCATACAGTGTGGAATGTGCCCCATTTGTCACATCGCAGGCAGTTGTCCTCTATTGCACCAGTGTGAATACACCCTGTGGAGTATTTTGTACTGAATCTGGTGCAGCCTGCCGCCATCCAAATTTCTCTCGGAACATGAGCGCTTCGACCCACTCCTCCGGTTCCAAATTCCCCACATCCTCAGATTTGCCCCTGAGTCAGGGCAGTGTGGGTGAGCCAAAGGCAGTCGGTACCTGATATAACTAAGTGACCTTTCTAACTATGCGTTCTGGATAGACATGAGCTTCTAATGGTGAGCTTGTGGGGTGTCTCCTCCAGGGCCGGAAATTGGGATCTTATCGAAAGGGATAGCTTTATGTATTATCCTCTGTGGTATCCCAAACGAAACCTGCAATTTTGCATAGGGGAGGAGGGCCCCCTCCTGCACCAGATCGGCGAGGTTCCTCACACCCCGGTCCTCCCATTGTTTGAAATGTTCTATTTTCTGAGTTCCTGGAGAAGCCTATTCTGGAGTGGCTGATCTAGGGTTGGCCTCTTCTTCCCCCCCCCCCAAAAACCCAGATCTGTGTGCTTCCTTCCATGCCTGTCTGGTATGCTTTGTCTTTTGGAGGAGGGCCACGTCTACTGTCCCCCCATTAACCCCTTTCTGTCACCACATGCGGGAGTATCAGGACCCCATGTAGTCAGTCATTGACAATGCCCATTTGTGCAGCCCAGTAATAAGGCCAGAGGTTGGGGATCACCAGACTGCCCTCCCACGCCGAACGTGGGAGCGGCTGCATAGCTGCTTTCCCTCCCCACAGTAGCCCCCTCAGGGAGTTCTCGATTGTGTCAAAAGTAGCTCTGGGAACTGCCACAGGAGTTTTGCAATACATATAGGAATCTGGGGAGAGCCAGCATCTTAGAGTGCTGCCTTACCCATCAGGGACAGCAGGAGAGTTTGCCAGTGGGCCATCTCGGATGAGAAACGTCCATTAGTGGGGTGAGTGTCTGATATAGTCCTCCAGGGAGAGACTTGGATGGATGCCCAAGTATTTAAATTCTGATACCCGAGACTAGGAAGGGGCAGTCTGCAGGGGTTGGGGGGGGGGGGGGATGGCCCCCTGCTCACCAGCGAGCAGGAAGAATAGATGCCTTCTGGGTCACTTTGAGCCCACTATTGGCCTGATAATCTTCAAGTACATTAATGACCGCTTGATAGGATGCCGTCCCTTTTCCCAAATAAAGTAAGATCATCCACATGAGACCCTGTCTACCCCACCAGGGCCAGAGGAATCCTACCCAGCTTGTGTCGTCACAAAGTCTGATCGCTAGTGGCTCAATGGCCAAGATGAACGGGGGGGGGGGGAGATGGGGAGATGGGGACATGCCTGCCTTGTGCCACGTTCAAGGGTAAACCCCTCCATTAGTACCCCATTAACTTTGACCGAAGCCACTAGGGGTGCGTACAACAGGCAAACCCACTCTAGGAAGCCCTCTTGGAACACCATGCGTCTCACGATTTTCCCAGAGCGCCTCCTATCTCACTGAATCAAAAGCTTTTTCGAAATCAATGGTCGGGAGTGCTGCTGGTAGCTGTGTTTTCTGGACTATCGCAATTTGTGCTCTGCAGATAATAATTTGGTGGGGATGAACCCACACTGTTCCGGGTGTATTAGAGATTCTGTTACTCCTAACAGACAGTTGGACAAAACCTGTGCCAGCACTTTGGCCTTGCCATTAATCGGCAAAATCATCTGATTTGAGGCACTGTTCGGTGTGCTTCCCCACTTTTGGCAGGATCACTATGCATGCCTTCCTCCGATCCGGTGTGAGGACACTGTCGGCTTTACACTGCTCAAAATGACAGTGCATGGGCCCTGTGACTTGCTGTTCGTTCTATTTGTGATGTCTGCCTCTAACCCGGCTTTCTGGTGCACCGTTGGGCACAGAGTTTTGCGGAACAGATGATCCATCGGGCCGTTGGCCCAGTCTGGTCCCTCAGATGCTGTATAGCTCCTGGTTAAAGCATGCAAATGCCTCTGGTTTCCCCATCTTCTGTCACTATGGTACGGAGTCCTGTATCACCCGTACTTGTCTTCTCCAGCCAAACCAGCGTCTTCACCGCCCTGTCCCCAGACTCATGGACTTTGCTCCGCATTGCACAGTGTGCCTGCCTTGTGTTGTCCAAAGCTACATTCTTAGAGCCTCCTGTGCTGTGACCAGGGCCTCCTGTGAGGCCCGGGAGACTGAAACGAGGAACTCCTCTTCCTGTTGCAGCGCATCCGTTTCTTCTTCCTCTACTTCATGGGGCTGACGTGAGTATTATTGCCTCCCGCCGTAACACTGCCATGAAACCCTTCCAGAGCGTGACTGGGCTGGCCACGGATCCCTCGTTCTCCATGAAGTACTCGGAGGTCCTTTGTGCCTCCATTAATTCTGGGTCTCTTAAGGAGTAGGTGTTCAACCTCCACATTGTTGCTGGTTTGACCATTTTAGAGCTCTAAGGATGGCGAGTGGTCGGAGATCCCCTCTGCGCAAGTGCCTGGTGGAGACAAGCCTCTGTGGTCCCCTGGGGGAGAAAGTCGATACGTGACCTGGAACCATGTGCATTTGAGGATTCGCCCACCTGATTCATGAAGCTGCTACCAGGACTAGTGCTGTGGTGAACGATCATAACTTGGTGGCAAGGGTTGTGTTCCTGCTTCCCGGATGTGTGCGATCGTTCCTCAGGTCATGACCTTATTGAAGTCTCCCCAAATCACCCAGGTATCTGCCGAATACAGGAGTAGCAGGTCCTGCAGGTCATTCAGTAGTTCAAACGTGAGTGGTGACTATACGGCCACCCCAACCCCTATATGGCTCCACAAAGCTCCCGTTTCATTAATGCATATCTACTCCTGGTTTAACTTCTGTGAGATGCAGGGGGATTATCTCATGTATCAAAATCATCAGCCCCCTTGCTCCCCTTGAGAAGCCAGCGTGGTAAGCCTTATATTCATCCTAAACAGTTTGCCTTCCCTCCAACTAGCTGTGTTTCGGTCAGGAGCACTGTGTAGGGAGTAACCAGGCAATGCTTAATACTGGAGCCCAGCCCGTTGGCATTCCATGTCAACATTGACATTTTCACTTCAGCAATTGTCCCCGCCAAAAACCATGTGGGTCATACCTGAGCAGAGGGCCCTCCCCACCTGGCTTCCAGCCAGCCCCCGCCGCTGTATTGCTTTTCGGCTTTTCCAGCTTTCCCAACAATTTACTGTTGCCCAGCCATTCCAGATGTGGTGTTTCATATCCCTCCAAATGTAGTAATCTACCCAACTCCCCCTGTCCCGCAACCTGTACTCCCCTCAACTTGAAGCATCCGTCACCCAAAATTGCATCAACTGGTGGCAAGTCAAAAACAATATCGATTGGGGGGGGGGGTTCACCTAGCACAGCCACTACAACCGTTGAACCACGTGGCTGCCTATGCCTGGAATGCTTCAGCCATTGCGCCCCCCCTCCCAGTCTCGGATTGGGCCTCATTCTGTGCCATTGTTCCGGGGGTTTGAATGTTGAGTGGCGGGCGATCTTGCAGTGGTTCACGTCACTGCTTCCCATTTATCGGTTGAGCATCTGATCCTGATTAGACCTGGGTCTCTAGCCAGGCTCATGCCTCCTTTTGGTGTGTGGAAGAGAAGAGCTGAATGGTCCCTTCATATTGGACCTTGAGTTGAGCCGGAAAGAGGGCATACGTGATGCCCATTGAGTGCAGTGTTCTCTTGCTGGAGTCCTATGATTGATGTGCCTTCTGGACGTCTGGAAAAAAGTCCACCTGTTGTAAGTAATGGGCCCCTTGGCCATGCCATTTAATGTAGGGCATCTGCCTCTGTAGTTCAAAAGCCTTGCTATAATTTTCCAGGGGGGTGGGTGGGCTCCACAGGGGTGAGCTGGCCAGTTGGGATCCTGTGCGCTCTTACCATGAACGTTTTTTAGGAGAAAATGGGTCTGCCAGCCAGTCTTCCAAGAGCAGCTCCATGTTAGGGCCCTCCTCTTTCTCGGGCACCCCCAGGATGCAAAGGTGGCTACGGCAGACCCTGCCTTCATGGTCTTCCGTCATGCAGATGCGTGAACTTCTGTGAGACTGTTGTGAGTTGCTTCTCCAGCCTCTTCATGGCATCTTCAGTGTCCGCGTTGTTCAGCTTCCCCTGTTGCGAAATTCCGTAGGTACTGATGCAGTAAGGACACTTCTGCTGCAAGGCTGGTCACCATGTGTTCTATAGCTGCAGCTGAGTCCCTTACAGCCTTCATTACATCCCAGAGGGAGATCTGAGCGTCAGCAGTTTCTTCCATGTCTTTGGGTTGCATTGTGATCATGGGTTGTTGGGCTGCCTCCACTGTAAATTGACCCATCTTGCTTTTTCACATTCGTCTTTAACCATGGTGCCCCTAAGCGTAGCGGCCTGAGCAGTTTTCCTGGATGCTGTGGATTTACTTCTCCACTCAGCTGTGATGGGTTTGTGCTGTCTGGGAAGTCCTTTATGAATGCCGCTTTATCTGTGCCTGCCCTCACCGGGGGGTTCTTGCATTTGTTTGCTTCACACTGTAAGCAGGTTGTAGGACGACACCTGCCTAGGTGTGGTATGTCCCAAAGCTGTGGTCACTGTGCTGTTATTATTTTCTTGTGGCAGCCTCCTGCCTTGGGGCCAATGGGCTGTGGCAAAAGCCCAGTTACCAAGTTTCCAGGGAGGCCACGGCCTGCCCTTCACTGAGATTCTGCAGTGAACTCCTTTTAAATGAGTGTCCTGCGCCTCTGCCACAGTGCCATCAGTGTAGGGGAAACAGGGATTTATGGGGTTCCAGTGAGGGTGGGGGGGGATGGTCACCAGTGTTATACTGGGCTTGGGGAGAGCTCCCACTGCCGATAACAGGTATTGCTGCTATGCCCCACACCGTCCTCGCTGCATGTCTGCCTATCTGACCTGTTCCTTCCTGGTCATTGCCTGGTCGCAGACACTGCTTGAGTGGCAGGTACTTTACTGCCTCACCACCACCGGGCCGGGGGCCTGCTGGTTTTTTCGTTCCAGTTGCCTGTGGGTAACTCAAACCACCGGCCCTGAGAATGTGGCTTTGTTTTGACGGTAAGGGGAGGCTGGCCTCACCCTCCCTCAACAGGGTATGCCTGGGTCCGCCCTGCTCCAGAACCTCTGCGCCACTCCCACGGGCAGCTCCAGACTTACCCAGCGGTCTGGCAGGGTGTCAACCAAGTCTCCACTGCCGCCTGGTCTCCAATGTCGGTGCTCCTGCTGTCCCCCGCGGCTCAGCTAATTGGTCTCCTCCGATCCGCAGGAGGTACGTCTGTTAACCTCTTCCAACAGCTCCTCTTCTTGGCTTCAAAATGGCGCCAAAGCTGGGCTGCCAGTTGCCTGCGGCAGAATAGGGTCTTCACAGCCCCGATTTCAGTGGGGGTTTCAACGTTATGAAGACTGAGCCTCCGGAAAGCTCGCTCCGCTAAGGAAGTTATTCAGCTGTCCCAGGAAACGGGATTGAAGGCAGGATGTTGGTGGCCCCAGCGCAGCAGCAAAGGCTCATGTCTACATTTGTCTGCTGTGCAACAGCACCCCCATTAATATTTTCTTGATATGCTCAGTGGACACCCATTCCTGTTGTCCATGGATATGTTTTCTTGGACTGCTAGCGATTCTTTGTCCACAACCTGGTGGGAATATATATATCTATATATCCTGAGATTGCAAAAAGGAAGAATCTGTTTAAACAATTGATCATGAGCTCCTCACCCACAGTGCTCTGGTGTGATCTCATATGCTACATTTCCATGGACAGACTTTGCTGTGCTCGTCAGTTTACTGTCATTGCCTCGATTATTTCAGTTACAAATGGGTCTGCCTCTGCTTCCCAATTCTTTAAGACTGGCCGAATCAGTGGCATTTTCCAACACTTGTCACACCTCTCAAATAGTCATTGGTATGGGCGTATGTAGCCCCTAGTTTTTTCCGGCCATGGTCCATGCAAGGGTGCACTCTTCCCTTACCCAGAGCTAGGACAGTGCCCATGGATACTACCTCCCCTCTGGGGAGGGAGGGGCGCTACACATGCTTAATGAAATTGCTAAAAACAGAAGATGGGATACACCTGGAGTTCTTTGATTGATGGACCGAACCCAAAGTGAACTTTTATAGGGATCCCAAGGGGTAGACACCTTTTATTAAACGCACCCTTATTATTTAAACCTAAACCTTATGATTCCCCTGGCGTGAGCTTCATCTAAGCGGGCACTGGCTATGTCAGCTCACTTTCTTGGAGGGGCCTTGTGGATCCCAAGGATGAGCTTGTCGCAACCAATCCCCTTCCTAAGCTCCTACATCCACATGGAGTAGGACAGAGTATGGCATCTGTGGGTGGTCCCGTCTTGCAAGGCAGCCTCTGGCAGGGCTGTTAACCCATCCCTCTACCTCACACCAGGCTACCTTCCCTCTATGGCCATTTACATAACTTCCTATTACTATTTGTTACCCTATTTACCCCAACTCTCTACTCCCCCCCCTACTTAACATTTACCCCGCATAGCATTAATTATATACACATAGAACTACTCATACATTTATACATACTCGCAACATATGAGACATAATACGCTATCCCACAATGGGGGGATGACTGTCCTCTGGAGCCGAGCAATGGGGGTGGGTGGCCTGTGCGTCTAAAGCGTCTGGGAATAAATGACTTTAAAGACTATTGGGCCTGTCCACGAAAGCTCCTTCTGTACCAGCTGTGCTTTGAAGTAGGGTGAGTCCAGATCAAATACATCATTAGTCTTGCTCCTGTGCTGCACTGGCTAAGGATTTGGTACCGATACTTGCGCCATATAGTGAAGGACTGGAAGAGCTGCCATGGTTTACCCACGTGCAAACTATGCTAAGCATTGCACTTGCTGACCTATGGTCTAACGCCACAAAACTGGGCTCTGCTTATAAAAGCCAAGTCAAGTCTTCCTTTAACGATTGGGCATGGGCTAGGCTGACTTTTGCTTCATGAGTAAGCAGGCAGCTAAACATTTGTTTAAAGAAATTTGAGGCTTTGAGCAGTGGTTGGACCTCCATTTGAATGCGGAAAGAGTGCCTTTTCGATATTTATTTAGATTTGCCATTTGCGTGCTACACTTGTAAATGGGGGATGGGAGGGAGCATTTGTGTTCTGTCTGCCTGTGCTGCCCCGCTCCAGTGGAGGATGAGATGCATTATTTGTGTCCTGCCTGTCTCATTGGCTGGCTGAAAACATTCTGGTTGTAACTATTTTTAAAATCTTCTGCTGTGCTTGATTTATTGAAATGCGGTACTCTATTGGGTGAGATCAGCGCCATTGTAGCTTTGTTTTTAGGAAACGCTTTTATGTGCTCTAAAGTGTTTATATTAATGATAGCTTGTATCCGTTTTCAGGTTATGTTTGTGTGATCTGTTATGGTGTGAAGTCGCCAAAATAAAGATTTAAAACCAACTAAATCCATACAACATGTATGCAACATAATACGCTATCGCACAATGGTGACTGCTGCAGTCAGTCACCCCTTAACAGTACCTTGCAGATCTGTCCTTGTGGCGCTGCTCAAGGCTTGGGTGAATGGCTGTGAAGTGATATTTGCAGGCTGGGGCACGTTGCCTGATGATGCTGGTTGGGTAGATGGTGCTCCTCTGGGTTTGACCCCCTCTGACATAACTGGGCCTGTGCCCCTTGTCCCCTTTGCGGGTGACCCTGTCCACCACATGGGGAGGGGGGCGGGGGTGGACAGGGGTTGGAAGGTCCTCACTGCCCACACTCTGTAAACTGTCCTGGATAGCCCCCTATGCACATTGGGACCGCCCACTTGTTTTTGCACTTGCGGTAATGTGTAGGGTGGGCCCCGTTGGCTGGGGGACCAACCTAATGCTGCTGCTCCTGAATGGCATTTTCTTATTTTCGGTGGTGTCCCTGTTGCTATGGAGACGCCACCATGCTCACCACCACGTTCTGCAGTCTTCTCTTAGCCCACCCCCTCAGCAATGCATTATATAAACTCTGGTGTCTGCATCTTTCTTTCTGCTCCCTCCGAGGTCCAGCATGTAGCTCCACTAGCCGGCCCGTTGGGCCACAGGCTATTATCATGGCTATTATCACGGTCATTCAAATAAAACCTACAACTTCACACATGAGATTACAAAGTTACTAAAATGTTGCATACAATTTGCAATAAATACATAAGTAATGATGCATTTTTGCTCTGAGCGTATTGGTACAGGAAGTTGACCATTATGAACCATGATTCATGTGAAGGGGACCATTTGGATATCTATAGTAATGCCACACTATATGTAAAGTGTGATTACTTTTCCAATTCATAAATGCTCCTGTGTAGTGTACTATGTTAACTGTGTCATGCATGTCTAAGTATGCATTACCTGAAGATGATGGGATTCTTACTAAACTGCTTCATGTCCACCAATAAATGCAAAACATTGGCTGGTGGCATTTTCTAAAATTGCAGATTTTCAATGTGTAACAACCTCTGGCAATTCCACAAAGGATACTTTATGATGATCCTTGCTATTCACCATATGTCGTCAAGGGATGTCACCCAAGGAATCTGATTAATTTTTTTTCCAGCCCCCACCCCCTCCATTCATTTTCCTCAACTAACCTAGATATTGGCTTCTCAATTGTATTTGTGAAATATTTATATACAGAAGAAACAATTTTCTTTTGATCACAAAAGAACTTACAATGGGAAAATCAGATTTGATGTGAAGCAGTGAGCTTCTTACAACAGGGTGAGTGAGGGATATTCTGGCCAGGTTGTAGAGGGGAGTAAATGGCAGTCACTGTGGACCATACAGAAGTGAATATACATGGATATTCCCATTAACTTTCATGGGTTGCCCCTGGCAGGGTCCTCTTCCTCCCTCAGGGGAAATTCTGTAACAGCCCAGCCAGCACTCCAGGATGGTTGTGGGTGATGTCCCTGGCCGTGGGCGGCTGTCTCCCATGTGGATTGACCATCCCCCCCAAGTGCAGCGCCAGTCCCAGGGAGCCTCAGCAGGGTCCCCGTCCATCCTTTCCCAGAGGGAGAAGCTGCAACGCAACCCAGCCAGAGCTGCAGGATGGTAGGGGGTCGTATCCCTGGCCTTGGGCATTAGACTCCCATGTGGGTTGAACGTCTACAAGAACGGTGGTTCCCGGGAGGCCCAGGACATTCTCTGTCCTAACCTGGAGGGAGCTGTAATGCAGGCCAGCCAGAAAACCAGTATGGTCTGAGGTGATGTCTCCGGCCTTGGGCGCCAGGGCTACCATTTGGGTCGGCCATCCCAAGTCCAGCGGCAGTTCCAGGGAGCTCTGGCAAAATCCCCATTCCTCCCTGGAGGTGACATCTCTAACGCAGCACAGCCAGAGGTGCAGCCTGGGCTTGCTGACGGTCAACCCACATGGGAGACAGCTGCTCTCAGGGAAACACCAATGTTATGCTGGCATGGGGTCAATTTGTGGGCTGACCCTGCAATTCTGTCCCAGCCCACCAAAATATCTCCCCCAGATGGCCCTCTCCTGCCCACACCACCAACAATCCAGCCCCAGTCCCACCCACCCCACTAACAATGGGCGCTTTGAAACACATTGTGTATAGGCGCTATATAAATAAACTATCACATAACCATAGAATAAGTGTTCTCATAACGTTGCAGCTGCTCGCATAGAAAAAGCTGTAATGAAACAAATTCATTACCGATGGTAACCCCAGCAGAAACCAATCAGAACTTCTACTCTCCGATCACGGCCCCCCTTTCAAGCCATCCCTGGTGCTCTACTGATGCTCACCCCCAGTAAACACATTTTCTCCTTCCTAGGGCAGATTGCACTAGCAGTCTGCCCTCAGGGAGGGCTACATGAGAGCCCCCCATCAATTTGGGGTGGGGGGGGAGGGCTACCCCTTTCATTGTAGCAAAAATCCTGGTGGTGTAATGGCCCCCTACCCAAATCTCCATTTTATTTTTGCCCCTTCCCTGTGTGCAGATGATCACCCATCTGCCCCAGGGGGGCCAACACATGCGGCCCATCCTGGGGGGGGGCAGCGGGAGGGCCTGTGGGGGGAAGGGGGCGTGCGGGCCTGCAACACACCCACTTCATGACCTAAAAAATCCCGCTGGTCTCGTGGCCCCAAACATAGTAAGCAACCCCCTGTTACGGGTGAGTGCCCTTTAAGGCAGCTCACTTGTTGGGGAGAACGTCACAGGTGGAAGTGACGTACAGGAGGAAGGAGGATTGCCGGGAAAGGCGCTTCCAGTTTTGATTTGAAATAGAGGTTGTACGATCCTTCCGCTGGTGTCCTTGGGTGTTTCGAATCCCCCAAGGAAAACGCAACACCCCCTCACCCCCCACGTCACAGATCTCTATGGCATTGCTGGGTGCGGATCGAGCGCTCTTCGCTCGATCTGCACCCAGCAATGCTACAAACAAAGGTGTAGTTGGAAAGGGGAGTCTCCGTTTTCCAACACCTCCCTCGATCCAAACAGCACAATAGTGCCACAGAGCGAGGGCGAGACCGCAGCGACAGCCGAAAAGGCTGCCACTGTGAAAATTACTTAGTTTCACGTCAACGCGCATTACTCGTGCGGACGTGAAACAAAGTTCAGGAGAGTCTCTAATTTTGGAAATGTTTGCAACAAGTATTTAGCTAGGCCATTATCTATGAGTAGTTGGTATTCTGAGACTTGTGAGTTTAGGCTGCCCTGTAGCCAGCAAGGATGGCTGTAGTGAGTCAGAGTTTGGTAGAATTCACTTTTTACTTGGATCAAGAGTGGACTTAAAGAGTTTAGGGCAGAGCTAGAGTTGCAGGTCCTCATGCGAGTGGCGAAGCCTCCATTTGCTCAGCAGCCAATGCATTTCTGTGCAGAGATCATGTGAATGGGGTGACCCTTGGTTGAGGATGCTGAGACTTATGGTGGAAAGTGAGAGGAGATAGGGTTGAAGAGTAGGGATTGAAAGCTGGAGAATGCAATGTTTGTGGAGGTTGCATCAGGCGTCAAAACCATAAGTCAGCGGGGGAATGGCGGAAGGTTAGAATTTCTTTGACCAAACGCAGCTTTAACCTTACCCCTTCATCTATGGATCAAGGCTATTTCTAATGCAAAAAAGAAGTTTGTAATGAGTAGGTAATGCATGCACCCTATACACATCTGCCAGGTCATTGGCCGTACTAGCTTTAATGATGTCTAAGTGGGTGGCGTCTGATTAAGCTGGATGATAAAATTGAAAGCAATAACTGGCTTTGCTCTAGAGGGCTCTTGTCCATTGCCTCGGTTCAATATTGAGGTAGCTGAAGATGGCAATCTAAAAGGTGATTTTTAGCCAGCATAATGCATTGCAGATTCGCCATTGTTTTCCTTGGGCACAGATGGATATGTTTATATGTTACAAATGTTTGTTTATAGTAATCCAATTTGCTGTATTTTTATATTCTCTACCCGTTCACATTACTTTTCAATTAGCATTTGGTCTCCACCCTTCATGAGCATTGCAGTACATAAAACATTTTATCCCCGACATCTGTGGTGGTAGCTTCTCCTGGAAAGTGGCGATAACAACCACGGTAATCCATTAGTTTACCAAACCTGGAGTAGGTCTTCAATAAATGTTGGTGTGCTGCAGTTCCTTGGGGAAATCCCTGTTGCCATTTTCTGAAGGCATCAATTGCCAGTGAACACTTTATTTTCCTGTTGTGTCCCTGAACAGGATTGGTCATTGATCTGCTGAGCAAAAACGTTTTGTCACTTAATAATGCACATGTTTAATAGAGAACTGACTGGAACATTTACTTTTCCAAAGTGAAAATGTTGGCTACTGTCTGCAGTTGATTGATTTAGTGAAGGTTAAAATAGCAAGAGTTAGTTTGAATGCTAATGTTGAATCTCATTTTTTTTATTGAATTCTTGGTGTGTTTCAGCAAAATATTTCACACCATCCCATGTCATTACTGTCATATGAAGTGGTAAAATACACGAAGTAATGCACATCAATAACATATTACATTAATTTTATTAGATCTTGATTCACATTTGTTTTACATGGGACCTTCCAATTATGTAGAGTCTTATTAAAATGTGGTCTGATTGTCAACAGTTACCACCCTATTGGCTTCCGTTATCAAAGACTGAGTGGCTTCTGAAAGATTAATTAATACAGTTGTTGGCGCTGGCCCCGCCATGCATCTGCCCCCGAACATTGAAGTTGCTAGTGTTACTATTGTGTATAAAATTACTCAAGCGTTCAGTGTGCTTATTGCCCAGAGTGACTGGCATTGGGTGAGATGTCTGGGCCCTTCTACCTTGCTTTTCACTTGGAATAGGTGACAAATTCGCTCTTCCCATGGCATATTCAGGCTTGCTTCAATAACTATTACACTAAAGGACCAAGTATTGGGTATCTAGATCCTGGACATAATCGTGAATATGTTCACACGCAAACAGGGCCATCTTAAAGCCACTAACAATACCCTGTATGACCCTCCAAACAATACTAACGGACCCCCTTCATGATGGACTCTATGTAGCAGGAGGTGGTTAACCGCCTGTCTAAGGTAAAGGGACAAAGGAGACTGATCCTCCTTGGTGTAACAATTGAGGGACAAGTGTCTATGGGAGTTTGGATTAAAAATCCAAAACTATTCCTGGATTATGAGTTTAAATAGGACATCTATTTTAATGCTACAGTTTATTAGCCCAAAATAAAATGATCTATATTTTGCAGTGTAATGCCAGAGCATGAAGCGCCAGTGTTGGATACATTTGTCGGACATTACGCAATTGCAATGACCTGTGACCAAGCAGCCGGAGTTGAGATGGCAGTCACTTGCATTCTACTAGTTATCAGAGCTGCAACCAGTGGGGAGCCAAAGCTTTTTGCATTTACGGAAAGAACCTACTGAGAATTGGTTGCCAAAGCCTTTGAACTAGTGACCAGCTGGGGAGTGGTATCAATTGAAATTCTATAAATTGGTAATTTGGTCCTGAAGAAAGTGGAATGAGCAAGACAGTCCCTGAAACCGGTGTACTAGATACAAGGTGGGATGCTCCGTTAAAACAGGACACCCTTGATAAAATATAGATCTTGATTTTAATTTTGGCCCAACAAGCCCTGTTCGAGTGTCCCTGAATATTACAGCCATGACCAAGGCGGGTCGTTCTCTTTCAGTCCCCTAACCCAAAACAGGTGGCTCACCACCTCCGGCTAGGGAGAGTACATCATAAAGGGGTGGTTAGTAGTAGATGGCGGGGCCATGCAAGCTATTTGTTTCTTTCTTTACGATTAAAATATGGGGGTCCCTGATTCAGCAACTACCGGGCATTGTAGCTGGTTAAAGCATGCCTTTGCGACTAGGCTAGTTCTAGCAACAGGAATTTAAATAAATGGGTTGTAACGCTCACCTGATTCCCGTAGAGGCGCCGGTCTTGACTGGGCGTATACCGTATCTTCAAAGGTGATGTGTAACACACGGCTGGCTCTTTGGGCTGGACCTCTGTGCACTGTATGTCTGACTCGAAGGGTAAGATGTCTGCAGATAGAAAATATGGGATTAAGGAACTGGGTTATTGAATGTCTCTTCTTCCCTTTCTCTTCTCCTGTAGAACCCCAAAGGTTAACGCTCTCACCTTAGGTAAGTGAACGCCGTGCTCTCCATCTGCCTCGGGGCAGGGTGCTGTAACCAGTTTCTTCACTGGATAAGGGGAGCAGGCCTCTTGACTTCAGAGGACTGCTGGCCGTCGTTTACTGCACGAACGCTAAGTTTCGAGTAATTATAATCTCTTTAAAGTCTTTAGTAATGATGTTTCTTGTTTTGCAGGGTTCCGGCGATGGAGGATGACGGGCTGAAGTGAGTTGAAGATGGAGCCCGTGTGATGAATAGAAGCGCCTGGAAGCACGTAAGTAAGCGCTTGTTGCCTGCTTCACGATGCGCTCTAACTGTCTTTTTATTTTGCAGGTACAAGTTCGGAGCGGCTGCAGGGTGCCGGAATACCCACTGGGTTAGATGTGGAAAGGAGTAATGGCACGTGAGTATTAAAGTTCCCCAATGTCTTTAAACGCACCTTGTTTTGTCTTTCAGATGCCGGAATGCAGCGCGAGGCGTTGGTGACAGCCTATGGACCAGGTAAGTGAAGAGCTGTCACTGAAGACCGTAATGCTAACCTGTTCTTTCTGGTCTTTATAGGTGTTGCTGAAGACTGGATTCAGGATGGTAAGCCTTTTTCCTTAGGCCCAGGATCAGATGCAGAAGACACGATGAGCGTTCTGCTGCAGAGGATGCAGAATAACGCAAAGCAAGATTCATCCATCGGGTGTGGTTTAAATAGCCTCCTGTAGTGCTTAGGTGTCTCCTTCCACAGCCATGCCTAGGTAAGAAAAGAGTTCCTGCTTTCCAGAAGAGTTCCAGTGTTCTGAATCTAGGGAGTGGCTCCTGCCCCACCCAACAGGAAAAGTAGTTCCAAACAGAAGAGGATCAGAGGCTCAACTGGCAGGCAAGTAAGCAGCATGGTCTGCTGCAGGTAAGTCCACCCAAGCATTATGAGCCCGACGCTTCCAGCGCTGGGACTGGGCATATTTATGAGCCTGGTGCCACTGGCGCCAGGACTGGGTCCAAAAGGTCCCAATTGGGACTGGTTGGCACTCGGAACCTGGGTTATGGATCTGCTTCCAAGGGAGTTGGGAAAACCCTGACCTTTTGGAAGCAGAGATCATGACATGGGTCTAAAGCATACCAGGAATGTAGGTGTCCCACACATTCCTGAGATGACTAATATCCTATTAGCAAGTCCAAACTAGTACAGAGTCCCCAATTAGCTGCATAGTTGGGAAGTTGGTTTCTTCAGCATTGGATCTTTCATAGATTTGCATGCTGTGAATATTTCCTGTCGTCGGGCTGGGCAACCTTGGTAACTTTAACATAGCATTTTCCTATGGAAACCTTTGACACTTGGTGTCCTATCAACGTCTTTGGTGCTTTAGGCTACACCAATAGGACGTCTGGTATAAATAGCCCCACCCTAGTGGCTTCCCTTCAGATTTCAACCATCTCCAAACTGTGGGATCACCTCTTGTTTCCTCTCGAGTGCATTACTCTGTGTTCTACACATGCTTTTGTTGCTGGGCACATCATGTCCTCTGTGGGCCCGAACAAATTGTTTAGGCCTTGTGAAACCTGCGGCCTGAAAGTCTGAGGGGGAAGGTCATGCAGATTGTATTTATATCCCAATCATTCTGCTGACAATTGTGCTATCTGTCGAGGCTTTTTTGCAGGGAAAAGCTGAAGGACTGTAACCGCGAGTTGCTTTGTTGGCTCAACAAAGGTACTTAACCGGGTTCGGAGGTGGGTTCAACCCATGAAATCAATTACTCTGTTAGGGCAGTGAAGGTTTTGTCTTTGCACTCCAGGTCCCGGTCGGCAGAACCCCCTCTAAGAAGCAACGCACTGCAGTGCCTGCATCGGAGGTGAGAGGCGAGGCAGTGGGGCCTCTGGGTCCAGGTCGCATCAGTTAAAAGGGGCGAGTGGCTCCTCTCTCGAAGCAAACATGGCTGGACAAGTCAAAGGAAGCGAGTGCTAGGCCTGAGAAGTTGGCATCGCTGTCACAGAAGTCCTCACCAGTGGAGAGGAAGTCCTGTGAGGCGTCATCTAAGCACTCGTCGGTGAAGGACCACCATAGGGCATCCTCAGGCCATGAGTCTTCTAAGCATCATTACACCGCTTCGGCCAAGCAGTCTGCTTCACCGGAGAAGGCCAGGCCGGTGAGTGCCTTGGTTCCATCAACGAGGGGTTTGTTTGTTGACGGTGGTGATGCCTTCTGTTCCTTTGACCGTTGTGATGTCTGCTCCATCGATGACGGGCTGGATGCCTCATCGATTGCTGTGGCTTCAAATGGGCCGCTGTTGCTGTCCTTGGCTCTGCTGGGGGCCAATGGTGATTTGTTGCCTACGGAGGTGCCGTTTCAGTCAGGGGCCGGCATTGGGCCTTTGTTCCTGTTGGACATTCTTCAGCAAGAGCAGACACCATATCCTGTTGACGCCTAGTCCAGAAAAGGAAGAACATGAGCCGTTGTTCGATCTGTCTGCGTTGGACCTGCAGCCGGCCTGGCCGTCGACATCAGAAGGGGATGAGTCTGTCCCGCCCCAGTATCCATTAGTGACTCTGTACTGTCCATGCAGGTGCTAAGCACACTACAGTCGCTGTTGGGACAATTGGATGCAAGGCTTCCTGTGGCTCTAAGCCTGTGGAGCAGATGGTGACCGTGGTGCCCCGACCCAAGCAAGGGGGTGGATGCCCCTCGCATGAGTCTCCCGAGCGGGTTGCCTCTGGTTCAGCCGCCATTGCTGTCTGTTGGTTTCGGTCCTCCCAGAGGCCATCCGGGGGAAGGGGAACTGGTAGATTCAGATCCTGATGGTGTTCCTCAGGACATGCTGTCAATGGTGTCCTTGTCGCCCAGGAGAAAAACACAAAGGGGTAGTACTGCTACTAGTAGGCTCAACCCAACTTCTTCCTCGGGGGGGGGGGGGGGGGGGGAAGACGTTTTATTATATTGGAGCCTTTCTACTTAAACTCAAGGAATATATCCCAAAGTTAGTTGCCCATGAAATTGTCAAGGAAGAAAAAACGCACATACACAGAGGGGGCTGTTTCATAAAATATGCTTGTATTTTAACAAAAAATTAAATTTCCTTATAAACACCTGCATGGAAAACACATTACTAGACTGTAAAAGAAAACATATATATATATATATATATATGTATATATATATATATATATATATATATATGTCATAGATTGAGGGACAACAAACCATATCCTAGTCAGAAGACTTGTGCAGTTGACGGAAAAAACAAATTCACAACAAACTGAAAAAATAACATAGTGGATACACCTTAGTTTTGCACCCAAGGTTGTGTTTTGTGTCCAGATTCCAAGTATCTGGTGCATACATTTTAGTTAAATTACATGGTACATCATGAATTATTCAAGTGCCTAGAGGCATAATGGTCATACATCTAGCTGATCAATTTTACAGAGAAGTATAAATTCTGATGGTCATGTGCCAATGTCGCCAGGGGTGAAGTGTGGTCAAATGGTGTTTGAATCACATGAAAGAGTCAATCGAAAGTGCCCATAACATTGGGCTAGTAGTTCCCCCATCCCCCCTCGCATAAACTGGACATTTCGGCGGCAGTGCCATCAGTCTTGAAACATTGTTTTTTCATCATAATAGCCGCCGCCTTCTGGGCGATTAAACAGCCCTGCAGATATCTAGTAGGAAGTCTCTTCGAGTTGCATGCTTCCAGGACGGCTGATACCTGGGATACGGACCCTGAAGTGGATCCTCTTAGTAGCCCGGCTCAGCCGTCTCCACCGGATGATGTCAGTGCTTTTCACACGATGATCGCTAAGGCTTGTCAAGAATTTGGCCTCTCTCCTGAAGAGAGAAAGGACTGTTCTTTGATCACGTGGGGAAGTGGTGGAAGGCAGTGTTCTCCTGCTACATGTGGTCCAAAATGGGGACGAAGGGTCTGTGGATGATGCACCATTCATTCTTGGAGCTGGCAGTGAAGGGGTGCCTGGAGAAGTTTAAAGCACCAGAATCTTCCCTCCAAATGACTCGGGTCGCAAACCACGCTGGAGTCCGTGGCAGTTAGTTAGAAGGCAAGAAGTCAGTGCAAGTGTGCTACGCCCCAGAGACTGGATGTGGCACCGGTTGGCTCCACTCTTGGATCATCTCCCTGAGCAACAATGCAAGGAGGCTATGCTGCTGGTCGGGAGGGGGAAGAAGCCTCCAAATACAGCATTAACATTGTGGTGGACCTCGCAGAACCTGGATTCAAACAAATCAACAATGGCGTTCTCCAGAGGCAGGCATGGCTACGCTGCACTGACTTTCGACCAGAGGTCCAACATAAAATGGTCAATATGCCGTGTGAAGGTGAGCAGCTGTTTGGCAAAACAATTGACCAGTCACTGAAGGGGATGAAGGAGGACTCTGATAGGGTGAGGTCCTTGGTACACTGCAGAGTGGCCGTTCTTTTCGGTCATTTCGAGGGGCCTTTGGTAATGCCAGGTTTGCTGCTTCCTGCGACGGGGGTTACGGTCACCCCAGTTATTCGTCCCAAGGGTTCCAGCATTCATTCCAATCCACACAACAGGGAGGATCAGGCGCAGCAGAAGAGGGGTCCAGCCGCCTCGGCTTCTAAAGGCTGGCAGTCCAAACCACAGCAATGACTGCCATATGGGCACGCAGCTAGGGGCGGTTAATTACTATGGACCGTTGGGTGCTGGATGCAGTGCAACATGGCCACTTGGTGTTTTGGCATCCACAACTCCGTATTCCTCCTGTGAAGTTGGCACAGCCGTATCTCCAAGTCTTGTGGCAAGAGGTGCGTCTAATGCTGGAGAAAGGGGCGATGGAACCAGTCCCGATTTTGGAACAAGGCCAGGCGGTGTATGCCTCATTTTTCATAATCAAAAAACCAAATGTAAAGTGGCACCCTATTCTCGACCTTCGGCTGTTGATCTTCAGGCGTTGTAGATTCTTGTTCAAGATACTTCTGTTACAGGACGTCATTGCTCAGTGCAACCGCGGAGTGCTTTTCATCGTTGGACCTCAGCCACTCATCCTGATGCTGCAAAAACATCGCAAGTTCCTGCGCTTCGTGGTCGGTGGCGAACAGTTCCAGTTTCGGGTGCTCCCTTTTGGACTCAAGTCAGCTTCAAGGACGTTTAAGTGCCTGGCTCCGGTGGCTGCATTCCTCTGCAGGCAGGGGCATCATGTGTATCTGTAGCTGGACAACTAAGAGTCTGATTCCCTCCAGGCGTCAATGCTCCTGTTACAGCGGCTGTGCTTTGCCGTCAACTTTGCCAAATCCTGTCTCTCCATCCAGGGATTTGGTTTTTCTCAGTGCTCAGTTTCATATGCAGCCGTCCGTCGAAAGAGTGGGAAAGTTGCTCTCCAAGGCGGGTTAGTGGGGGCCCGGCATTAGTTTCGGTCCAGAGTTGCATGGCTCCTCTTGGGTCCATGGCGTCCTGCATTATGCTCATTCCCAATTGTCGGCTGTTCATGAGGCCCATGCAAGAGTTCTTGGCATCCAGGTGGTCAGTCGGGGTCGGTGGTCGGACAAGGTGGTCATCTCCCGGGTACTAGTGGAGTCCCTGAGGTGGTGGAAGTGCTCAGAGAACCTTGTGCGGGGAATACCCTTGGTGGAGCAAGACTCTATTCACGATAGTGACGGATGATTGCCTGAGGTGAGCCCCATAACCCACCGGGGAGTTTCAGGTTATATGGTCCCTACAAGAAGCGTAGTTGCAAATCACTGTATTGGAGTTGAGGGCAGTGCATTGGGCTCTGAATGGGTGCATTAGTTCGTATTTTGATGGAGAACACCACCACAATATTTTATCTGCGCAAGCAAAGTAGCACCCACTCCCGGCCTCTGTCTTGAGAGGCTCAGGCGGTCTTGCATTGGGCCATTGCTCACAGGATTCACATCACTTTATTCCATTTACAGGGTGTTTAGAATGTACAGGCGGATGCTCTCAGTAGAGATGCAGATCAGTTGTACGAATGGAAGCTGAGAGGTGCAGGTGGCGTGGATCTTCAAGAAATGGGGCTGGGGGGTCTCCCGCGCTGGACTTGTTGGCAACACCATGAACATGCAGTGCCCTCTTTGCCAGCAGGGTGGCTCATCCAGAATCAAAGGGGATGCCTTCTCATTCCCCTGGACAGTCCTGTTCGTGTATGCATTTCCTCTTTCCCCTGATTCAGAGGACGATCCAGTTGGTGCGCAAGTACCAGTGCAAAGTGATCTTGGTGGTCCCTGTCTGGCCCAGGCAGACTTTGTTCTCAGATCTCCTTCACCAACTTTGTTCTCAGATCTCCTTCATCTCGCCATGGATGAACCACTTCATCTGGGTTTGGATCTGGATCTGCTATTGCAGGACGACAAGCGTGTGGCATCACGACCCTGCATCACTCAGCCTGGTAGCGTGGCTCCTGACCATGCCGAGTTTGGACATCTAGGAATCCCATAGGATTGTCGTCGGATCCTGGTGGCAGCAAGGGTGCCATCTCTCGTACAGTAGAAAATGGACTAGGTTCTGTGCCTGGTGCAAGGAGCAGCTGGGCGTACTGCCTTTGGAGATGTCTGCAGCCCAGATTCTCCCATATCTGCTGCTGGCGAAGGGGGGGTGGCTCTGGCATTGTCGTCGATCAAGGTGCATTTGGTGGCCATCTCCAGGTTCACCAGACGGCGCAACTCTATTCAGTGACCAGTTGGTCAAGCATTTACTCAAAGGACGTTTTAGTCCTTTTCCTGGAGAAGGTTTGCTCTGGTATGGAGACAGCATTGTTGAAGTTCCTCTCGTGCAAAGTCGCTTTTTTGGTGGCCATTACCTCTGCCAGGAGGATGTGGGAACTTCAGGCTCTGGTCTTTGACCCGCCGTATCTGCGATTCATGAGGGACAAAGTTCTCCTGTCTACTAATCCTCACTTTATCCTTAAAGTTCTGTCGAAGTTTCACAAAAACTCTATTGCCTTGCCCACTTTCTTTGCTAAGGCTACCCCCCCAGCAGAGAGGGCACTACATTCCCTGGACGTCAAGAGGGGATTGAAGTTTTACCTAGATTGTACTCAAGTCTTCAGGAAGTCGACAGCTGTTTGTGGCTTTTGGTCCCTCCAACAAGGGGCAGTCACTTTCAAGCAGGGACTTTCTCGTTGGGTCTCCTCTACAATTTACTTTTGCCATGGGAAGGCTGGCAAGCCTTTGAGGGGCATTCCTAAGACCCACTCTGAGGTCCACTGCATCTGCGGTGCTGTGGGCAGGGATGCCACTCAGTGACATTTGCCGTGCCACATACCTTTACCAAACACTCTGTGACAGCAGCATGTGGAAGATGTGCAGGTGGCAAAAATACTGTGGATGCCTAATATCACAATTGGTCCTGTAGGCAGTGAACTGTGAAACAATATGGGTTGGACCAATCGGAGAGGGGTGTCCTTCTGTTAGTGTGTGGTCTCTTAACAAATCGACCAGGAGTTCATATAAGTTCAACAAAATAAAATCAGATTTATTATCATACACATTTTTATAAACATAAGAACAATATGCATTCTAAAGATCTTTTTGATTTTTACAATTTTTAAATATCCATTTTATGTATTCAAAAGAAAAAAATCAATGTTCCGAATACACAATTTCAAAAGGCCAAGCTCACCTATCACAATACACTACCATAATTCTCTCTCATTCTCCATTCATACTTTCTCTCTTGTAAGTCTAACCCTTTATGTTTGGAAATGACCACTAGACTGTTGTAAATATACTAAGTTCAGATCTATTGCTCGATAAACCCATCTGTGTAGAGATGACTCTGACTCCAGATGTCTACACGTGTTTCGGTTGTTCTGAAAACCACTCTCGGTCTTCTCAGTGTAGCAACCTTCTTCAGGACAAAACAGCAAGGCTTCTGTATGCTGTCTGTTCTGGTAGGGAAAGCCCAGGTCTCTGCACTTATTACTTGGTGCAGTTGATTCAGATATTGGCTTCGTTGATGGGACACTAAGGGCCTCATCACGAGTTTGGCTGTAATGCCACTGACTGTAATAGCCCTAGCACCGACTGGCCCGGTGGTATTACCACCGGATCACGGGTTGGGCCTTAACGGTAAATCCCCATTACTGATTGGGTCCATTGGATCCAATGGGGATTTTGCGACGCTAATACAGGCAGCTGTAATACCACTGAAAACAAGAATTTCCACCTCCAGGAAAAGGCTGGAGGTATAACAGCTGATTTAGCGCCCAACTCGTGATAGAGCCAGCCCTTAAATGTGGCGGTAATACCGTTACCACCGTATTTAAGGGCTACAGCCCAACTCAAGATGAGGCCTAAGTGTCAAAGTTTTGTTAAAGTTACAAAGTTAACTGTCTGACGATGGGGAAATATTCACAGAATGTGAATTCATGAAAGATACCAAAGCTGGAGAAATGGAGTTGCAGCTAAGAAACTACTCCCTTGTGAAGCTTGGATGCCCAATCAATGGTTCAATTTTCTGTAAGCTATCTATTTAATGCTTGATCGTTCACTCATTCTTGGCCAATCTGGACATAAATCTGTATTGTGGGTAGCTTGTTAAATTGAAGCCACATAGCAGTCCTAATGTTAAGCATGGTATATAGGATGGAAAGCCTAACTCTAATCGTGTGCACGCTGTTGGATTTACCTAAAATATGTTGACATATTGAATAAGCCACTTAATGGCTAAATCCATACTGGTCTCAAGGCCATACAAGACATTTGGAATTATAATGTGTAGGTCGTGGCAGTCCTTTAATGCTAAAGCAATTGACTTCTAATGAAGTTCATAATGGCACATAGCTTCCGGTTTACTTTTAGTTCAATGCCGGGCATGAACTCCCTCCCTTATTACCTGCTCTTTTAAGGATCCTAGATGTGTATGTTGGGAGACGATTGGTGGTCTTTTCTACCCACAAAACATCCATGGGAGGATGCCTCTTCATTCCAAAATACATGGTACACGTTGTCTTGTACTTGAGATTGTTCTCCCCAGAATAATATAGAAGTGCTTTCAATTTAATTAGGAGTCTAATCAGAGTATGATCCTTGACAATTGTCGTCCGCAGAGGCAGATGTTCACACTACCCCATTTTGGAGGAAGGGTTCTGATCTTAAAAACTTCTTCAGCCAAGTAGAGGTTAAAAAAAGTAGGGGGGCAAGCATACACCCCAACTTTAATCCCAATTTACCTTTTAGTCTAGTGAATTGGCCTGACCGGTCAAGCCGAACCATAGCTGCTGACTCAGTAGCTCGCAAAGCATATTTAATAGGCCTTTTTAATCCCAGTTCTCACGCTTGTCAAAGTGTAGCCCTATTTATACATTCAAAGGCTGGACTGTAATTGATGTAAGTATATTGGAGGTTCCTTTCTGTCTTTGTCTCCATTGAGGGCCTTAAAACCTAAGGTTTTATTGGCATTTGAGCAATGGCTTCCAATGCCAGTTTGGACAATGTTTCCCCTCCTCGCCCAGTAATTGCCCTAAGTAGTATTGTGGCAAATGCCTAACTACATACGTCAAGCAGGGCAAGAAGCCTGCAATTTTCATGGATCTTTTACCAGACTTGAAATCTAGGATCAGAAGAGAGTGCTTCCAAGATATGGTTTTTTTAATTCATCATGATCAAGTCGGATATAAAACGCGCCCAAGTACCAGGGTCTTTCCAGGCACCCCAGAATTTGTAAGGCCTAATCAGTGCTTCCATCTCTTCCTCTTAGGATTTTTATACATAGAGCTGTGGTATTGATTAAGGTGGTGTTTGGCCTCCAGCCTATGCAGGCCCCTTTGTACAGGCTTTGTTCAAATTCCGTTTCAGGGTC
The DNA here is from genome assembly GCF_040938575.1 of Ambystoma mexicanum. Taxonomy (NCBI): domain Eukaryota; kingdom Metazoa; phylum Chordata; class Amphibia; order Caudata; family Ambystomatidae; genus Ambystoma; species Ambystoma mexicanum. The sequence continues at coordinate 400,787,245 of NC_090936.1, read as the reverse complement.
CCAATATTATGCCTGGACCAGTAAAGGTGATTATCTTGCTGGTTCACAGTGAGCATGCCTTCCATGTGTGACTTAGGCACCACTTTCCAAATTCCAATATCAAAATGTATTGGGGCATGGTCACGAAGATCCATAGCCTGTATAGACATTATACCCATCCTTTTCCAGTTAGATGAGTCAACATCTAGTCAAAGGTAGCCTCTAGGCTGTCCATGTACTATGTAGTGTGACCTGTGGTGTGCCTTTTCTGAAAAAATCAAATGCAGGCTTTTTAAAAATTGGGGAGGTCAAAGATCGAGCTAAAAGACTGAAGCCTTTTGAGTTCCATGAAATGTGGATGTTTTTCCTCTTCTGCGAGAGGGCAGAATGAAGCCAGGCCCAGTCAGTAGAAGCATCAGATTGCCTCACAGGTATCGCTCTCATTTTGTGTACCTTTCCACCACTGTGCGTCACCCTTAACTGCATCTAACAGGGCACTCTGGACTTGTCAATGGGGGCATCGGCATGCACAACCACAACTTCAAAAATACTTCCAAGTAGGTAATTATGAATGAGACTTCCAGAGTCGATTTGCAGTGGATTAGCAATATTCCGAGGGTAGGATGTTTCTAATATTACTACAGAATTGATGTCGTCTGAGGTCAATACTTGCAGTTCAGGGATCAGGAAGAATAGGGACCAGACACATGAACTATTAATCTCTTTTGAGGAACAAATATCTTGTATGGTAAAGCATGTTCCGATTTTGGTTCAGCCTGACTGGTGTCATTGTCATGAGGGGCAAGGGGTGATGTTGGTGAGCCCAAAACGATCACTGGAGGAGACTCGTGGTGCATTGCCATCAAAGGAGATGTTAATACTCGTACACTCCTCATTCTGCCCATCATTCGATTGACCATGGAGCTGCCAACTTGGGTTGATTTCTCCCACAAGCTAGAGGGACCTTACTGGTTTTTCGGGAACAGTTCAATCTCAATTTTCTGTAGTAGCCCTTCTATTCCTGCTAAGAGCATATATTGGGTCTTTGTATATTCTGACAGCCCAAGCATACCTTGTGAAGGTCTTTGGGTAAAAACAAAACATAAAGGACACCAGCAAGCCTGATCATGATCCCTTGTAAGAGTGGGGAAAAATGACAATGAGCTAGTTGGATCCTGGGGAGTTAAAGGGACAAGTTCTGAATTTGGATTGTCGCGAGTGGTTATTTGAACAGCACAAGGATCTCCATCCAAGCAGTTTGTGTTGTGGTGAATAGGGGGCATTATTAGTGTGGGTATCCTTGTCACCGCCTCTGTTTGCTGAAACATGAGGCCAATAAAGAGTTGTCAACTGTTAAAGGCTGCTGTGACTGTGCTTGCATACACGTGGGAGTTTGCATCAGAGGCGCTAAAGGATCCTGTGAGGGCTAAACTGGTGTGGTGCTTGCTTAGGCCTTGGTATCTTTAGTTGACCTACTGCCTGAAATTGGTCCCATTAAACCTTTATGAAGGGTTCCATTCAGTTATTTGGCTTTTTTATTGTGGCGTTGTCTGAACAGCTGCTCCAGTTCCAAACCCCACAGGGTTTATACATGTGTAGTAGATGCCCTTCTTTATCAGTCGGTGCTGTGGCTTGAATTCACGATAATGTCACACTTTTAGATTTTAGCTGAATTGTCATTCGTAAGTTGCATGGAGCTACATAAACTTGGATGGATGAAGGGAACCCCCCTTGATGGATGGCTTCCATGCTCAAAACTCTTAATCATTTGCTGCATTTATCATTGTGTTGCTCTACCCTAATTGACACAAATTGGAGTATAAGAATAGACATAACTCCAAGTATCCCTTTCCGAAGACACATTTTTGTTCTCAATTATATTTTCACTATGTAAAGATTAAAAGGCAGCAGAAAGGAAGGCGGTGTATTACCATCCTCTGCCCACTAAATGCCATTAGTCTTTCTACATGCTCCCCCTTGAACAGCTCCATATCTGTAATGCTTTGGTTTGCCTTTAGACCTGGATTTATTAAAGTTTGGGGTTGGCACTGGATTTGTGGGCTACACCACAGCAAGGCTTTAATCTCATTTTCTCAGTGATCACACAGGCTTTTGCAGTTGGCACAGCAGTGTACCCCTCTGGAAAGACTTTTACACTTCAAGCACTCTGTCAATATACAGTTTGTATAAAATGTTGCCATTTTCCGGGACCACGACCGAACTGTTACTTCACAGCTTAATCATTTTCCATGAAGCTACATTATACATTTAGCCTCCATATGAAACCTGCAGAAATATGCTTGATCACAAAGTGTTGTGCCACAGTCAAACATTTTAAATGGACACTTGTGCAGAGGCCTGCTGAGGATCAATTATGCTAATTTGTTCTGTAAGGAAGGCATGGCATCAAGAATGGACACAAGTGATCAGTTTAAGGGTGTTTATAGGTAGGGTGGAAAAACACCTAATCTAAACCTAACATATAAGATCGGAGCAAGCTACGACCATCAAATAAGGCAGTCCTAGTGGTGTCAGGTCAAATAAAAGGGCCTATACTAAGAAACCTATTGCCAATCCTTCCGCTAAATACAAAGAGCGTGTGGGATAAGATTTACAAGAAAGAAAGTGTTCGCAAATGAGAAGTCTGAATGTGGTAGCCAGGTGTCTCCCTTCCCCACGTTTTGAGCATAGGACAAGGAGGGACTCCTGAGCACAGCATACGCTCTAACTTTCCAAGCACAAGACCACAATTCCAGCGGTCTGGACCCTTGGTTAAGTCTACAAGGTGGTTTTCTACAAAAGTCTCTTGCCTCCGCAGACCTAATTTACTCCAAGAATGAAACAAAAGTTCCTTTTAAAGTTATGTTGAGTGATAGCTTTTCACCCTTGTATCCCCCCCTCTTCTGGGCTTGGATCCAGAAACTATTCCTTTCTATATCTGGACCTTTGGTGGTTGACTTTCTGGTTTCCAGTGGCCAGATGGATTCAAATATTACAAGCTTCCTTTTGGATTACACTGGAGGTGAGAATTCTTCACCCCGGAGTCCCCCTCGTCCGGGCACAGACGTCTTGAATATCGGCCTTCCTCCTGTCTGGTTCACTCCGGCTTATATTCACAATGATTTCTACATTGCATTCAAGTCATTGGGGTGATGGCTTCTCACCCCTGCATCCCTCTCTTCTGGGCTCGGACCCCTTAAAACAAATGCCTCCCTGTGTTGGGTTCACTACAGCCTTTTGCAAAGATTGTCACCTTGGCGTTCACTAATCTTAATGTCCTTTTAGTTAACCGTGGATATACCTCTGCCGTGTTCACTTTTGTCAAGTTTCTTGGGTCTTTAGACTTGCGGCTTTTTATTGGCATCCCTCCTCCGGGTTCACTCTTCCATTTCACAATTCCTTTTGCATTCTCTTGCTGTGGGATTCACTTCCCTTTGCTTTTCTCAGAGTTGTTGGTCAAAGACCTTTGACTATATGGGGATTTTGCTAGTCCCCTGTATGACCACTTTGACCGTTCTTGACCACTTTGACCGTTCTTGGTTGCTCTCCTATGGTCTTCTGGTATCAGTAGTTTCAATCAACACAGGATCAACCAGAGTCTCGTGAGTACACATGTGCCACTTTGACTTTCATTCAACACAGTTCTGTTTATCTGGTCTCTCCTCGAATCACTGGCTGGGATGAACTTCTTGGCTTTCTTCGTATCGGGAGTTGAGGCTGGTACCATGGTAGCAGGCCTCTCACTCTGTCCTGCTCATCAACGTAGGCATGCTCTGTGTACCGTTGGCTTCTGCTGCAACATGCTTGGGCTATTGGATGCAGTCGTACGATTCCTTCCACAGCGGTCTTGTTGGTCTGAGTTGGAAAGGACCAGGTTGCTTCTCTCTTCGTCAGCCTCTCGCTGCCTTTCTTTTCCTCTTGAACTGCCATGCCTGGATAGCTTTCGTAGTGCAGTCTGCCTTGCTCATATTGTGCTCATGCTCCACCTTTTATTCCTGTGGGGAAGGAAAACTGCCGTCGGGTATGTGTGATTCTGGTCAATTGCCTCACTTTGTCTGACCCTTGTATTGGGACATGTTGGATAAACTGCTCTGGTGTTAGTCCGTTGTGTGATTTGCAAAAGTGTTCATGTGGAAACTGGGTAGGCAGTGTTTCTACATGGTAGGATGAGGAAAGGTGTCTGAAGGGGATACTGCATCTCACCCATTAGTGTCCCACTTCCACTCCCAGATGACCCCCACCCAGGCGATCCTCCCTCACTAGTCCACCCCCAGGAACTGGATCCAATAGCGATGGCTGTGTCCTGGCCACCTGGATGACAGACACCCGGAGACTAGCCGGAGAGACACCTTCGGGTTTCACAATTCTCTTGGTCTATAGCACATTCTTGGAGAAGAAGGCACATGTTTGGTGTTTAGCAGAGATGGTCTTCTGGACAGTTGAGCCTCATGATCAGATGTAGCAGGTTTCCTAGCTGTTACATGTTCTTCTGGTCCCCTTAACCCTCCCCACTGTTAAGGTATTTATGTAGCATGGACCTAGTTTCAGGAAGCAACAAAGCGCTTTATAAGTCAACGGGGGAAGTGTGGTAAGCAGAGATGCAAGGGAGTGGGGTGCTAACTTGGGAGGGTGGGCAATTTGGCAGCAAGGATCTATAAGGGACCATGGGAGCTATCTCGGGGTGGGGGGGGGGTGTTGCCTTGTCTCGGGTTAAGTGGAGGGTGTGTGGCCATAGGTGGTTGGGGGGGGGACCATTTTGTTTAAGTTGAGCTCCTTCCTGAAGTGTAGTCTGGTGTTGACAGGGAGGAGGTTCCAGTGTTGTGGGTGAGGGGGCGGCGGTGGTGATGTAGGGGCTGGTTATTTTCTGCAACAGCAGAGTTCAAGCCTCCACATGCCCTTCTGGCGGATCGTAGGCCTCTGGAAATGTGGAATTTCTCTGAGGTAGCATGGAGGTCTTTAAGACAGCCTTGTAGATGACGCAGCAAGATTTGAAAATAACTGTCCTGCACTGGGTCCTACTGAAAGCATGCAAGGACGTGATGGGTTTAAATTTGCAGAGTCCTTTGAGTCCTAATGCAGCTTGTCGGATGCAATTCATGGGTGCCATGGTAGTAGCTGGAAGACCTTCCAGAAGGGCATTGACACCATCCAGGTGGGAAAGAACAATGTCTTGGACCACAGATCGGAAGTTGCTTTCTGCGGACAAACAAACCCTTCATCCCATTTGTGGTGTTAAGCTGTTGGTCTTCAAGAAGCACATATCAAGGAAGGGCAGGTATCTCAAGGTTTAACCCAAAGGACTTGGTGCAGGTTTTCAGCTGGAGGTTGAAGCTCTCTAGGTTCATAGTGAAGGGCCTGGTCTGGGTGGCAGGGTTTTTATTGTAGGTCACCACTAGGACTTCAGTCTAGGAGGGGTTGAGCTTCAGGACTAGATCAATGTGCGACAGGCCTTTGGATTTCTTTGATGGAGGGAATCTTGGGGTGGATGCCTTCGATGGAGGGAATCTTGTGGTAGAGCAGAGTTTCGTCTGCGTTTTGGTGGCTGTTGTCTGGAGTTCAGAGGGGTTCCATATAAGGTTGAAGACCACGGGGAGAGGGTGGATACTTGCCATACTCCACAGGTAATGGCTAGAGTTGATCTGAGTAACCCATTTGGATGAATTGGTGGTAGTTAGCCAGGTAGCACTTGAACCTGCTGAGGACGATCTTGCTGCTCCTCATGCAGTGATCTAGAATGGCAGTGTTTAGTGGTCTGTCGAGAACCACAAGGCTAGGAATGCCATAATGTGTTAAGGGCATGGTCCATCACCTTGTTGGCAGTGGTTACCATGCTTCGTCTGGGTTAGAAGCCAGTTAAGTCTGAAGGTGGTTGTTGGCTTCCTGGTCTAGTTGCATGGCTTCTGATTTGTCAAGGATCTTGCCTAGGAAGGAAATGTGAAATGGTGCAATAGTTGCAGAGGTAATCTGGGTCCATTGTTGGTTTCTTGAAGTGAGAGTATTTGCCCAGTCTTGAGGGGAAGGTGCCTTGTATGAGGGAGCTATGCTTAGATACTGCTTGGCACCATATCCTGATAGACGTGACTGTTTTTTTTCTATAGCTGGTTTGGCAACTGCTGCAGCCTTGTGCATGTATAATGCAATGCTCCAGAATCTAGAATGTAATTAAAGATGGCAGCTGTTACTGTACTGTCTCAGACCTGGGTAGATGATTTGTTTTTTAAATATCACCAAGCAGATGAAAATATCAAATTATCCTGATGCCCCAGCCTATGAACATGTATTCTTGTAGTGGGTGGTGAAGGAGGATGTTGTGGGCCTGTAGTTATGCAGAGATGAGTGCACCAACTCTACTCTATGTATTAACACAAACCACTCCTGTATAGCTAGTCACAATACCAAGACTCTGAATGCACAATCACTCGGGAGCTAAAAAAACTGAATATCACGTTAGTTGACTGTCTTGCAAGTTTATCTGTCACAAATGGGGCAAGACAGAGTGACTGCCAATCATATTCACCCCAAAGGATAGGTCTCTGCTAGATTACCCATGTCCCCCCAAACTTCCAACATGTGATTTATTGGTTTGTCAGACTTCTACTGATCACAAAATTGTATCTATGTGTAATGCAGTGGCATAGAAATCAAGTATTGGCTGCTTAAAATAACTTGGGAGACTGTTGGCTATTACTGTTCTGCTAGGAAGTGTGCAAGCAGATGACATCTCTAACTGGCATACGCTGTAGCAATTTAAATTATTTGCACTATACTTAGCATCGCATTTGATTTTAAGGTGTAAGAAGTCCTCAAAGGTGTGTCCAAAGGAGATGCAGGGTTTTCACGCTTGGCCTGGTTGTGTCCGTACTACAAGATTTGTCCGCTACGATTGCTCCTCCTTCCTGTCCCACTTCGTTATTCTTGGCTGCTCCTGGACATTGATTAAAATGTGTGGATTTGTAGCCTTTCGCATAAACTGTAAATAGAAATATTTCTAACTTTTGGATGCATCCCAATGTGTCCTACTCCAAATCCCTCGTTTATCAATTTAGCAAAAATCATTCCTAAGCTTCTCCACACTGGTGGACATGCCGGGCTAGTTTTTGAGACGAATCTTGCAGAGTCATCACTTATCCCTAGCCTAAAGTCTCCTCCCATGTTATCGGGGGAAGGCAGTCTCTACCCAATCCTGACCCTGGCATTAGGGAAGGTGGACCATATGGGAGATGGCTGTAAGGGGACAAGTGGAGGGACGCGATCTACTTATCTTTATTCTGAAGATTCATTCATGCCAGGGTTTTTGATGGGTTGAATGTGAAGAGGAACAAGGAGTTCATGTGGAGGAAACGGGACCTTGCGAACAGTAAATGTCCTGCGCAGCTGATTAGATGCAACAACTAGACTGCATATGCCCAAATCGCCTGCAGCTAATGGACCTTGGCATGAGAGCACAAAGGCAGGTTGCAGAGTCTGCCAAGCGGGTAATGTGGCCGTAGCAGAGGAAATCCTATGAAGGTCTGTGGGAAGAGAGGCTTGCCAGAAGTCAGCTGGCAGCGTTCGGGACCGAAGGAGTGGTGCTCCGGGTGTGAAAGCATTGTGCGCAGCAGAGCCCTGTACAGAGATGCAGTCCTGCAAAGCTGTGCTGGTCTTGGCAGCGAAGGCTGAAAGCGCGGACGTGGAGACCCAGCAGGACTCTACCAATAAAGGGAAGCTGGCCCCTCGCAAGCACTTCATGCAGCAGTTGAGAAGAGCTCGTGAGTCCGCCTTCTAGCGAAGGTGGCCCTGTGATGTGCAGATATGCTGAAAAGCATTTTCAAAGTACTTTTAAATACCGACCTAATGGAACTAAATGGAAAAGGCAAATGTGGTGCAATTCTCCTGACATGAGGTCAGTTGGGAGAAACTTGGAACAAGCCTTGCCAAGAGTGGAGAGAGATTGAAAGAGGTTGAAATCCAAATCATGAACAAGCCCTTGGATATTGGATGTCAGTTTGGGGGAAATTGGTACAAATAACAGTTGAAGTCATCAAAAGTGTGCTAGTGAAGCAGTTATGATACTTAAGGAGAAAGTGAATTTGAAGAGAAACCCCAAGGATGTCAAGTAGTGAAACTTTGTTGGATAACGATACCTGGCAGGAGAGTACACCATTGAGCCAAAAGGGGATATTCCTGGCAGGAGAGCGAACCAGGATATCAAGAGTTCACTTGATGGGTTTCCTGTCGGGATTCTACCGGGAAACTTGCTTTGAATTGGTATGTTGAAGAGACTTAAGTTCTTGTTTCTTTTAGCTATATTGTCAACCAGACATTTTGAAAAGCCTTGACTTTTGCCATACTTAAATCTGTTGTGAAAGGCATTTGATTTGCCATCTGGAAAAGTAGTGACAACTGTCCTTTTTAAAATATATCTTTTCCACTGTTTTGAATAAGCAGTCATTCTGAAAGACCAGGCGGGACGTCCTGTTTTCCAAATCGGTCTCATGGTAGGAACATTGGTTTCTTCACCCTGAGGAGAGTATTAGATGAGACATATTTGTAATGCCTTTAGGGGACTGTTTTGACAGATGTTTTGTCTAGTTTTCCTGAATAATCTAGGGGGAGGGAGCTAACCCTTGGCTACAAGAAGTTTTTTTTTTTTGGTTGAAGTTATGTTTGAGAGATTGCACTTTCTGTTGAGTTGAGCTTTGAAACATTTACCTTGTGCATTTTGTATGTATGTGTGAGGGTCAGATTGAGTTTGGAAAAAGGCACCCTGCTTTAGTTTCATATGAAGGGATACTCTTGTTGGGATAGGGTAAGGTAGACCTTTATCCAGACCTTTATCCAAACCCTGTTCTGTTGATAAAATGTCTAATGTTGAGAATATCTCTTTATGTCTACCTCTCATTTCTGACCCCCTCAGCCACAATTAGAACTATGTGGGTCCTAGAGATCTGCAGCCTGGGATGTAAATGGTGTCTTTGATAGAGTAGAAGACTATGCCTTAGTTTTCTAGTTTCTATTTTGTCAGTTACAGCTTTTACCATGTTACTGAATTTGATAAATGATCTACCATCTAAAATCAATAGTTTCAAAAGAAACGTGTGGCCTTCCTTGCCATTCAGATGAAGGCTTTTTATCTAGCACAGATCAGGAATAAGTGTCTCACCAGCTATTTTGAAGTGACAGAAGACGGGATTTGTGGGACCAGCCCATCAAAGTGGCAAACGTGCATGGCTCCGACCATGTGGTTTGCTAACATTGCCTAAAGAGTCGGATTTGTAAGTTGCACTATAGTCCCATGTGACATGCATCTCATCCCTGC